>NW_026575082.1:16662500-17307000 GCF_905146905.1 Nyctereutes procyonoides
GAAGCCAGAGTCAATCTATCTGCCTTTAAATCCACTGATCTAATCAAGAGCTCTTGAAATTGATAACCAAAAGGGAGGGGGAATATATACATAGCCACAGCAGATAAACCAGATGCTGTGGAGGATATTAGACATGTCACAGCGAAGCAGAAAAATAACAAAGGAAGCTCCCAGTGACTCTCAGGGGAAGAAGAGGTTTGGATATTTCTATACCAATGCATGAATCAGGGATGGTAGATAAATATCAACTTGAGATCTTAAAGAGGGCAGGAATTCTTCATAGTAGGGTCTGAGGAATGGAACTTACAAAGGAATACAGCATTGGAAGACTGTGTGAGGTTTTTCTTCCAAATAAAAATACCTAGGAGAAATCCTGCAGTATGGACATTGACAAACTGATTCTAAACTTTATAGGGAGAGGCAAAAAAAAAAAAAAAAAAGACCCAGAATGCCCACTTGGTATTGAAGATGAACAAAGTTGGAGAATGGACACTGTCTGACTTCAAGACTTATGATAAAACTAAAGTAATTAGGACAGTGTGGCATTAGTGAAAGAATGGACAAATGGATCAATGGAACAGGGTAGAGAGCCCAGAAATAGACCATCTAAATACAGTCAATTGATCCTTGACAAATGAGCAAAAACAATACGATGGAGCAAATGAAGTCTTTTCAAAACAAATGGTGCTGGAATGACTAGACGTCCACATGGAAACAGATGAATCTAGACACAGCCCTCACTTCCTCTATAAAAATTAATCAAAATGGCTCATAGACCTAAATGTAAAATATAGAACTGTTAGATACCTAGAGGATAACAGGAGAAAAATCTAGCTGATTTGGGGTATGGCAATGTCTTTTTTAGATACAACACCAAAGCCATCATCTATGAAACACATACTTGACAAGCTGGAGTGCATTAAAATAAAAAAACTTCTGCTCAGCAAAAGACAATGTCAAGAGAAGACAAGCCACAGACTGGGCGAAAATGTTTGCAAAAGGCACATGTGATAAAGGACTGTTACCCAAAAGATACAGAGATCTCTTAAAATTCAACAAGGAAAAACCCAAACTGATTTAAAAATGGACCAAAACCTTTACAGACTCCTCACTAGAGAAGATAGACAGATGGGAAATAAGCATAGGAAAGGGGTCCCATGTCATATGTCATCAGGGGAATGCAAAGCAAAGCAACAATGAGATACGACTACACACTCATTAGAATGGCCCAAATCTGGAACACTGACAATATGAAATCTTAGTGAGGATGTGAACAACGGGAACGTTCATACATTGCTGGTGAGAATGCAAAACTCTACAGCTACTTTGCAAGACAGTTCAGCAGTTTCTTACAAAATTCAACATACTTTTTTTTTTTTAAGGATTTTTATTTATTTATTCATGAGAGAGAGGCAGAGACACAGGCAGAGGGAGAAGCAGGCTCCATGCAGGGAGCCCGACGCGGGACTCGATCCCGGGTCTCCAGGATCACGTCCTGGGCTGAAGGCAGCACTAAACTGCTGAGCCCCCCAGGCTGCCCTCCACATACTCTTATTGTAAGATCCAGCAGTCATGCTCCTTGGTATTTACCCAGACCTGACAACTTACATCCACACAAAACCTCTATGTGGATGTTTATAACAACTTGACTCATTGCCACAACTTGGAGGCAACCAAGCTATCCTTTGGTAGGTAAAGGGATAAATACACCATGTGGCACATCCATACAATGAAATAATATTATTCTGTGATAAGAACAAAAACAGACATAAAACGATATGGAGGACACTTAAAAGCAAATAATTAAGTGAAAGAAACCAATCCGGAAAGGCCACGTGTACTGTGTGAGTCCAACCACATGACATCCTGGAAATGGCAAAATTATGGAAGCAATAAAAAGGTTAGTGGTTGCCAGGGGTTGGAGGAGGGAAAGATGAAGATGCAGAGCGCAGGGGATTCGTGGCAGTAAACTATTCTGTGTGACATCATAGCGATGGGTACCTGCCATCACACATTTGTCAAAGCTCGTGGAATGTACACGGCCAAGAGCAGACCCTGATGTGGATGGACCGTGACTTCAGGTGGTTATGACGTCTTAACAGGTTCACCCATCCTAAAAAAATTACACTAACTACTACTGTGCTGCAGATGTGGATGGCGGGGAGGTTGTGTTTGGGTGAACGGGGAATATATGGGAACGCTCTGTACTTTCCACTCAATTTTGCTGTGAACCTAGAACTGCTCTAAAAAATAAAGTGCATTCAAAGAAATTCCTGCCATTTGGTGAAAGCTAAACACTGTTGGAAAAGCACGGAACCTGACAAGAGGCTTATGGTGGGTGGCCCTGGGTGATGACGGAGGGAAGCCCAGAGGAACCCCAAGCAAAGCTGCGCCCCAGAGAGCATGGGAGGAAGCGTCTCAGGCCCACACTGGTGCAGAACCACATGGAATGGGCGCAGAGGCAAGATCAAGCATACAGGGGCTTTCTGCTCCCCTCATATCATCCTGAAGCTTCATGTGGCTAAAAGCTGAGCCCCCGAGGGATGATGTCCCTGTCGTAGGATACGTTTGCAACAACGTAGGGATGCAAATGGGAAATTCAGTGAAAATAGAGAATCCATGCCCAAAGATGACAGCAAAGAAGGTTCAAGATGATTGAGAGACAATCAATCGGTCAATTCTCAGTATTTAAACTCCAGTGATCTTGAGAAAGAAAGGGTAAAGTTCTATTTGATCAAAATGAGCATCTAATAAACTCTGGCCCCACCTTGGCATTAGTTCTGGAAATAAAGAAACTGAGGCTGAGTTAGTTTCAGACTACAGATCTCATAAGTGGCAGCAGGGCTTCAACCTCCGTGTGAACTGCAAATCCCTCCCGTCACTGTGCCCCGCCTCACCCCAACCCACACCTCTTACTGGAAACCGAGGGAACTTGCTGACCCCAAAGAGTGCGGTGGCTGGATCTCTGCCTAGAGTTTCGAGGTCAGACTCGCCTGACTGTCCACTGCCCCAGGGCCAGAGGCTGCTTCCTAAGAAGAGGTGCTGGAGTGGAAACCGAGGACCCCTGATGGGGCCGTTAGCATCACTGGAAAATGGTGGTGGGAAGGCAGCCCATGGATATGCTGTGCTTCTGGGCTTTTCCTATCCTGCCATCTGAAGATGTCTTCATGAAGGGAGATGTGAACGATCAAGCACCCTCATCGCATTTTCTCCCAACTAACTTGTGCAGATGTTTCTCAGTGGTTCTCAGCCCCAAGGGCGGACCTGTCTCCTAGAGGGGTTTTTAGAGTGTGGGTGCCCAGCTTGCTCCCCCTCATCTGGAGATCCTCATACCTGGCTCACTTAAAACGGTCAGGCTTCCCCCACGTCACAGCAATGCCTTGCTGGGGACACTGGCGGGCCCGACACATCCATAGAGCAGTTTGAAGCCCGACGAGCTGGTTGCTGCAGTGTGAGCACATGTGTGAGTGTGTGTAAGACACTCACTGTCAAAGGAGAAAGAGCCCGACTAGGGCCCATGTGCTGGGAAGCCAGTGATTCTACTGCTAACTTAAAAAAAACTGAAGCTTATTCCCATACTGGAAACTTCCCCGTTTTTGATGGAAACTTGTATTGATTTAAACACAGTAGAGCAAACACCACTTAACTTTGTAAGTCCTCTTGGAACACTGTGAGGCCTCGGTGAGCTGAAACATGGGCTGTCTGCCTCTACACCGGGGGGCACCCTGACGTCCTTGCTCGTTATGCGTCGTCTTCTCGTTTGGCCAGCGTCCACCAGCCGCTTTCCAATGTTGAGGCTTCTAAGTTGTGGTTAAGTGGAAAAACAGTTGCCCAACTCCTCAGAAATGTGTGTCACGGAGCACCCAAAAGCTCCCAGCAAGAGGTGCTTCCTAAAGACGCCAGCATAAGCTGTTGGGATGTTGCCGGGCCCACGCATCTACTTGGATGCGGGCCCGGTGCTTGTGGATGCGTTCCCGACAGTGAGGCTGCAGCCGAGACCCCCAGAAGAAGGAGCTTCCATCTAGCATCAACTCACATCACTTCCACCACATAAGCACCAACAGCTTCGAACAGGCCCAAAGAGCCTGAGCTTGCTAAGTAGCCACCATCAGATGGCTGAGCCGCGCGAGGTTTATTTCAGGATGGCAGGCACGCAGAAAGAATTAAGCTCAGCCCCATTAAGACTTCTTTAAAGTTTCTATTAACCAACCACAGGACCCCAGGAAAATGATAAAATAATAAAGCTTTGACCCAACATTTTTATATTCCATTTTTAGTGAAGGGAATAAAAAGCTTCTTTTTCTTAAGAAAGGAGTTTATTAAAGGGCACAAGAGAATAATGTTTTTAAAAAGTGTCCTCTAGATTTTTTTTTTCCCTTTCCCTTTGATTTCGACCGGAGGAGGGCCATTGTTGCAGCCACAACCTATTTTGACAGAGACAAAGGTTTACAGGGCAAGCTGCCCCCCACCCGTGGATCACGCCTGCTGCTCCCTCCCAGACCAGGAGCTGTGCAGGTGTGCGGCAAGGCACAGATTCACACTGAAAAGGGAAACTTCCCTAACAATGGGTAACGGTGACTGAGCACGTACAGCACACACGTCAAGTACCCACGCTAAGAGCACTCAGAGAGTTCGCTACCTGTTCCTGGGGACGGCCAGGGAGGTACGTGCAGGTGTCATCCTCCATCTGATGTGAGAGAACTGAGCTTGCTCAAGGCCGAGAGGTGGGTAAGTGGCTTTTAGGGATCCTAAGCTCTTCCACCAGATTTGGACAGACTGCAAAGAATAATGGAGATTCATACGTTCTCACCAAAAGGATGTCAACATCACATTGTTAGGTGAAAAGAGAACATTTCTATAAACTGAAGAGTGCATTTGAAAACATCATCGGCCTCCTTTCTACTCCTCTAACGCTGCTACACAGCGTGATCCAGGCTCCACCCAGCAGCATGGCCATTCCCAGGAGGTAGTTGGGAACGCAGAGGCTCCGGCCCCAACCCAGCCCTCCTGAGTCAGAATCTGTCCATAGCCAGGTATTCTGCATGCTCACTAAAGCTTGAGAACATCATTCCCTTCTCTGGGAACTAGCCCCCCCTTTCACCCCCCGCACTTGCCTTTAATGCTCTCCCCCACGATTTACCTGCCTTATTTCTTAACTCTGCTCAGCGTCCTCTGAGAGGTCTTCCCTGGCCTCTATGTGAAAAGCAGTAATTCTCTTTTGCCCTCTTATCAGCTTACCCTGTCTAATCTTACTTCAGAGCAACTGTCACTCCTGAAAACAGTGTGTACCTCCCCGACACTGCAAACTCCATCCACGCTAGGGCTTCACAGCCTCAGCACCTAAGGCAGTGGCCGGCATAGAAGCACGTTCAATAGTTTCATGAGAACTACTTTCTGTGCAGGACTATACATCCTACGTGTGTCACACACACAGTGGGGGTCTCTGAAAAACTAAAGAAAGCCCCTTTCACTCTTCCATGCTTTTTGTAAGTTTTCAAAGGACGATGCACACTATTTTCCTAATTTATGAAGCACTTTTCAAATAATTTATTCAACCATCTCAAGGTAGATCCCACCACTAACACAAAGCAGATTACATCTTCCCTTTTATTTTTTTATTTTTAAAGATTTTATTTCTTCATAAGAGACACAGAGAGAGAGGCAGAGACACAGGCAGAGGGAGAAGCAGGCTCTCTGTAGGGAGCCTGACACAGCATTCGATCCTAGGACCCCAGGATCATGCCCTGAGCCGAAGGCAGACACTCAAAATGCTGAGCTACCCAGGTGTCCCTACATCTTTCCTTTTAAAAGGGTTTTAGGCTTTATTAACTTATCAGATTATACTGTAATAAATAAGAAATCATTTCCTTTTAAGGGCCTGTTCATTTCCTCCCAGAAATGCTACTATGCTATGCAAAGAATTTTATTTTTGAAATTCAGACATTACAACTACATTGTGGGGGACCATGCATCTTCCCCACTGGCAGGTCCAGAAGTGACCTGCCTGATTCTGGAAGTGGCCCAGACCCCTGTGCTTGGTTTGGAATGACAACCATGAGCGGCACACAGATTGCGCAGGTTCGAATGGAGCCCACAAAAGAAAACAATCTTTCCTGATGAATCATTTATTTGGACAAGACAAAAATGTCTCCACATTGTCTCCTTTTATACAGAAAGTGGAACATTTCAAATATATTAGGTTTCTTCTTTTTCAACAGAATTCATTTCAATCTGGTCCCAGGAACTTCTTCTTTTTTTAGGATTCACGTTTTAGTAACACATATGCACCCATTACAGCCAAAAGAGCATACTGTAAAGAAAACACAGTGGGAAATTACTGTGAGCTCTACAAATAAGTCTGGTCTATAAATGTATTCAGATGAAGTCTGCTCAGTACTAGACTGAGGACAGAATCAAAAGATGCCCTCTTCCCCCATGCCTGCCTGGTTCTCCAAACTAGCTATTCGATGCCCCCCAGATATAATGACTAAGGATCAAGCACCCAACAAACACAGCTAATTCATTGCTCCTTCTTGCGTAGGTTTTCTATTGTTTTTCAAGTGGTTTTTCAAAAATATAAATACCATTTTTATTAAGGTTCAGAGATACTCATTACTGGGTTTATTGTACTACTTTTTTTTTTGATGTGTAAAGGTTTCCATGATAAAAAGTAATAAAGAGGTGCCATTTTAGAATACATTATGAACACAAAAGATGGAAGTAGCTCTTTTATATAACTAACTTAGTTGTCGATAATTTAGTTATGTTAATTTGTGGTTAAATACAAATATTCTCCAGAAAAACAAACCCGCAAAACATTTTAAACAGACTGCATCTTTACAATTGCATGTGCAAAAGCTCCAAAATATATATATATATATATATATATATATATATATACACACACATACATATGTATACACACACACACACACATATTTTTAATTCAGACATACACATATATTCCTACCTTGAATTTTGGATAGTCGTTCATTATTATGGTAACCATACCAACATATGGTAAAAACCTAAATTGGGATGAAAAGCCAGAAATATAAAAATTGTTTATAGTATGATGATAATAACATTTAAAAATACTCTCTATCAGCCTGGTGACACAAATCTTCCTTGGGAGTAGCAATGATTGGGGCTATACAGCTGACATTCACCCCTGTCTCAAAAGGCTTTATTAATCAAAAGCATCACAACTAACAGCAGGATGATTTTTAAGCAGGCACATGATTTCAACTAGTGATGCTGCTCATCTTCCCTCGCTATATTCACCATAACAGAATTAAAATAATTAGTTGAGCCAGTTGTACAAATGGAATTGACAACTGTCATCAAGCTAGTTTTTAATTCTTTTAGTGGAGAAGTCCCATCCAGACAGCCTCTATAAAGACGGCTGTTAGAGCTTTCAAAGTACATGGAGAATTAGTTTGTAACTGGAAGAACCATCATCATTTACATTTCACAGGGCTTTTCAGATGTAACAAACACACATTTGGGGCAGTGAACACAGATGTGAATCCCACATTTATACCTGCACATGATTATGATCGTAGACATTGGGGGCTAAGCGAGCCAATGATTCTGCTGACAAAATTCACGTCAAGGTGCAATCAGTGGACCCAAGTGTCACCTCACTAACGGGAAACCGGGTAGGGCACCCCGTACCCTCCAGTCCTATGTAAATCAGCAGCTCCAACCTCTCCTTTATACAAAGCCTGTCCCCAGGACGTCTAAAAATAGACCAGCTGGAAGTCTCTCTCATTTCCCCACAGATAACCAAGTGGAGATGCGATAGTGTAGAGTCTGAAGGTGAGCAGATGGAGAAAAGGAGCAAAGTGTCAAAACCACAATCTGATTGATGAAGTTAAGTCTTAGAAAGTGGTAACCAGGCTCCCTAGCTCGTGGGATTTAGAGAAGATAAAAAAAGACACTTCTAACAAGGGTTAAACATAAGAAAGGGTCACCAAGAAAGGGGAAGAATTGCCCTTTTTGTTTTTTTAATAAGAGGATATACGCTCTGCTGTGTCAATCAGAAGCAGAACTCATTGCTGGAACAATTATGCAAAGATGAATATTAAAAGATTTATCACAGGGACAGCTGGGTGGCTCAATGGTTGAGCACACACCTTTGGCTCAGGTGATGATCCCTGGGTCCTGGGATCGAGCCTGTTTCTCCCTCTGCCTGTGTCTCCTCCTCTAAAATCTTAAAAAAAAAAAAAAAAAGATTTATCACATAACTGTATCTGGTGGTAAAAAAAAACAGGAAATAACACCAAAAGAGGACTGGCTAAGTTATAATTTTAAGGTTCTCAGTGCAACAGTACATAACTGTTTAAAAATAAATGGATGTACATTTGACACAGGAATTGATTTCCAACTTCTTACTGGGTGAAAAAATAAAGTAAAACTCTACTATGTAAAGTTATATATGCACGCACATCTGTATAGGCACAGGGAATGTCTTGAATATTCACTTAAGTTTTAAACAGTGGTTATCTCTAGAAGGATTTCTTGCAATTGCTATTTAAAACCACAATGACTAATCTCTAGGTAATGATTTCTTTCAAATATAGAATTAAGCCAATGATATAGATAATAATATACTTGCATTCAGTTTTAGATTTTAGGTCTCAGAAGAGTGGTATTTACACAGTAAATGTAGTACACAGTACAAATGGGACTATTTACAACTCTCCTGACACATGAAATTTGTAATCAATGACTCTATTATCTTATACATTGAGTTTCTTTCTTTCTTTTTTGAGGGAGGAAGAGAGAGATTGAGAGAGACAAAGAGGGAGGAAAGGGCAGAGAGAGAACCCCAAGCAGGCTCCACACTCAGCACAGGACCCCACACAGGGACCCACACAGGGCTAAATCTCGTGACCCTGAGGTCATGACCAGAGCTGAAACAAAGAGCCGGACTCCTAACCAACTGAGCCACCCAGGTGCCCCTAGTTTCTTTGTTTCTATTTTTCTGGTTCCTGACTCTTTTATATAACTTCAGAGTTAATGCTCACCCTCTGGCTCTTCCCACCACATCCTTCTTCTCAAGCCAGTTCTGGCCTTCTTTGTACAAGCCTCTGTCGTCAACTTCATTATTGTCTCCTTTAGTCAGAAATTTGATGTCTCCATTATCTCTAGAAAGCAAAATAATGTCCTTTAAAAAATGATTTTCTGCACAGCATCATTAGAAAACAATTAGTTTACCCAGCATGTCACGTCAGATACGTGCATTTAGACGAGCATTCAACAAGGACTTGATCTTTCTTGGTAGATAACCATCCAAACTAACACACTAGTCTAACCCACTGGTGATTTTGCAGACTCAAATTCTAAAATGCTCAAGTTACCCTGACAACCAAAAAGCATGGCAAAGAGTGAGGGCACCAGCAAGGCAATGATTAGCTTCCAGCAACTGTTTTCTCTCTCTTAGTCCTCAAAGACCAACTTGTGAACACGGATTATACTCTCCTTCACTCTAGACATGAACTTGGTCCCAGATCACACAGATTTGAGCACAAGCTAATTTAAATGCAGATGGGCCCTTTCCCCTCCTCAAACTTACTTTTCCTTGCCAAATGTAGAATGTTAATGCATTATTTCCTTCAGCACTGAGCAAAGTGGTATAAAATCTGGTTTGCAAAGAAACAGGAATCACAAATGGCATAAAACCAGTGTTAAAGAGACACATGGGATTAATTTTAAACATTCTAAGCCGGTGCTTGCATAGCCTTGACACTAGAAACACAACATTATAGCATTATGGAGCTATAAAGAGGGTCTTCTTTCAATAAGACAAATGAAAAAAATGCACTATTGTAATTAGATAAAATATTAAAAGCCCACAAAGATTTGAAAGCACGCCAATAGGAGTAGGCTGATTTGCAGCTGCGGTTATAAAGGAAACCAAGAAGCTAAAACCCCAACCAGTCACTCCTGCAACTCATGCAAATTACAGAAAATCACTATTTCTTCAACTTTGAATAATTTCTCATCTGTAGAATTTTTAAGTCAGCTGTCACATTATGATTATGCCTATTTCTTTATCAGTAAGTCAACAAGTGGACATCACATCCCATGGTGCAGTACCACAAGCTGGACAGAAACTGAAACAGGGTCATTCCAATGTTTACACCAAAAAAAAAAATGTGACGATTGTAAGTATCCACTTCTTTGAGGAACACCTGAAAGTAGGGACTGGAATGGGAACCTGATACTGGAAAGGTACAAATAGATACAGTACACACATGCACACACATGGTGAGAAATGAGAAGTGCTTTGTTATTTTATTTTTATTTTTTAAAGATTTTATTTATTCATGAGAGATACAGTGAAAGAGAGAGGCAGAGACACAGGCAGAGGGAGAAGCAGGCTCCATGCAGGAAGCCCGACGTAGGACTCGATCCCGGGTCTCCAGGATCGTGCCCTGGGCTGAAGGTGGCACTAAACCGCTGAGCCACCGGGGCTGCCCTATTTTAAAAATACAAATATACACACATCTCAGTTTAATTCCATAAGTCAAGCACGTAAAAAGCTGTGAGAGGTAAATGAATAACCGAGTGTAGAGCATGTACCATTTTCATTAACCGTGTGACTGTGAACTTAATACATTTGAGACAGAAGTAATTGGTTCTAGTTCCCAAGAAGTGTCTTCAGAAGCTACCACTGGCATTTAAAGGAAAGGAAGACCATCTCTGGTGGGGGATAGGTGGGTGGCTACTGAAATTGAATCACTACATTCCACACCTGAAACTAATATTATGCTGTATGGTAACTAGACGGAATTTAAATAAAAACTTGAGAAAAAAAAAAAAAGGTTGGATAATAATCAGTGCTAATGGAATGAATGAATCAATAAAACTGGCTACCAAAATTTATAAAAAGAAGTAAAGCCACCTTACTTTTCATGAACTTTGATCACTCTGTGAACTATTGGAATGTCTCGTCCTTCGACTTTAAAGACCACAATTTCGCCAGCTCTAATAGGGTCTTCCCGGAAGTTTGTCAGGAACAAAAGGTCGCCCCTGTGAAAGGCAGGCTCCATACTGCCACTGGGAAGAAACACAAAATCACATCCAATTAGCCTGGGTTCACAGGGGAACTTTACAACTCATGAAGAATAATAAACATATCAGTGAAAATCTCAACTGCCATCAATCGTCAGGTAGGTCAGGGAGCTATCAGATAAGCAACAGTGGTTCCCTTCTGACTGCTCATGATGATGACATTAAGTGAGAAAGGAAATGATTTCTTTTTAGATTAAGTATGAAAAGGATAGTAGCAGGCCCTTCTATACCTTCTATTAGGTAGAACGAGAACTAAGTATAATGTGAACTCTTTAAAGTAAAAGCTGCCAATTTTTAGCCTCAAAAAAAGGTCCTACATCTACAAATACATTACTGTCTTCATTCAGAAATGCAGACTCTGAAAGCTGGTTGATACTCTAAGACAATTCTTGTGTTTCATGGCTCGTAACCAGCACCTAGGATGTGGGCATTCCCACTTAAAGAAGAAAAGCAAACAAATGAATGCTTTAGAGAGTGATCTATCCGAAAACCAAGCTGAGGATTAGGACAAAATTTGACTCCAAGTCTTTGGACTACCGCAGCATCATCCTTTAAACCATATTTTACAGAAAGCCCAATTTTAACAATTGTTGACTGCTTCTGATTTGGAGGTCAATAAATAATCCTACGTGGTACTGGTTTAATAAACCCAAGCCAAAAACCTTCAGTGGATTCAAAGTAAATTGTAATCTAGTAGAAGTTGAAATTATCAAATCAGAATGCATTTTCCATATGCTCATGCTTTGTCTTAATGCATGACAAAACAAATAAGACCAAAGAAGACTGCAATATAGGGGCCATACGATCAAAAAACGGGCGAGTTCGTTGAGGGCAGGATGTGGGGAGGAAGAACCAGACTGGTGAAATGCAGTGCTTCAAAGGAAAATGTGGGTTTCTCACGGGAGCAGCTCAAGAATTTGGCCTTCGTGTCCCTCTTGGCTGGGAACACCGTAAACTCATCGGCACATGCAGACCAGCAAGGAGAATCACTGGCCGGTTGCTAAGTACCTGCTGATGTGTTTATTAAAAGTGAAACCAGTGACACTGGGTATTATAATAGATCTAGCATTCAAAATTAGAAAATCTGAATAAGAAACATAGAGAAGGCTAGAAATATAAATGACTACGAGGGAAAGGAAGAGCAAACAATTAAGAACTATGGCCAGAAAAACCTCCTGGGCAAGTCTCAGAGGCAGAAGAGTAGTTTATCATTGAGTCACTAGTGTGGGGCGCCTGGGAGGCTCAGTGGTTGAGCGTCTGCCTTTGGCTCAGGTCTTGATCCCAGGGTCCTGGGATTGAGTCCTACATCGGGCTCCCCAAAGGGAGCCTGCTTCTCCCTCTGCCTATGTCTCTGTCTCTTTGTCTGTGTCTCTCATGAATAAATAATTTTTTTTCAAAAAAGGGTCACTATTGTGTCCCATGAGGAGAGCACTTCTTTAAATTTTTCACTACTATCAACTCACACTTGCTTTCCTCATGGGCCAGGGGTTCCCCAAAGGTCAGTGTTCCCCAAGGCCACGCATCTCTCATGATGTCAACAGTTTATGCTGACAAGCCAAACTGCTTTAGAACTATAAAGGATCTTTGAAAAAAAAAAAAAAGAAGAAGTCCTACAGACTGGAATGTTACAACGATTCTGTGTACAAGTGTGTTGGTGTGATTTAAGGAAAATCAGAATGTCTGGGGTCTAGTTTTGGCTCTGCCAAAAGTAACTGTAAGACATGTAAGTGGCTTGGCCTTCGTGGGCCTCAGGTTCTTTATCTGTTAGTGAGAGGGCCCACCTAAATTATAGGTCTTAATCTTTTTTTTTTTAAGATTTTATTTATTTATTTATTTATTTATTTATTTATTTATTTGAGAGAAAGAGAGAGCACAAGCAGTGTGAGGGACAGAGGGGGAGGAAGAAGCAAATTCCCCGCTGAGCAGGGAGCCCAGTGCAGGGCTCCATCCCAAGACCCTGAGATCATGACCTGAGCTGAAGGCAGATGCTTAACCAACTGAGCCACTCAGGTACCCCAGAAATTTTCAAATTTCTAATGAAACAAAAAAAGAAGCCTTAAAATCCTTCCTTCGAATGAAATCTATCAGAATGCATATCCATATATAATACATAAAAATGGAGCTGTTATAACTGAAACAAGGCTGAGGTGTCTAGAATCCACACACTTGATCCCCTTCTCCCTCCTAACCTAGCCACTGGACCCCAGGGCATTCCTAAAGCAGTGTGAACAGCAGTGAATAAGAAACCCATATGCTATCCTAAGGCTCCTAAATTTATGAAAGCAGTGTCCCTCTAGAATAGGCCCCTTGGCCAGCCACACAAGGGCAACCTGGTGAAGTCAGGCCAAGGCTGAAGCCCCATGATGTGATAGCAGGGCCCAGTGGAGGGAAAGGGTGCTGGTTTGTGAGCCACCGACCCTGCATGCTGGCCTTGGCCACAGTCACTGCTAAAGCCTAACGCTCCCCCCCCATAAAACACATGGGGTCCATTCCCACCCACCATAAGGCTGGTCTAGGACATACTGGACAGAGATCAGCTTGAGGCACCAAAGGGCTCCCAGACATGGTGCTTGATTTTCAAATTGATTACATTTCCTGCCTTGTATGACTTGACGGCTATGTGAAGTCAATTAAAGTATTAACTTTTCAAAAATTAACAGCCTGTGCTTTATAATAATAATAGCCTCAAGAAGAGAATAGCCACCAACAGCAGTGTTGCAGAAGCAGCTTGAAAAACTACAGCACACTCTGCTAAGCATAAGGGAGAAACACTCTCCTGTGTCTGGTACAAAGAAAACCAAGTAACAGTTTTTGTTTTTGTTTTGTTTTGTTTTTTAAAAGATTTCATTGGGCAGCCCACATGGCTCAGTGGTTTAGCACTGCCTTCAGCCCAGGGCCTGATCCTGGAGTCCCGGGATCAAGTCCCACGTCAGTCTCCCTGCATGGAGCCTGCTTCTCCCTCTGCCTGTGCCTCTCTCTCTCTCTCTCTCTCTCTCTCTCTCTCTCATGAATGGATAAATAAAATCTTTTTTTTTTAATTTATTTATTCATGAGAACATAGAGAGAGAGGCAGAGACATAGGCAGAGGGAGAAGCAGGCTCCATGCTGGGAGCCCAAGGAGGGACTCGATTCCGGGACTCCAGGATCACGCCCTGGGCTGAAGGCAGAGCTAAACCACTGAGTCACCTGGGCTGCCCCCAAGTAACAGTTTTAAATTACTTATGTTTAAAGATCAACTTGTACACAAGTAATCACATAGGACTGTTATTTTAGGTGGATTAAAGCATTAAAATACAAAAGCAAATATATTGCCCTGGAGCATTAGCATCAACGTGATAAAAGCTCTAAAATGTGTGTTGAAAAAGATAAGATTTTTCAACAAAGGCCAGAAAGAAAGAAAAAATGGTATCAACAAAGACAATTCTAATGCTCTATCCAATGAAAATACTGAGTCTTGGTTGTTACGCAGGCTTTCAATGAGGCCAACACTGCTCCTCTGTGTTGGAGCAGCAGCGTGACAGCCTGGGGACCTACCTGAGCACCACCACGATTGGGCTCTCGCTGCCGGTGAGGACGATCAAGCCTTTCCAGATCATAAGCGCAGAAGACACGATCATGGCAAAGTTTAAAACCTGGTAATAGAGCTGGAACGAAAAAGGCCAGACCCAAAGTGAAAACCAGTAGAAGAATATTCACTAACCCTAAGCTGGAGATAAGCTTGTCTAAAAAAAGAAAAAAAGTAAAGTTGTGATTTTAGGACATTAAACTAATTCACACACTACAAACTCAGGTAGTATTTCAACTTTTGCCGATGGAATGCGCCTTCCATATACTGTCTCTCTTTCAGTAAGCAATGAGAGAAAAACCCCAGAGCAATCCATGGGACCTACCCGAAGAGACTGTACTTACCTCTCTGGGATTTCCCAGAACCCTCAACCCTGAAGAGCCCTGTTATTCAAGTTCTACCCTGAGGACCTCCCGCTCCAGTGTAGGGAGCACACATCTGACCTGAGAGCCTGGGGTGGGCAGTATGGTTTAGAACTGCTCCTTAGCCCCCTGGCCAAAGAGGCCCCAAATGAGGCTTCCGAGCCCTATAGTTCTTAGCAATGAGGCTGTTGTACATCTGAAATTACAGTTCAGGGATCCCTGGGTGGCGCAGCAGTTTGGCGCCTGCCTTTGGCCCAGGACGCGATCCTGGAGACCGGGAATCGAATCCCACGTCGGGCTCCCGGTGCATGGAGCCTGCTTCTCTCTCTGCCTCTCTCTCTCTGTGTGTGACTATCATAAATTAAAAAAAAAAAAAAATGAAATTACAGTTCAGAGTGAACAAAAACTGTAAACACCTGGATGTTTAAGTTTTCAATAAATGTCTTTAAAAAGTAAACAAAGTCTGATTAAGAACATAGGCAAAGGGCAGCCCAGGTGGCTCAGCAGTTTACCGCCACCTTCAGCTCAGGGCCTGATCCTGGAGACCAGGGATCGAGTCCCACGTCAGGTTCCCTGCATGGAGCCTGCTTCTCTCTCTGCCTCTCTCTCCCTGTGTCTCTCATGAATAAATAAGTAAAATCTTGAAAGAAAAGAAAGAAAAGAAAGAAAAGAAAAGAAAAGAAAAGAAAAGAAAAGAAACGAAACGAAACATAGGCAGAAAGCCACACAAAATAGTATCTAGTTCTCAGCTGACCTCACCCCACCTCACACCAGAGTTAAGATTCGCAGAGCTTGTCCTGCTGACACACCCAACCCCTGGTGACTACATGGGGAGAGAGCAACACCTGCCCACCCTGTCAGGCTTCGCTGGATTGTCGGGCCAGATGTCTACCATTTTCCAAGGGGCTTTAGGGATGAAAGTCACTGTGCCTACTACTACTTGGAATGTAAGGTCCCTGGCCTCCTCCCTTAGTGTCTTCCAGGAGAGCTCTTCACTCTAGTACCTGCCTCAACCTTCCTCCTCACAACCTCTGTTCTAGGTGATCCGAAGAGCCACGTGGACATCCTGTCCAGCGCTCTGGTGTCTTAATTCCTAGATATCCTCCTCTCCAAAGTCCTTCTCCCTCCACCCGAACCAACCACTCTCAAACATACCTGGAATTGAAACTGCCCAACCCCCACATCTCTAATTCAATGATTCCCCTCTACCTGTCCAGGTACACCTGTTCTTCGCCATATGTGCTCACCTAATGCCAGGGCTCTTGTCCTACCCACTCCTCCCATTCATTCTATACATTGTACCTTCTAAACATTTCTGCAATCTGTCCTATTCTCTCCCCACTGGCACCATTCTCACCCAAGTCACCAACAGAACCCATTGGGCAACTGCAAGAGCCTGCTAACCAGTCTCCTGATGTCCGTATACATCTCTTCCAACGCATTCTCCACGTTACACTCTTACACTCGTTTGCAAATGCACCTCTAGCCACCTGATCATCTCTATGCCCTGCTTCCACTGCCCTTCGACTGCATCCCCTCAGTTGCATCCCACTACTCCGAGGGTGAATATGGTCTCTAAGGCTCTGTCTGGTCCACCCCCTACTCCCTAGCTTCAGCAGGTGAAGCTCACTGCACTCCAGGTCCACTCGTATCTGTCAATGCTTCAGAGAGCATGTGCTCCTATCCCCTCCAGGAGCTGCGCTTGGCTCGTTCCTCTGCCCTGAGCCTCTCTCCCTAGACTCCTTAGCATACTAACACTCATCTTAAATCCTGCTTTTAACATGAGTTCCCCAGGGAATCCCTCCCTGACCCACTAGACTAAGCGTCAGCAAACTTCTTCTGTAAAGGGCCAGATAATACGTATTTTACAAGCCACATATAGTCTCCGTTGAAATCACTCAACATTGCTAGTGCAGCGAGAAAGCAACTAAAGATAATATAGAAAAGAATGAATATGGCTGTTTCACTAAAACTTTACGAAAATAGATGGTGGGGGGCACCAGAGTGGCTTGCTCAGTTAAGCACCTGACTCTTGATTTCGGCTCAGGTCACGATCTCCGACGAGAATGAGTCCCACATTGGGTTCAAAGCTGGGCATGGAACTTGCTTAAGACTCTCCCTCCCTTCTGCTCCTCCACTTAACCCCACTCCACCAGCCCCCTCTGTCTCTAACAAACACAGATGGAGGGCTGGAGTTTGCTACTTTCTGCTGTAGAGCAGCCCACGGCCTCTTGTTACACATTCTCACAGCACCCTGTACTTCTTTATACCACCCATCACTATCATAATTATACGTATCATTTTTAATGTATCTTTTACCTTAGACTGTAAGTTCCACAAAGGCAAAGGCCATTTTGGCCTTGTTCACAGCTGTACCTCCAATGTCCAACACAAGTCTGACAAAAAGTAAGTTCTCAATTTGTTGAATAAATCGTGAGAAAATAAACATCTTTAATACATGGTGAGCACAAATAAACTAATAGTAAGAAAAACACTAAAATCCCAACAACGACAACAAAAGAGGTAAAAGCTTAAAACTATTAATTTTCCAAAGAAGAAATACAAGCAGTGAATAAACAGAGTGTTCAAACCAAATCCTGCCTCCCTCTCTCCCCTCTCCTTTTTTATGACTAGCAAATTTCAAGTTTGGGGTATTTTTTTTTTTAATGCTAATACTCAGCGCTGGTCCAGGGTACATTGTGGTGAGAAGGCAAGTGGACACAGTCATTCTGAGAGCAATCTGGCACTAGTATCACAAGGTTACTTTCTGCCCAGTAATCCTACTTTAGCAATTCAGTCTACAATAAAGGCAGATAGGGAATTAGGGCCCAAAGATATGCCTCACGGTCCTATTTCTAGTAATGGAGAAAAGGAAATAAGGGAGCAACAACAGAGAAATGATTGAGTAAAATAATGGCAAATCACTGCACTATTTAAAACAAAAGTGTAGGCTGCAGCAGAATCTCTGCAAACTGCAGAACAGTCTGTAAAACAAACACAAGGAATTGCCCTCAAAGGCGAACAGAGGCCATCTCGGGAGGGTGGAAATACGAATAACCGAATCTTCTATAAACTATTCCCTACTCTTTAAAATTTCTGTCATGAGCATGGAATAATTCCAAAGTCTGGGGAAAGTAAATGTTTAAAGGAATTTGACAGAATGTTATATGGCCATTAAGATAATTACTTTGAAGAGGGTGACAAAACTGGAACACATGGTCTGACGTGGCAGTAAGGTAGGAAAAGCAGAGCTCAGATTGCTCCTACTACATGTCTGTGAAATTATGTAATTCCAATTCCAGGTAGTTTTGGAGGAAACAACTGAAAATACAGACGTAAAAATGAATTAAAACAACCGTGAAAATATTCTGATGTAGTAATTGAGAAGAAAAAGTTAAACATAATTCAAAATTAAGTTATACACCATTTAAAAAAAAAACAAAAACTCTTTGCTGTGTCAACAGCAAATTATGAAACTATCACTAAATCCCTAAATCCCCGGAAGAGCAAAGAAGGAAACTGGAATGCCAAGCAGATCACTGTTAAAAGTGCTGGACTGTAACACGTTAAACTGTTGCTTCCAAATTAAAATCCGCTTTGCAAGGCGCATCAGCATAAAGCAGAAGTTGTTCACTGTAGCTCACTTCCGAAAACTTCTCCAGCTGCTCTGCCCGACTTGAAGGCCTTGATAAGCAAATGTTGCTTCATCATGAATTACAGATCTGACTGGGAAAGCCCCAAACCACATTTTATTTTTTTTGATTTTTTTTTCCAAACCACATTTTTAAACAGAAAGTGTCATTTTTAGACAGGTTTTCAAACCATCGGACTCCACCCTGATAAAAACAGAGTATAAAACCTTGCCATTTATGCAACAAAGACCTAGTACGGACAATATTGTTTCCAGCATGACTTTCTATGCTTGAAAAATTCATCAAGGGGAAGTAAGATCAATTCCTAAAAAAAAAAAAAAAAAAAAAAAAAAAAAAGTTCCTCTGAGCAAGACATCTATTTGCTAAAGAAATGACCTATTATACAAAAACCTAACAGTCGAGCTAACTGCAAAACCGCAGATCAACTGCAACACCCTACCTTTACAGAACCTACTAATCCAAGTCTAGTATTAAACACCTAGAATCTAGAAACACAATTTTGGTTGAACTATTATAGACAAACTGACTGGAGTGTAAAAAAAAAAAAAATACACTGCCACATTTCACTGGTGCCTTTTGTTTGTTCATCTTCACCTACCAACTTTCTACACTCCACCATTCACAGCCCCAGCAAAGTTCAGAAGGAAACCCACACTCGGGTCTTTGTCAACCAAAGCTGAAACAGCCAATTTCTGAGAGTTTCAAGCAAACATTTCAGACCAGATATTCTGGCTGACAAAGCAGCAGAAACGCCAGTAGCTGCATTTCTTCCTTCCTCTCTTCCTCGCTGCAGAAACAAAGAGTCCTTGTTTTGCGTGTGCTCTCGTGCTTTACTTCATAGCAAGCCGGGACAGCAGAGAAAGGAGGTCCCACTTCCAAGATTGGTGGAGCATGCATGCCTGACAGGGTGTCAGAGGATGCTATTTTGGAGGGAAAAAGAAAAAGAGACAACAGGACAACGCTTAGAAGAAAAAAAAAAAGGAGGCAGCAGAATCGAGCTTCTGCATTTTAATTAGAAAACTAGCAAAACATAGACAATGCAACAGCTACTGAAGGCCTTATCACTGAGAGTGGGAATACACAGATCTTCCAAACTAGTTTAGGAATTGATATATTCACCAGAAGGCCTTCCCTGATAGTCTGCAATTACAACCACCAATAATCAGTACCCATTTTAGAGACATTTAAAAAACCCGGCCAATTAAGCCTAGGGTTTTAAATAAAAGCTCTATTTTCTGGAGGATTTTCTTGGGAGCAGTATCAGTGCTCAGGGAATTTGCTGTCGGTTCTTCGAGCTGGTAATAATCACTGCCACAACTCCTCTTAATCACAGAAGCTCCTGAGAGTTTCTCATCCGCTACGCGTACCTGGAAACCACCAGATCCTAAACCACAGCTTAGACGTGGAGGCTTGAAATCCAAGTCACCAGACTCTCCCACACGACAGCACGAAGATGAAATCCCATTTGGAAAACCGAACCCAACCAAACCCCGATGTCTACAGGAATAAGTAGCGCTATGCCATGGGCATCATCCCACCCCACGGTGTCGTGGCAACCATGTCGGTATGAGTCAAAATCATGAGAATCGATACCACTTCCTTTTTAAGTGCTTTTCTTTGTTTTGGAGGGAGAAGCAGAGGAAGAGGGAGAGCAAGAATCTCAGGCAGGCTCCACGTCCAGCGGGGATCCCTGTGCGGGGCTCCATCTGGGGGCTCCACCCTGAGCCGACACTCAACCCACTGAGCCATCCGGAGCCCCTACAGCATTTTCAAAGACAATCAAAATCACTAATAGGATGCTTCCATTCTTCTTAGCGTGATTTACTCTTTGCATCAATAAAAGAAAAGTATTAGGACCCATTAGGATCTACTGTGCCCTCCAGGCCCCCTAAATTCTCTTTCTAGAAGCTTAAGCAACCGCATTTTTCCTGGCTGAGAGGCCTTCCTTTCCAGTCCCTACTCGCTCCTCCCTTGCACCGAAGAAAGTCCGCGAGGCTGGCCAAGGAGCCCACCGAGGGCAGCGCGGGGCGGAGTCTCCCTCTGAGGTCACAGAAGCGCAAGAAATCAACCCCAGGTGCGCACACCTGCGCGCTCGCCGCTTCCTAGGGTCAAGGTGCAGCCCGAAGCCAGAACCCAAGGGGTCCCCTCTGGAACACCGAATCCGTCTACACCGTCCAGGGCACGGAGTCCGTTCTGCTCGCCGGCGCTCCGGCCGCGCATCGGCGGGGGGGCAGGCCTCGGGAGCCCCGGGAGCTCGCCTGCCTCCTGCGGGGCCGCCCGCAGCCTCGCGTGCACGGACAGCGGCCACTCACGGCCGAGGGCTCCCCCCCCGCCCGGCCTCGCTCGCTCCAGCACACCTGACGTCGGGGCCTGGATCCCGGTCCCCGCCCCTCCCGCGCTCCAGCCAGCGCACACACCTGCCCACAGGTGGGCGTGCGTGCATTTGAGGCCCGGGCCTCGGACAGCGCGGCGGGGAGCCTGCGGGCGCCGGTGTCCAGGCGCGGTCCTTGCGGGAGCCCCGACTCCCCGCGGGCACGCCGGGGTCGCGCCCCCCCACCCCCCGCCCCGGAGCGCGCGGGCCTCCCTCACCTGCCGCTTGTTCATCTTCCTCAGGTCCCCGAAGATGTCCAAGCCGGACGCCGGCAGGTGCGTCCCCACGGCGCCCGCGCGCACCATGGCGGGCTCTCCAGGGGCCCAGGCGGCCCGTCGCCTCCCGGGTGTCACCGGCAGCCGCGGAGCCCCGGCCCGGCCCCCGGCTTTCAGCCCCGTGTCCTTGCTGGTCACGTGGCCGGCACCTCGCGCGGGCGTCTGGGAATGGTAGTCCTCCGCGGGCTCGGCCACGCCGGTCGACCTGGAAGGAACTGAGCGGAAGGAAACTACCACTCCCAGAATGCCGCGGGGCGAGAGGCTCGTCCAGTGAAGACCCAGGGCTCCTAGGACGGGCAGCGACGGGACTCGGGAGTCTCGGCCGACCCTTCCGAGCGAACCTGGGGGAGAGCGTCACCGCGCATATCGCAGGGGCAACTCGGGGAAGTGACTGTTCAAGAGGAAACGAATTCCTCAGGACTCTGGTCAGGCGCCAAGAGGGCACCTAAAGCTCCGCGGCTCTCACCCCGCCGTGTATCGCGGCCATTGGACGACTGCGGCGAGAGGGGGCGGGGCCTCTGCCCGGGCCGCCGGCGGCGCCGAATCGGGGAGGAGCCGAGCGAGCGGGTGGGCGGGGCTTGGGAGAGGAGGGAGATTTGAACCCCGCAGCTCCAGGCCCTGCAACAAGTCACAGGGTTTGGATGCAAGAGAGCATCTTTGCATCCTCTTGACCAGAGTTGTGTCGCAATAAACATTACTTGAGTGAATAAGTCACCACCTCATTTTATACCCGAGAAAACAGGCCCAGAAAGTCCAAAGCTCCTGGCCAAGGTTAAGGGTCAGAGTCTGAAATAGAACACAGATTTCACAATTGGCAAATCCTGGATTACTGCAGTCTTGATCCTAGATTAGCTAGACCATTCATTCCATTCATTTATTCACAAATTTCTTTGAAGCATCCACTAAGCACCTGGCCCTTTTCTAGGCACTTGAGAAGCATCAGTGAACAAAACAAGATCCCTGCCCTCGTGAGGCTTACATTCTAACAGGAGTAGATATAATAAAGGAGTAAATGTTACAGCACCTAGAGGGTAGTGGTGCTATGGAAAAAAGTGGTGCTATGGAAAGGGGGTAAGAGGAATGAGGTGCTCTGGGGGAAGGGAGCAGGTTGCAATTTTTTTTTTTTTGAGAGGTTGCAATTTTAACAATCCCAGGGGCACCTGGGTGGCTCAGACAGTTGAGCGTTAGACTCTTGATTTTGGCTCAGGTCATAATCTTATAATCTCATAATCTCAGGGTTCTGAGATCCAGCCTCAGAGTAGGGCTCTGCACTCAGTGTGGAGCTGCTTGAGATTCTCACTCTCCCTCTTCGTCTGCCCCTCCCCCTGCTCTCTCTCAATAAATAAATAAAATTCTTAATAAAAAATAAATAATAAATAAAAATCAATAAATAAAATATCCCAGAAACTAATTCACTATAAAGCTGATGGAAGGTAAACACTGGGACCCTTCACGTGCAAAGGCCCCTTCCAGGGACCTGGAGAAAAACATGGCCATACAGTTTTGTAAAATTTTCAAGAGCAAGATATTAGAATTGCTATTGGTTGAGTCTTGTTTCTTTGCATTCCAGCCTCCCCTCCATCATACTTCATGTAGGAGGAACAAGTTGCATTTTGAAGATCCACCTGAGAAGAAATTGAGTTGAAGATGCATTTAGTTTGGGTTTAATGGATATATTTATGTGGTTCATGGTCGTTCCCTGACAGCCTGGTGTAGGAATCGTCTTAACACTAGGCTCTTAAAAACAGGGAAAGAAAGAAAAAACAAAACAAAACAGGGAAAGAGACCCTTTGAAGAAGGAGACAACACAGAAGCTGTGACACCCACCCAGTCATACTTCTAACCTACCCCTGTCTAAGGGCAAGGTCCACACTCAACATCCACATGTTCCCTCCATGCAATGTGGTTGTGACAGGTATGATCTTGGAGAATCAACTTGAGAATCAACTCTTGATGCTACTGGGGCCCCAGTCTTGTCTGCTTATCTTATTCTTACAAAGGAAGTCATTAAAGTCAACTGAGGTCTCAAAATACCACCAAGCAACCCGAAAGTTTCCAACCCCACCCTTTGACTGGGGCTCAGCCTCAGTCTTTTTCTGTCTGTTCTCTCTCCTCTTTCAACATCTCCAGCAGTGCTGAGATACCAAATACAGAATCTTAGCTCCTGGTGGCTGATTTCCTCCAAAGACCTAGGAAAAGGAGCAAAATATAATTACTGTAAATCCTGCTGCCAGTATCTGGGGAGATCTAGTTTAGTGCCAGAAATCAACCATTCCTCTGCCTAGGTGCTGAATCTGGAGTTGTCTTTGATAAATTACATATCTTAAACCAAAACATAGCATTGCTTTATTTATCCTTTCCCACGGAGAAATAATCATGCTAATTTTCTGATTGAAGTCCCTCGAACACAGGCTGATGCCACAGACCCTCTTCACGTGCCAGAATCAGAAATGAAACTTTAAGAAATCTCTTATACCGCAGTCGGTTCACTCCCTTATTGATTTGTCTGCTCCACTGAGCACTAGGAATCCAGAGGTGGGAATAAGACACAGTTCTTAAATCCAGTTGAAGCTGTAAATGTGCGGGCATGATTATCATATGGTGTAACAGGTGAACGGGGCAGGGCATAACGAAAAGCGTGCACTCTAGTTTAGACCCCTCTTAGCACATCTGGGTATGCCTTGTGCGTGGAGTGAGGAATTGCTACAGAGGGAGCACCAGCTAACATTTTTTTCCATAGTTCCTTTGCATCACATAAATACTTCTTTATCCTTACTCTCAGTTGCAGAAACTGTATTTTACAGAAACTGGAAGAGAAGTCTCAGAGATGATAAGCAGCTTGCCCAATGTCACAGAGCTAAGAAAAGACAGAGCCAGAACTTGAATCCAGGTCTGCCAAATCCAAACTTACTCTCTCGTTCCCTACTCCACACCATCTCTCCTCTATTCTCTTCTGCCCATGGAAGCTCCTGGGACTGCATGAGCAGACACAGTTCCAGAGGGGAACTTCAATTTCCAGTTTCTGAGTTCAACCTACTGCCTACAGACTGATGGTACTAGAAACCATCATCATGAACACAGCAGAATCTCGGGGACTCTGGTCTACCGAGCTGGATGGAGACAGCTAGGACTTGTTTTTAAATGGAGCACAAATGGGAAGACATCTGATGGATGACTTGGAATTCGGTCAGTCCCAGCGGGAGCATCAGAGCTCGTCTGGCTGGGCACGAATGAGTGTCCTCGTGTCAGATGTGAATCAGCAGCCCCTGGGTAACGGTGCCAGACACCGACATTCTGAGTCACTCTGTGCCTTTGCCATCTTCTGCATCTGTGGAAGGATACGCCTCAGAAGAGCTGCGCTGTTCCTCAGGGATGTCATCATCAGAGCGTGGAAATCTGGCTGCCTCTCCCTCCTCCACAATCCCTCTCCCACCTGCTGCCTAAGTGCTCTTGTCAAAATAAGCCATTTCTCCAGCTCCCACCACTTCTATGGCACCCAGCTCTTCGGATCACTTCCCTGTGCCTTACAGGTTGTTACAAGCACCCAGGAGGGATTTGATAAGTGTCAGGAATGGGAAGGGGAGGAGGGAGGGAGATGACATTCACTAACCAAAGATGCTCATCTGGATTTGTGTCCCGTGCTACTTGGCTGTCATGTGAGAGTCCAGGCTTTTATTTTTTTTATTTTTATTTATTTATTTATTTATTTATTTATTTATTTATGATAGTCACACAGAGAGAGAGAGAGGGGCAGAGACACAGGCAGAGGGAGAAGCAGGCTCCATGCACTGGGAGCCCGATGTGGGATTCGATCCCGGGTCTCCAGGATCGCGCCCTGGGCCAAAGGCAGGCGCTAAACCGCTGCGCCACCCAGGGATCCCAAGTCCAGGCTTTTCAGTTTGGCTGAAAACTTGGCTTATCAGTTTAACTCTAGTTAAAAAAAAAAAAAGTTAGGGAGACATTTTCTTACATTTGTTCCATCCATGAGTCTCCGGACTTTCTGCAAGACTCTGATAGATCCAGGAAGGTAGTGCCCCGTGGTGCTGGGCACCCCGGAACAAGATTCAGGAGATCTCTGCTGTTCTTGCTGTGCCCAGGCACAGCAGTATCACCTCGAACCACCCATCTCTCTCCCTGGGCCTCAGTTTCCTCGTCTGTAGAAACAAAAGTGTGAAGGGCACCTGGGTGGCTCAGTTGATTAAGTACTTGCCTTCAGCTTGGGTCATGATCGGGGTCCTGGGATCGAGTCCCCATATTGTGGTTGGGGGCGAGGTCTGCTTCTCCCTCTCTCTCTGCCTGCCACTCTTCCCACCTGTACGGTCTCTCTCTGTGTCAATAAATGAATAAAATGTTAAAAAAAAAAAAGAAAGAAACAAAATTGTGACTTCTCATGTTCTGTGGCAGGTATAAATTTCACAGTCATGGCCTCAGGGGAGCAAAACGTAACTATCTTTTCCTATAGCTTAGAAAAGTCATATTAGGGACGCCTGGGTGGCTCAGCAGTTGAGTGTCTGCCTTCAGCTCAGGGCTTGATCCCAGGGTCCCGGGATCAAATCCCGCATGGGCTCCCTTCATGGGGCCTGCTTCTCCCTCTGCCTGTGTCTCTGCCTCTCTCTGTGTGTGTCTCTCAGGAATGGATAAATAAAATCTTTAAAAAAGAAAAGTGATATTAAACGGGCACCTGGGTGGCTCAGTCAGTTGAGCATCTGCCTCTTGGTTTGGGCTCAGTCGTGATCTCATGGGTCAAGGGATTGAGCCCCACAACAGACTCTGCATTCACTGTTTAAAGATTCTCTCCCTCCATCCCCCCCCCCGTCTCTCTCAAATAAATGAATAAATCTGAAAGAAAAGTTATACTAAAGCCCCATCTGTCTGATTTGCAGCAACTTAATATAGTCACTTTCAGTTTTAAAACTGGGTCAATTTAAGTGTAGCTAAATACTCTCTCCTATCCTTCCCTTTACACCCCAGATGGCAACTGAGTTAGGGGAGGCAAATCCTGATGTTCAGGGGCTGTTGTTTGCATCTGCTTCTCCCTCTTGATCTGTCTCACTCCCGTTCTAGCACCGTTGAGAAGGTAGTTTGTCGTATTTGGTCCTTGGAGGTGAGCCCTCCCACTGCTGGGTCACTGGCTTCTGTCCTCAGTGCCCCTTCATTGAAGTGCCTGGAGGTCCTATCATGGCCATAGTCTTCAGATGCACACACATCACCTCAAGGCTCAGAGTTTGGGGGTCTAACAGTCCTGCTCTTTGGGTCTTTTCTTGGCCAACTTCCTGAGTCTTTCTGACTCCCAAGTGAGTTTTGATACATCACGCAGCATCATTTGGCCTTGAAATCCTCCATCCAGTTTTGTTCTCTTGCACCCTTGTGGCTCAGGGGACACTGGCAAGGTGCTCAGAGGTCCAGATGATGCATTCTGAGATTACCGATCTTGGGGGAAAAAGCGTGTATCTTTATACCCTGCTCCACCTTCAGGACTCAGCTGGAAGGGGGAAGAGCTAAATGAGCTCTTGTAATCTGTACCAGGTCCCCTCCATGCCCGGGCTTAGAGTTTTCAAAGGGATTCTAAACTAAAAATAGATAATGTCCCCATTCATATCTTTTTGTTTTTACATCTGAATGGTACTTTTGATCTTAGAAGTCAAGAATTCACCATCTTAGTCTCCGATTCAAAAGTGACCCCTTATGCCCCAATGGGGCTAACTCATCTTTGGCTGTCTATGTTATGTTGGGGCAAAGACAGAACCCTGGGGTACAAAAGAAGAGATCGAGAAGTAAGACATCGATAGAATGGCTATCCATTCTACAACTCGGGAAGCCACGGAGGTTGGCAAGGATGCGGAGAAAGGGGAACCCTCTTACACTGGTGGTGGGAATGCAAGTTGGTACAGTCACTCTGGAAAACAGTGTGGAGGGTCCTCAAGAAGTTAAAAATAGAGCTCCCCTACGTCCCAGTGATTGCACTATTGGGGATTTACCCTAAGGATACAAAAATACAGATTTGAAGGGGCCCATGACAGAGATCTTGCTTCATGGCATTTCACTGTAGTAGGGAGACAGAGACAATAAACAAGTAAATATAAATAATTAGGATGATTTTAGACATTTATAATGCTCTGAATGATGAGAAGCCAGCCATGCCATCTAAATCTCAGGAAGACTGAGAATCTGTTTTTATGTCTACCCTCTGGGGCAGGACAGCTTCGGGGCATAGCAGCTCCTGGGCAATAATTCAGGGCAGCGTAGGCACAGACCAGTGTCCACGCAAGCACTCAGCTTCTAGAACAGGGTATGGAGACAGGCAGAGGGCCAGGAGCAGCCCCTATGTTCCAACAGGATCCTGATGTGGCCACAGGTCCTGGCACAGATCCCTGGCCACCCTCAATGCATGTCCCGCTGGGGTTTAGTGGTCCTGTCCACATGTGGGCACCATATGCTTTTGCACAGGAAGTCTTTCCCTCAGTATCTAGGTCTACATGCAGTCATGTTTCCTCAGGAACCACACAAGATGAGACAACGTGCTTACAGAGAGGAGAGGAGGACCCAGTAGAAGGCACAGGGCAGAACAGGATGAGAGATGGAAAGCACCGGCCATGTTTGCAGTCCACGTTCCAGAAAACCCTTCACCCCCTCCTGGGCTCCATGATACCACTGGCATTTTTATAATAGAGTCCCCCTTTGGTTTAACCAGGGTGAAACTAGGTTTCTGTCACTGGTTACCAACAGAGTCTTAACCAATACAGAACATTCTTACAATTGTATGGGGGGTAGACTCACTTGGAAATGGGGAGAATGGGAAGGAAGTGCTGGCCTCAATAACAGAAGGAAGTGATGGGCTGTAAACACTCCTCCCTGACTCCTCCCCACGGAGGCTGTCTGCAGCCAGAACTAAGAAGCATCCTAGGCTGTGCCTGAGGATAGGCTCAAGTGCCAATTCACTTAGAAGCTGGTAAATTGGTCACAGAACAGATGCTGCGTGGAATGTTAGTTAATTTCATTAGCAATTTTGCATTTGCCAAAATATGTTTTTGCCAGGAGGGCCAGCACATCAGGGCTGCGAGTTTGTTAAAACTGAACATGATTCCAGGGAGCCCTGGAGAGGGTCACAGGCCACCTGGCAGATTGTCCCCCCATTACCCACAGCAGAGAGGGAACACAGTGGGCCCCACCGGGTGGAGGCTTCCTGGGAGGCTGCAAACCCCTCCCTGTCGCACACTGAGCTGGGTCTGCTACAGTGATGGCTTGTCACAGATGGATGACAGCCCAGCAGGCTAAGTAATGCTCCATGGGGCCCCAATCTAGCAGCCAGCAGCTGGGGGAAGAGGGGAGGCATTACCTGCCCAGCTTCATGGGTAGAAAGGATGGGAATCACTTAATCCCCGGGGGCGGGAGCAGAATTATAGAGGATGCTAACTGGTTTGAGATATATGCCACCACCACCACACACCCCCGCCCCTGCCGGAGGCCTGGAGTAAGGGGAACTACAGCTGTAGCGCCCAGTGGAACCCCATGATTGGGAGGCGGAGTGGGAGAGGGGCTGTTCTCCAAATGGGCATATTGTCCCCATTAGGCAGGGGAGGCCCCAGGGAGAACCAGAGGACACACAGTTACCCTGTAGGCATCTCTGTGCAGAAGGGGAAGCAGAGGCTGAGAGACTAGGTGACTTGTTGGTGCTTATTTAACCCATAAATAGCAGATTTCAGGCTAGAAAGAGCCAACATCACCTGGATGCATCACAGTCTCCAGTCCAGACAGGGAGACAAAGTTCTGACAACGAGTTTCACATGAAGGCAGAGTATTTGAAACCAGGGCCATCGTGGAAATCTGGACCTTTCCCTTAGGAGCCGATTACTCTCAAAACAGTGCTTCCCATAGGGTGGATGCTCAGGCGCAGTGCACCTCACAAGCTGGCAATGTTTCATTAACTTCCCTTCCTTCTTAATCCCTCTTCGCCTCCTTGCTAGAGTTGGCAGTGCCATGCATGGGGCCAGCTCGGGCCTCCTGGCCTCCGAGGAGTGCAAGCAGGAAGGCAAGCCTGCTCCTATGGCTCCTAGGGCTCTCGGTGTCCTGGCACAGTCGGCTCCCCTCGTTCCGAGGATCGAGCAGGACGTGCCCCTGCAAACCCCTCTTCGGTGGTTAGACCCCTGGGGACAGGGTCTGCAGCCAGTGACAGGTGCAGTCTCTACCTCCCAGGAGGTGTTTGCTGCAGCTTCTGCTGTTGGGCAGGAGGCTCCTCCCTCCCCTTGGGTCCCTCCAGTCCCAGGTTAGTGCCCAGTCTCCCTGCGGGGAAGCCACGGCCCGGCGACGACCTTGCCCTCCAACGGTCTGCCCTCCTTCCTTTGTCTCTTCCCTCATTCCTGTGCCTTAGACGCACGCAGCCTCCAGGCTGCCCTGGGTGGTTTGGGTGGCTACCCAAACCCTCCCTCTGTACCAGGCCCAGGCTCCAAACAAACCCACCCTGCCCTTTTCAACCTGGGCCTTTCTCCCATCGCTCCAGGGGCCTGAGTAAACTGGAAGTACAAATGATGGAAAACCCAGGAAACAAAGTCATTCTCCTTGTCCAGGAAGGCCTCGGTCAGCAAAGTATAATGAACGTCAAACTGCTAAAGTACCAGTTGGAGAGGCGCCTGGGTGGCTCAGTCAGTTAAGCATCTGACTCTTGGTTTTGGCTCAGATCCTGATCTTGAGGTTGTGGGATCAAGCCCCATGTCAGGCTCCACCCTCAGTGCAGAGTCTGCTTCAGATTCTCTCTCTCTCTCTCTCTCTCAAATAAATAAATAAATAAATAAAATCTTTTAAAAAATCAGTTGGAAGCAATTCCTTTTTGATCAATACGGCAGATTAGATATTCATCACACAGATCCCTCTCAATACAGCACACTGGATTTGTTGTGTTTTGGGGTTGTTGTTTTTTTTAAAGATTTTATTTATTTATGTGAGAGAGAGAGCACAAGCAGGGGGGCAGAGGAAGAGGGAGAGAGAGAATCTCAAGCAGACTTCAGACTGAGTGTGGACCTCGATTCAGGGCTCGATCCCAAGACCCTGAGACATGACCTGAGTGATAGCAGATGCTCAACTGACAGTGCCACCCAGGTGCACCTGAATGTGTTTTTAAATTTAATGAACATTGAACTGTCAGGAAAGTAAAGAAATTCTTCAAGGGACGCCTGGGTGGCTCAGTGGTTGAGCATCTGCCTTTGGCCCAGGGCATGATCCCGGGGTCCCAGGATCAAGTCCCACAACAGGCTACCCACGGGGAGCCTGCTTCTCCCTCTGCCTGTATCTCTGCCTCTGTCCCTGTATCTGTCATGAATAAATAAATAATAAAATATTTTTAAAAAGAAGAAATTATTCAGAGAGCAGAAATGACAATAAAGCTTAAACTCAGAGGACAAGCAATACTAGTGCTGTTATGTTTTGATCCCTGGTGGCCTAGAGCTTGATTCATAGGCACATGCACAGAGGATGAAATATCCAAGTATACTTTTCAAAATCTTTTTTGAAAACACATATTCTAATACATGATGAGCACATGTCAAAGTTTCATTTAACTCATTAACAAGAGAACCAGCAGAAAGACAAAGCCAGTTCAAGGGAAGATACAAGAAATTCATGTTTGTGTGGATACATAGATGATAGTAGCTAGAGATACATCGATAAAAGGTTGGATTGTGATTTTTGAATTAAGCTTTTTAAGTGGCTTAATATCCTACAGGGCAAAAAGAGTCATAACTATTTTTTTTAAAGATTTGTTTATTTGACAAAGAGCACACAGGTGAAGGGGAAGGATAGAAGGAGAGTCTTCAGCAGACTCCCCGCTGAGCATGAAGCCTGAAGTGGGACTTGATCCCACAACAGGGAGATCATGACCTGAGGCAAAACTAAAAGTCTGACGCTGAAGTGACTATACCATCCTGGTGCCCCAAGTCATAACTTCTAGAATTATCTCCTTTACCAGATAAAAATCTGCATTTCGCCAGCAAGTACTTTAATAAACATCTACTTTATAGAGCTGTAAGGTTTCTGGGTCCTAATCAGTAGAAAATAGTAAAAGGAACAAAGTTGCATTCCCCTATCCAGAAACACAGATGTCCTTGAGGAAGCTTGTCAGGCGATGCCCTAAAATGACAGCGACATGAGGCACTTTCACTGGTGGTGAAAAGTCATACCAGATGCAGTGACATTGGATTCTCAGGTAAAACACTCCAGGCTTGAGCTAGGTTGCACAATTCATCCAGCTATATTCTGGTTTAAAAGTAAAAAAGTAGGGCATACTTTTGTTCAACCTGTATACGAACTATGAAATGTAAGAAGACTCCATAAGACTAAAATAATTGACTAAAAGGCATTTTTTAAAAGTGGCATTCAGAGAAGTATCACAGATAGCTAATCAACATATGAAACATTTCCTATCCTCCTCAGCAATCAAGAAGGAAATGCAGTCAAAAGTGGTAGCGCAGGGGCACCTGGGTGGCTCAGTCAGTGAAGCATCTGCCTTTGGCTCAGGTCAGGATCCTGGGTCCTGGGATCTAGCCCCCCATCGGGCTCCCTGTTCAGCAGAGAGTCTGCTTCTGCCTCTGCCCCTCCCCCAGCTTGTGCTCTGTCTTCCTTTCTCTCTCTGCCAAATAAAAAAATAAATAACATCTTTAAAAACAACTTGGTAATGGGATTTCACATGGCCCAGACTGAAACAAATTTAAAAGCCTTGCAAGACAAGGATGCTTGAATATGCAGGGCAACAGAAGCTCTCAGGCACTGCGGGTCAGAGACTAAATTGGTGCAATTATTCTGAAAGAAAATTGGCCTGAGTTAGTACAGTTGAGGATGCACACACTTTGTGAAGCAGCAATGCCAGTTGTTGGCATGCGTCCTAGAGAAACTCTTGCACGTGTACATCAGAGACGTATGTAAGCAAGTTCATAGCAGCATTATTCAGAAAAACAGAACTTCTTTTTTTAAAATATTTTATTAATTTATTCATGAGAGACACGGGGGGGGGGGGAGGCGGCAGAAACACAGGCAGAGGGAGAAGCAGGCTCCATGCAGGGAGCCGGATGTGGGACTCGATCCTGTGTCTTCAGGATCAGGCCCTGGGCTGAAGGTGGCGCTAAACCGCTGAGCCACCAGGGCTGCCCAGAAGAACAGAAATTCAAACAACCCAAACATCCATCCACAGTAGAAGGGGCAAATCAATTATGCTATATTCAAACAACAAAATATTAAATATAAACAAATATTGAATTATGCCTAAGTGTATTGCGTCGGGATACATATGTTTGTGGTAAAACTCTACAGTGAAGCAAGAGAGTGGTAATTAGAAGAATGGTTACCTCTGAGCAAAGTGTGGGGTTGCTGTGAGATCCAAGGGGGTGGCAATGTTTTATTTCTTCAAGTGGGTTGATGGGCACATGGGTAGTTATTTCATTTTATTTTTAACTCAAAAGGGACATTATATGGGTGCCTGGGTGGCTCAGTCAGGTAAGCATCCAACTCTTGATCTCAGCTCAGGTCTGGATCTCAAGGATATGAATTCAAGCCCCTAGATGGGCTCCACGCTAGGTGTGCAGCCTACCTAAAAAAATAAAAATAAGCGTACATTATACGCACTTTTGAGGACATGTTGTATTTCATACACGTTCAATTAAGGACAATCAGTGTGAAAATAAGCAAAGGGAGGCAGAGTGAGGAGGCAAAACAGCTTCCTAGAGCCCTTTAAATATTGGGGAGAGGGACGCCTGGGTAGCTCAGCAGTTGAGCAACTGCTTTCAGCTAAGGGAAAGACAGCCACCTAATTCTGCCCCCTGGAGACCTGCCCCTGGACCGGAGCAGCAAGTAGAGCATCAGGGCCACAGGAGGGCTCAGGGAGCCCTGGGAACTCACTGCAGGAGGGGAAGAGGGAAACACGATTTCCTTTCAGCCCCCTACTGGAGTCTGATCAAGAGCTAATGATCGGTTCCTGATGTGGCTTGCTCGGGTTCACCACTACAGATTTAGAACTCTAACTTGAGCTGTGAACAGGGAAAGTGGGGTTACTAAAGCCCAATCTTTTTAAAGATTTACTTATTTATTTCAGGGAGACAGAAAGCCAGAGCGAGAGAGAGTGAGCGAGCGGGAGGGGAGGGATAGGGAGAGGGAGACAAGCAGACTCCCTGCTGAGTGGGGATTGATCCCAGGACCCTGAGATCATGACCTGAGCTGAAATCAAGAGCCGGACACTTAACCACCTGAGCCACCCAGGCGCCCCTAGATGGATTATTTTACTTGACCCAGCCCCAAGGCACTACTATCAATCCCATAATATAGTTAAGTAAAGTGACACTCAGAGGGGTTAATGACTTGCCCAAGGTCATACAGCTGGTCACTGACAGATGAGCGGTTGAACCAAGGCCAGCTGATTCTTGGGCTGTCACTCAGTCAAGACTCAAACAAACACTGGAAGGCGGCCTTTAGGGCAGTGGACTCCAGGTCCTGAGAACAAAGATGCTCAGGGAAGCTTTGCGAGGACAGGAGAGAGGCAGCAGCCCTTTGAGGAGCCCCGTTCCACTTGAGACTTGCCCCTTGGCTACGGGAGCACCGCCCTCACTTGCCCCCTCCTGCAGTGAGTTCCCAGGGCTCCCTGAGCCCTCCTGTGGCCCTGATGCTCTACTTGCTGCTCCATGGAGAGGCTCAGGGCCAGTGACCAGACCCCTGGGGCACCTCAACCAGCGACTACGCTAAATCCACTTGACTCTCCCTTCTCTGCAAATATCTCCAAGGAGAGAGGGCAAGAGGGGAGCCTTCCACGAGGCTCGGGGGCTCTCCAGGACCTCAGAACACAGCACCTGGGACACTTGCCTACTGGTTTGGGGGCCAAGGGATTTAGTCCACGTGGGGAAAAGAACTAGGAACCAAAACTTCAACACCAGACGTCATCACATTATGGTGCTATTTTTCTTTTTTTTTTAAGGACGTGAGAGCTGAAATTGGTCAAGGTCCCGAGCCTTGAGTCCTGAGCGCATGTCTTATTTCTCCAGTGAGAGAACACGCTCCTGGAAGGTGAGCCACCTCCTGTCTTTCAATAACATGCTCTTACCCCCCCTCAACACCCAGAATCTCTCCAGTTCATTAGATGCCACCGGGCAGCTCCACTGCACTTGTTCTTTGTCTTTCCCCTCCACGCCAATGCCCTTTGTGTGAGCTTCACAGGGCTGCCGTAAGCAAGCGCCACAACAAGGGGCCGAAACACCACATACTGAGTCTCTGGCAGTTCTGGGGCCAGAAGTCCAAGATCAAGGCGTCCACAAGGTTGGGTCCTCCTGAGGGCTGTGAGCGAGAATCTGTTCCATGCCAGACTCCTTGGCTAGCCTCCTTGCTTCTGGAAGTTCGTGGGCAGTCTTCAGAGCTCTTGGCTTCGGCCCTATCACCCCGATCTCTGCTTTCATTTTCACAAGGCACGTTCACCCCGTGTGCATGTCTGTGCCAAACTTCCCCAAATTTATAAGGATGCCAGTCCAATTGGATTAGGGACCCACCCAACCCCAGTGCGACATCATCTGAGCTAATTACTTTTGGAATGACCCCGTCTCCATAGAAGGCCACGCGCTCAGGTACCAGGGTCAGGATTTCAACACAGGAGTTTGCAGGGAGCAAGGGTCACGATTCAGTGTAGGACATCTTTCCAAAGTATGTTTCTAATAAGGCATTTCCAGAGGCTCTCGGGGACAGCTTTTTCCACAGTGGAAGAGGACCCTAAAGGTGTCTGGGTGGCTCAGTCCATGAAGCGTCCGCCTTTGGCTCAGGTCATGATCAGGGTCCTGGGATTGAGTGCCACATCGGGCTCCCTGCTTGGTGGAGGGGAGCCTACTTCTCCCTCTCCCTCTGCTGCTCCCCCCGCTTGTGAGCTCTCTCTCTCCCAAATAAAAAGTCTCTTAAAAAAAAAAAAAAAGATGTGTTTTTAAACAATCAGAAAGTAACAGAAACCTTTAACACAAGTAGTGAGACTGCCATCGAAAAGGTAGCTGCCACTCGAGACGGCCAAGGGCAAAATTGCCCGACAAGCGCACCGTGCCCAGCTCACCGCGAGCCCCACAGCTGGCGCGGCCAGGCACCCGGTGACCCCCGCCCTCCAAGCCTACCAGTCTAGCAGCGCATTTTGAAACAGTTGGTAGAGAATTAGCTGCTGTGCTGAGAATTTGCCCCCCCACCCCCACCCCAGCCCCCTGCCTTCTCCAAGCCAGCAGCAGGAAGGCTCCTGGCTCCTCTCCCTGCAGAGAAGGGCCTCGTCTCAGCACGGGCACCGCAGAGCTGCTCAGGTGCAGCAGGCACAGCGAGGGCCTCATTCCTGTTTGGGGCCACAGGCTCTCCGTGGCGTCTGGCACGGGATTTCTGACACACTCTGTTTGCATGGTCCCCTGAAATGCAGCGCAGCTGCAGCAGGACAGGCCCAAAGGATGGGACGTTGCTGACGTTCCCTGGCAATGCCCCTCTCTCAAAATCCCACTGATGGAGCTGTTGGGGCCCAGAGAGAGATGATCCCAAAGTGGCTGGGACCCCATGGGTAGCCAACAGGCCCCGTGCACAATAAGGCTGGAGGCTCACTTGTGCCCACGAGGCTGCTTCCAACTGCACCCACGTGGCCTGGCTGAGTGCTGAGGGGTGGAGGAGACCAAGGCTGGTGTCCCCAGCCTCCTGTCGTCACTGCCTGTGCCCTGTCTTCACGTCCAGGCTGGTGCACCTACCCACCTCCTACCTCCATCGTCTTGACCATCCCCTGACAAAGAGTTCTAGGAAAGTTCCTCTGCTGGGCTCCATGCTTGCCCCAGGGTCCAGGCTTTCTTGGTTTTCCCTTCCAGGGTCATTTGTCTTCAACAACAGTGCGTGCAATACTGCATTCGGGCTGTGGCCAGGCTTCTCCCCGGTTGCTGACCTGCTTCTCCTGAACCTCAGGGAGGGCGGGCCGGCCCACTCATCCAGGATTCCTAGTCTTTCTCAATCCCTGTGGGCCTGCCTTCTGCCCCAGTGTCCCTGTTCTTATCTGGCTTCTGTCTCAACGTTTTGTCTGGTTCGCCTCAGATCCCGTCATCCTGTGGAGCCCTGCTTGCTCATCTGATTTTGATCATCCCAGTGCTCAGGGAAGAGTCTTTCCAGAATCTGTATCCTGACCAGAAACATTGCAGCTAGGGATAGACACCAGAGCCGAGTCAGACATGAGCGGACAGATCGAGGCGTCAAGCATGGGTGAGGAAGGGCCTTGGTCAGGAAGGAAATGTCAACAATCCGTGGGGACACCTGAGCCAAAGAAATGGGAAAATCCCAAGTGTGAGAATAAACCCAAGCTAAGAGACGGCTGGGGCTGGTGTGGGTGTAAGCCAGAAATCACACGTGTCGAATCTGGATGAAATAGGTAGAGAGCCACCTGCCGAGGTGGGGTGGTTTCTGAAGGCTTCAGGTGGTATTTGAAGCCTGGCTTCTGATCAGCGTGTGTCTCTAATTCTCGATCATTCAATGGGCTCCTGAGGACTTGGTTCCCTCTTCCCAAGGCTCTTATAGACCTGGCTCATGAGGGTCATGGTTGAAAAGGCATCTGAGGGACTCCTGGGTGGCTCAACGGTTGAGTGTCTGCCTTTGCCTCAGGGCGTGATCCTGGGGTCCTGGTTTCGAGTTCCTCATCGGGCTCCCTGCAGGGATCCTGCTTCTCCTTCTGCCTGTGTCTCTGCCTCTCCCTGTGTGTATGTCATGAATAAATAAATAAAATCTTAAAAAAAAGAAAAGGAAAAAGGTGTCTCATCTACATAGCTGGGTTGGCCTTCTCCATGATACATGTTAGTTGATTTGTGTTAGAACTGGGATTTTCCTTGGAGTGTCTTTGGGGGATTACATGGATGCTTTGGGTGGAAAAGACTTTGAATCATTGGGGGTCATGAATCCATTAGTCCACCAAGCTCCAGAATCCACTCCTGAGCAACTGAGTCCCAAAGCCTTATGTTTGGGATCCTGACTTCTCCTGGCTTTGTTCTCTGCCTTCTGCTCAGCCTCCTAGTCTCATGTCTCCTGATACCTACAACTGAATTGAATGACAGGCTCCAGAACTTTGCTGACTTTATGGGCATGGGGCAGAGGCCGGGCACTTTTGATCCTCCTGAACATTTTATTTATATAAGACTTATTTATTTATTTTAAATATAGTGAGCGAGCAGGAGGAGGGGGAGAGGGAGAGAGAATCTCAAGCAGACTCCCCACTGAGTGTAGAGCCCGACACAGGGCTTGATCTCACGGCCCTGAGATCATGACCTGAGCTGAAATCAAGAGTTGGCCACTTAACCGACTGAGCCACCCAGGTGTCCCTCCAGAAGAGTTTTGTTTGCAGCGTGTAAAGTTCTGTCGTTTGAGGCCCCTGTCATCACTCTTTGGGATGGTAGCTCTGGCAGCCAAATGCACCTGGCACGGAGGGGAGCCAGGCGGCAAATCCAGGCTGGGGCTTCAATGTCCCCGCTTCAGAACATGAGGACAAGGCATGCCATCAGCCTGCTGGAAATACAGAGTCTTAAGCAACACAGTAAAACCATACTTCCGAGTGTTTTAGAAGAACCACAAGGGATGAGGAGACGCAATGCTGGGTGAATTGACCCTCAAGGCTGTGTTTTCCATGCCTCTGTTTTCCTGGCACAGGCAGTGAGAAGATACACAGTTGCTCCAAGTTTGATGACGGATGCCAAGAAGGACAGCAGGCAGGGGGGAGGGCTCTCTAAACGAAGCCTCCCCAGACACCCATGCGATTTCTAGACAAACAGGTAATTATGGAACATGATTTTGTCCCCGCTTGTCACCCACTGGACTTTGTTTACTGTTTGCAAACGTTGGTCCCTATTAACCTCCATGCCTCAATTCAGGAAAACACTTCTGCTGATAGCACTTCAGGCTTCGTGGAGACAGACAGACCTAGGATGCTATGTTGGCGTTATTTGCCAGATAAAGAGCTGGAAGGCTGTCCAAGTGCAAAGACCTGTAGGCAGCAAGGAAGGCGGCTAAAGTGATGGGAAATATACTATTTTGTGAATTAAAATAAAGTCCAACTAATGAGAGGCACCGGGGAAGATCTGCTCACCAACTACTGAGAGCATGTGTGGAGCCAGATCCTCGCTCCGAGTGCAGATCATCTTTCATTATTCAGAGGGACACAGTCAAGAGATGTAGGGAAGAGTTTAAAAGCAAGATTACTATGATGGAATAGAAGGAAAGAATTTTCTAATGGCTTCTACCCCACTCCTTGGCAATGGTGGTGATGCACATGGTTATTTTTATATAAAGCTCCTTTGGTGAAAATTCAACTCAACCCAACCCAAAATAATAACATTCTCCCGAATCATTCTTGAATGGAGGAGAACAATTTTTTTTTTTTGGTGGGTAGGGGGTGTGTGGATGCTAATGAGCAGGTGTTCCTGTCTTTGGGCTTCTGATTGCAGCCAGGAGGTCAGAATTCGCACCTAGGAGAAGGGTGAGTCTCTCTGCTGCTGGAGCTGGGAACCAAGGCTCGGGGACCTCTCAGCAGGTATATCTGTGGCACGTGGAGGAATCCGATCTGCACTGAGAAGGAAGAGATGAAAACTTGTCTTGAGAGAAGCAGAGACCAGAGAGACAGAGGAGAGAAAGCCCCAGCTCCGTCCCTCCCTCAGCAAGATTCCAGGAGAAACAGTTTCTTCAGTTCTGGGTATTATCTAAGCTCTCTGTTTCTTGTATATGGTGAAGTTTGGTTTTCTGCCATTTGCAACCAAATATTTTGGACACATCAAGATGAAGATGACCCCTCAAAGCTGGGAGTAAGTCAGCCCGAAGCACAAGGCAGAGACAAAGGAAGACAGTGGGGGTGAGAATGTTCTAGAAAGAATTGTCTAAAGAGAAACCTCCCCAGGCCTCTACCATTTTCCAGGGACAGGTGCAGCCAGTTTGTCAAACAGGGAGACTGGAAGTGCTGCTAACTGGCCTTGCTCCCCAGAAATCCCCCCAACTTCTACGAGGTTACTTATAAACCTCTGGTCCACTGTGTGCTCTTTGTTGGATCAAAGTATCTGAGACCTTGAGCTTCCTCAGCCAAAGGACAAAAGTGGGCAAATAGCCATTGTGCTCTGCAGGGGCCGCCCCGACTTCTCCAGTCCACACATGGGGCTGAAACAATCAACGAGGAAGGCGATTTTAAAAAAAAATGATCTCACGTATCGGGTAAGTCCAGAGATAAAGCAAACTCACAGGTTCTGGGGTGCAACCCAGTGATATCAATAAGCACCCAGTTTTCTTAGGTTCTTTCCATCCTACTATTATTCCTATTCCTCCATCCTATTGGCTGTTCCCCAAGAGTTACTGTTCCCTCGTGCAACATCTGCCGTCCTTGGTATGTTGTCTTCCTTCTCAGATTGGTCATAACATTGCTCCAGGATTCTGGGTACCACTCCTGGCAGGACATCTGGAGCAAGTGGCACTTGGGAAGTGAGACACCCTCTGTTCCAGGGGTTCCTCTAAGAACTGAGGGATTTTTCAAGGAGGTCTCAGGAGACTTCCCCTCATCTCTTATTTGCTGCATGGGAAGGATGCATACTTAAAAAAAAATCTATTAGAAAGGAAAAGCAATGAGGGAGTTCTCTTAATGATGGTGATGGATGCTCCTCGCAGGCAGAGCTGGAGGTAATGCCCATGGCCTACCCCGGGCTAAGGGCTAGGGTGGCCACACTCCCCCATCGGGGCTCCCTGGAGTGGCCTAAAGGTTCTCCGTGTTCAGGAGAATGGTCGGCAATGGATTTCTATTAGTATCAATAATGCTAATTAATAATCAATAATCCAAAAAAATTAATAGTCCACAAAACTCCATGCCTGACCCCCCCTTTTTCTGAAAATCACATTCTTGTAAGATTCAGGGGAAAAAAGTTGTAACGTATTTACTGAGTTAAATATTTATATATGCATTCTAGTCACTGAAGAAATCATAGACATAGACCGAAGCCTCCAAAGCTGTTACAGTCTAGTCTAGGGAGAGAAAAGAAATACAGTGGAAATATTTAAAAGACAGAGCAAGCCCAGGGGGCAAAAGTCTCCAGCCTGAGTTGTACAGAGAGCAGCAGCAGCAACGGGAACTTGGGAAATGAGTGGCTTTTCTCCGATCCTCGAGAGGGCATGAAAAAGGGGGGAGAGGTAAGGGAAGTTTGTTCCATCCCATCTCTCCTAGCATTGGGCAGGTGCTCAGTGTTTAAAGATTTTATTTATTTATTCATGACAGACACACAGGGAGAGGCAGAGACACAGGCAGAAGGAGAAGCAGGATCCCTGCAGGGAGCCCGATGACGGCCTCATCCCAGGACCCCAGGATCACGCCCTGAGGCAAAGGCAGACACTCAACCGTTAAGCCACCCAGGAGTCCCTCAGATGCCTTTTCAACCATGACCCTCATGAGCCAGGTCTATAAGAGCCTTGGGAAGAGGGAACCAAGTCCTCAGGAGCCCATTGAATGATCGAGAATTAGAGACACACGCTGATCAGAAGCCAGGCTTCAAATACCACCTGAAGCCTTCAGAAACCACCCCACCTCGGCAGGTGGCTCTCTACCTATTTCATCCAGATTCGACACGTGTGATTTCTGGCTTACACCCACACCAGCCCCAGCCGTCTCTTAGCTTGGGTTTATTCTCACACTTGGGATTTTCCCATTTCTTTGGCTCAGGTGTCCCCACGGATTGTTGACATTTCCTTCCTGACCAAGGCCCTTCCTCACCCATGCTTGACGCCTCGATCTGTCCGCTCATGTCTGACTCGGCTCTGGTGTCTATCCCTAGCTGCAATGTTTCTGGTCAGGATACAGATTCTGGAAAGACTCTTCCCTGAGCACTGGAATGATCAAAATCAGATGAGCAAGCAGGGCTCCACAGGATGACGGGATCTGAGGCGAACCAGACAAAACGTTGAGACAGAAGCCAGATAAGAACAGGGACACTGGGGCAGAAGGCAGGCCCACAGGGATTGAGAAAGACTAGGAATCCTGGATGAGTGGGCCGGCCCGCCCTCCCTGAGGTTCAGGAGAAGCAGGTCAGCAACCGGGGAGAAGCCTGGCCACAGCCCGAATGCAGTATTGCACGCACTGTTGTTGAAGACAAATGACCCTGGAAGGGAAAACCAAGAAAGCCTGGACCCTGGGGCAAGCATGGAGCCCAGCAGAGGAACTTTCCTAGAACTCTTTGTCAGGGGATGGTCAAGACGATGGAGGTAGGAGGTGGGTAGGTGCACCAGCCTGGACGTGAAGACAGGGCACAGGCAGTGACGACAGGAGGCTGGGGACACCAGCCTTGGTCTCCTCCACCCCTCAGTACTCAGCCAGGCCACGTGGGTGCAGTTGGAAGCAGCCTCGTGGGCACAAGTGAGCCTCCAGCCTTATTGTGCACGGGGCCTGTTGGCTACCCATGGGGTCCCAGCCACTTTGAGATCATCTCTCTCTGGGCCCCAACAGCTCCATCAGTGGGATTTTGAGAGAGGGGCATTGCCAGGGAACGTCAGCAACGTCCCATCCTTTGGGCCTGTCCTGCTGCAGCTGCGCTGCATTTCGGGGACCATGCAAACAGAGTGTGTCAGAAATCCCGTGCCAGAAGCCACGGAGAGTCTGTGGCCCCAAACAGGAATGAGGCCCCTCGGCTGTGGCCTGCTGCACCCTGAGCAGTTCTGCGGTGCCCGTGCTGAGACGAGGCCCTTCTCTGCAGGGAGAGGAGCCAGGAGCCTTCCTGCTGCTGGCTTGGAGCAGGCAGGGGGCTGGGGTGGGGGTGGGGGGGCAAATTCTCAGCACAGCAGCTAATTCTCTACCAACTGTTTCAAAATGCGCTGCTAGACTGGTAGGCTTGGAGGGCGGGGGTCACCGGGTGCCTGGCCGCGCCAGCTGTGGGGCTCGCGGCGAGCTGGGCACGGTGCGCTTGTCGGGCAATTTTGCCCTTGGCCGTCTCGAGTGGCAGCTACCTTTTCGATGGCAGTCTCACTACTTGTGTTAAAGGTTTCTGTTACTTTCTGATTGTTTAAAAACACATCTTTTTTTTTTTTTAAGAGACTTTTTATTTGGGAGAGAGACAGAGCTCACAAGCAGGGGGAGCAGCAGAGGGAGAGGGAGAAGTAGGCTCCCCTCCACCAAGCAGGGAGCCCGATGTGGCACTCAATCCCAGGACCCTGATCATGACCTGAGCCAAAGGCGGACGCTTCATGGACTGAGCCACCCAGACACCTTTAGGGTCCTCTTCCACTGTGGAAAAAGCTGTCCCCGAGAGCCTCTGGAAATGCCTTATTAGAAACATACTTTGGAAAGATGTCCTACACTGAATCGTGACCCTTGCTCCCTGCAAACTCCTGTGTTGAAATCCTGACCCTGGTACCTGAGCGCGTGGCCTTCTATGGAGACGGGGTCATTCCAAAAGTAATTAGCTCAGATGATGTCGCACTGGGGTTGGGTGGGTCCCTAATCCAATTGGACTGGCATCCTTATAAATTTGGGGAAGTTTGGCACCAGACATGCACACGGGGTGAACGTGCCTTGTGAAAATGAAAGCAGAGATCGGGGTGATAGGGCCGAAGCCAAGAGCTCTGAAGACTGCCCACGAACTTCCAGAAGCAAGGAGGCTAGCCAAGGAGTCTGGCATGGAACAGATTCTCGCTCACAGCCCTCAGGAGGACCCAACCTTGTGGACGCCTTGATCTTGGACTTCTGGCCCCAGAACTGCCAGAGACTCAGTATGTGGTGTTTCGGCCCCTTGTTGTGGCGCTTGCTTACGGCAGCCCTGTGAAGCTCACACAAAGGGCATTGGCGTGGAGGGGAAAGACAAAGAACAAGTGCAGTGGAGCTGCCCGGTGGCATCTAATGAACTGGAGAGATTCTGGGTGTTGAGGGGGGGTAAGAGCATGTTATTGAAAGACAGGAGGTGGCTCACCTTCCAGGAGCGTGTTCTCTCACTGGAGAAATAAGACATGCGCTCAGGACTCAAGGCTCGGGACCTTGACCAATTTCAGCTCTCACGTCCTTAAAAAAAAGAAAAATAGCACCATAATGTGATGACGTCTGGTGTTGAAGTTTTGGTTCCTAGTTCTTTTCCCCACGTGGACTAAATCCCTTGGCCCCCAAACCAGTAGGCAAGTGTCCCAGGTGCTGTGTTCTGAGGTCCTGGAGAGCCCCCGAGCCTCGTGGAAGGCTCCCCTCTTGCCCTCTCTCCTTGGAGATATTTGCAGAGAAGGGAGTCAAGTGGATTTAGCGTAGTCGCTGGTTGAGGTGCCCCAGGGTTCTGGTCACTGGCCCTGAGCCCTCTCCATGGAGCAGCAAGTAGAGCATCAGGGCCACAGGAGGGCTCAGGGAGCCCTGGGAACTCACTGCAGGAGGGGGCAAGTGAGGGCGGTGCTCCCGTAGCCAAGGGGCAAGTCTCAAGTGGAACGGGGCTCCTCAAAGGGCTGCTGCCTCTCTCCTGTCCTCGCAAAGCTTCCCTGAGCATCTTTGTTCTCAGGACCTGGAGTCCACTGCCCTGAAGGCCGCCTTCCAGTGTTTGTTTGAGTCTTGACTGAGTGACAGCCCAAGAATCAGCTGGCCTTGGTTCAACCGCTCATCTGTCAGTGACCAGCTGTATGACCTTGGGCAAGTCATTAACCCCTCTGAGTCTCACTTTACTTAACTATATTATGGGATTGATAGTAGTGCCTTGGGGCTGGGTCAAGTAAAATAATCCATCTAGGGGCGCCTGGGTGGCTCAGGTGGTTAAGTGTCCGGCTCTTGATTTCAGCTCAGGTCATGATCTCAGTGTCCTGGGATCAATCCCCACTCAGCAGGGAGTCTGCTTGTCTCCCTCTCTATATACCCACCCCACCTGCTCGCTCTCTCTCTTTCTCTCTTTCCCTTTCTCTCTCTCTCTCTCTCTCACTCTCGCTCTTGCTCTTGCTCTCCCTGAAATAAATAAGTAAATCTTAAAAAAAAAAAAAAACCCTCTAAAGCGAATAGCACATCTTCAGGTACATGGTAGGTCTCACGCCATGTTAACTCCTTAGTAGGCTCACTTCCACACCTGATGAAAATACCACGTCGTCCTGTCCCCTCTGGAAAACATCCCCCCTCTGACTTTAGTAACCCCACTTTCCCTGTTCACAGCTCAAGTTAGAGTTCTAAATCTGTAGTGGTGAACCGAGCAAGCCACATCAGGAACCGATCATTAGCTCTTGATCAGACTCCAGTAGGGGGCTGAAAGGAAATCGTGTTTCCTTCTTCCCACATCTGAGGTCCAGGGGCAGGTCTCCAGGGTGCAGAATTAGGTGACTTGTGTCCTGTGTATGCAGAGAGAGCATTTGTCCGCTTTAAGAGGACATGGTATAGAATTAAAGTGAGCAAGCCCGACAGCCGGGGAAGCACTGGGAATTTGCCTTCTCTCAGAGCTGGTTTGCATCTGAACTCAGTCCAGTAACTGAGAGGAGATGAGATCAATATTGCTGAATTCATAAGCAGTCAGCTCGTCTCTGCCTACAGGGCCAGCCATCAGGGAGCCTCTGCCTGGATTTTTTAGGGCAAACATGTCTGTCTCTAATTGTTGAGTCAGGAATACAAAATAGGGATATTGGCACGTATATTAAATAAACAGACATGAATTTCCGGTAAACTATATTAAAGGGCTTTTTTTAGATAGCAACTTTTTCTTACATGCATGCCATTAGTGAGGGAGTTTTTTTCTTTTTTAGGTGAACTCATAGGCATTTTTTTCCCAAATGCCAAAGCAAAAATTTTTATCATGTGCTTTCAGAGTTATCATCGGTAACATAAAAATCAACAATGACAACATGGATATATTGAGACACAAAATGATAAAGCTACTTTGGAAGCCAATTAAATAGATATTTAAACTTGTGTAGAGGGAAAAGTGAATGTGTACTTAGGGAAAAAAAATTCTGGAAGTTTATACCCTATAATGTGAACATTTTCTTCCCTGCTTGGGGAATTAGAATCTGGAATGATTTTCCTTCTTTGTTTCATTTCTTTTTCTTTTCCCTTGTTGGTCTAAGTTTTCAGAGTTGAGAATGTATGTTGCTTCTTTTAGAGGACTTTATGAGGGCAGTTTCAGATTCACAGCAACGTTGAGTGAAGCTACAGAGACTTCCCATGTGCTTCTTCCCCTACACATGTATAACCTCCGCCATCAGGAACACCCCCCACCAGGGGGGAGCACTGGTTCGTTGATGAACCTGCAGCGACACATCATTAGCACCCAAAGTCCACGGTTTGGATGATGGTTCACTCTTGGTGTTGTGCATTCTCTGGATTTAACAAATGTGTAATGACATTTTTCTACCATTAAGGCATCATAGAGGGTAGATTCACCTCTCAGAAAAAAAAAAAAAATCCTCTGTGATCCACCTATGCATCCCTCCCTGCCCAATAACTCCTGGAAACTACTGATCTTTTTGCTGTCTCCATAGCCTTGCCTTTTCCAGAATGTCATATAGTTGGAATCATACAGTCTGTAGCCTTTTCGGATTGGCTTCTTTGACTTAGCAACATGCATTTAAGATTTCTCCACGTCGTTTCATAGCTTGATAGCTCATTTCTTTTTGGCACTGAGTAATTTCCATTGTCTGGATGGGCCACAATTTATCCATTTATCCACTGAAAGACATCTTGCACGCTTCCAAATTTTGGCAATTATGAATAAAGTGGCTATAAACACCCATGTGCAGGTTTTGTGTGGGCATAAGTTTTCAGCTCCTTTGGGTAAATACCAAGGAGCTCAATTGCTGGAATGTATGATAAGAGTGTGTTTAGTTTTATAAGAAACTATCAAACCATTGTAGTTATACTGTTAGGCCATTTTGCTTTCCCACCTGCAATGAATGAGAGTTCCTATTGCTCCAAATTCTCCCAGCAGTTGGAGTTGTCAGCGTTCCAGATTTCAGCCCTTCTGATAGGCGTGTAGTGGTATCTCATTGTTGTTTTAATTTGCATTTCCCTGGTGACATAAGCTGTGGGGCATCTCTCCCTCTGCTTATTTGCTCTCTGTATATCTTCTTTGGTAAGGTGTCTCGTTAAAGTCTTTGGCCTATTTTTTAATCAGATTGTTTTCTTCTTATTGAGTTTTTAAAAAGATTTTGTTTGTTTGTTTGTTTATTTATTTGGGGCAGGGGGAAGGGGCAGAGGGAGAGGCAGAGAATCTCTAGCAGACTTTGTGTGGACCCTGCTGTGGGGCTCCATCATACAAGCCTGAGATTATGACCTGAGCTGAAACCAAGAGTTGGACATTTAACTGACTGAACCACTCAGGCACCCCTCTTCTTACTGAGTCTTAAGACTTCTTTGTATAGTTTAGATAATAGTCCTTTATCAGATGTGTGTTTTGCAAATATTGAGTCTCCTTCTGTGGCTTGACTTCTCGTTCTCTTGACAGTATCTTTCATAGAGCAGGAATTTTTCATTTCAATGAAGTCCAGTTTATCAACTATTTCTTTCATGGGTTGTGCCTTTGGTGTTGTATCTAAAAAGTCATCACTAGGAGCACCTGGGTGGCTCAGTTGGTTAAGCCTCTGACTCTTGGTTTCGGCTCAGGTCATGATCTTGTGGGATCAAGCCCTGTATTGGGCTCCATGCTCAGCTCAGAGTCTGCTTGAGGATTCTCTCTCCTTCTGCCCCTTCCTGTGAGCATGCCAGTGCTCGCTTGCTCTCTTTCTCTAAAATAAATAAGTAAATCTTAAAAGTCATCACTGAACTTAAAGTCAGTTAGATTTTTTACTATGTTATCTTCTGGGAGGTTTATAGTTTTGTACTTTACATTTAGGTCTGTGATTCACCTTGAGATAATTTTTATAAAGGGTATAATGTTTATCTAGATTCACTTTTTTACCAGTGGAAATCCAGGTGTTCCAGCACCATTTGCTGAAGAGACCATCTTTGCTCCATTGTAGTGCCTCTGCTCCTTTGTCAAACATCAGTTGACTATATTTATGTGGATCTATTTCTGGGCTCTCTATTCTGTTCCAATGACCTATTTATCTAATCTTTCACCAATATCATGGTCTTGATTAATGCAGATTTATAGAAAGTCTCAGAGAGCATCAGTGCTCCAACTTTGTTCTCCTTCAAAACTGTGCTGGTTAGGGGCGCCTGGGTGGCTCAGCAGTTGAGCGTCTGCCTTTGGCTCAGGGCAAGACCCTGGGGTCCTGGGAATTAGTCCCACATCGGGCTCCCTGCATGGAGCCTGCTTCTCCCTCTGCCTATGTCTCTGCCTCTTTCTCTATGTCTCTCATGAATAAATAAATAAAATATTTAAATATAAAACTGCTGGCTCTTCTGGATCTTTTACCTCTCCATGTGAACTTTAGAATCTATTTGTCAGTTACGACTGTGAGGAGCTGTGAATGGTAGTGATTTCTCAGTCCCAGCCCCCAAACTGCAAGCCTGGACTCCCCAGCCCACGAGGAGTAGAAAGGGCAGGAGAGAAAGAGGTGATTTGGGCACAGGGCATGGAGAGACCTAAAGTAAGTGATCAGTAAATACTACCAATCATTAATAGTCCTCTTCTAGCACGGTGAAATCAATAAGTAAATAATAGTGCAAATACCACACACACTCATATGTCAGTGTGTTCCTACCCACAAAATAACTTACTGGGATTCGAGGAGTTGTGTTGAAGCTATAGAAAAGTTGAGAAGAACTGACACCTCAAAAATACCAAAATCTTCCTATGCACAGACATGGAATACCTCTCCATTTATTTACTTCTTTGATTTCCTTCACCAGAGTTTTATAGTTTTCCTCATGTAGATCTTGCACATACTTGGTTAGATTTACACCTAAGTATTTCATTTTTCTGGATGCTAACATAAGTGGTTTGGTGTTTTTAATTTTAAATTTCACTTGCCCATTGTCGCTACATTGGAAAATAATTTAATTTTGTATATTAACCTTATATCCCACAACCCCATTAGAATTGCTTATTTAAAAAAAAGAATTGCTTATTAATTCCAGTGTTTCTTTTATAATTAGAAAAAAAATATTTTTAACAGTTCTTTGAGAATGATCTTCTGAGAGGGAAACAATGAGGCTCATAGTCTCTGACCTTTCTGTTAATTAAGGGAAAGAGAAACCCCGTGTGTATGTGATTGTCAAGAAGTCCCAAGTAGAGTTGGTTATAGAACCTTGCAGGGGGATGGAAGGTGAAAATGGAAAAGAGAGAAGAGTGTGAAGAGGTAAGAGGACACCATGAGGGGGACAGCTGTACTCACTAGGACTATGCAAGGCTACTGTAGGAGAGACTCAGCAATAGAATATTTTATTTTATTTTTTAAGAGATTTTATTTATTCATGAGAGACACAGAGGTAGAGGGAGAAGCAGCTCCCTGCGGGGAGCCCGGTGCAGGACTCAATTCCAGGACCCTGGGGTCACAACCTGAGCCAAAGGCAGATGCTGCTCAACCACTGAGTCACCTGGGTGCCCTGTGATGGAATGTTCTAAAGGACAGAAAAGTTTCTCTCGCTTTCATGTGAATGGCTGCAGGAAGGCTCCCCTCTGTATCTCCGACGGTCCTGTCATTCCATGGATAGTCAAGGGTGGGTCTTTGCCAAGTCCAGGTTCCAGGCTACAGGAAGAAGGAAGAGCCCAGGAAACAAGCACACCAGATGTCACACACACCTCGTGGCGGCACTTGGCACCTCTACTCATCTACTGGTGGGAGCGTGGTCACCCGGCTCTACCTGCAAGGGAGGCTGGGAAATGGCCTCCACATGGGCAGCCACGTGCCTAGCTATTAAGTGTCTGTTATTACGAACACAGGAGAAAGTGGATGTGGACAAATAGCAGGCTCTCTTATAAGGAGGAGGGAAAAAGTGTGTAGACAGGGGCACCTGGGTGGCTCAGTCGGTTGGGTGTCTGCCTCTTGATTTTGGCTCAGGTCATGATCTCAGGGTCATGACCTTGAGGCCCTTGTGAGGTTCTGTTCCGTTGCCGCTGCGTGGCATCGGGCTCTGGTTGTTGCTCTGGTATTGGGGTCTTGGGGTCTGTGACTCAGCGGGGAAGGGGCAGCTCATCCAATTGCTCTGTCTCACCAGCCTGCACTTGCAGCTCATCCTGTGGCTGCTGTCTGTGAGCTGGTGTGTCAGACTTTTAAAAATTATTTTCCTCTTGTTCCCTCCTATTAGACCACTTCGGTGCAGTCATCTGATGAGACAACTTGAACGGTATGAGTGGCTGGACAGGGAGGATGGGATGTGGGGTTTCCTACCAGCTTTGAAAAAAACACAACACACTTCCTTCCCTTTTCAGAAGGTTTAACTTTTTCAAAAGTTTCTCACAGATGCTGTCTCATGTCCTTCTTATAACGAAACTGCAAGGTGGGAAGAGCCAGTGTTAATAATGACACTCGCTGTGGGCACAGCCTCAGGGGTCAGATGCCTGAGAGGAACCCCAGCTCCGTCATTTGCTAGCTGTGTGATCTTGGGGAACTCACTCAACTCCTCTGAACCTCACTTCCACCAACTAGGATGGATATTAGTAGTGTCTACTTCAAAAAAAAAAAAGTAGTGTCTACTTCAAAGGGATGTCTACTACCTAGGTCAAAGGGTTGTTGTGAGGATTAAAGAGATAATCCTGTCCAGCAGGTGGTAAACACTTTACAGATGGGGAAACTGAGGCTCAACTCAGGTGGCTTGCTTAGAAATTGAAACCGGGGTCTTCTGACTTCCAAATCTGTACCTCAAGGCATAGATTTCATGGGGTTCAAACAAGCTGGGAAAGTAGCTCACTGGATTGAAAATTAAAGTCGTGAAACACAACACATGTGGATTAGAGCAGGAAGTTCAAGGAGTGGAGGTGACCGTGACACAGGACAGAGAAAGGGGGGCGACGAGAGAAGAGAGAAGGAACAGAGACGAGCAGAATGGCAGAGGCAACTGAGGCCCCGAGTTTCTCATTATTCAGAAAGGGAAACTGAGGCCCGATGAAGTCACACGTACCTCCTGCAGCTAGAGCTGCAGAAGTCTGGAAGGGATCACTCCGTGCGGGAGACCTTTCTCATTCTGGGGAGAACTGCTGAGCAACCATCTGCATCAGCTTCAGCCTCCTGGGCTCATGGTGATATTTTCTGGAATGATCTGATTCTTCCCCCCGGCTGCCCACGCCGTGGTCGGACGGGCGCGGCGCACTGAGGGACGACAGCACACAACACACATCACGATGTGTTCTTCTCTCTTTTGTCTTAGTCTAATCCCTCTAGGAACAGGACCCAGATAACCTTTCAATAATCCAAAAAACCAATAAAAAGAGACTCTCTCTGAAAAGCACACAGTGTTTGGGAGGCTTTAGTACTGAGTAGACTTTAAGGATTTTCATCTTTTCTGCAATTTCTCTGTGTGTTTTGCAGGCAGCAAGGGGAGTAATATTAGCTGAATAAAAGGTCACTCCCACAAAAGTTGTTTTTAGCCACATCAGTTTGACATAGTAGAATGGAAAGCTCTAGACAGACACCTGACAATACCCTGCGGCAGGTGGGACTAGCGTTCCTCACTCACCCCGGAGGGTAGGAGAAGCCCTGCCATTCCACGCATGCTTGGAAATGTTTTTCTTCCTCTTCTTTTTTTTTAAGATTTTATTTATTTATTCATGAGAAACACACACACACACAGAGAGGCAGGGACACAGGCAGAGGGAGAAGCAGGCCCCATGCAGGGAGCCCGACGTGGGACTTGATCCTGGGACCCCATGATCATGCCCTGGGCTGAAGGTAGACGCTCAACAGCTGAGCCACCCAGGGATCCCCTCTTCTGTTTTTCTTCTTGTTCTATGTTTTCTCTCGGTTTCCCCCATAATTTACTTCAAGCATCACCTGGCTTTGCAACCATGAACATCACCACTGAAATACTGCTCTGCTGGCTCTCAAAGTTGAGTGTGCATCAGAACTCTCTGGAAGCCCTGCTAAAGCCCTGCAGGCTGAGGCGCATCCCCCAAGTCTCTGATGCTGCTGGTCTGGGTGGACACTGAGAATTTGCATTTCTAGTAAGCCCCCAGGTGCGGTCGCTGCTGCTGGTCTGGGCTCAGCCTCCCCTGGGGTCTGCACTCAGACCTTCCCTCACTCCCAAGGGGGCTCCAGGTGTGTCCTTAGGTTCCTGCTATTTCTGAGCTGGCCCCACAGTCAGATGAGATCTCAGGTCCTAAAACCCACAGAGCAGCTTGGGGCTGAGCAGTCCTCCCAGCTGCCCTTCCCATCACCAAGGAGCCAGCGTGGGTACAGGAGAGGGCACCTCTGAGCGTTTGATGCGCTGCGTGTCAAAGATCCAGGAACTCTAGGGGCGCCTCGGTGGCTCAGCGGTTGAGCATCTGCCTTCAGCCCAGGGTGTGATCCTGGGGTTCTGGGATCGAGTCCCATATCGGGTTCCCTGCAGGGAGCCTGCTTTTCCCTCTACCTGTGTCTCTGCCTCTCTGTGTGTCTCACACGAATAAATAAAATAAAATCTTTAAAAAAAAAAAAAAAAGATCCAGGAACTCTGAGGTCAGGCGTGACAGGCCGTCCGCATCTTAACAACTGAAAAAAAAAAAAAAAAAACATGGAACATCAGCTTCATTTCAACTTCTTCAGAAAAAAAGGCAGTGGAAATCACTGAGAAGATTAGAAGTTGTTTTCAGTTGAAAAATAACAGATTAGATTAGAAATGACAGATGCATTCCCAAAAGGATTCAGTGGGAACCTTACTCCGGCCCTCGCGATGATGGTCTAAGTTTCCCAGTAAACTGGCCATTTGAGAGGCGACCATGGATCCTCTGACTCCTCTAAGGAGCGGTGGGCAAGGCTACAGTTTTCCTAGGAAGCTTCTGGTTCCTTCCCCAGAGGCAGAGGGACCCGCACGGTGTTCAGGTGCTGCCCTCTGGTGGCCGCCCGGACACACGCAGACGGAGGCTTGGGGCCCGACCCCTCCAAGTGGGGGAGCCCAGACCAGGCCTGACTTCTCTCCCCAAGGGGGGAGGGGGGAGGAAGCCTGCCACCCACAGATGTTTCCAGAAGTCTGAAACTGTTGCCATGGCTGTGGCTTCCTGAGGTTTTGTGCACCAAGGAGGTGCCAGAGCATCCTCCAGGCAGCGCCCACCGATTTCCCTGGACTTTGTTAACAGGACATTTGCAAGGTAGGGGGGGACGTGAAGGTGTGCTGCTGTGCATCTGTGGGGGAGCAGGTGCAGGGAGACAGGGAGACACGCAGGGGTTTGTCTGGCCCTCGGGGCCCCTCCTACGGGGAGCAGGATGACTGCTGTGTGAACCGGGTGGGTCCCAACCTCTCTGGGCCTCAGCCGCCTCGCTGTCAGCTGCCATCAGAGAGTGGCCAAAGCCCCTTCCTCTTCCAGATTCCGAAACGACTTAAAAGAAAATGGAAGAGAAACCCCTGGTCTTCGCTCAAGTTCAGACGCCCCAGCTGTTATGCGTTGTGTCCCCTTTGCCTTGCTTCCTTGCCGCCTCTCCCCACATCCCCCAGCCACACGCTCCTCCTGCTGTCATTCTGGCTTAGTTAAGTGCCGTCCTCTTTCTGAGATTTTCAGTATTATATAGGAAAGTTCCATTTTTTCTTGTTTGAATCTCACTTAAGGGTATTCCGATGGTCTTGTCTCTGCTTTTCTCTTCCCTCTTTTCACACTCCCCTAAAACTTCCATGGGGGCCTCACCGCACCCTGCCCTTCCTTAGAAATTCCTGTAGGAGCTGCTGGGGTCAGGCTTCACCTTGGAGCTTCTCCTTTAGGCAGGTGATACTCCAGGCCTTTGCTTTAATTTACATACTACCTTAGGGCAGTGATCCTCAAAGTATAATTTGAGTACCCCCCTCCCCAATACCCCAAAGTCCCCAAGAGCCTCCCAGGGAACCCACAAGGTCAAAACTATTTTCATAATACTGAGACATTATTTCCCACCCCACCCCCCTTTTTTTTTACCTTCTCATTCCCTCATGGGTATACGCTGGAGATTTCCAGAATCCACGTGATGTGTAATATTGCAGCAGGCTGAAAGCAGCAGCAGATAATAAGAAGCAGATATAGCAAGCTGGACATTAAAAAGATTTCAAAACTGTAACACAATGATATCCCTCTTACTATGATTTTTTGGTTTTGGAAATATATTTTCTATTAAAATATGCTACACTAGCATGTAATAGATTTAGTTATGTTCAAATACATTAATATGTGTTTATGGGCAGCCCCGGTGGTGCAGCGGTTTAGCACGGCCTGCAGCCCGGGGTGTGATCCTGGAGACCTGGGATCAATTCCCACATCAGGCTCCCTGTGTAGAGCCTGCTCCTTCTGCCTGTGTCTTGGCCTCTCTCTCTCTCTGTGTGTCTCTCATGAATAAATAAATAATTTTTTAATTAAAAAAAACACATTAATACGTGTTTAAAATTTCCTTCAGTTTTATCTCACCCTGTGAATAAACAAAGGCTCTGTGGGGGTCCCAACTAGTTTGGAAGGAGTAAAGGGGTCCTGAGACCAAAAACCAGGAGTGTAATAGTATCAACTTCGAAGAGAAGAGAAGTTTGAGAGACCTTGGGACAGGGGATGGGCCTGGAGCTCGGTCAGTGCGATCTCACATGTGAGGGGAGGCTAACAGTGGTTACCAAGCCACCCGCCTAGTTCCAAAGGGTGGAGAAGGAAGGTTGACTTCAACACCTCTAAGCCAGAAGGATTTTCTTAGGTCGCATTAAACTTTCCTTGAGCCCAGGAAGAATGAGGCTGCTTTGCATTACATCTGTGCTGATCCTGAAAAAGCTGAGACTCCGGGGAAGATGCACCACGTGCGAGGCTGCACAAGGTGTCCTGGTGTGACTGCAGGGCTCTCTGGCTGAGGGCCCCTGACAGAGCGCCTCCTGCCAGCAGCTGCAGGTGGGATGCGGGGGATTAGCCCAGAATTATCCCTCTCCTCCTCCAACCACTGCTCTGTAGAGTCTAGGAAGCCAAACGATACCTTCCTCAGATTCATTTGCAGCTAGTGTCCTTGTAGGGGCTGAATTATGCTCCCAAGAATTCACAGGTTGAAGCCCTAACCCCCTAGTGTGACTGTATTGGGGCTTTAAGGAGGTAATTAAGCTTGCATGGGGTCCTCAGGACGGGGCCCCCATCCAATAGAATTAGTGTCCTTATGAGAAGAGGGAGACAGGCCAGAGGCCCAGAGGGGAGCACACACAGAGAAAGGCCAGGTGGCCACAGCAAGGTGGCCACTGACAAGCCACGGGGGGAGAGAGGCCCCGGTAGAAAGCAGACCTGCTGGCCCTTCCATCTTGAATTTCCAGCTTCCAGAACTGTGAGAAAATACATGCCTGTTACTGTATTGAATAGTTGAGAATTGCTAAGAGAGGAGATCCTTAAAAAGTTCTCGCCACCAGGGGAGCACCCAGGTGGCTCAGTCGGTTAAGCATCCAAGTCTTGGTTTCGGCTCAGGTCCCGATCTTGGAAGTCATGAGATTGAGCCTCGCATCCGGCTTTGTGCTCGGCATGGAGTCTGCTTGAAATTCTCTCTCTCCCTCTCCCCACCCACCTCCCCCGTTCTCTAAATAAATAAATAAATAAATAAATAAATAAATAAATAAATCTTTAAAAATAAGTTCTCACCACAAGAAAAAATATGTAACTATGTGAGGAGGGAGTTGTTAACTAGGTTCATCGCGGTGATCATTTCACAATATAGACAAATATTGAATCTCTATGTGGTACACCTGAAACTAATATTCCTCAATTAAAAAAAAATAAGTAAAAAATAAATGTCTGTTGTTAACCCTACCCCCAACCCCCGCCCCAGTCTTTGGTATTTAGTTATGGCAGCCCTTGCAGACTAACCCAGGTAGTGACTGAGATTTAGATTCGGTCAAATAGGCATTCCTGTGAGGTTTGGAAGGCAGAAGGGAGGTAGACACAAAGCCTCTGCTGAGTCTGTAGTATCTGCTGGAAACCCTCTTGGACGTGTCTGGTTCTTCTGCAAAGCTTCCTGGCCATGGCTGTTTCTGATGTCTTGGTTTCCTGATCACGGCAGGTTCCTAGCTACGCTGGCTTCCAAAATATGGCGACAGAAGCATGGCATTGGGATTAGCAGCTGCTAGGCTGAGTATCCATACTGACTGACAGGTGACTTTCTGGTCACAGAAGAGGAAGTAGCTCTCGTGGTGCCAAGGTGTGTCTTTGAGAACTATTCCTGAATGTTCTGAGCAAGGGAAGGCTCTCCAGGGATCTGGCTTGCCAATTGGCGCCCGTCACCCAGCTGACATGATGGTATTCCAAGTGCCTGGGGCAGCTCAAGGTGCTCTGTGGAGCCCGTGACAAGCCCTCATGGGACCCAGAGGTCAGGGATCAAAGCCAAGCTCTCTCTGGCTCTGCATCTTCTCCTCTTGAGAAACAGCTCCTAACTTACTACCGGTGAAGATAGAGTCCCTGGCCATGGGACGTCGGTGGCCACATGCTTTAAGCCATCCATCATGAATTGCCTGTGCCTGACCCAGCACGTCATAAGGTTGGGTGCTTGCAGAGGCACCCCATCACTGAGCAGAAATGGAATATATGAGCAGGTCCTGGGGCAGAGTTAAGTTGCTGGCACACCTTCTGCCGCATTGCGACCTGCCTTCTAGCTTCGGCTACGACCTCGTGGGCCAATGGTGGGATCCCCTGGACCAGCTGACTAAGAGGTTGAGTCTGGTTTTCAGAAGGTTCTGCACAATAGTCTATGAGGCAGAAGACTATACCCACTGAGGAGCAGCCCATAGGGCAGAGGAATCCTTGCAAAGAGCAGGACTTTGGGTTCCTGAAGGGAGATGTGACCAGACACCTGGCTCTTCACTAGGTCCTGGGCGGAGCTAATGATCTGGCTGGGTGGCTGGAAGCTCGGAAGGAGTGAGAGTAGGGGAGCTATTGACACTTCTGGGGAAAAGGTCTACGGAAGGTCCTCGCAGAATGAGTCCCAAGGGTGACAATAATTGCATCCCATGTGACTGTCCCCAAACAGCACATATGAAGCTCTTAATGGTCAGGGGAGCAAGATGGCACATTCTGTGGATGGCAGCCAGCCTCTCGCTGGGCAGCCGGCACGCCACCTTGCTGTTGACTTTGTTGCTGAGCCAGCACCGAGCGGCTAGAGAAAGAGGTGGAAGCAAGGCAACCTCGAGCTTTTGGTCCTGCTGCAGCTCGGGTAGCAGGTGCCATTGGTGGAGGTACCTGGCTGTGACCTCTGCTTCAGGCCGGTAGCCCCACCACCCGCAAGGAGAGCCATATGCCAGGTGAGCGTGGCCTCAGGCTTCCTATGGGAAAGAGTCCCAAGAACAGACTGGGCTGTGCCCTCAGAGCATCCTCTCTGTCATCCCAGAAGTCATCACGCTGATGAAGAAGGCAGGCAGCTGGGGAACAGAAGGCTGGAGGAGATCACGTATTAGCAGGCGCTCCTCCCCGAGGAGACAGAGGGGCCGCGGCTCCTAGACTCCCAGCCGGGAAGGCGCAGTGGGGGGAGAGAAGGCCTCCACTGCAAACCCTCTTCCGAAGTGGAGAAAGCGTCCACCTGTTCCCTCCGGTCTCAGCCAACTGCACGGCTTCCTGCAGCCACGCAGGCAGACGCTGCTGCCGCCCTTCCCATCTGGTCCCTCTGTCGCCACCTTCCACCTTCCCCCACCCCCCGCCCCGAGGAAACTGCTGATACCCGCCTGTACCTAGATATGCTCCATCTCTTTATCCTCCTCCATGCGATCACTACACCTGCTTACCTGCCTTGCACCAAACAGTAACTCGCAAATCACATTTCAGGAACTGGGAATAGTTAACTTCACCAACCAAGTGTCTCTCCATCAGGCCTGTGATGGAGCACAATATTTGGGATTTTTTAAAAAGAGATTTTATTTATTTATTTATTTATTTATTCCTGAGAGACAGAGAGAGAGAGAGGCAGAGACATAGGCAGAGGGAGAGAGAAGCAGGCTCCATGCAGGGAGCCCGATATGGAACCCGATCCCAGGTCTCCAGGATCATGCCCTAGGCCTGAGCCACTAAGGAGTCCCAAAATTTGGGATTTTTAAAATTTAGTTAATTACTGATGTATTTCTCCCACATTCCCAAGAGCAAGCACCAAAGGGTAAAATATCGAGACACTTCATAGACTCCTTGTAACATCTCTCCTAGAGGTTTTAGGAAGTGAAATCGTGGAGTGTGATTTCCTTTCCAATGCAAAGATGATAGTAGGCATCCATTCAGAATAAAGATGCTCCCTCATAAGACTTGATTGGATCACTCATGTGGGACACTGATTTGCTATGTGACCTGAAGCACGTTTGTCTCGGGTCATTCTCTGGAAATTAAGACATTTCCCAAGAAGGGGCATCTCCATGTTTCAGAAGGCTTCATGAGGCCAAGAGCTTCGTTTGATGCCACGGGAAGAATTAGCGGCTCTCCTTGTACAGGTCCATCCCATTCCCAGCACTTATCTGGAAATCACAGGCCACCAACCTCTGGAAGGGTCTCCATGGCTTCTGGCCCAGATCCGTGAAGCCCCTGAGCATGTCTGCAGAATGCAGAGGGAGCAAGGGAGCCTTCCAGGGAGACGTAGGGAGCCTGAGGCTGCGGAGAAGCAGCACATTAGAAGGAGGAACTTCCCCTCCTCATCCTGAAAGCCCCAGAAAGTTGTAGCTGAGAGTGTGGGCTCTGGACTCCAATCTTTCGGGCTTATATCTTGGTGGCCCCACCTGGCTGTGGCCTTGGGCAAATGACTTATTCTGTGCCTCAGTGTCTTTGTATGTAAGTGAGGATGAGAACAGTACTCCCCTCAGAGCGCTGAGGTTTCTACAAAGTGCCCAGAACAGTCTGTGGCATGTTATAGCCCTTGAGAAACACAGTTGTTATTGTCTTTCAAATCCTAGCTTAAGGCTAGTTTCCCAGAAATGCCTTCCGTGGCCTCCCAGTTAGTCAGGCTTTCATAGGTCTCACCTAAGTTGTAATTAGGGAATTGTAGTGTTTATTATTACCCTCCACCTGGGATACCATAAGATCAAAGAGTGGAAGTTGCTTCTGTGTTTGTCAACACTGTATTCCCACTGTTTGGCACAGTGCCTGACACATGACAGGAGCAAATAAACATTTGTTGAACATATAATTCCCAAAGGAATGGGTGAGTGAATGAGTGAGTGCCCACTTGCATCTGAGCATGAATGGAGGCTGCCTCAGGGAGCCAGTGCCCCACATCCCTTGCTAAACTCACTATAGAAGACATCTTTTGGCCAAAGGATACCTGATAGCTTGATGGATTGACTATGCCTCCCATGGGGAGCCTTGTAGAGTGTCCCCTTGGGCACGAGAAAGCTAACTTTGAGCCAAAGATTGTGCATGTCTTGGAGAAGTTGCTATTTGCACATGAGTGTCATTATGTCATTAATTCAGACTCTGTGGCATAGAACAAATCCCATCACTCATTGAGTCTGATGGTTCAGAAACACAGGTGGCTACTTACTAGAATCCTTTAGGAATTTTCGAGAGTATAGATTTCTGAGTCCGACCCCCCACCCCCACCCCGGCAAATCCCCCAGAGTTTGTCCTGGGGGCCTGTATTTGTTCAAAGCTCCTCAGGTGTTTCTGCAGCCTGCACAGACCACCATTTGAGAACCTCTCATCTTGCCAAATGTCATCATTGCACAGAGAAAGAAACAGAGACACACTGACACCATGCCAAGATTGATAGCATGATTTTTTTTTAATGAACTACAAAGGAAACATAATTTAGTTGGGACCAGAAAATATGGGGTGCCTTTTGAAACAGAGCATGATGCAAATAATGCTCGTTGGAGTTCATCAGCATGGCAATAAGGCCCTGAGGAGAAAGCCTGGGCAGCACCGCTTCTCCCTCCTATTGTGATCTGAGCAAGGATATCAGGTTGTCTGGCAGACTCGGTCAAGTTTCCTCCAGTAGATTTGGTACACTTGGCTGGGGTGTATTTGCCAAGTTCAACACAGAATGACCCAGTGTTACCTGGCTAAGTGTTGGTGGCCCCAGACACCAGGCCAAGTCCCTCCATGTAGGGGCTCTGCACCTGAGAGTTCCTGGTTTTGAGAACATAGCAGTCAAAGTGATCATTCCGAACTCAGAGTTTTGCAACCTGTGCACTATTGACTTTTATCAGATAATTCTTTAATGAGGGAAGAGATAGCTATCCCATGCATTGTAGTATGTTTAGTTTTTCTGGAGTTTGTTTTTTTGTGGGGTTTTTTGTTTGTTTTTTATTTAAATTCAACTTGTCAACATATAGTACATCATTAGTTTCAGATGTAGTTTTCAATAATTCATCAGTTGTGTATAACACTCAGTGCTCATCACATCACATGCCCTCCTTAATGCTGGTCAACTAGTTACCCTATCTCCCCCCACCTCCATGTCTGTTTTTTTTTTTTTAAGTAGGCTCCACACCCATTGTAAAGCCCACTGTGGGGCTTGAACTCACAACCCTGAGATAGAGACCTGAGCTGACATCAAGAATTGGACGCTTAACTGACTGAGCCAACCAGCTGCATCTGCATTATAGTATATCGAACAACATCCATGGCTTCTGCCCACTAAATAACAAGAACGTCTGCAGACATTGCCATATCTCCCCTAGGAAGACAAAATCATCCCCTCTGCCCCACTAAGCACTATTTATTTAACCTTACAGATGTATTACATCATATACCTAACCTTACAATGAATCAAAGGACTTGTAGCATGAGATCAGGAATTTTTACTGGAGCCTTTTTCCCCATGGAGAAAATATTTTTAAAAATATTTCTGTGGATTTCATGAACCAAACCCAAAAATGTATGAGCCAAAAGGAAAAGAAGAGGCAGCCCAGGTAGCTCAGCAGTTTAGCGCCTGCCTTTTAGTCCAGGGCATGATCCTGGAGATCCGGGATCGAGTCCCAAGTCAGGCTCCCTGCATGGAGCCTGCTTCTCCCTCTGCCTGTGTCTGTCCCCCAACCCCTCATGAATAAATAAGTAAAATCTTTAAAAAACAAAACAAAAAACAAAAGGAAAAGAGGGGTAATTTTGCCTACATTAAGAGGTAAAGCACTTATCATTTACAATGTTGCCACAGATTGGGAGAAAGTATTTGCAGCACAATTAATCCACAAAAGATTAGTCTCTGGGATGAATAAAGGACATCTTAGAATCAATAATAACAAGAAAAACACTCAGTAGAAGAACAGGCAAAGGATGTGGCAGGCAGTCTCTGAAAGAGAAGCTCCAAAGGGCCATTACACACATGGAAACACTCAACCCCACTAGTAAACAGGGAAATGCAAATTGAAGTAATCAGACGCCATCTCACATTCCTCAGGGATTTAATAGTAAATTAACAGGTGGATAGAACTGAGCCTTGGGGAGGGTCTTGACTAATGGCATCCACTCCCCTCCTCCACTAGTGGCAGCTTAAATTGGCAAAATCACTTTGGAAAGCTGTGTAGTGTGATCAGGAAAGGTTGAATGTACATATACCTTTTCACCCTGCAATTACTCTCCTGACACTACACCCTGGACAACTAACATATCTCCATGAAGAAACACATGTGAGGAGTTTGTTACAACTCTGTATGCAAAAATAAAGAACTGGAAACATAGCAAATGCCTACCTACTATCTGGTGAATGGATAAATATGTAAATATGTAAGGCACACGTGCACTCCGTAAAACCCTATGAACATGAGAATGAATTGCCAGCTAGACGGACCATGTTTAATGGGGAAAAATCATATTTCAAAAGCATAGATCCAATTATATCGTGCTTAAAAACAACATACTGTATAACATTTATAGACATATGTGTGTTATTAGTAAAAATATAAAAACATGGATGAAACTTGGATAAGAAGGGAGGAAGGAAATGGGATGCAGGAGGTCTACAGTTGCGTTTTATTTTTTTATTTTTTTTTTTTTGCGTTTTATTTTTTAAATAAAAAGAAACACATTTAAAAGAAAAATGGCAAAATGTTAAGCCCGTGTTTATTAGGGATGATGGATGTGTGGGCTGTCAATTGTTTCACTTCTTTAGACTTGTTGGAATGTTTGAAATATTTATTTTTTTAAATTAAACTTCAAAAGATAAATATATTTGGAAAAGGCAGAACTATAAGGATGGGAAATAGATATTGCGAAGGGCTGGGGGTGAGTATAGATGTTGACTCTAAAGGAGACCCAGAAATGTTGAGAGGTGATGGAATTCTATATCCTGCCTATGGTGGTGACAATATATGGATTTGTCAAAACTCAGAAAAGTGTACACTTTTTAAAAAATGGATTTTATTGTATATAAATCATACTTTAATTTTAAAAAAAGAAAAAGAGGGACACCTGGGTGGCTCAGCGGTTGAGCACCTGCCTTCAGCCCAGGGTGTGATCCTGGGGTCCTGGGATCGAGTCCCACATCGGGCTTCCTGCATGGAGCCTGCTTCTCCCTCTGTCTGTATCTCTGCCTTTTTCTCTGTGTGTTTCTCGTGCCTTTCTCACGAATAGAATAAAATCTTTTAAAACAATTTTTTAAAGAAAAAATTCATCTAATAAATATAGGAACAAAAAGGTGAAGAATTCGACATTTTGTGAGCTGATCTAATAAAAACAAAATACTACATAAAATTCCATTGTTACTTGAAAGCCTATATTAATACATTCCTAATCATAATCAATAAATTTTTAAAATTCAAATGACATTTTTAGTAATAAAAACATACAGATCTACCCACACTGCACTGCACAATATGCTAAAATATCCAGCACTTTGTCCTTTCCTTAATCCAAAGCAAAATGCAGCCCCAGGCCACTCTTCCCTGCTCTGGCCGGCCTAGGAGATGAAAGTTCCTTCAAAACAGGATTTCTGATATTCACATGAATAGTCTTAAAGTCCTTATAAAGACGTGGTTATTAGAAATATTTGGTTTGGGGGGAACCTGGGTGGCTTGATGGTTGAGTGTGTTCAGCTCAGGTCATGATCCTGGAGTCCTGGGATCGAGTCCCGCATCGGACTCCCTGCATGGAGCCTGCTTCTCCCTCTGCCTGTGTCTCTGCCTCTCTCTCTCTCTCTGTGTTTCATGAATAAATAAATAAAACTTTAAAAAAAAGAAATATTTGGTCATTGAATGACTAAGTAAAAGAAAGAAGGATCACGGCTTTGTCTCCACATCTTTACTGGAGGCAGTATCTTCTCTCATCTCTTCTCATCTCTTCAAGGACAGTGATGGTTCTCGTAGCTTTTCTTTTTCCCTATGTAACCTCTTCCCTCCAAATTCTTTTGCTTTGTGTGTGTTAATTTTAGACTCGGTCTTCCAGATGTTAAAGACTTTTCGTAGGTTTGTGGGAACCTTGTTCCGCTCATGGTTAAGAGTGAGAAGCTAACAAGCTGACAGAGGGGCACCTGGGTGGTTCATTCAGCTAAGTGTGCAGCTCTGGATTTTGCTCAGGCCACGATCTCAGGGTGGAGTGATGGGAACCCGCCTGGGGCTCTGCATCAGCACAGAGTCTGCTTGGGATTCTCTGCCTCTCCTTCTCCCTCTACCCCTCCCTCTGCTCTCTTGCTCACTCTCTCCTTCTCTCTCTCTCTGGAGTAAATAAAATCTTAAAAACAAATAAATCAGGGCAGCCCCCGTGGCTCAGTGGTTTAGTGCCTGCCTTCGGCCCAGGGTGTGACCCTGGAGTCCCAGAATGGAGTCCCACATAGGGCTCCCTGCAGGGAGCCTGCTTCTCCCTCTCCCTATGTCTCTGCCTCTCTCTCTCTCTCTCTGTGTGTGTCTCTCATAAATTAAAAAAACAAACAAACAAACAAACGCTGACTGTATCCAAGACCTGGTGGAGAGGTGCCTGCCTGTATGCATGAGAAGCCTCCTGTGCAAGAATTCACTCCCCAAAAAAGAAGTAGTTGATCCTATCACTGTGCCAGCTGCCTTTTATCGAACACCTACTGGGTGCCAGCCATGGTGGTCAGGGCTAGTGGTGAACAGGATGCAAATGTAAAGAGGAAGCAATTGTCACTCTGAGCGCCCATAGACTCGCAGTGCACCCAAGGGAGAATGACCTCTATTAGAATAAGGCAAATCTGCAAGAGCAGTTTCTATAAAAATGTACTGAGCAGCTGAGCACTTAGCAGCACCACATCAAAGCCTGAATGAGAAAGCACAGGTGGCATAAGGGGGGACAGAGGGGACCTAACAGCTTGTGGTATTTGTGGAGATCATTTGTGCTCTGAATGGACACAGTGGCCTGAGCACCAAACTAGCCCAGCCCACAAGCTGCCCAGAGAAGTCAGAGGAGGAGGTGGCATGCTTTGGAGAGTGGAGTGGGGACAGCAGGTGTAGGGGGCACTGACCCCACTGGCAGGTCTCAGCAATCCAAAGGCAGGACTGGGGGAGGGGACAGCTCTGAGGAGACCCAGCCCCATTAAAAAAGGAACTAGGAGGGTCCAGGTGTTTATAAGACAAGCAAGATATCTAGACGCTCCCAAGACCAGCCGGAAGGAACTTAAGGAGGACTGGAGTTCCTTTAGATCTGCTGGGAACGACTATACTGTCAATGTGACCTGTTTTATCCATGGGTTGGTACCTGGGGACGAACATGGATTTCAAAATTTAGGAAGAATTAGAGGAGGCACCTATCAATTGAGGCTTACTCTATGCTGATGTTGCTGCCTTTATAAATTTGCTTGAGTTCATTATTTGCTTGAGTTTATTATATACAAAAATAGAAAAAAAAACAGTATAATAAGGTCCCACGTACCCATCACCCAACTTCAAAAATTATCACGACATGCCCAGTCTTGTTACGTCTATCCCACTTCCTCCTGATATTATTTTGAGGTAAATACGAAATTTTTATCATTTTGTCCATAAATATTTCACTATGCATCTAAAACATAAGAGCTGTTAAATATGACCGCAATACCAATATCAGATTAAAAAATTAATAAGTCCTTAATATGATCAAATATACAGGCAGTGTTCAAATTTCCAGCTGTCTCATAAATGTCATGTGCTTTTTTACAGCTTGTTTTGGAATCCAAAGAAGGTCCCCCTATTCTATAAATCTTAAACTCCTAGGGATTTCCCGATCAAAACAAAAGCCAGAGCAAAATTGGATTTCTCTGTCCCTACTTTATATTTTATGAAATTGCAGTAGTGGAGAGGGTATTTTTTTTTCCTTATTAAGAAAACTAACAGAGGCGATGTTGCTAGCAGTTATGAAAGCTATTTCCACGGGCCCCAGGTTTCTGGCCTCATAACTAGAAGCACTTGGCAATTTGACTGCCCAGCAGTGTTGGTAGGCCAGTCATTTCCCACGGGGCTGTCCAGATTGCAGTGTTCCTCCTGTAAACGCCACTGGCCCTCCTCTGAGGGCTAATGAAGTCGGAGGGGTCAGGTGCCACATCAGCCACCAGGGGGCTCCCGAGGAACTCCACGAACCTTGGGGTTCCCCAAAGAGCCCACGCGGTGTGTTCTATCTAACACAGATACTGAACCTGGCAGCAGGGACCTGCCTCCTCGCTTACCTCAGGTTCTTTCAGCAGAATAGACCAGGCCTCTGGGAGATATGGCTCCCCAAGGCGAGCTAGAAAAGGACAAGATTAGCTGTCAAGTGCTCTTTCAAAGGACTGGAGGTTAGCAGCAACCCCCACCCCCAGTGGTCCTCTTAGCAGATCCACTTGGAGAGTAGTGCCTAAGAGATGGGGAGCATTCCGTGCTAATTAGCTCCTTGTAGCCTCATGATTGTTAATAAATCCTTTGATTCTTAAGTACACAAAGAGAGTGTTGTTGTAAGTGATGTTAAGCATATGTGAGTAGGGATTTTTTTTTTTTTTAGATTTTATTTATTTATTCATGAGAGACACAGAGAGACAGAGAGAGAGGCAGAGACACAGGCAGAGGGAGAAGCAGACTCCATGCAGGGAGCCCGATGCAGGACTCGACCCCAGGACCCCGGGGTCATGCCCTGGGCCGAAGGCAGCCGCTCAGCCGTGGAGCCACCCAGGCGTCCCATGAGTAGGGATGGTTAATGTGAAATCACACACCCAGGAAGGAATACAAGGCTGACAGCCTGGACAGCCTGGCTTTATAAATCTCTCTGTTTCAAGGTCTCACTGCTGGAAATCAAGGGGCGGGATGGAAGCCACTCACTAGGTCTCATCCTTCTCCACTGGGAGTTTTGTTGACCAACTGTATTTCTTTGCCGGGGCTGCTGTAACAAAGCAACACAAACTAGCTGATTTACAACCACAGATACGCACCATCTCACTGTTCTGGAAGGCTGGAAGTCCTAACTCAAGGTATCGGCAGGCCTGTACTCCCTCAGAGGGCTCCAGGGGAGGGTCCTTCCTCACCTCATCTAGCTCTGTGTCTCCTGGCAATCCTTGGTGTTCCTTGGCTGGCGGGTGGCTTCCTTATTCCTGTACATTTTCACATCTTCCATCTGTGCAAATCTGTCTCTCTGTTCAGATTTTCCCTTTATATGAGGATACCAGTCATTTTGGATTAGGGCCACCTCCCCCCATGAACTCACATTAACTTGATTACCTCTGGGGCTCCTGGGTGGCTCAGTGGGTTAAGTGTCTGCCTTCAGCTCAGGTCATGATCAGAGTCCTGGGATCAAGCCCTGCATTGGGCTCCTTGCTCAGTGTGGGGTCTGCTTCTCCTACCCTTGCTCCTCCCCCTGCTCATGCTCTCTTTCTCAAATAAATAAATACAATCTTTAAAAATAATAATAACTTGATTACCTCTGTAAAACCCTGACCCCCAAAGAGGTCACATTCTAAGGTACTATAGGATTAGGACTTTATATCTTTTTCAGTGACACATTCAACCCCTACCAGGGATCACACCGTAAAACAGATAATGTTTGGAAGGCCTGTAACAACGCACCCGTGAACTGTACACGCCAATGGGTCATACGATCCTAGGCTCCAGGATAAAGTTACAGGTCTACAAATAATAACACAAAGACAATTATGATGTGAAAAACTGCATGCTGTGGTTTTTACCAAGAAAAGTGAACACTGTAACCTAAATTTCATTCAATTCGCTAAGTTTGATGTTTTCCTATGAGCATTGGTATAGAAAATACATGTAGGATGAGACCCCAGAAATCCAGGTTGGTTTTTCTTTTTCCTGAAAAGGTTCATCAGAGGTGATTATTGTGCTACTACAATAGGCTGTCACAGAATTCTTTTATATAGTAAACACTCGGCACTCATATATATTGAGCACAGAGAAGTTGTGTATCTTAAACATTCACAAAATAGGATTCACACCCCTTGTCAGGGGAGCAAACATTCATTACAGAAATGAAACCATGCTGGCTTTTACTCATCACCGACAGAACGAACCCATCCATTCTTGCGGGTTTTACCAGAACCTTCATGGCCCCGCAGGCAACGGCCCCAGCAGGTACCGCTTCAGTTCCTGACATGGTTTCTCAATGCACAGCGTCAGGGCCAGCCCAGTGACGAAGGTCAGCAAACAGTGGCCAAAGAAAAGATAGAACTGGAGAGAAACAGGGGCAGAGTGGACATGATCTTGCTACCGGATTCCTGGCTATAGGATATCGATCTGCAAGACCAACAGCCCCAAACATTAAATATAAGATAAATAAAATCAAAGAAAGCTACTATCCCGAAGCCTTCCCTCAAATAAGGCAAAGGACAGTAGGCTCCTAGCCACACCAACGCAACAAGCTTCTCGCCAGGCCGGTGGGCGGCTTGGTGGCTCCAGCAGAGAAGGGACAGCAGAGGCACAGCAGAGCCAAGAGCGGGACTCACTTACCATGTTGGTGTCGGTGTAGTGAATGGGCGTTTCCTGCAGCCCGTTGTAGAGCAGGATGAGGATGGGGTGTACCAAGTAGCAGGCGTAACTGATGCTGGCCGGGAAGGTCCAGATGCGGCAAGAAAGCAGCCGGTTCACCGGGCCTGGAGGGAACAGGCAGTGTGGTTCCTGGGGGCACGGGGTCCTCCCTGGCTCCCTGGGACCATCGCTGCGGCCTCTGGGCCCCGCTGCCTAAGTGTGTGAACTTCCCCTAGGAAGATATTTATTCTTCTAATTTTTAAGAGAATGTGCCAAAAAAGAAAAAGAAAAAAAAAAAACAGAAAGCGCTTCCCTTTGCAGGAGTAGGGAAAAAATAAGAGAAGCTAACAGGAGTTTACGGTCGGTTTACTTAGCACATGGCAAGCCCGGAGCACGAAACATGCCACAGGTAAAACCAGGTGCACAGGCCCGGCGCCAGCTGCGGTTCCGGCTCTGGGTGCAGCACAGGGGCCACTCACTGGGCCTCGGGATGAGGCGGTGGCATGGCCAGGCTGCTGACTTGTCATCCGCTAGGGACTGGCTTTGGGGCTTCTAGGTTCCATTCAGGACAAAAATTCTGTAACTCAGTGTAACTTCTAGAACTGTGCTGTCTCACATGATAGCCACAGCCCACTTCAGGCTGTTTAATTTAAATGAATGAAAAGAGGGGTGCCTGGGTGGCTCAGCGGTTGGGCATCTGCCTTTAGCTCAGAACGTGATCCCGGGGTCCTGGGATCGAGTCCCACATTGGGATCCCCGCAGGGAGCCTGCTTCTCCCTCTGTCTGTGTCTTTGCCTTTCTCTCTGTCTCTGTCTCTCACAAATAGGTAAATAAAATCTTTAAAAAAAATTTAAAAAGAAAAAATTCATTTAATAAATGTAAGAACAAAAGGTGCAGAATTCGACATTTTATGAGCTGATCTAAAAAAACACAAAATACTACATAAAAAATTCCATTGTTGGGATCCCTGGGTGGCGCAGCGGTTTGGCGCCTGCCTTTGGCCCAGGGCGCGATCCTGGAGACCCGGGATCGAATCCCACGTCGGGCTCCCGGCGCATGGAGCCTGCTTCTCCCTCTGCCTGTGTCTCTGCCTCTCTCTCTTTCTCTCTCTGTGACTATCATAAATAAATAAAAATTAAAAAAAAAAAAAAGAAATGACCTTTAAAAAAAAAAATTCCATTGTTACTTGAAAGCCTATATTAACACATTCCTAATCATAATCAATAAATTTTTAAAATTCAATTGACATTTTTAGTAATAAAAACATACAGACCTATCTTGATTGTACTGCACAATATGCTAAAATACCCAGCACTTTGTCCTTTCCTTAATCCAAAGCAAAGAGATGAAAGTTCCTTCAAAACAGGATTTCTGATATTCACATGAATAGTCTTGAAGTCCTTTTAAAGACGTGGTTATTAGAAATATTTTGTTAGGGCAGTCCAGGTGGCTCAGTGGTTTAGCACTGCCTTTGGCCTGGGTTGTGATCCTGGAGACCTGGAATCGAGTCCCGTATCAGGCTCCCTGCATGGAGCCTAGTTCTCCCTCTGCCTGTGTCTCTGCCTCTCTGTGTGTGTGTGTCTCTCATGAATAAATAAATAAATTTTTTTTAAAAAGAGAAATATTTGGTATTGGAGCACCTGGGTGGCTTGGTGGTTGAGTGTGTTCAGCTCAGGCCATGATCCTGGGGTCCTAGGATCGAGTCCCACATCAGGCTCCCTGCATGGAGCCTGCTTTTCCCTCTGCCTGTGTCTCTGCCTCTCTCTCTGTGCGTGTCTCTTATGAATAAATAAATAAAATCTTTTAAAAATAAACTAAAAATTAATTAAAATAAAGCACGGTGAGAAATCCCTCTCTGCACAGGACTTACTGCTGATCTCTGTAGTGGGTGGAATAGGGGCCTCCCAAAAGCTGTGTCCGCCTAGAACCCTGCTCTATTTGGAATGAGGGTCTCTGCAGAGAGAATGAAGGTAAGGAACCCGAGATTAGATTATCCAGGGTTACAGTGGGCCTCAAATCCAAAAATGAGTGTCCTTATAAGAGACAGAAAAAGAGACACAGACACATGGAGGAGACACACGGGACGAAGGCCATGTGGAGACGGAGACAGAGATTGGAGAGATGCACGCACGGGCCAGGAAAGTTGGGTCTTGCTGGCAGTCACGGGGTGGGGGTGGGAGGGTGGGCAGGAGAGAGCTCGGAACAGATCCCCCCAGGGCTTCTAGAAGGACCTTGCCAACACTTTGATTTTGGGTTTCTTCAGAATGATGAGAGAATCAATTTCTGTTGTCTTAAGCCACAAAAGAAAGAAAGAAGAGAAAGAGAGAGGGGAAAAAAAAAAAAAGTAAAAAACTTCCGTCTCTCCTTTCCAAGAGTCCCAGCTCAGGTATCATGTTGTTTCAGTTGCTCAGGACAAAAATCTTTGGCGCCATCCCTGATTCTGTTCTTCCTCCCGTATCCCACAGAGTGCTGCCAATCTATCCTTAAAAATGTCTATCTCAAATCAGACCATTTCTCCCCATCTCCTCCACTAACCCCCCACCCCATTGATTCCACCATGGCTTCCTCCTCCATGGGCCTGTACCGTAGCTTCCTCGCAGATCTGTTGGACTCTCTGCTTCGTCCTTGTCACCCTATAGACCCCATGCAAAATCCAGAGCAATCTTTTTTAACCACAGGTCAAATTATGTTACGTGACATTTAAAATAAGATTGTATTTTTAACTAATCTCCACACCCAACCTGGGACTCGAACTTCAAAACCCCAAGAACAAGAGTCACATGCTTTACTGACTGAGCCAGCCAGGTGCCCCATTTTTATGGTTACTTTTTGAATTTGTTTTGGCTTTATAAATTCATGTGTTATAAACATAAAAATTTGTGTCTAGGCTTATGCTTTCTCATGCTTAGGTAAAATTAGAATTAAAATTTAATTTAAGCCAATAATACTAAAGATCTAAAACACTTCTTATTCCTTTGGAATGGGTCCGTATGGTATTAAAGCTTGAGGATTGCTGTAGGAGAGTGGGCCCAGCACTGAAAGGTTTTAACTGGAGGAGTAACATGTCCGAAGATGCCTCTGGCAACTCAACGGAACACGACTTTGCACAGACCCACATGGTCTACACTGGTCCCGACTGATATGACGACAGATGATTCGAGGTATGGGGATCCCTTCTCTCCCTGAGAGCCTCCATGAAACACTTCTTCTTCAAGTGTCCCTTTATAGATGTACTTTTCTAAAGGTCACCAGGTAGACACATATTTTCTAGAATTGTATCTTGTACATTCATTCACTTACTACCCAATCTTGATACCTGAAAATAGTGTTGGAGATGCAAACCTAGAACATCAGTCACACCTAGATAATTGTGATTGGCTAATGACAACACATTCTGGAAAGCTGTATCACTCAAGAACAACCAAAGGGCTGGTCTGTCGCCTGGATTAATAGAGGTCTCATCCATACTCAGCCTGATGATTGATAGCACTGACTAGCTCCACTGTAACAATAATGCTGCAAATTCGATTAGTCTTCTAACTTGACCGAAGTCACTCCCTCTAGCAGGTTAGTTCTTCATTTAGCATGACTCTCCACATCAGACGGGAGTACTGTGGTGTTTGCCACCCCATCGTGGGCCAGGGGGAGTAGTTGCTTATATTCTGAGGCTCTAGGGACAGTTTAGGGTCATTGTCACCATGTGGAAGCAGTGTTGGGGTGTGGTCATGTGATTCAACAGCTGCCCGGAAATGCAAATACCTGTCAGAGAGAATGGAGCCCATTTCTTCCTTAATGTCATTTCTCCATATAAGGAAAAGCTTATAAATTTGAAATATTAAAGAACAAATCGTTCCTCACCAAATTCAAAAACAACTTTACCAATCAAATGTCTGAGAAGGGTACTGTTGCACAGAAATGAAGATCATGGGCTTTGGGCATCGCTTTGTGCTTGGTCTGGGATTCATTTTCTAGCTCAGTGACTACTGCACTGCGTGACCTTCACACGTTACCTCATCTCCAGGCATCATCTTTCTCACAGAGAAACAGCTCCTGATAGTTCTACCCATGGGGGCTGTGGCCAGTGTCACCCGGGATCCTATGGGTGAAGTTCTCCATGGGGCCTGGCATAAGCCTGCGCTCAGTCAGCAGGAATTGTGATCATTTTTATCATTTTTCTCTTTAAACCATGATTTCCAAACACCTTCGCTGAGGCTACCTGGGTGGCGTTCACAGGCCCAGGTGTAAACTCACCCTGATTATTTCCCTAGGGTCACAAGGTGTCATGGCTGCACCTGGCTGTACAGCCATCACTTCGGAGCTTCTGGGCACTGTGGGGCCAGAACTTTTTCTAGATGATTCTTGCCAGGCTTTCTCCTGTCATTTTCTGACACCTCAAGTACCCAGTTCTTACCTCATGCCAAGTGGGAAAGAAAAGGAAAGAGTGTCAGGTGACTTGAATAGACATTTCTAATCTGGAGAAAATTCCTTCCTTTCCATTTCAGCTCTTTTCTTGACCTTTCCACACACTGAAAACCAGCTCAATAGAAACGGGTTTTCCCAGATCAAAGGGCCAAAGGGGATCTTGGGAACTACTCAGTCTACACCCTCAGATAAGGAAACCGAGGCCCAGGCTGAGTGTGACCAGAACTTCTGTCCCTGGCACTGGTATTTTGTTTTTACCATAAGCCCCTGCCTGTTCTCCTCCAGCTTCTGAACTAGCTTCACTGGAGAGACTGCAGATTTTTCTTTCAGACCCTGCATTTGTACGTAAACCAGGGTAAAAATCTTAAACAGAATATGTGGCCAGTTCCCACCCACCCCCAAGATAGAAGCAAATTGATGTCATTCACCAAACACTCCAGCAAACAAAAAAGCCCCTCTGTGCACAACGTGTTCTCACATTCTTTGCCCTTAAAGGGACACAGTGTGAGCCCATGAGCAGCACCCCGTGCTGTGCCGTACCTCCGTAGCCCTCCTGACACGCTAGCATGATCCAGCCCACGCCTGCCGCCCACAGGGTCCGGTGGAGAGCCTGGTACAGAGCCACAGCAGGTGAAGAGGTGGCAAAGGTGTCATCCACCACGTATGCCAGAGCGACCACTGTGAACAGGGTAGACAGGCAGCAAATCCACCCCAGCACAGCCTGCGCCTACAGGGAGAGGAGAGACCTGGGTCAAGCCCATTTTGGACATCTACTTTCTTTTACAGTAATTCACTTTTCTGTGTTACTATTGTCACTTTAGGTATCGATTTGTAAACCCCAATTGGTGCCCAAGTTTGACTAAAATAGAAGGTTCAGACTAGTGGTTATGAGAGGTTAGGGTTAGGGCGGGGTAGGGGAGGGGGGGAGTGTGGCCAACAAGAAGTATCACAAGGGAGCTCTTTGCTATGACAGCAGAGCTCTGTGCCTCACTTGTGGTGGTGGTTATGCAAATCTCCACGTGCTAAAATTACACAAAACTATATACACGCACAAATGAGTGCACATAAAACTAGTGGACCTGAGGCCTGTGGATTGTGCCAGTGTCAATCTCTTGGTTGTGATCATTTGCCATAGTTCTGTAGCATGTTGCCAGCGAAAGAACCTGGGTCATGGGCACACAAGACCTTCTGTGCTGTTTTTGCAACTTGCCATGAACCTTGAATACTTATGAAATGAAAGTTAAAAGGGAAGAAAGAAAGATAATGTTCTAATCCACTCCTGACCTCCCATTCTGTTCCTTGACCTAATAAAGCTCCTTGACTGGTTCTGTGTCTCCCAACAACGCACACGGTCTCTACCTGGGCTGGACCCTTGTCCTTGGGAGTCATAAAATAGTGGAAGAGCGAGAGAATGGAGAACTCTTCAGCTCAGAGAACAGCCCCGTGGGTTGAATTCTATTATGGGCTCAGTTCAAGATCTTAGATCTTATGTCACCTAATTTGACCGTTTAGACCCAGACCTGTCTTCCAAGAATCTTTCTAGCTTCCTTGTTCCAATTTCAAAGTTGCTATGATGACCTCTCCATTGAACCGAACTAGCGTCTTATCAGTCCACCATCTAGTCTCCAGAGAGAAGCTCTCTTCTCCTTGGCATCAGATTCCTGCACTAAGCTCTGGCTGCATGAGAAGAAAGGTCTGTCCTCGGGAGATCCCCACAAGCCCTCTGTTTTAGGCTAGGGTCCCCTTCACTCTTTCACTGAGCATGCCCCCTCTCATCTCATTCCTAGCATATGGCATAGGCCCCCGCTGCCTCCAGCGTGGTCTCTGTGTCCATCTTTCCTGGCTTCTAGAGGTTTGACTTTGGTCTACCCATCCCTTCTACCTTGTTTCTCCAGCTCAGCCTGACTTGTGTTCTGGCTCCATACTCCCTGATCCTGACTCAACCCCTGGAAGATTCGCAAATGCTCTGTCCACGTCTTAGGTCCCCCCACTGCTCCCTGGGTACCATGGAGCCCGGGTGACACTGAAGCATGTCTTTAATGGCATTCTGTTTTAATCTACAACTGGATTATGCGTCTTCAGGGGATCAGCATAACTCCAACCTACAGGAAAAGTCATGCAGCCTTTGTGTATCCATTCTGTCTTGTGAAGCTCTATCTCCTGTTCCTGCCATGAGCAACACAAGATTTTCCAAGGACAGAGGCCTCTTCTCTGGAGCATCTAGGTGAGGCACCCACAAGACCTAGGTAAACAAAGGTAGGGCCTAGCAGAGAAGATTTGGGGCTATCACTGTACTCTAATAGTGCAAAGAAATTTTTGGCCTTTTGCCCATTGAAAAGCAAATTAACCTTCATTCATTCATTTATTAAGTGCCTTCAGTGATTTCAGAATCAGATGTTGGTAATTCAGTGGTAAGTCAGACCTCAAGGTCTTAAGGGTCAATTAAAGCCACATGAAGAGCTTTTGTACAGTTCAAGAGCAACACCAAAGTAGAGTTTTAAATAGGTTGGCCCAAGGGTGGATTATGAGATGCACAAGACAAGAAGTCAAGGCAAGAGATGAGAAGAGCTTCAGTGAGGTTAGTTAGGCCAAGAGAGGACAGCAGAAGAAACAATAACGGGGGGCCTGGTGGACATTTGCATGGGAGGAGTGGTCAGTGAGGAGGACATGTCCAAGATAAACCCAGGCTTCTGGCTTGAGTAATAAGCCTGAGTGGCAAACCAGAACAATTACCCATTTTTTACCTGGGAAGCAATTTTACCTGGAAGACAAAGCAACAGCTTGTTTCCCCTTAGACATCTTGATTCCCAAATGGAACCATTGAATCTGACCAAGATCTATAGAAACCAAGAGTTTGTGCTATTAAAAAGTAACTATGCCCTTCCAGGGACGCCTGGGTGGCTCAGCAGTTAAGCGTCTGACTTGGGCTCAGGTCCTGATCCTGGAGTCCCCGAATCCAGTCTGCATCGGGCTCCCTGCATGGAGCCTGCTTCTCCCTCTGCCTATGTCTCTGCCTCTCTCTCTGTGTGTCTCTCATGAATAAATAAATAAAATCTTAAAAAAAAATAACTATGCCCATCCAGAAGAGAGTCTTGCCATTGCAAATTCACTAGGTGTGTTTTTCCTATAGCAGTGAGTTCTCTGGGTCTGTACTAAGGCTCCAATGGGTGGAACACCACAGGGGGTCAATTCTGGAGCTTTCTTAAAGGAACTCAGTGAGGAAAGCAGAGAATCAGGATCCAGCAGGAAGATAAGATCTCTCTTATTCTCTAGAGCCAAGAAACATTGCTAACATACCACAGCACAATAAAGTACTGAGCAGTCTGATTCCTGCCCATGGCTTGTGACGAGCCTGGCCAAATGGGCCACTCCGGTCCCAAGCAGACCCGGCCTTACAGCGAGGTAGGGGGCAGGCTTACCTTGGTTTTAAGAATGTTTGCCTGGTGGTTTTGGTGCATGAAAATGCTCAGCAAGAGGCCCACGAGGAATGGCCCATATCTGCAGTAGGGCTTAGTGTAGTACTCCGAGAAATACAACATGGTCGCATTTTCACTGAAAAACACAAAAACGGAAGGCAAAAGTTTCTTTTTGATCTGGACCTGAGAAAGGGAATCTCTCAGATGTCCATTGGTACAGTCAGCAAATCCAAAGGAAAATTTGGGGTACATTTGTTCATTTCCTCAGTAATGATCCCCAAACTATAATCTCATGATCTTACCTTAGAGACACAGCTAACTTGCTAAGATTCCAGATTTCCCTGGGCAACCCCACCTTGGCTCCCAAGGAAATATGAAGACTGCATCCATTTTTTAAGGAGTTGTTTCTGGTAGCTGGTATGCCAGGCTAGCTCTAGAAACGTGGTTCTCAGGACTGCACCTCTTCGTGGAAGCGCTTACAGAATTTGGTTGCTTGGGCCACACCCCTGGAGATTGCGATTCAGGTGGTCTGAGGCGGCGCTGGCTGGAAGCAGCGGTGGATTTAAAATCTCCCCAGGTGACTCTCTTGTGCTTCCAGAGTTGAGAACCCCTGGGCCAGGTGGGAATGAGCCTCTTCCTCAGTCACCTGGCAATGCCCACAGAGGCTGGTGACGTGATGAGAAGGGCATGGTGCTTGCTCCCCGGTCACAAAATCTGGGATGCCTTCCTTCCTTCCTCCCTCCCTTCCTTCCTTCTTTCCTCCCTCCGTCCCTCCCTCCCTCCCTTCCTTTCTTTTCCTTCCTTCCTCCTTCTTTCTTTCTTTCCTTCTTTCTTTCTTCCTTTCTTCCTTCCCTCCCTCTTCCTTCCTTTCTTCCTTCCTTCTTCTCTTTCTTTTTTCTCTCCCTCCTCCTCCTCCTTCTTCTTCCCTTCCTTCCTTTTTTTTTTAATTTATTTATGATAGTCACAGAGAGAGAGAGAGAGAGAGGCAGAGACACAGGCAAAGGGAGAAGCAGGCTCCATGCACCGGGAGCCCGATGTGGGATTCGATCCCGGGTCTCCAGGATCGCGCCCTGGGCCAAAGGCAGGCGCCAAACCGCTGCGCCACCCAGAGATCCCTCCCTCCCTTCCCTCCCTTCCCTCCCTCCCTCCCTTCCTTCCTTCCTTCCTTCCTTCCTTCCTTCCTTCCTTCCTTCCTTCCTTCCTTCCTTCCTTCCTTCCCCTCACAAACAGAGTGCACACTGTGCACAGAGTGCCAGATAAGGTTCAGGGCTATTTTACATCGGGAGGTCAGTGAAGGCCGCTCTGAGAACCGCTGTTTGCACCGACACCTACAGGAAATGAAGGCGCAAGCCCTGCATTCTCGTGTGGGGAAACAGCAGGTGCAAGGGCCTGACGGAGGAAGGAACATGCTTGGCATGTGGAGGTTTAAAGGCTAGTCTGACTGGTCCAGAGCCAGCAGGTGGGGGAGTGACAGGGGAGGTCAGGCAGGAATTCCACTTCGAGAGCAACCGGCGCCGTGGGAGGAATTGGAGCCGGTGACTGAGAAGATGGGGGCTCCATCTGCCCCACTCGGCTGCACGGAGAGCAGATCCGCGAGGAATGGTCCCACGTTCCCCATGTGACAGGCAGGCTGGTTATAAGGGAGAAGGGCTGCACGTCCTCCCCCGGGGGGGAGCACAATGGCACAGCGGGTAGGGCCGCGGGTTCCACTCCCTCGTCCCTGCGTGGCAGCCTCTCCATCCCCAGCGGGCCGCGGAGGAGAACCCCCGGCAGCCACGTGGGGGCGCGCCCTTCCTCCGAGAAGCACTCGCACGGGGCGGCCCCTTTCGGGCGGGACAACCCCCCCCATTCCCCCTCCCCCCTCCACCTCCACCCCCATCCCCGTCCCCATCTCCCCCATCCCCATCCCCCCATCCCCCCTAGTGCACGTGGGAAGGCTCTCGAGTTTGGCCGCAAGGCCACCTGCGGGCTGGGCCGCTCCGGGGCTCCCCGGTGCCGCCTCCGCCCGGCCGCCGCCCGCCGCCCGCCGCCCCCTGCCCCCGCCCGCGCTCACCTGCCGCGCTCACCTGGCTTCGCTGACCGCCGCGACCGGCAGGCTGTGCGCGCGAGTGAGCAGGGCCGCGGCGGCGGCAGGTGCCAGGAGGAGCGCGGCCCCGAGCAGCGCGAGGACCCGCCTGCTTCTGCGGAGACAGGGACGGGAAGGTGGAAGGTGCGCGGCCGCCAGGCACCTGCCGCCTGTGGGCCCCGGGCCGCCGCACCTGGCCCTTTGCAGGCCCCGGGACCCGAGGCTGCATCTCCTGGCTCCCCCCGGAAATTCCCGCTGCAGCCCCAAGGGACGCCAGGCGTGGAGGTCCCCTGCCGCCCACCAGGCACTACAGGGACGTCGTGGGGGGTGACCTCGGGGAGAGGTGACTGCCAGGCACAGGGGGACAAGGGGCAGCGCAAGAGGGGGATCCCGGGGTTCTTCCCCCACCCGGACGCAATCTGAGACAAATATCCGGGTGCTGGTAGTCCACAGGGGGTTGGGAATGAGGGATGGGGTGTGAAGCGGGAGGCAGGGCAAGCTAATACAAGGATGCTGCGCCGTCCAGGTGGCTGATGCTCCGCTCTTCCAGAATGCTCTATGGAGCCTCAGGCAATGCGCCCGAAAACTGTTCTTGAGAGACGAAAGAAAGAAGCCTTTTCTAGTGTCTTCTATCCATCCCCCGTGAGTCAAGGGTGGCCCCACAAAAACTCATTCTGCCTCACTTTTGTGACTAAGGCCAAAAGGAGTCCTGAAGGAGTCCCGGCTGTAGGAGGTTCTGGGGCAGGAAATGAGACTTAGAGACACAGGCTCAGAGCGAGGCAATGTCTGGTTGTACCTGCTCACAATCATGAGGGCCCGAACCCAAATGATCTGCAGTGGCACAGGTGCAATGTGAAGCACAGGTGCAATGTGAAGCACAGGTGCGATGTGAAGCACAGGTGCGAGGCTATCCAGGCACAGCCCAGCCGGGAGGATGCCTCTGACAATCCCATGCCGCTGCTTGAAGCTGCCCTTGGTTATTCACGCAGAGGGGATAAGGTACCATCCCTATATGGTGAGGGAGGCAGGGAGCAAACCATCTTCCTCCAGAGTGCCAATCCTGCTTGGAATGGAGGAGTGGTAGCTCGGTGGTGCTGTGATGGATTAGTCATGTCTGCTGTGAGCGTGGGCTGGGAAGTTATGACAACTATGCTGTCCACTCACTGTGCCTTTTGCCAGACCATCTAGTGCTGCCCTCCTTGAATTACTGGCATTCCATACGAGTGGGTTCTCCAAAGAAAAAAGCCCTACCTTTCATACCTCCCACAATTTTTTTTAATTTTAATTTTATTTTTTTTAAATTTATGATAGTCACAGAGAGAGAGAGAGAGAGAGAGAGAGAAAGGCAGAGACACAGGCAGAGGGAGAAGCAGGCTCCATGCAGGGAGCCCGATATGGGACTCAATCCCAGGTCTCCAGGATCACGCCCTGGGCTGAAGGCAGTGCTAAACTGCTGAGCCACCCGGGCTGCCCACCTCCCACCATTTAGAAGCTTAAATGTAGTTGTACGGCCACAAGCTTGGAGAGTGCTGATTTTTTCTTTTCTTTTTTTTTTTAAGATTTTATTTATTCATGAAAGACACACACAGAGAGAGAGAGAGAGAGAGAGAGGCAGAGACACAGGCAGAGGGAGAAGCAGGCTCTACACAGGGAGCCCAACGTGGGACTCGATCCCGAGTCTCCAGGATCACACCCAAGGCCCAAGGCAGTGCTAAACCGCTGAGCCACCGGGGCTGCCCGAGAGTGCTGGTTTTTAGCTGAGGGATTGAAATCTGCCTTCCAGGACAGCCTCCAGGGAAGATGCTGATATTGGGGCCAGGGCTTCTGAGTCACAAGGCCACTCAAGTAGGTCCCCACCAGGTCTAGAGTTGGGAGGTACTAAGACCTCATTGTCTCAGGTGGGTGGTAAACCATCCAGACAGGCCATCCAATAAAAACCCACATTCACCCAAGTAAATATTTGTCTAACTCCCCGGGGGACTTGAGCCCAATGCACAGCACCTCCTCTCAGGAGTCCGACGGGTCTCCACTGGCCAGCCACTGCTATGATAAAACTAATAAAGCCTCCTAAACAGACTATTAAGGCTGGATGGTGTACCCCCCAAATTCTAACATCCAGAACCTCCGAATGTGAGTCTATCCGGAGACAGCATCTTTAAAGGGATAATTAAGGTGAAATGAGCTCATTGGGATGGGCCCTCATCCAATCTAAATGATACCATCCTGAGAAGAGGAGATTAAGCTCGGACAGCCCGGGCGCCTGGGTGGCTCAGTGGTCGAGCATCTGCCTTTGGCTCAGGGCATGATCCTGGGGGCCTGGGATCAAGTCCCACATCAGGCTCCCTGTGGGGAACTTGTTTCTCTCTCTGCCTTTCTCTCTGTGTCTCTCATGAATTAAAAAAAAAAAAAAGACTTGGACAATCACACGGGGAAGACCATGTGAAGGCATGGGGAGAACCTCAGAAGAAACCAAACCTACTGACACCTTGATCTTAGACATTTACTCTCCAGAACCATGAGGAAATGAATTTCTGTTGTGTCAGCCCCTTCATGTATGGCACCTTGTCACGCAGCCCAAGCCAGCGAATGCACGTAGGTACCAGGTGCCCTGTGCCCCGCCTTACGTCCTATGAGTCCCATCCTCCTGGGCCCCTGAGCCCACAGCACAAATGGCCCAGTGCCAAAGGGCTCCCCTGCCACCTCAGGTCAGCAGTTACATTTTCTGGCTTTTTAAGGGGACTAGTCCTGCGACAATGGGATGGAGAAAACCCCAGAGCTTCAGGTGCCGACCGCCATCCTCATTCTCTCCAGAGGTTGGTCCCTCAACAAGGTCCACTGAGGGGCCATAGCCCAAGAGGAAGGAATAGCGTAGTGTCTCCTGAAAAGTAGTTGTGTCTGAGAAGATCCCAGTCTTCCTTGCAAGCTGTCAGCCCCCAGCGTCCTGGCCAGGATCCCCTACAGGATTTCTCTCGCTCTTTCTTCACAAATACCTGGAGCAGCAATCAGCACGTCCTGCTGCAAACGCCACCTCCGAGGAAGCCTGCAGAGGCTTGCCCTTCCTCCCCTGCCAGGGCTGCCGGGCCTGCTGAGGCCTCACGCCTGACACACCTGTTCCCGCAGGCACTTGCCAAGGTCTCCAGAGCCCTTGGAGCAGCCGTACCCCTCAGGGAGCCGAGGCCTGTGACAGCGCCCCAGAACTGGTCCGCCTGGCTCTGCTGGGCCCAGCGGCTCCCCCTCCCCTAGGGAGCTCTCAGGGTTCACTGTCTTGTAGGAGGGAGAATCCACCCCTGTGGGCCTGAGGCCTCTCCACTCCTGTTTAGGCAGCAGGAGAAATCAGCGACTCAGGAGCACCCCAGGAATCAGCCTGCCCTCTCAAAGGGGCCTGGGGGGGGGGGGTTGGTCAGCATCCCAGAGCTATCTCTACTACCTATCTTGACTTTCCTTGTCCATCCATGTGAGGGGGAGGGTAGGAGGTCACACTAATCCCTAATTCCCAGCAGTCTTGGGGATTTCATCCTGGGACGTGTGAGTATAAATTAAGCAGGCATCCAGTGGTAGGTCTTTCTTCTACCAAAGGATGTTCAGAGCTATTTTTTTTTAAAATCTCTGTTTCCAAAATAAATAGCAGTGTAATTATTAGATCTCATTTCCATCTTATTACCAGATTTTTTCTCTCCTCTTTCTTTCTTTCTTTCTTTCTTTCTTTCTTTCTTTTTCTTTCTTTCTTTCTTCTTTTCTTTTTCTTTCTTTTCTTTCTTTCTTTCTTTCTTCTTTTTCTTTCCTTTCCTTTTCTTTTTTCTTTTCTTTTCTTTTCTTTTCTTTCTTTCTTTCTTTCTTTCTTTCTTTCTTTCTTTCTTATCTTATTTATTTGAGAGAGAGAGAGCACAAGCAGTGGGGGAGGCAGAGGGAAAGGGAGAAGCAGAGTCTCCACCCAGCAGGGAGCCATAAGACTCGATCCCAGGACCCTGAGATCATGACCTGTGCCAAAGGCAGATGCTCAACCAACTGAGCCACTCAGGTGCCTCTCTTTTATTTTATAATTTTATTTATTTATTCATGAGAGACACAGGGAAAGAGGCAGAGACACAGGCAGAGGGAGAAGCAGGCTCCCCACAGGGAGCCTGATGTGGGACTCGATCCCAGGATCCCAGGATCACACCCTGAGCCAAAGGCAGATGCTCAACCACAGGGCCACCCAGACGTCCCTACCAGGTTTTATTTCAGTCTCATATGCTTTTCTCAGTTCTGTTATGCTATCAAAAATTATACTCCCTGCCCCTGAACCCCCACTCTGAGAAAATAAACCATTTGAATTCAGATGCTTTTGTTTCAGGAGACTGGGTAAGGGAGAACTTGGACCTCCTCGCTCTCCCCACAGCAATCACACAGAGGCAGACACCCCCCAGCACCGGGCACTGGTTCGGGTCTCCACACAGGCTCACCTACCTCAGAGGAGTGGAATGAAGAAGGGGTGAAGCGGCAAGTGTATGGGAAGGGGTGAGGCTGAGAAGAGGAATGCAGACCTTTCAATCTGGGAAGCCTTCATTAAGAACTGCTCCACACCAGCACCTTCTGGAAAGGGTGTTTTGAGAAAAAGCCAAGGAAGGGGACCAACTGCCCAGATAAGGGTACCCTTTGTGGAATAGGGATGGTGCAGAGAAAATAGGGAGATGGCCACTCCTGAATGGGTTTAGTGAAGCAGATGCTCACAGTGGCTTATCCAGCCACCCTTCCCCCACCTCCCTGTGCGACTGGGAGGGGCAAAGGGCTGCCCCAGCTTGGGGACAGCAGCTGGGGACAATGATGATCACATGGAATCTCAAATAATAGGTAGCTGAGTGACATGTGGTTGCACATTACTGACAGGCAAGCCCTGTGCTGGTTCCCATGTGTATGATTTGCTTTGTCCTCCAACCCCGACCTGAAGCACCACCATCTCCATTTTATGGACATGAAAGCTGAAGATGAGAGTCTCACAACTTACCCCGGGGTCCCCTCACCAGTGACTTACCAGTCATGATTGGAACCCATGTCTTCTGACTTGAACTCACTATACCAGCAAACTGCCTTTGTGCTTAGTGGGAGCCATGGAACTTTTTTTAATGACTTAGTAAACAAACAAACAAAACACCTCTTTACATTGAAAGTTAGAAAGCATTGTGTGTCTAAGATACGTGAAGAAGCAGATTTTCCTTTTTTTTTTTAGGTGCTTAATTCTTAGATTAAATGAAAATTAGGATGCTCTAAAATAAATAAAATCTTTTTTTAAAAAGATTTTATTTATTTATTCATGAGAGACACAGAGAGAGAGGCAGAGACACAGGCAGAGGGAGAAGCAGGCTCCATGCAGGGAGCCTGATGTGGGACTCGATCCCAGGACTCCAGGATCATGCCCTGGGCCGAAGGCAGCTGCTCAGCCACTGAGCCCCCGAGGCATCCCATAAATAAATAAATCTTTAAAAAAAATTAGGATGCATTTCCCTTGCCCAGGATGCTTGAATGTTTGCATGTGGCTGGAATGGGCAACATCGTGGGTCAGCCTGTGATTTAAAAATCTGTCCTGCAGGGGCAGCCCGGTGGCTCAGCGGTTTAGCGCTGCCTTGGGCCCAGGGCCTGATCTGGGAGACCCGGGATCGAGTCCCACGTCAGGCTCCTTGCATGGCGCCTGCTTCTCCCTCTGCCTGTGTCTCTGCCTCTCTCTCTCCTCTCTGTGTATTCTCAGAAATAAATAAATAAAATCTTAAAAAAAAAAAAAAGTCTGTCCTGCAAAGAGCATTAACAGGTAACCGTGATGCAGAGCTGGTCAACACATATTTGGAACTTAGCTGCACCCCTACTAAGTGAAGACTTGGAAGTCAGATGTGAAAAATGACTGTTTCTTATATATCAAAATAGCAAGGTTTGTATTTTGTTTTGTATTAGTATTAACATTCCATACTGGCAACTAATTAGATGGCCAGAGGACTGAATATTGATAGACCTTAAGGGAAGTGATTTGTCTTTATGCTTCAAGAGCCTAGAAGCCATTCATGCTCCTTTGACCCAGTAATCCCCTTAAAGATATGCATTCTAAAGAAATACCAGAATTGGAGACAAACGGTTACCATGAAAATATTTATCAGACTATTATTGATAAAAGCATAAAATTGGAAATAATCTAAGTATTTAATGATAGGGGAAGGTTTGACTAAATTAGAGTTCATTCATGGAATGGAGTGTTACGCAGACATTAAAATTATGTTTACTTAGAAGTAAAATAATCTAGGAAATTGCTTATGTCATAAAACTATTAAAAGAAAGATATTAGTGTAGAGATACAGATTCCTTTCACGTATAAAAAGTTGTGCAGGGGGTGGGGGTGACTGGGTGGCGGGCACTGAGGTGGGCACTTGACGGGATGAGCACTGGGTGTTATTCTGTATGTTGACAAATTGAACACCAATAAAAAATAAATTTATTTTTAAAAAAAGAAGTTACTATATCCTAATTGCAACCAATAATAGTGTTATTGAAGCTTACCCCAGTGTCTTGGGACTTCTGAGGTGACCTGCCACAGTGAGGCCAGTGCATATCTCCAAGTTCACATAGAGCTTGTTCTTTAAATTAATTTTTTATACACTACTAGTGGTATTTCCCTTGGAATACTTATCTTGGTTTTCTATATCCTAAAAATACTGGGGACCACTACTTACTAACCATGATTCTCATATTGTTAAGTCTGTTTTTACCCCTCCATTTCAATTATTTAAAAACAGTTCTTTTGGGGTTTTGTTTTTTAAACCATGAAATAAAGGCTTTTTTTCCCTTAAAAAAAAAAAAGGTTGTGCAGGAAAAGATCAGAAAGATATTTACAGAGAGTCCTTTCCTTGCATGAGGAACAGATCAAGGTGATAGGGTTTTCCCCTCTCTTCATCCCATTATTTCCTGTGTTTCTTAAATTGAACAAGTATTTGAACAACAAAAAAAAGAGATATCTTTTAAAATATGGCATGGATAACTCATAAGCTAGAAGTCTCCTTGTGTATTATTGAGGCCTTAGAGCTTTTCTAGAACTAACAAAAATTAAGCTAATAAATATCGGATATGGGGAACAGGTACACTGATGCATTGCTTGGGGCGCTGTAAATGACCTCATTCTTTCTGGAGAATAACCACACAATTTGCAACAAGCGCCACAAAATCGTTCCTACCCTTTGACCTAGTAATTCCTCTTGGAAATAGGACCCCAAGGAAATGAATAAGAGGGAAAAGTAGCACATTCAAAGACAGTATTGGGGTGTCATTTGGAGTCACGAAAAATTGGAACTAATCTAGACGGCCAACCACAAAAATGGCACAGAACTCCTAAAATTGAGAAGTAGGCAGATGGCTATGTGGAAATGTTTACAAGGACCATTAAGTTGGAAAAGCAGAGGCTATTAGTGCCCGCTGGTGAGAACTCTGCAAGAACACAGGGGCAGTTGTGTAGGACAAAGATCAGAGGAGGACGCAGAGAAAGGTAAACAGGAGCATTCGGTGTCTGAACTGTTCTAAAAGGTTCGTCTCCTACATCATAAAAGCTGCTCTTTTACTGCAGCGCTCGCTGAGAGGTCAGTGGGAGACATCCCACGGGGCGACACTCCTGTCGCAGGGACACTCACTTTCTGTGGATGAGGACGATCGCCGGCGTGGTGAGATGGAACTGAAAGTCATTGGCGAGGTACCACGTCCAACCATTACACTGAAATGAGAGGAGCCGAGGTTACTCCTGCCCCTGGTGCCCGGGGCTGCCCCACATTTTCTAACCTGTCGGGAGCTGGATGGAGGAGGAATCCACAGGGCACCTGTGGGTGGAGGGTGGGGCGCTTCCATGGAAAGACAAAGGAATTTGGGGTTACAGGTATTTCACGTACCTCACTCATTTACTCATTTAACAAGCCTGTGTGATGGGGGTGATCATTGCCAGCTTACAGGATGGAAATGCAGACAAGTTTTCCCTCTTGTTGGAAAAAGCAGTAATAGCTAAGCTCCCAGGATGGTTGTGGGAGCTCAGTGCTATCCCATGACACGAATGTTAGGAGCAGTCATCGTTTTGGTGCCATGGGGGTGGGAAGGGTCCATGCTGCTCCCTCTTCCGGGCCTTGCCAGCCCTCCCCAACTCCAGGGGAGGGGCGTGCTCATTTAGGATGGAGGCCTGGCTCCGGAAGCCCCAGGGTGCCCACGCATGCCTGACAGGTGATCGGCAGGCTGAAGCCCCGTCGGTCCGCTGGCTGCCTGTGTTTGTGTGAAGCGAGGCAGTTACCTGTATTTCTTCAATCTCTCCAGGGCTTCAGAGATAAAAGTCTCCTTTTGCATCCGATCCACCCCCACCTCCCCACTCCAAGGGAGACCAGACTCATCTGGTGGAAGGGACAGCTTTCCTTGTCCCAGTTAGGAAGAAGTTCCCTTGATGGGGAAATCTGTGAATTCTCACGGCTTGACGGCCCTCACATCTGCTCTCAGGGGCCCACGGTGGGCTGGCTCACATCCTTGCCACCGATTCTCACCTATGGGCCAAGCCAGTGTGCATCTGGGCAAACAGCCAGCCTGTCCTCCCGGGGCCTTGTCACAGACCCACCCGAAGGCAGTTAGACTGTGATGTGCGCCCTGCCCGAGCTGCTGGGCACCTGCTCACGGAAGGCAGTCACCCGCTTGGTAAGTCGTCACGTGCAGGGATTAGCCACACTTTAGTGGTTCTCTCTGCAGCCCTGCTTTCAAGGCATATGCAAAAGTCAGTGACATGATCTAATCAGAATGATTTCCCTTCCGTTTACTCCAGCGTCTTCATGAGGATGGGAGGGCCCTGGGGAGGCCACAACCAATGTGCGCAGATGTGGTGGCCCTGCCACATCTGGCTGGAAGCGGAAAAGAACTCATCACAGCAAAGGTGCAGTGCGATGTTCTGTCCCAGTGACAGGCCGTCTGCGTAGAGGTGGAGAAAGTGTCCTATCTCCATGGGGTGACACAGACTGGAACCCAGCGGAGCCAGGCCACTGGGCCCTAGATGCCCGCTGCTTTGCTCCGTCCCTGCCTCCCACTGCTTTTCACAGCAGCTGCACCTGCCCAGACGGTTTGGTTACGCTCACCCATCCTGGGAGGCTAGTCTCCCTGCCCACAGCCCACCCTCCCGTGGCTTCACTGTTACTCCGGAGAATATGCCAGAAGAAAGGGCATCAGACTAGGGCTGGTCCTGGGAAAGCTCACCAAACCGGGTAAAGTGAGGCCCCGCGCTTGCTCACGGCCCCCAGCCTGGCCCCAGCCGAGAACCTGGGACTCACCGCATTCCCGACGGACAGGAAATCGTTGAGCAGCAGCAGATTTGTCCACCATGCGAGCCGGCAGTTATCCAGGTGGGACTTGGGCACCTCCCAGACGGGCCCCCAGGGGGCCAGAGAGAACAATCCAACCAACAAGCACACGGAATACATGTGCAGAGGCTGTAACCTGGCAGGGGAGAGCCGGGGTGGAGGCCAGGGAGGGTGACTCTCCGCGCTGGTCCCACTCTGTCCCCTGGGTGAGCCACAGAGAGGCTCCAAAGCACATTGTGCGGGTGGGAGGCCAGCAACCCACCCACGCCTCGAGGCTCCTCTGTTCGTGGGTAAAGCATCGTGGGCTACCACATGAGCCGGTTCTGGGGCCGCGATGCAAAACTCTCAATCATTGAGCAAGTGGTGCGTGTCGGCCACCGCGCTAGGGCTTCTCAGATGCCTCTACGCCTCGGAAGGTTCCTGGCAGGGACATAGTACCTCTGCTCTACTGATGGGGACACTAGAGCTCTGAGAACTGTGGCCACTTGGCCAAGGTGGCCCGGCCATACAGCAGAGCTGAGATGGGACATGTGCGGTCCTCTCTGCCCCGGTGCCAGGACAATACCTTTCCTCCCTCCCTCTGTCTTTTCCTCTCTCCCTTCATTGCTTTATTTCTCCCTCCCTTCCTTCATACCCTACCCCCTTCCAAGCAGGACTTGAAGCAGCTACAAAAATGATGGGGGGAAGAAAAGCACAGGTGTCCTTTAGAAACAGAAGAGCCACACCTGCCACCTGGTTTATACTTTCTAGTAGCCGCATTTGTCAGTGGAAAGAAATAGCTACAACGAATTTTAATAATATACTTTATGTGGCCCAATGAATCCAAAATATTGTCATTTCAATAAGTAATCAATCTAAAAAATTACTGAGCTGCTTTACATCCTTTCTTCTTTGACTAAGAATCCAGTGTGTAAACTGCATACTCGCCACGCGTTGCCATGGGCCACGTGTCTGGTGGGTACTTATTGGACATCACTGGTGTCCAGTTTAGAAGTGAGGTTGGGACACAGTCCTGGCATTCTGGGTGAGCTATGATCCCAGCCATCTTGTAAAAGAACACATGTCAAAATTCAGAGTACAGCATGTGGCCCAGCAGCATCTCCGAACATCTCAGGGGGCATGTCAGGGAGGTGACAGATGGGAAGGGCAGGACTGCTGCAGGCACACCCCCCAGCAGAGTCATAGGGCAGCACCCAGCCTCCGCTTGGTCCCGGGCCCCAGACCTGGTGGCCTCCTGTCCTCCCCATAACGATAACATCCTGGCATGTGTCTGGTAGGCCGGAGGGCTGGGGGCATGCAGGGAGCAGGCTGGAGTTGCAGATCACAGTCAGACAGAAAGGGCCACCGACTGTGCCAAGACGCGTCTCCCCAGATCGGCTCAGACAGCAGCCTCAGAGCCCTCCCTGGGCCTGGGCCCTGCCACATCAGCCATCTGACCGTGCTGCCCCGCAGCTGCTCCTACAGGCCTGGGCTCCGCTTCCCAAGCCTCTCTCCCCACCATCTGTCACCTCCCTCGGGGAGAGTAAGTCAACCCCCTCCTCCCCTCAGAGCCAGAGTTCAGGTCAGATGCCCTCTGGAAGGAACAGGGTAGGGGCAGGGCCTCCCCGACAGGCAGCCTCTGGGGTGGGGCCTGTGCGGGCAGGAGACCTGCTGGGGTGGGCCCCATCTTGAGGAGGAGCAAGGCTCCAGAGATGTGTGCTCTAGTTTTGTCTAAATTTTCACACTGAGAAAATTACAAGACTTCTCTCTCTTTCACCTGGAGAGGAAATGGGGGGGGGGAATGGTAATCCTTCAGATCAGTTTTTTTTTTTATATTTTATTTATTTATTCATGAGAGACACAGAGAGAGGGAAAGAGATGGAGAGACCCAGGCAAAGGGAGAAGCAGACTCCATGCAGGGAGCCCGACATGGGACTCGATCCTGGGTCTCCAGGATCATGCCCTGGGCCAAAGGCAGGCGCTAAACCGCCAAGCCACCCAGGGATTCCCCCCCTTTCAGGTCGTTTTAAGAAGAATCATGATTCCCACATCCTGAGATTTTTTTTGAGAACCAAAGGAGATGGGTGAGACAACAGTTGGAGGGCACCTGGGTAGCTCAATGGTTGAGCCTCAGCCTTCGGCCCAGGGCGATCGAGTCCCACATCGGGCTCCCCACAGGGAGCCTGCTTCTCTCTCTCTGTCTCTGCCTCTCTCTCTGTGTCTCTCATGAACAAATAAATAAAATCTTTTTTAAAAAAGAAAACAGTTGGAAACCTCAAAAGCATCATATAAGTGTAAGTGCTCTTCATTTTTGTTCAAGCTTCTGGAAGATTTAAAGTCAAAGTTTTCAAAGTTTAAAAAGTACATCAGCTGTTGTAAGGAGCACGAGAAGCAGGTGGGAAGGTAAATTGGAAAATACCCATCGAAATGTTAGATGCACCAGACTAGCAATTCTACTTGTAGGCATTTACCCATAAACACTTTCAGAGGGCAGCCCGGGTGGCGCAGCGGTTTAGCGCCGCCTTCGGACCAGGGCGTGACCCTGGAGACCCAGGATGGAGTCCCATGTCGGACTCCCTGCGAGGAGACTGCTTCTCCCTCTGCTTGTGTCTCTGCCTCTCTTTCTCTCTGTGTCTCTTATGAATAAATAAACAAAATCTTAAAAAAAAACGCTTTCAGAAAAGTGCACAAAAATGTATAGACATTGCATTATTGTTTAAGATAACAAAAAAACTTGGAAGTACCGCCATGCCCATTAATAGTGACAGGTGGAGCTCCAATGGCCCACCCACACGGCACCTTCCCAGGCAACCTTTCAAGTCAGTAAGATGGGTCCTTTCTTTCTTCTTCTTCTTTTTTTTTTTTTTTTTTTTTGGTGGGTCCTCTCATGCAGAGACATACCAACAACCAACATTCAATCAATAAGTGAAAAAAAAAGGTACATGCAAAATAGCACAGCATATAATGAGAAAAAAAAACAATGTATATAAATACATGGAAAGCATCTGCAAGAATTCACAAGAAGCTGTTAACAGAGGTGGCCTGCGGGGAGTGAGACGGGATTGGGTGTCCTTACTTTTAGTGCATAACCTTCTGTTACAGACATTTTTATCAGAAATTTTTTACTTATATTAAAAAAAAGAACCTCCTGACTTTTATTTATTTTATTTTATTTTATTTTATTATTTTATTTTATTTTATTTTATTTTATTTTATTTTATTTTATTTTATTTTATTTTATTTTATTTTATTTTTTACCTCCTGACTTTTAAAATGTGGCTCCTGGTTGGAATAATCACACAGTTTTAAGGGTCAGGAACATCTACTCCCCTCATTTCCAGTTACATAATCTTTGTTCTCATTTGCCCCTGGAAGCTGGGTTTTTGCATTTTCTTATAGCTGCAAAAGTTCCCAGCTGCCTCCCCTCCCTGCCTCTGTCCTCTCACTGTCTATTCTCAGAGTGATTCTTGGAAAATGTAAATCTGACCGTGCCACTCCCCTTCTGGAACCCTCCAAAGCCATCTTGTCTCCAAATAAAATAGAAAGTCCTTAAGGCAGCTAAGAGGTCCGGAACGACCCAACCCGGGCCCTGGAGCCCATGCCCCACCTTCCTGACCCCACTTCCTTCTGTTCCCCAAGTGCTGCTCACTCCACTCTGGTGGGCTCTCTGGGGTTGTTGTTGTTGTTTTTTTTTTTAAGATTATGTATTTATTTATGCATGAGAGACACAGAGAGAGAGGCAGAGAGAGAAGCAGGCTCCCTGCAGGGAGCCCAACAGGGGACTAGATCCCGGGACTCCAGGATCACGCCCTGGGTTGAAGGCAGACGCTCAACTGCTGAGCCACCCAGGCGTCACCTCTCAAAGACACCAACCGTGTTCCCTTCTCTGCACCCACTCCTCATATAGGCCCTTCTTCCATCACAGCCTTCTCTTTGCATAGAACCTTCTTTTATTTCCTTTGACAAATGTCACCTTCCCTGACTACCCTTCCAGAGGAAGACTGCATCGTGCCTCCCTCTCCACATTAGCACTTTGTGACACTTCTCATCACTGACCTGTAATAAATGTATTTGCACGTTGCAACTTAATGTTGCCTGTTTATTTGTTGACTGCCTGTCTCTATTCTCTAGAACATAACCCTCAGGCCAGAAGGCACCGGCATGGTCATCGAGTGCTGAGTCCCCAGGGCTTACAACAGCGCCTGGCACACGGGGGGTCCTCAAATACAGAGGAGAGAGTGAACAAATGATCTTACTTCCAGGTAAGTAGGCAAGCAATCCATCGTAAGTGAATAATAACAAGAATGAGAATATCAAACAGGCTAGGAGCGTGGCTGCTTTCTCACTGGGTTTACCTCACAGAGTGAGTTCAAACTCAGTTGGTGATGCTTCTTCTAATTTTTATTTTCTTTTCTTTTTTTGGTTTTTAAAGATTTTACTTATTTATTCACGAGAGACACAGAGAGAGGCAGAGACACAGGCAGAGGGAGAAACAGGGCCCATGCAGGGAGCCCGATTAGGACCTATCCCGGGACTCCAGGATCACACCCTGAGCCAAAGGCAGACACTCAACCACTGAGACACCCAGGCATCCCTACTTCCTCTAATTTTTCAACAAAATTTTGTCCTAGGTTGGACTCTTTCTTCCTGGCTCCCATCTGCCACCTTCCCAGAGCTCCCTATCTCAAGAGCATTACCACCATCCACCATGTTGTTCAGGCTAGAAAATCTGAGTGTTCCTGACTTGCCCTCTCTCCATTCCCAATGCCAACACCAGTCCAGATCTGCTGTCCTGTCCAGATATGGCAACAATTTAATCATGGGATCCTCACAGGCATCTTGCCCCATGAGGCCTCACACACACACACACACACACACACACTCTCTCTCTCTCTCTCTCTCTCTCTCTCTCTCTCTCTCCCCCGCTACTGCTGTATCTGCCGGCTAAAACACATCCCACTCTTCAGTCCCCCGCTCTAGGACTTTCCTTCTGAAGCAGGGTTCCCAGCCAGAACCCAGTGTGCCATTGGATCCCACGCCCCACCCCACCCATCAACATCCCCCACTAAGAAACTCCAGTCTGAATGCCAGTCCCTCTACAGAAGACCCCAGGGTAGAATAAGCTAAACCCAGTGCCAAGGACCCAAAAGATATTGAAAGACTAAGCACTCTGCCAAGTGTCCAGGTCAAGGGGCTGGATTTAGTAGCATTTGGAAGAAACCACAAAGGTCATAGTGAAAAGAAATCAGTAGAGGTCTATTCTTAGCTCAGACTCATTCTTACCCCATTTACCAGAAAAGTTACAAGGTGCAAGTAGCAACCACAGTAATGATGGCAGCTTGTACTTATGGAAGGCTTACTGGGTGTCACACATTTTTTCTAAGTTCTTAGCACACGTTCTCTCATTTAATCCTCACAAGAGTCCAATGGCATGAGTGCCATTATTCTTCTCATTTTTTGAGATGAGAAAACTCCAACACAGAAAGGTGGAGCCACTTTCTCAAGGTCACACAGCTGGTGGGGGATTGAGCAGAGTCAGATCTTACCTACTGCATTTTACTAGGTCAGAAGACTGTCCCCCCTTCCTGTTTCGTGACAATGAAGCGTAGCAGGAGAGGCATAGACCATCAGTAGCAAGAGCTGGCTCCAGCTCAGCCAGCAACATCCCACGACTTAGAGAAAATACAAAAGGGTTGAGTTGACGTCTCCTCTTCTCCCTACGCTCCGTGGGTCTGATTGCATCACTACCTGTCTGCCACCCCACGGACTCCATACTCCGTCCTGATACTGTATCCCCTCCCACCCCAACCACCCACACATTGGTGAAGAGGACCATGTCCTCCCTGCCTCCCTCTGAGCAGAAGGACCACCGTCTCAAGCTTCACCTGCCCCTCTCCTTGTTCGATCTTATTTTATTTTTTATCATTACCATTAGTACTCTGACTTACAGGACCCATTACTACCAATTTAGAGGAGCCATGCACATTCCCCTGTTGAATACACATTCCAGGGAAAACTGACAGTACATTTATTGAAATCTGCTGCCCATCAGCTGAGGAAGAAGGCTGTTTTAATATAGATCAAATTCTCTTAGGATAAATACCAGGAAAATTGGAATCTTCCACTGACAAAAGCCATTAAGCCAGCAAAAATCAATTTTATGAAGAAAACTATGTCTCTCGGTTTCTCTTTGAAAATTATTTCAAAAGAGGGCTGAAGACCAAAAAGTAATAAATTGTTACACAGTAATAATTAATTAAGAAATTATACAGGGTGCCTGGGTGGCTCAGTCAGTTGAGCATCTGCCTTCGGCTCAGGTCATGACCCCAGGGTCGTGGGATCGGGTCCTGCATCGGGGTCCCTGCTCTTCGGGGGCCTACTTCTCCCTCTCCCTCTGCCTGCAGCTCCCCCTGCTTATGCTCTCTCTTTCTTTCTCTCTCAAATAAATAAATAATAAATAAATAAATAGTCTTTTTTAAAAAAGAGATTATACAAAGAGACCTACCTTGTAAGGCGGCTGAGGACATATCTGAATATGACGCTGAGGGTTCTTCCTTGGTCTGAATCCTGGTGTATCTTTAAAAATGACCTTGCACTTAACCAGCCACTGAGAGAGAGAGAGAAGACCAATCACAGGAGGAACTTACCAGTGATGCAGTTCACTGGATGGTTAACTTGGCTCTCTATCACGTTACAGTAAGTTATGCTGTAGTAACAAGATACCTCCAATACTAAAACCATAGGTTTTTATCATGCTTAGGCCGCATGCCCATGGCCAGTTACCTTGAGGTCAGCATCTTCCTCACCGGGAGACCCAGGCTGGGGGAGCAGTCACTATCCAAAAGGTCACCAGCAACCAGGGCAGAGAACAAGAACATGTGGGAGGGCTTCAAACCAGCAATGGAAGGTTCTAGCCCAGGGACACCTGGGTGGCTCAGCTCTTGAGCATCTGCCTTTAGCTCAAGTCATGATCCTATGGTCCTGGGATCAAGTCCCATGTCAGGCACCCTACATGGAGCTTGCTTCTCCTTCTGCCTATGTCTCTGCTTCTCTGTGTGCCTCTCATGAATAAATAAATAAATAAATCTTTAAAAAAATAAAAATAAAAAAATAAATGTTCTAGCCCAGAAGTGACATGTTTAAAGCTCTTTAGCATACTGGCAACACCAGGTATCCATCATCGGCCAGACCTCATTCCCACCCAACTGCAGTGGGGCCGGAAGTAGTAGACTGTTATCAAGGGACTGGAAGAAAGAGAACCAGAAATATTTGGTGAACCACTCTAAGAGCTACCACATTAGCCTTTTGAAGTAATAACATCCAAAGCCCTCTACTTCTATAGGGCCACACTGTTTTCTTTTTTTTTTAAGATTTTATTTATTTATTCATGAGAGACACAGAGAGAGACAGAGACACAGGCAGAGGGAGAAGCAGGCTCCCCACAGGGAGCCCAATTCTGGACTCCATCCCAGGACCCCGGGATCACACCCTGAGCCGAAGGCGGACACTCACCTGCTGAGCCTCCCAGGCGTCCCAGTACCACATCATTTTCAAAGTACTTTCACTAATGGTGTTGCTTTTGCTTCTAGGGCAATACCAAACTACTTGACAATAAATGTTTGTTGAGTGAGTGATTGGTAAAAGGGAAGATATTACCATCCCTGCTTACCTTGTAGGGCAATAGAGGCTCAAAGACTCAGTGAGGTTGCCCAAGATTCTCAACCAACACATCCTGATGACAAATGTGTTCCCCAGCATGTTCAACTAAAGAAACAGGCTATGTCTCTTGAGTGCCAACTTGATGACAAGCAAGTTTGTGAGTGAGTTTCCTGACCTTTCGACATTCATGCCAATGATCCTTGTGGGTGTTTCCCTAAGGAACGAATGCATTTCCTATTGCAAAAGAAGGCTGTGTGTGTGTGTTGGAAGGGATCGGGGAGGGTGAGAGAATGTTTTTGTTCTCTGCCAGCACGATTTTCTTTTGAAACGCAGCAAGTTGGGTTCACTATAATAGGACACAATTGATAGAGACATGTTGAAGGGAGCACTGGGATGTGGAAGTAGGACAGCCAATTCCAATTCCGGCCTCCTCTTCATTTCAGAAAAGAATGAATCGGGGTCCCTCTCTGCGGGCCTGCACCATCCAGCCATTCAGTTCATCCAGAGGACAATGAGAAAGGCTGGTAGGAAACAGGCTGTGAGCAGAAGTCGCTATAGGATGCCGGGAAGACCCAGAGACCTGACCCCACTGGGGAAGAGTACAATCCCGCAGTAGAGATGCGCGAAGTCAGAGGGCTAGAAAGGGACCCCCCCAACTGTCACCAGGGAGAGTCAGAAGTCTTTAGTTGTACTATGTAAACATATGAGTGACATGGTGGGTAAGACACACTTCGGACACAAAACAGACATTATGCTTCCATTCTGACTCTCACTTTCCTAGCTGGGGGGACTGGGGCAAGTTATTTCATCTCTGCACATCAACTTTCCCAGCTGTAAAAACGGGCATGATATTCATTCCAACCTCCTAGGTTTAGTAAATGTAATTAAAAAAAAATCGTAGGCTCTTAGCGTGATGGCAATACAAGGAATCACTCAGTAATATGTCCATTGTCCAAATGAAAATTTTATTTAAGAGAATATGTGCACTTTCTTTTTTACTTTCTATTTGTTAAAGTTTATTTATTTAAGTCATCTCTACCCGCCACCCCCCCCCCCCAATGTGGGGCTTGAACTCACGACCCTGAGATCAAGAATCACCTGCTCTTCCGATTGAGCCACACTGGCACCTCCAATGTGCACTTTCTAAGTAAAAAAAAAAAAAAAAAAAAAAAAGAATACTGGAGGGGGAAAAAAATAGTTCCTGAGCCAGGCGATGAGAAAGAGAAGAGGGAAAAGAGATGGATGCCTTGATCTCTTAGGCTGGGTCAGGAGCTGCTGGTTTCCACTCTGCCTTCCTCAGCTCCTCCCACCGTGGTTCGCAGACTTTAGCAGATGGCAGCAGCCAGAAGCACCCCAAGGGCTTCTTACAGCCCAGACTGTATGATTCAGTGGGTCTGGGACGGGGCCCGAGAATCTGCATTTCTAACAGCCTTCCAGACGATGCTGGAACAACTGCATTGGGGCTATATTCTGAGAACCGATAAAAGGCCCGGCACTTCCCAGGCCCCAGAGCGACCCAGGAGTCAGATAAGTAGTCTTTACAATAAAGGGGCGCATATTTGTCATTTTCTTGAACATCTGAAATTTCAGGGCCCTGGCCTGTGTTTTGGGATTCTCAGGGCTGACCCAATGGCGTCCCTGTCGTCTCAGAGATTCACACCGATAGTCCAGGCACGACCAGTGGCTTCTCAGGCCTTCATTCTTCCCTCCTGGTGGCAGTCCTCCAGCTTGAGTTTTGGCTTTGCTTCCAGCCATCCCGATCCGTCCTTGCCAGCCTCCCTCCCACGGCTTGGAGCTGTGCCACTCAGTCCCATCCAGCATTTGGTGTCTTGTTTTGCCTTGTTCTTACAGTCCTCTTGCAGGGAACAGAGGTCCAGACTTTGAAAGCTGTCTCCGGGGCAGACTTCCCACCCACCAGGTCCCTGCAGTTGGGCTTTGCCTGCCCGGTTAGACTCAGCTGTGCCCCCTTGGAAAGTCTGGTGCCTAGTGGTTCCCATATCACTGCAGACAGTGGCCTCTGACCCTTGCCTGTGTGGACCATTCTACTGTCACCCTGGCCACCTCCTAGCATGAGCTGCTGCCCTGGTGGCCTGGTCTCAGCTCGTTCTGTACCCTACTTTTTCTCCATTAACCCCAAGAAACTATCACACCAGAATCTAGGGCTAAAATAATTAAGAAATAATTTCCAAAACAAAAAAGGAAAGAAAGAAAATAATTTTAACAGCTACTTATTGAGCAATACACTTGACACTGATTTAAGGCACCAATGTCAGCAGGACACAAAGCAGAAAAAGTCCTACCTTATGTTCCAGTGGGGAGACACAGATGATTAATATGAAGTAATAAGTAAGTGGCATCCCTGAGCATGTATGATAAAGAGAAAAAATAAATCAGGCAAAATGAAGCTAAGAGTGCTGGTGGGTCCGTTTCCGACAAGGAGAACAATCAAGGAGTCGTTGGGAAGGGAACGTTTGGGTGAACATCTGGAGGAGGACGGGGAGCAAGTCACCCAGTAGGTAAGTGCTGCAGAAACTGGTGGTCAGTAGGCCCCCTCCTGACGCTCCGCCCTGTTTGTGGGCTAGCTCCCTCCTAGTCTGGTGGCTCGTACACTTTGGAATTTCATAGACCTTTTTTTTTTTCAAGATTTTATTTATTTATTCATGAGACACACACACAGAGGTAAAGACACAGGCAGAGGGAGAAGCAGGCTCCATGCAGGGAGCCCGACATGGGACTTGATCCTGGGACTCCAGGATCACGCCCTGGCCAAAGGCAGAGACTCAACCGCTGAGCCACTCAGGCGTCCCAAGAATATCATAGACTTTAAAATTAAAAAAATAAAATTTTAATAAAAAAAAAAAGCCAACTACGAGGCCCTTATCAGAAGCTGGCTGCGGGCCCTCTGGCCAGCAGCACTGTGCAGCTGCGCGGCGCTTCCCTTGGGTCCTTCCCAGCATGTGATGCAGGTATGTGGTGGGGTCCCCTGTCTTTCCTGGGACCCTCCCCACACACGGCACGGCACCCCCGCCACGGTCAGCACCTCCACGCCACGCCGTCCTTGCTGCACCTGCCAGGCGGCCACCCCCGGGCCCCAGACGGGGACCCCAGTAGCCTCCACCCCAGAGCCATACACAGAGGTCGCCTCTGTGCACAGTCAATGCCCGTCCCGCGGGCCTGTTGATGACGCCCATCCTTCGTGAACCACTTTCCTGTCTTGGCTCCCTGGTGCCTGCAGCGTCGCACTTGTCCTCACATTTCACCGGTCACTCCTTCTCAGACTCCCTAGGGAGCCTACAGGCCGGGCGGCCGAGGCCTTGGCACCCAGGCCTGACCTGCCGTTCTGCTCTCCATCCGGCACAATCTGCCCAGCTCTGTGGCCTCCACGCTGCCCGTAACTCAAGGGCTCCAAGGTCGCCCTCTCCGGCCTCGACATTCCCACTGAGCTCCAGGTTGCAGAGCCCTGCCGACACCTCGACGTGGGCGTCTACGGGCTCCCTTTATCTTCACTTGGTCGGGCCGTTCGATTCCAGCAGAAAGCCTGAGTCTCCCTCCAAACCCGGCTTCTCCTCCAGGCTCTCCACTCAGTGAGTGTCACCTCCGTGACCTCGGTCACCCAGCCACACCAGAAATCCCTCTCCGGTCCCCTCTAGACAGAGGACATCGGACACATCTCGTCCGATGAGCAACAGGCCTGCTTCTGCCTCTAAAGCCTATCTTGACCCTGACCTTCTCCCTCTGTCCCTCACCCCTCCTCCGTCCCCTCATTGTTTCTCATCCAAAGCACAGCCAAGGTCACCAGACTGACCTCCCTACTTCCATCCTGGCCTTTATCCTTAGGCCTGTTACTAACACAGGAGCCAGAGTGATCGCTTTTCAAATGTCAGATGATACGGCTTTTCAAAGGAGACTGTCCAACTACTTCTTGTCCCACCAAGCCGAAGCCCAAACTCCTGAGTCTCGCTACGTGGTCCCCTGGGGTCTGGCCCTGCCTGGCTCGCTCTTCCCTCTCTCCCCACCTTCGCTATGCTTCAGCCTTCTTTCTGCTCCTTTAACAAGACACACACGTTCTCTCTCTCTCTCCCTCCTTAGCCCTTCTGCACTAGTGGCTCCCTTTGCCTGAAACCTTCTCATCCTGGATTTTCCCGTGGCCAGCTCCCCTTGCCACTTAGACCCAGTAGCCCCTTCTCCGATGAGTCGAAATAGTTACCCACTTGCTCTCTACAACCACTGTTCTATTCTTTCCTAGTATTTATTACTAAAACATTTTTTCTTGTTTATTTGCTTGCTTATTGCTGGACACACACACACACACACACACACACATTACTGGAAACCCCATAAGAAGTGCCTGTTTGTTTTATCCTTGGTTGTCTCCCTCAGCGACTAGAACGATGCCCCGCAAACAGGGACTCAGTAGATCATGGTTGGATGGATGAATGCTTAGCATTTGATAAAAACAGCTGCCACCTACTATCACTATCTCCCTGTGAAGGAAGAGGCATTGATCCCCAAAGAGATCAAGGCAGGTCAGCATGGGGACTAAGAATATAGACTCTAGAGTCAGATTGCCTGGGTTTGGATAGCGGGTCCACACCAGGAACATCTCCCTCAGTCTCAGAGGTCTTACCTTGGAGGTAGAGATTTTGTAGTCTATCCATACAATGGAATATTATTTGGTCATGAAAAGGAATGAAGTGTTGATACATGCTACGATGCACCTGAGTGTCTGGAACATCATGCTAAATAAAGGAAGCCAGGCACAGAAAGGCCAAGCATTATGTGGCCCATTGGTACAAAATATCTAGAAGAGGTAAATGCACGGATTCAGAGAGCAGATTTCTAGGAACTGGGGTGGGGAATGGGTTAGGAAATAACTGCTGAGTGGGTATGAGGTTTCCTTTGGGGATGTTGAAAGTGTGTTGGAACTAGTTAGAAGGGGTGGTTGTGCAATCCTGGAAATGTGCTAGATGCCACTGAATTGTTCACTTGAGGCGCTTAATTTTATCATGTGAATTTCACCTTAGCAACAAAAAGAGAAGAAAATGGGGATTTTAACAGTGGTCCCCACTGTATGGGGACATCGTTAGGATTAAGCAAGGTAATGCGGCAGCCCTCAACATGGTGCCTGACATTTATCACACAATTAAGAAGATGTACCTCCTAGTAGTTAAATTAAATAAAGATAGCTTCATGAAATGTCACATCATATTTGTTCACACTTCACTCTAGTGAGAACTGTCAACTTTATCACGGATTTTCATCAGTCCATGGGCCAGAATTTGAGAACCACTGAAATAATCAATTTTGATTCAAATAAAACCACCTTTTGGAAAAAAAATTCAGAGAACCATTCTAACTCATTTAATAAACTGAAGATACAAAAGAGAGGAGCTTATGACAGCAGTACTATCCACAGTTGGACAGAAGCAAAGGCCAGGTGAGGAAATAAATAGGAGTCATTCGGTTTTTCTCACTAAAGTGATAATGGCGTCCCAGGCATGCACCCGTCCCCCGACAAACAGAGACACGTACAGTAGCAGAGAAAACACCCTATTACCTGATCAGGAAAAATGTGTCAACCCCAAGATAGAACGGGCCACTCCGAGAATAAAGGTACAGTGGGTTTTTAAGCACTCTGGTCTTCCACTCGAGCACATTATCTGCAACAAACATAAAAACAGTGTCTTGGTTTCACGGAAGAAAGTCATGTGATTTATGTCTTCAAAAAACCAAGAGGAATGCCTTCAGCTTTCACAGCATCAAGGGGATTTTGGGCAACCCCACAACTTAAGAGGAGAAGGTAGGAGCGCCTGGGTGGCCAGTTGGTTAGACAGTTGCCTTTGGCTTGGGTCGTGATCCCGGGGTCCTGGGATCAAGGCCCGAGTCGGGCTCCCTGCTCAGTGGGGAGTCACCTGCTTCTCCCTCTCCCTCTGCCTACAGCATCCCCCACTAGTGCTCCCTCTTGTCAAATAAGTAAATAAAATCTTATAAAAAAAAAAAGAGGAGAAGGTAGATTGGCATTGGAGGTGGTGATGAGCACCGTGGAACCGTGACCAAGGCTTTGAGCTGCTTCCTGCTCTCACGGTGCCCACGGCCACTCGGGGGCCCCAGCTGCATTGCCTGCCCACGGACTGGGTGCCGATCCCCCAGGGGGTCCTTCAAGCCCCCCCAGGCTGGCCTTCCCCTCAACGCTGACCACGCTTACGCAGGGTTGCTGCTGCTGGCGGCCTTCCACCAGGGAGGCAACCGGCGGAGGGCCGAGAAACGCTCGTGTAACACCAGCGCACAATCCTTATTTATGCCTGTTTTTCCAGGAGAAGGAAGCGTTCGTTTCTGGCCTCGTTAATCATCACTAGAAGGAACCCAGCTCTCTGGACAACGAACGTACAATCCTCAGGCATCACTGCTCACCTGGTAATCAGGTGCCTGGTTCACACTCGGGAGGAGGTAATGCAACCACAGGCACCGGCCTGTTGGCCTGGAAAACTCACTCGTGGGCGGTCCCGGCTCTGTCTCTAAAACCGAGGAAGGCTGCAGCCTCACGTCTGGAGGCCCAGCGTGCTCCCCTCACTTGAAAGCATCTCTCTTCCTCGACTGCTCACAAAGACCCATCAGTCCTCCTCACCCAAAGACAGCCACGCAGTCATCTGACTGGTGTGCCCCGACAAGATCCAGAGGAGGCTCAGAACTCGGATGCCATTCAGCGCAGAGCACGTGCTTCTTGGCGTCCTTGTGGTCCAGATGGCCAGCATGTTCTTCTGCCAAGAAAAGCATGTCAGCGCACGCCCCGTGGCTCCTAAAAACCCTGGACAAGAGCACAGGTATTACAGGCCACGCTGAGAGCCAGACCAGCCCACACGCTGGCCCGCAAACAGGAGTCAAAACACACACACCAGTGATCCTGGCTGTCACGCGGACACTCCTTTGCTGTGGCCCTGGACTGCTCCACCCCGTGCTTCACGGCCCCCTCTTGATCTATCTGTGCACCTTTGGGTGTGGTCTCCCTCCTTTTCCCTAACGTGCCCGATTTGACGTTGGTGTCCACACTGCCACGCACAGAATATGCTAACCGAGCTCAGGCCCCCGGGATGCCAACACCTGACCCCAGTCCTGTTGGACAAAAGTGGGGGGTTGGAGGAGGGTGGGGAAGAGAACTTAGGCATCCTTCAGAAACCACATGCTCCATAAAGCCAGCATTTCACTTGACAATGGCATTTCTTCCGTCCTCCCAAGAACGAACTACTTGCAAACAGCATCCCTACCTGTCAAGTACAGGTGTGAGAACAGGGGCAGGTGGTACAGCAGCTAAGGATGCTGGCTTTATAGTTGGCTGCTCGTGGCTCTGACTCTGGCTGTCCTTTGTTGGATGCTCCGTAACCTCTGGCAAGTGAATTAAATTCTCCAGCCTATGTTTCCACATCTACAAAACGGGAATCGACGTAGATCTTGCAACCGTAGGAATATCGTGAAGAACAAACGAGATGCTAGCACACCTGCTCGACTCACTACATTAAGCCCTGCTGCTCTAATCCCTTCTCCTAACTCATGTCTTCTCATTTAAAAAAAATTAATTGGATGCATTTAGATTAATTCCAAATAGCTGGAATCGCGAGCCGGCACCTCCGAAGGAAGGCTTGAGCGAGCTGCTCCACGAGACTCCTATTTTCCTCTTGGATGTAGCTTTGGTGCTTAAACATTGCAGGTGCAAGGGTGTAGGATTGAGACTTCTTTACAAATGAGATCTGGCTTGTCACGGGGCGCCAATTTCTTAAATGGGAGGATGAAATTGCCCATTTCTGCACATTTCTGAGGTTCCAGCTGTCCATAGGAGTCTCTCCACTGGGGTCACTCCCACCGTGGGCCTGCCCGGAGGCTCGGAGCTTGCTCCGTCGGCTGGAGGCATTTGCGCTCACCGGCACCTGGCCCAGCCCTGAGAAGCCACCTGCCACAGCGGAGAGATGTGGTCGGGCTCTCTCTGCCCGGCCCCAGCTCACTCTTCACCTCTCAGGACCCCTTCCCTCACTTTTAAGCCGAGCACGCTTTTTGGCGGTGCTGCTGTGAGCCTTTGAGCACGTCTGTCAAACATCTGGCCTGATGTCCACCTTGGCAAGCGAGCACTGAATACGTTTTGCTACAATTTGACTTTTTTCTATCTAAATTCTACTTGTGGGTGAACTTAACTAGTAGCAGCTTCTAACGTTGTCTGAAAATAACTGGTCCTGTGGGGAGGACGGCCTCTGGGCCCCGTGTACCCATTCATAGATGGAAAGGATGAGCCAAAGGGGCATGGGGAGGATGTGATCTGTGGTTCTCAAAGTGAGGGCTCACCAGTCCAGCAGCTTCAGCATCACCTGGGGACCTGTTAGAAAGGCACAGTCCCAGGTCTCATCCCAGACCTACTGTCTCAGAATCTTCGAGGGCCAGGCCCAGCAATCTGTGCTGTGATGTGCTGAAGCCCTCCAGGTGCTTCCAATGCTCCCCAAAGTTTGAGAACCGTGGGGTGTGACGGTGCTTTGGGAAGCCTGGTGGCCCCTTTGGATTTTCTCAGTGATTATTACTTGAGGTGAGCCCACCTCAAGCAATGGACCACAGACCAAGAGCCCTGTTTCAAGGGCTGAAATCCAAGCTATTTACTTCATGGAAACTTCCTCAAACACGAACTCATATTTTTGTCATCTAAGTAGGAAAGGACAGACTCATGTAACAGGAAACTGCCCTAAGCGAATGCAATGATTATTTGGAGGATAAAGAACCAGGAATCTGAAATACCCAATTTGGCTCTGAACTTTGAGAAGACACGGTAGTCTTATGTTGATTTGACTCGCTGGTGAGTGTAAACGTGGAGAGGGAAAATGATGCCAACCCTAGGGCTCTCTCCGCCTTGATTTTTATTTCCAACCGTTCAAGATGTGATATTTTATTCTGATGGTATTAAATACAAAAAAAAATTGCTACAGCAACAGAACACAGAAGACACCGCCCCCCAATATGCCTTTTTGAAGCCACACTTAAATGTCATTGCTGAAAAAGCTAACATGACCCTCCCGCCCCGATCACAGACAACCCTATTTTGGGCTAAATCCCTAACGTCTCAGGGGCTCATTCCTGACACCATACCAGGTGTGCCTGCCTGAAATCCTGCGATCTGGCCTTAGAACATCAGGTTCTGAGGCTCAGCCTTCCCCCGAATGCTAGCCGAGGGTGAATCTTGGTGACTGTAGGCTCACCCCCAGTCTGACAACCAGAAGCATGTGGCAGGTGCCCGGGACCCAGCTGACCTCAGCAAGGTCAGTGTTAGTGAGAGGTCTTGGCCAATTAAAGCTGCTACCCTTTCCTCCTTCTGGCTTAAGGGAAGAGAATGAAGAAATGAGCAATGAATCAGGAGGAGGACAGCTCACATTATCTCATTTACTTCCTTCAACAAATCCCAGCGTATGCCCCTGTTTTATGCACGTGGAGACTGAGCTCCTAGAGGTCAAACAACCTGACCAAGGGCAGAGTTAGAAACCAAGGCAGGTTTGACCAAGGGGTGGGGGGGTCACTCAACATGTGCTGTTTGTGTCATGTCCATGGAACCTTCTAGGTGGCAGCCAGGTAGCCGAGTTCTTGAGCCATGTCACATGAGGAGTGAGCAGGGAACTCTGAGACGTGGCGGGGGCCCATTGTATCCGTCCCCGGTATCTGATGTGATGGAGTAAAAATAGGGCAAAATGATGGCCAGTGGGTAGAAATTACGAAGCAGCCCAGGGACTGACCCCCGTGCAGGAGCTGAACAATGAGCACTTCCCTTGAGGATGATGGGTGCCGGGGACCCGCCAGGCCCCTGGGCGCCCTCGGACACGTGAAGGAGGGTGAGGATTCTCAGCTCTTCTATTATGTCATCCTGACACAAAGCGTGCTTTGTGTTGCTTTCCTTGTTGGGAGTTTGTGGTGGTGTTAACATTCGCTTTTGTCTTTGCCTGAAGATCCAGAGGATCTGATCAAATCATCACTGTGCCCTCCGTTGTGCAGGTGGACATGCTGCCTGAAGCTACTCGATCACATAGTCATAATCTGTTGGCCTGGTCACTGAAGTTGTGTCTTTTTTATCCTCTTAGGTGGAGTAAGGGAAGGTCAGCTCCGTGCCCCTCCAGGGGCTCTGCTGGACGTGATTCCCCATATTCTAAAGATGTTCGCACGGGGACGCTATTCTTATTTCAGAGGGGGTGTGTGGTCTTTGCCTCGCCATATGGGCAGGCGGAAATGAGGGAAATGCATTTGACTTTTAACCACAACCCAACGCAAGGCGGCCACCTGCTCACTGCGGTCCAGCTCGCTCTTCGTTAAGTGGGTTGGTTATCTGGTCCTGGTTCAGCTGCCCCTGCCAGGCTCTAACTGGTTGCACAATGACTCCCCTGGCTTCGATTGACACGTAAATCCTTTACCTTAGTGATGCCAGGAAGGTTCTGTGAGTCATCTGCGTAGCTGTGACACTGCAAATAGGCACTGGGATCATGGGATTGTCCTTTAAAGGATTACTCCAGTGAAACCCAAGCTCTGTTCCGACCTAGTCATTGGGGAGCACAAAGGACACTGGATAATTGTACCCAAGAAAGAAAGCAGCATTTTTAGTGACCTCGCCTCAACACTTTGACAGCAAACAAAGATGGGATTGTAAAGAGCAGAGACCCAACCTCCACATTGGCATTTGGAAGCTGCTGGGCTTTCACTAGATTCCAGCACCGAAGTATTTATTTTCTGACTGCAACTCGTCTGAGTCACCTCTCGTGAGTGGCCTTAGGTTCTTAGAGTGCCTACCTTTTCCTCTGCTTGGGGTTCCTGATAGTGAGGGCTGGGCCAGGCACCCTGCTCCGTGTCTCAGTTCAGTCCTCTGCATCTCTCTCAAAGGCAGACTTGGGTCGGTGGCTGGAGGCAGCGGGGAGGCCGGCCATCAGACCCCCTCCGCCTGGCTGCCTCGTAGACAGTCCCGGCCAGGGGCAGGGCCAGGCCCAGCGCAGTGAGGCATCTGCAGGGAGAAGACTCGTGTGAGCAAAGCCTCATCACGCCAGCACCAAGGAACATGCAGAGAAAACAGCCCAGTGAGACCCAAACCACTACACCCTCACTAAAATACAGATAAATAATACCTAACAGTTTTAAGGGGGAGGGGGGTGGCGTTCAAGAATAAATAATGAAAAATGATAAAGTCAAAGATTAATGGATTTAACTAAATTCCATATTATAATTGTAAAGAAAGATCATAAGCCAAAGCACCCTAAACACTGGGGAAGATACTTGCAGCTGAGAGGACTAAGGATTCCTATCTTTCATCTACATTATATGGGTTCAAAATCAGTAGGAACCCAACTCATACACACATGGGGAAAGAGGAATGAAAGGTAGGAATCAGATAAACTTGGGGAGAAAAAAAAACTTGGGGAGAAAACTCTTTGTTATCATTTTTTTAAATGTTAGTTAAACCAATTTATTTAACCTACCTAATTGGTAACCAGTTTTAATAAAGGTGGCTTTTTTTTTTTGAGATTTTACTTATTTATTCATGAGGGACACACAGAGAGAGGTAGAGACATATGCAGAGGGAGAAGCAGGCTCCCCATCGGGACTCGATCCCAGGACCCCGGGATCACACCCTGAGCCAAAGGCAGATGCTTAGCCACTGAGCCCTCCAGGGGCCCCTAAAGGTAACTTTTGATGCGGGTGACGGGGTGATGGTATAGACGTGGATGTCTCCGAGGGGGCAGTCACATAAGTGAGGTTTTCTTACCAGCAGTTCCAGCTACGGGCCAATTCTATCCATGTATCCTGAGGACCAAGGTGTGATGCAAACAAAAAGTAACAGGCAGGATGGGGGAGGTGCTTGTGGGAGAAGCCCTGCCTCAGACAAAAGAAATTAATCTTCAGAGGTCACATGACAGGAACAGGAGTATTTTGGGACAGGAGACATTTCTCAGAGACTCTGAAATTCAATCACACATGGGTGTGGCCAGCCTTCCCCTCCCACACTTCCGAATTTTCTGGGTTAAGGTACAAGGTGACCTGCCACGGAGCACGTGGCCAGACATCAATCAGGAATAAAAAGTAAATGACTCCATGTAGTTGGCGAGTGGCAGTTGATGACACGGCCCGGACACAAACCTCCCAACCAGGTACCTCGGATGCACGTGACTATACTCACAGACACACGGCAACAAAGGTGTCGAGGGGGAACATTCCAGCAGCACATCTAGCCACACCGGTGCCAGATGAGGAGGAAGGCTTTCTTGTAAAGAGGGAGAGAGAAGGGGCCGAAAATGAAGTGTTTCTGAATCTTAAAATATCTACGAAGGGGGGGGAAAAAGAGAGATCGTGTTAATAATACGATAAATAGACTTTTCAAAGAGCCTTAAGTCTATTATTTCAAAACAAAACTTTGATATTAAAAGGGCAGTTGGGTTTTCATAAATCTAATGTACAGATGGGGAAAATAAGGCACGAAAATGCTGAGATTCACAGAAGGAGGAACCCAGCCCAGCACGTGGTGTGGCCTGAGCTCCCCAGAATTCTTAGCTCGCCCAGACTCCCGCATCCTCCCCCGGCACAGCGCTGGGAAGGATGATCCAAAAGGCACCATTGCCAGCTCAAATCTGTTTGTAAACAGGTTCCTACCAGAGGGAGAGAAACGCAATATGAGATGAAAAAAATGCAATGGGAGCCCCCAGGCCGGTGAAAGGTGCTCCCTAAAACTGAAGCTTAGAAGCACCAACCCAGGGCACGTCTATTGTCATTGCAAGTAGTTCGCAGGGACATTAGTGGTAAAAGGAGGGCATTGATCCCAAACTTTCGAGTGCTCCAGAATTATCTGGAGGGCCGCTCCATCGAGGGCTCCCTGTCTCCCCTCCCCTGTAGGCTGATGCAGTAGGTCTGGGGTGGGGCCTGAGAATTTTCTAAGCAGACACCCAGGTGCTCATGTTGCTGACCAGGGCGCACACACTGAGAACTGCACGACCAGCAAACTTGCGAAGCTTCAGCAAAGGTTGGGGGGACACAGTGTGGCTTCATCAAACAGCAAATCTGATTATAAATAACAACAACAACAAAAAAGAATAAAATATTAAGTGCCCACTGGATATGAGACATGTTTCGGTCATTACCTTTAATCCATCAAAAACCTACAAGGATCTATTATTTACCTTATTTTACAGACGGGGAAAGTTCTCCTCGGGTTAAGTTCACGCACTTAAGCATAGTAGCTGAGAATACAGGTTCTGCAGTTTTGCGCCTGCATCTACCCTTTATAATATGACCATGGACAAGTTACTTCGTTGCTCTGTGCCTCAGTTTCCCCCTTTGCAAAACAGAGATAACAGTTCCTTACAGGGTCGTTGCAAAAACCAAATGTAGCAATAACTGTAAAGCACTTAGCAAACACCTGGTACAGTCAGAGCTCAATAAACGTCAGCTGTCTCTCTTATTGCTGCTACGTGGCCGGGACAAAACTCACCCAGGTCTGTATGAACCTGAAGAGCGCCGTCCTCAGGCTACCTCGTTTCACCACAATGCACTGCCTAGACTGGCACTCAGGAGGCTCGGGTTTGAGCCAGCTTGCTGTGTGACCCTGGGTAAGTTACTTCACCTCTCTGGGTCTCGTGTCCCCCTCTGGGTAATGAGGAAGGGTGGATGGGACACACTGTCTTCTAATGTCCCTTCTACCTCCAACACCCATCGTTGCCATGAGTGTGACCAGAGGGTTTCTGAACTGTGCCAATAGGTCACTACAAGATTAATAATATGTATTAACCGTGATTCTTAATTGTAACCTGCTAAGGGTGGAGGTAGGAAGGAAGGCGGAGCTGTCCAGGTGTCCCCAGCACTGGCCAAGGGGGGGTGCTCCATCACGCAGTTCCCCAGAGGGGACACAGCAGCAGACTCCTCGGTATCTGATTCCATTTGCTCGGAATCCACGCCCCCGCCCAGCTGCTGCCTGGCTGTACTTGAATTTACCAGACTCTTCCACTGAACACAAGCGTGCGCACCAGCCGCCCTGTCTGTCCCCGTTGGAAGCTTTATGTCTAATTTTAAAAGGAATCAACTGGCAATCTGTTGATCCATGAAGCACTCGGGAGCCTCTGGGGAGGCTGCAGCAGGCCCTCCGGCCTGACTCTGGACGCACTGGGAGCCTCCTGGACCTACAAAGCAAAGCCCTGCTCCATCCCTGTGGTGACCAGCAAGCATCCTCGGAGGTCACAGCAGCCAGGACCTTCCTTTGTCAGCTCGAACTGCGCAGCACGTGCTGGAGGCCACAGAGAAATCCAAAACCAAGATGTTACAAAGCCTTGTAGCTGATACTTTTAAAAATCTTAAAAAATTTTTTTTTTTTTTTAATCCAGGAGGCCCTGGACATAATGAGAACCACAAGACCATGGAATTAGGAACTAAATGATAAAGTGTACGTCTGTCTGGGCTGCCAGACTAAACTTCCTTCCTTCATCTTCCATTATTTTTAAAAGTCTGCTTCTCGGGGATCCCTGGGTGGCTCAGCAGTTTAGCGCCTGCCTTTGACCCAGGGCATGATCCTGGAGGCCCCGGATCGAGTCCCGGGTTGGGCTCCCGGCATGGAGCCTGCTTCTCCCTCCTCATGTGTCTCTGCCTCTCCTCTCTCTCTCTCTCTCTATGTCTATCATAAATTAAATAAATAAATCTTAAAAAAAAAATGAGGGATCCCTGGGTGGTGCAGCGGTTTGGCGCCTGCCTTTGGCCCAGGGTGCGATCCTGGAGACCCGGGATCGAATCCCATGTCGGGCTCCCGGTGCATGGAGCCTGCTTCTCCCTCTGCCTATGTCTCTGCCTCTCTCTCTCTCTCTCTCTCTCTCTCTGTGTGTGTGTGTGTGACTATCATAAATAAAAATTAAAAAAAAATGAAAGTCTGCTTCTCCTGAGACCTGCAGCTTCCCGTCTCCAGGGGCACTGGCTGCAGGGCGGCTGGAACACGCTCGCAGATGATGGTCTTCCTTTTTTTTTTTTTTTTACATATTTATTTTTTATTGGTGTTCAATTTGCCAACATATAGAATAACACCCAGTGCTCATCCCATCAAGCGCCCCCCTCAGTGCCCATCACCCAGTCACCCTGTCACCCCATCCCCCCGCCCACCTCCCCTTCCACCCCCCCCCTTAGTTCATTTCCAGAGTTAGGAGTCTCTCATGTTCTGTCTCCCTCACTGATATTTCCCACTCATTTTTTCTCCTTTCCCCTTTATTCCCTTTCACTATTATTTATATTCCCCAAATGAATGAGAACATACACTGTTTGTCCTTCTCCGATTGACTTACTTCACTCAGCATAATACCCTCCAGTTCCATCCACGTTGAAGCAAATGGTGGGTATTTGTCGTTTCTAATGGCTGAGGAATATCCCATTGTGTACATAGACCACATCTTCTTTATCCATTAGATGATGGTCTCCCTGCATCCCCGTCACGGGGAGTCTGCACAGGCCCCAAGGCCCACGAAAGCCGCTTACAACCCACGTTGCCTCAGTCTCCCTGGGGGAATCTCTCCCGGAGGTCAGCGGTCGCCCCTGGATGAAATCTAAAGCGCTAAGCAACAGTGTCCAGACCCGGACAGCCAGAAGCGGGATAACCCTGCCCCCCCCCCGTGACCCCAAACATACTCCAGGCTGTTGGACACCAACCATTAGAGCACTAGGCAGCCCTGGGCCAGCCCAAGAAGCCAGAACAATGTGGCAAGTGTGTGTGTGTTGGGGGACGTAGCAGAAAGGGTTGACCTCGGTCGCGCTGCAATGGTCATCAGCTTTGGCCTCCAGACACTCGGGCCCCTCCTCATTCCCATGGGGCAAGAACACAAGTGGGGGGCTCTGCAGGATGCCCCCACCAGCTCCCACCCCACCACTTTTCTCTTCCCACCTTCTCCCTATTCCAAACCACTAAGTTCCTTACCTGTGGAGTGTGGACAACCTAAGCCCCATCTCCCTAGCCACCCCCCATAGCCCCCCCCCACTTAAGGGGGGGCTGGAGGCCAGCTGGGCAGGGAATTCTGGGGTTCCAGATGCCCAGAATGTGACCAGAAGAGGAGAGAAGGTGGGCATGGCCCCGCAGACACCTCATCCCATGGGGAGGACACAGCGAGAGGAAGGCCAGAGGGGTGGCCCTTAAAGTGTGGGGCCGAGGGCCGAGGGCTGCACTGCAGACAGCACCCCGCGTCCCCAGCCTCCAAGGCACCCACCCTCCTCTCAGGCCAATCCCAGGGCATCAGGGAGTCCAAGGGTCAGGAGAGGAACAGAGTGAGTAGAACAGAATTGAAAGGACCCTAAAATCAAAGGGACTCCCAGAAGAGACTGTTACAGACTGAATCGTGTCCCCCCCTGTGCCCCCAAATTCCTACTGCAGCCCTAACCACCAGGACCTCAGATTGCGGCTGGAGGTAAGGCCTCTGGAGAGGGGACTGGGTGAAAGGGATCTGGTCCAGCTGGGGTCCTTATATGAGACGAGGCTTGGACACACGCACACACACACAGACACATGTGGGCACACGCGCAGCCAGTGAGCCCGGCAGAGAGGCCTCAGGAGAAGCCAACCCTGCCGACACCTGGGCCCTGGACCCCGGATCCCCAGGACCCGAGAGGTGCATTTCTGTTGCTGAGTGCCCCGGCCTGTGGTATTTTGTCAGGGCAGCTCTGGCCAACAATCCGGAGACTCGCCCCATGTCTACACTCGATGAGTGGACACTCGGGCTGGGTGGACAGTTGGGTTTCCTGGGCTCGCCCACCCTCCCCAAGGGTCCGGAGTCAACGTCCTCTGTCCTAGCAGCATTGAGAAGAAGCGCCAAGTCCCGTGCTAAATCCTGCCGCCGGAATAAACCCAACCGACGGCCTGTGCACGTCCAGTGGAAGTGTCTACACTGCCAGATTCTAGGTCTCTACAGGGGGAACAGGAGAGCTCTGTTTGCTCTGTTTCCCACCAATATCTCTCCACGCACCATCTGCAGCCCCTTCGGGAACACAGGGCAGCTCTGGCCCACACACCCCTTCACCCTAACCACCCTGGTTCTCTCCCGGCGGCCCCGCGGCACCCCAGAGCACCCCAGAGCCCCTCTGCTCGGCTGCCCGACCCGAGCCCTCGGTGGGAGCTCCAGCGCCGACTGCCCCGCAGCCTTCCGCTCCAGGCACACACCTCCCCTACTACCTAGATTGTAGGGTCCCCCAAATGAGCGCCTCCCAAGTCCTCTGATTCCCCCTCACCCGGCGCGCACAGGTGGCAGCACACAAAGGCCAGACAGGAAGAGGCCAAGGAATATTTTCTGGATTAAACTGAGAAACTGGTGTTCCGAGAAACGTTTCGGAAGCCTTTGAGTCCTACTGAGGCGCTCGTGCGGGTGATGCCGGAGATGCTATTAAAATAGCTCCATTTTCTCAATCAGAGCTCAGGGACTCCCTGAGAGACAGTGGGGGGCAGGGGGAGAAGTCACCCCTCGACGTGCCAGCGCCGTCGGTCTATAGAGGCTCCTACTCTTGATTACACGAGGCAGGGAGGGATAAACTAGCCTAAGGGAGCACGGGAGAGAGGACGCCTGTCAGGGACGGTCACACATTGAGGGTCGGCAGCTCGGTTCTCATTGCTTTGGGCCACTGACAACAGAGACACAGTGGCCACCATATAATGTCATAAAGTTTCCGTGAGGGGGGCACCTGGGTGGCTCCGTGGGTCAGGCCTCTGCCTTCGGCTCAGGCCAGGATCCCAGGGTCCCAGGATCGGGCCCCGCATCGGGCTCCCTGCTCAGCGGGGAGCCTGCTTCTCCCTCTGCCTGCCTCTCCCCCTGCTTGTGCTCTCTAGCAAATAAATAAATAAAATCTTTTAAAAAATAATAATAAAATAGGGGCACCTGGGCGGCTCAGTGGTTAAGCGTCTGCCTTCGGCTCAGGGCGTGATCCTGGAGACCCGGGATCGAGTCCTGCATGGGGCTCCCTGCATGGAGCCTGCTTCTCCCTCTGCCTGTGTCTCTGCCTCTCTCTCTGGGTCTCATGAATAAATCAACAAAACCTTTAAAAATAAAGTAAAATAAAATAAAATTTCCATGAGGACAGGGGACTGAGAGTGAGTCCCCAAGAATGGAAATATGTAGCCCTTCAAAGTGGAGTCTGGATAAAATTTGCTAACTCGAGCTTATAGACCCTTCCCCAAGGCCCCTGCTTCTCCAGCTCTGTGCTCCCCATTAAACTCCAGGCCGATTTGCCCGCCTCGCCTCAGCCTCGTAGCAAGCACATTCTAAGTGCAGGGCCCCAGGGCGTGTGGCTGTGAGTCACTGTGTTCCCGACTCCCTGTGGCATTTAAGGGACCTCAGGGATGGAGGCAAACTAGGAACTAGGTATTGGGTAGCCTTCTGGGTTGAAAACAGTCCTGCTTGAATTGTGTTTCTCCCCCCCCCCCAGCTCCCTAACCCCTCGGGGCTATGATTGTGGCCTTGGGGGAAACAGGGTCTTTGTGGATACCATCAACTTAAGAGGAGGTCCTCCCTGGTTAGGATGTGAGTGGTCCCTAAATCCTGGGCCCTCAGACACAGAGGGGAATTTGGTAGCAGAGAGACAGGGAGGAAAGCCATGTAACCAGGGACGTAAAGACAGGAGGGATGCGCCGCCCGGCCTGTGGCACTTTGTTCCAGGAGCCAAGCGGGCCAGGCCCGGGGCGCTCAGGGGGCTGGGCCATCACCGGGTTTGAGCTCCTCACCCTTGGGGAGGACCCTCGTGCCAGAGGTGACTGTCAGCCTCCTCGACCCTCTCCAGCGACTTCTAGGAGATGCCAGAACCAGAAAGCCAGTTTAGCAGAGGCACCCAGGCTCTATTTTGGAACAATCAGATATGATAGAAATAGAATGTATTTTTTTTAAGATTTTATTTATTTGAGAGAGAGCAGGTGAGCGAGAGAGTAGGTGAGCGAGCATGAGCAGGAGGGAGCAGCAGAGGGAGAGGGAGAAGCCGGCTCCCCACTGAGCAGGGGGCCCACCCTGGGACTCGATCCCAGTGAGTTAGGGAAAAGTGGGGCAAGGCAGGGCTAGGCAGGGGGGCACGGAAACAGGCTCACAAAAACCCCCAAAATGCTGAGGTATAAGGAAACTGGAGATAGAGAACAAGCCAGGCCACCCTGCCCAAAGGGGTGGGTGGGGAGGGTGCCCTGTTAGAACAGCTACTTGCGACCAACAAGGAGTAACCCAGACCCCAAAGAAGAAGTGAGCCATTAAAGATGGTGTCACTAGTCCTTACTCAGTGGTGATGCCAACAGATAACGTTAAAGGGATTTAGGTTCCCCGATTAGGCTCTCATAAAAGGCCAACCCTACAAGCCCTCAGGGCAGCCCTGCGGGGACCCCGCTCACTTCTGAGAGCTTTCCCTGTGCCTTGACTTAATAAACCTCTAACCCTTCACTCACTCCCCCGTGTCCGCAAGATTCATTCCTCGACTCCGTGAGACCAGAGCCAAGCTCTCCCGGGTCACCAGGACCCGGAGATCATGACCAGAGCCGAAGGCAGACACCCAGCCGACTGAGCCACCCAGGTGCCCCAGAAATCGAGTAAGACGACTTAAGGGTCTTTCATGTGTCTGCGTGGAAATGAGAAAACCTTTATTTTTAAGACCAAACAAATAATGCCTTGTGACTCACACATATTTGAGGAACCGCTTGCGGGCGTGGGTCCCCCTTTTACTGCCTGTATAGACTCCCCAGCAGCTACAGGCTTCGGAGCCGCTCTTCAGGACAACCTGGGCCACAGTCCTCAGGGAGACCACGAACAAAGGGTTTGCTAACCTACTTGGCTTGGCCTTCTGTGGGTCCACACGCTCAGCACGCTGGTGTGACATACTTTCCTTCTCCAGAGCTCGCACAAAGTCAGGTAGCTGAAATGTTAGAATATCCTACACCAACCACGCTCTGCAGTTTTTGTTTTTGTTTTTTTTTTGCCTGGAAGCAATACACTGTGCCTTGTCCAGAACCCTCTTCCCTCTCTCTGCAGTCTCGGGCTCATTTCTTCTTGGCTTGTCCATATGGTCCCCACATGTGAACTCCCTGCTCTCCTGCTCTGGGTGAGCGAGGCCTGTGTAGACAGCTACCTACGGGCGCCACTGCTCAGCTGGCTGCCCCCACATCTGTAAAGGGAATATTGGCTACTCCAGCAAAAAGCTTTGAGGGACAGCCAACGAATCCTTTCCGGACAGAGACCTTTTTTTTCCTGGGCAGAAAAAGCTCCCATTTCTACCTGTTGCCTCTGTGCAGAAGCTGGGACCCCCTCAGTGGTAAGAGGAAGCTCCCCGTTATATCCACCACCCTACCCCCAACCCCCCAACCACCCCAGGGCAGGGCCCTTCCTCTGCCCAGTTCCTCAAAAGGTAATCATCAAGGTATCTTTTATTGATAATAGCGGCTCACCTTCCACTTGATTCTAATGTCAACTCTGGCTAATCAGCTAAGCATTTGCCAGAAAAACTAGGCTAATTGATAAATCTCTTAAATAATAATGAACATTAACTCAGACTTAGTGAGCCATTTATTCACTTGAAATGCTAATCTAATAACAGTCCCCTGTGCATTCATCTTCGTTGCTAGGATATTGATGGCCTCGCCAACCAGAACTGAAATTGAAATTTAATTCTTCAGAATTGGTTTTCTTTTTAACAGCACATAAAATATTGGCCTAGATAGACAGATACTCGACCTGAATCTGTAGGGATGATCATAAATTCAGAGGACGGTGTCAGGTCATTGAAAACTAACTGCGGGATGAACACTTCAAAGAAGATGTTTAATAAGCGTGCGATATTGTGATATAATAAGAAATCTATATTTGGTCTTCGTGCCGGGTCTACATGCTCTGGCCCAGAGCTCGTAAAGCCCTTGGAATTTCCTGAGCGGCAGGGGTGGGAGGAGTGTGTGCTCTTATGCATAATAAGGCCCTTTCAACCAGACTTGAGTTGATGCTAACAAGATGACTCCAGGAGGAAGGGGCTGTGATTACAGGACTGGAACCTTCCAGCCCATCTCCCACTTCCGGGAGGGATGGAGGCTGAGTTCATCACTAATGGCCTGTGACTTAAGTGTATCTACATAATGGGACTTCCAGGAAAACCCCACACAAAGGGGCTCGGAGAGCTTCAAGGTTGGTGAACACATGGGTACCGGGTTGGGGGGTACCCTTTGAGGGCGGGGAAGCTCTGCACCCCTTTCCCAATGCCTTGCCCTGGGCATCTCTTCCATCTGGTTATTCCTTTATAATAAGCCAGTCGTAGTAAAGCGTCTGAGCCATGAGAGCAAATGATCAAACCTGAGGAGGACACCATGGGAACCCCGGATTTGTAGGCACATTAGACAGGATAGGAGTGTGGGTAACCCCAGGACCCCCTCCTTGGCACTGGTGACTGAAGCTGGGGGGATAGTCTTGTGGGAGAGAACGAGCCCTTCACCTGTGGGGTCAGCACTGTCTCCAGGTAGGTAGCGTCAGGGTTGTGCAAGGTGACAGGGGAAACACACACATTTGGGGTCAGAAGTGTTCTCTAGAAAGAGGGTCTTCCTTTGAATGTGTTGTGTGAGCTCCTATTTGTAAAACCGGAATAAATACAGAAGACCCTAGCAATAAAAGCCCTGGGCTTTAAAACTCTCCATTTGAAAATTCTGGAAGAGTTGGAACTGAAATGTGTTCATCCCGAGAGGCTAAGGCCAGAAGAGCCTGCGAGGCTGCAGCGAGATGGAGCCTCACTGAGCTTCGCTGGCTCCCTTCTCCCTGCAGAGGAAGTGGCTGGAACCCCGGGAGATTAAGTGATTTGCCCGGGATCGCACAGCTGGGGAGGCCACCCTGGGACCAGACTGGGGCCTCCTAGTGCTAATCCATCACAACACAGCGGCTCCCCAGCGTCCGGGTCCGGAATGGCCTGGATCTGCCAGGGGACAGATTCCCACCCCTGGGCCCCGGCACAGAAGGCTCACCACAGAGAACCAGGCCCCACCGGGCGCTGTGGGGGACGGGAGATCGTTTACATTAAAAATTTCATTGTGTTGGGGCACCTGGGGGGCTCAGTGGTTGAGCACCTGGCTTCGGCCCAGGTCGTGATCCTGGAGACCCGGGATCAAGTCCCACATCGGGCTCCCTGCCTGGACCTTGCTTCTCCCTCGGCCTGTGTCTCTGCCTCTCTCTCTCTCTGCCTCTCATGAATAAAGAAAATCTTTTTAAAAATCAAATAAAATTTGATTGTGTCAAATTTTAGCCTTTGCCTTCTCATTATTCTTTCTCCCCCTTCCTACCTACTCCCTTCCCCTCCCACCACCTCTGTTCCCAAATCCCCCAAAAGCCATTATTCTCCATTTCTTGGACTGAACAGGATGAAAGGTTGGCACATTCCTGAAGGAATGGCCTTCTCTGGCTCCAAGGAGTTGGGGGGCGGGGGGTGCCTTTCAAACTTTAATGCTGCGACCATAGTTTCCCCCTGGTATCTTTCAGACCTACCCAATTGGGACATCACAGTCACATCCTCTTCAGTGCAAGAATCAGGGACACACAAGCCCACGCTGTATTCGGTTCCATCCTGGAAAACGCAATGTCACAACGTGCTCAGCCTACGTGCACCGTCACCTATAAGGCCGCTGTCGAGCGCTGCCCGAGAATTAAGATTGGGGTGAGGAGAGAAGGGGACTGAAGGAAGTTTGCTGACATCTGGGAGACGGCTTTCCCATCACAGAGTGGTTTGAGTAAATTCACAGAGGATCAGATGCTGCACTCATATTTAAATCAAAGTACGCAGCTGATTACCTAAAAAGCCACCCCCCGCTTCATAGGACAATCTGCCCGGGAGAACCTGTCCCCCACGGGACAGGTCACAGTAAGGTCCAACAGTCCTACAGTTTTCAACAGAATCACCAAGTTGCGATTTCTTTGTGACAAGACACAACATACCAAGTAAAGATTTTGTTTATCAATCAAGCCCATGACTTGAAGGCCCGTCCCAATCAAGAAAAGATCAAATCACAACTAAAACATTTCCAGAATGCTTCTTCTAAACGTGTAACTTATATGACTGCCTACACCTGACCTTTTGGCCTGACATCAAAACCATTAATCTGGGATCCCTGGGTGGCGCAGCGGTTTGGCGCCTGCCTTTGGCCCAGGGCGCGATCCTGGAGACCCGGGATCGAATCCCACATCGGGCTCCCGGTGCATGGAGCCTGCTTCTCCCTCTGCCTGTGTCTCTGCCTCTCTCTCTCTCTCTGTGTAACTATCATAAATAAAAAAAAAAACCATTAATCTGCTTCAAAAATAAGATATGACATTTGTACCCTCTGATCAAACCCTCAAGTCATCACCCTCAGTGGGACAAGGGGAGCTGGGTGCTAATTTCTTTCTCTCTAATGAGTAACCAGCGCCAAGACTGTTCTACAGCATTAGTGTTAGAGAGCTTGGATTTCTTATAGCTCTTTTATATGGCGGTTTTTAGGCAGCCTGTTATTTTTTGTTTGTGTCGTGTGACATCATAAAATCTATTTTTGTATTTGACAGGAGGCCATGTTGTTCCCGGTTTTATTTTCCAGCAGCAGAAGAATTAACGTGCTTTGGAGCTGGTGAGCCCTGTGACCTTAGTCACAGACCTCAGTCAGATGTAGGGATGTTTTCATAGAAGTCCTGGCCCATCTGCTAAAATGACCTCAAATTCCTAGCGCGGAGCTCTGTTTCTGGGACAAGATTATAGGTAATGGGAAGGCCGGCCTCCTTTTGGTATTTCCAAAAACAGATGGTGAGTCAGGAGTTAATGCCCAGAGACATGGGCTGGGACTTGCCCTTGGATTCCGCATGAAGGTTGTCCAGAAGTCTTGCCCCATACAGTGTGGCGGGAAGAATGTCTGAAGGCCTATGCGGTTTGTGGACAACTGCCCCTTATAACATTCCACACTCAGAACGTGCAAGTGCAGCTGTTTGCAATTTACTTTTAACTTTCTGCAAAACATCTTAATAGTTTTGGGGTTTTTTTATTAAGAAAAGCAACTGATGGTGTTGTATGGGGCTCCCTATCATGAAGTTCAGTTGTCCTCCAAGAGCATGCGTGCAGACCCCCCAAGCTCACCTGCAGGATACGAAGCTTGCAGTACTGCCCTTGGAAACTCGCCGAGGGAGCCCGGCTGGAGAGGCATTCGCTGTAGGATCCCAGCCTGTCCACATTTCCATTAAGAACATTGCTCCCAAGCTTCCCAGCGGAGTCATACACTGAATTTCAAAGCAAAAGAAGTAGGCGAGGTTAGCTTTGTGGTGTTACTTTCAGATGAATTTATAGGCCCTCGGTTCCACCTTTGCAAGCAATCGGTCTGAGCTGACCGCAGAGAGGCAGGTGCATTCAGAGGCCATCCTTCGAGGCTGCGTCTTGGATCCGCAGCCCCTGTCGTCACTGAGGGAGAACGATGATGTATGTTCTCGATTCGGTTGCATGGTCTGTTGCTGGGAGAAAAACTTAGGAATTTGAATTCTTTTAAATAATAAATGTGGGCGCCTGGGTGGCTCAGGGGGTCTAAGTGTCAGCCTCCGGCTCAGGTCATGATCCCGGGGCCCTGGGGTCAAGTCCCACATCGGGCTCCCTGCTCCATGGGGGAGTCTGCTTCTCCCTCTCCCTCTGCTGCTCCCCCTCCTGATGCTCTCTGTCTCTCTCTTTCTGACAAGAAAATAAATAAAACCTTTTTAAAAAAGAAAAAAATGAATTTATAAAAAAAAAATAAATAAATGCTTTGAGGGAGTAAAAAAAAGATGCAGGAATAAAAATTGGTAGATTTTCTTTCTCCTCCATATAGCCAGGAGAAGATACACAGTCTTTAACATTTTTTTTATCCAGTTTTATGGGAACTTATTTTAGACTATTTATTTATTTATTTATTTATTTATGAGAGAGAGAGAGAAAGAAAGCACAAGCAGGGGGAGCAGGAGAGGGAGAAGCAGACTCCCCCCTGAGCTGGGAGCCCAATGTAGGGCTCGATCCCAGGACCCCGGGGTCGTGACCTGAGCCGAAGGCAGACACTTAACCAACTGAACCACCCGGGCACCCCTATTTTTTTTTTAAACCCTCAGGAGCAGAGCAGTCATCAGGCTCTACTGCTAATGGCACTTTTCACTCTGGTCCAGCAAATCCCTTCTTGTTTGTTGGTGCTCATTTATGTCCTTGTGCCCTTTGATTTAAATAATTCATTTCCTTTCATTTTTCTTCATCTCTCCCTTCCTCTCTCCCTTCATTACTACCCCCACCCCATACATTTGACGTCCATCCTCTCATTCTTAGGTGTTCTTGTTTTGTGTAAGTGAATTTATAATTCATATAAAGGATTTTGTGCTTCAAATCTCCTGTTTCTATACAAGTCACTCAGTGCTACGTTTGTGGTATTATTCATGTTATATTTATGGTGTTACTGTGCTCACCTAGTCCAGACCTTCTAACTACCTGTACTAATTCATCAGAATCTTAGACTTAACTAGCTATTCCCTGGGTGACAGACACAGAGATGACCTCTAACCCACAGAAACACCCAGAGTGTCCCCATACAGACCTATGCGAGGCTTTAGCTCTTGAGCATATAATTGTTGATCTCAGGGTCATGAGTTCAAGATCCATGTTGAGTGGGGGGGGTGTTTTTGGGTGGGGAAAAAAAAGATCCAGTGTATTTCCACTGTATTTCCAGTGTATTTGGCGGCGGGGGGGGGGGATAGCTAAAATGTTATCCGGGGGTACCTGGGCGGCTCAGGCAGTTAAGCATCTGATTTCATCTCAGGTCATGATCTCAGGGTCCTGGGATCAATTCCTGCATCACATTGGGCTCCCTGCTCAGCGGGGAATCTGCTTCTCCTTCTCCCTCTGCCTCTGCCCCTCCCTCCACTCATGCTCCCTCTAATAAACAAATAAAATCTTTCTAAAAAATTAAAATTAAATGCTATCCATTTCTTGTTTTGATTTTCATGTCTCTAATATAAAGAAATCGGGATATTTTTGTTTGTCAGCCACCCATTTAAGTCTTCTCTTCTGTGAAGTACTATTTGTATCCTTGGCCCATTTTTAATAGGCTCTTTGATGTGTAAAAGCTCCTTCTTACTCTATCTACTTGTCCTTGTCTACACGAGTCATTGAAACGTTCAGACTCATCTGCGGGTTCCTTACCCATGGCGTCCTCTGTTGGACAGAAATCCATTCTTCCGAGTCTGCACTCTCTGTTCCAGGCTTTCAACAATCTTTGTTCTGCTCAGTCTGGCTACGTAATCGTTAGGGCTAATGCAAAACGAAAATGCAGGGCCTCCTGATTAAAAATTATTAAGAATGTCGAGATGGTGACAACAAATTACACCTAAAGCAAGCATGGGACTCTTTTACGCGTGGGGCCTTGTGTGACTGCAAAGGTCACTTGTCTCGGACGCCAGTCCTGGTTCCAACGCCAGAACCATATGGTTTTTGTTAATATGGATTTGTAGTATGTTACGTATCTGCCTTTAGTCTTCTTTTCAAAGTTGAGCTAATTTGTAGGCCATTAAGCATTCATACAAATTTCAGAAACTTTGTATTCAGAAAATATCAGAAAAAGTGTATTGAGCTCCTTGAAACATCTAACTAGAATACTGATTGAAATTGCTTCAAATTTATAGATGATGTGGGGGTAAGTTGACATCATTTTTGTATTAAGGCATCATTGGATGTCATGCAATTTACTCCAGTCCTCTTCTGTGTTCTAACACGAAATTTTACATCTTTCCTTGGTAATCTTAAAACAGATTGTATAAACAATTCCTAGATAGTGTATAGTTGGTTATTTTCCTTGATGTTCTATCTTCAATTATATTTTCCAATATATTTGGTGTGGAAAAATGCCATTGATTTTTGTAATGGGTTCTGGCATCTAGCACATTTGCTGAACATTCTTATTAGTTTCACAATCTTATTTCTTCCTCGTCAATTCTTATAACCCCCCCCTTTGCGAGTTTTGGAATTGAAATTATAATCAAATTTATAAAGTGCATTGGGCAGCTTTCATACTTTGTAGTTTCTGGAACAACTGTAATTAATACTGGTCGCTAAGAATTGGTAACAGTAGAAGGAGGGGTTACACACATCAGCAACATGAAGGAGATCTTCGTGGTGATAGATGGTTTGGTGCCCTGACTGTAGTGTGGGTCACACAATCTGCACATGTGCTCAAATGACAGAGCTATCCACACACATGGTTCCCGTGGCAATTTTTTTTTATATTGTACTATAATTACGTTCGAAGCAACCATTGGGAAGAACTGGAGGAAAGACATGGGGCCCCTCTTATTCCATGTTTTCCTAGATTCTGTATTTTTTCCCTTGGCATCCTTTTATCATGGGGCCAGTTTTTGAATTAACCACATTTTCTTATTTTTTGTATTTGTGATGCTCTGACATTTGTTGCCTCTCTGGCTGGGGAGAGACTGCCCCTCCTAGGGTTACCCAATTCTTAGAGCAAATGCTTCCCCACATGGTCCCCTGACACGGCATGGCATGCCCCTACCTTGGGAAATATAATAAAAATCTTCCAATGGCATTGACCTCTTCATGTTGTCACTCAGTCACCTCCATAAATTAAAGCCTAAAATAAATCAAGGCACAACTGATATTCTTCTATACAATTTTTGCAAATTCCTGTAAATCTATCATTCTTTAAAAATAAAAAGGTATTTTAAAAAGTAAGTGTTGAGCGGCTTTTACATTTTCAGAATTTTTAATTTTGAAACCTGGGGTTTTCATGGTCATTTAGTGTTCTAAGTGTTTTGTGAACATGTTTTTTAATCTTCCACTATGGTGTCTTTTTGTGACCCAAGGGCTCTCTAGTAACATGTTACTCGGTTTCCATACATGTAGGGTTTCTCTTTTAGCTCTGCTTTTGTCATTTCAAAGTCAGGTACCTGATTATCTTTCTTTCTGGAAATTTTCACAATTTCCTCATTGTTTCTCATGTTCTTAATTCTAGGTCTTCCCTGATGTGTACGCTGATGTGAATTTTCCTTATCAGTCTGGTTTGGCGATCTGTAAACCATTACAATCTGACATTTTTTATCTTCTTCTAATTCTGGAGAAAATATTGCTATTATTTGTTAAACATTTCCTTCCTTCTGCTTGTTTTGTTACATTTCTCCTTCTGATGGCATTTCTGGTCTCAAAATCTCTTAGTGTTTTGTTTCCCAACTCATTATCCCTTCTGGCTACATTTTGAGGGTCGTCTTAAATGGATCCTCCAGCTCCTCGTGTTTCTTGGCCTCAATGTACCTTACTATTTATCCCATCTATTGTGCTATTTACCTATTTCAACTATTGTTACTCTAATAGTCCCTCTTGATTTTATGATCCTTTTTTTAAAAAAAGATAGATTTATTTATTTATTTATTTATTTATTTATTTATTTGAGAGAATTTGCACATGAGTGGGGGAAGGAGCAGAGGGCCAGGGAGAGAATCTTTAAGGAGGCTCCCCATTGAGCAGGGAGCCCCAAGCAGGGCTCGATCCCAGCACCCTGAGATCATGACCTGCACTGAAATCAAGAGTCAGATACTTAACCAACTGAACCACCCAGCAGCCCTTGACTTTATGATTTCTTATTCATATTTTGTATTACCAATATTCTTCATTAGCTCTGATTATATTTATTGTGTTCATTTTTTTTTAAGATTTATTTATTTATTTGAGAAAGAAAGAAGAGGGAGGCAGAGGGAGAAGGAGATGAAGAGAATCCCAAGCGAACTCCCCTCTGGGCACAGAGCTCAATGCGGGGCTCAATCTCTTGATCATGAGATCATGACCAGAGTGGAAATCAAGAGTAAGATGCTCAACTGACTGAGCCATCCAGGTGCCCCTACTGTGTTTATTTTAAATCTTTGATGACGCATCTGTTCCAATAATTCAGCTTCATATTTGTTCAATTCATAGTCATTAGCTTCAAGAATATAGTAAATATGATATAGTTGGATTTTCTTTTAAGCTTGATTAATAGGATTCAGTTAATCACTTTCCTTTAAAATTACTTGGTATTTTATAAGCCTCACATTATGCCAGCAACAATCAACATATGGAGCCTATTATGTGCCAGGCGCTGTTTTGAATGCCTTCTGTCCATTTTCTCATTTACCCTGCACACAATCCAGTGAGATTATGAGTAATCATTTTACTCTCCATTTTACAGATTCATAAACTGAGGCAAAAGATGTAAACAACAACATGAATCTGCCCCTTCTTAACTGCTCACAAGAATTAGAGCTGGGTGTTTAAACTAGCTAGTAAGGATCAGAGCCGTGTATTCAAATCCATCTTGACCTGAACCCATAGCCTCTTGCCCTCTGAAATACCCCAAATTACTCTGTTTTTGTCAGTTATATAAGTTCTTATATATAAATAAAGATAATGATATTCCTTAGGATGAGTGGGGAATAATACCCCACCTACAGCTTGGCAAATTATGCACGTCTTCTTGCATTTCTGCCTTTGTCTTTCCTAATAATTGGGTTTCTGAGAGTTAACCTAAAAATCAAATTGAAGGAACTCTCTCTTGCTTACCATGCTGTGCTTAAAAACAAACAAACAAACAAACAAAAACAAAAAACTATACATTATTTTAAAAATCTCCTAGCCAGAACTGGGCAAACAGTCCTTGATGAGTAATCCAGGGTAACCTGACTTTCGCCAGGAGCTCCCGACTCTTCTGGCCAGCTCTGCTGCTCAAGCCACTTGGGCTGAGCCAGCAGGTGTCTGTTATCACTGGCCTCTTTAAATGATTCTAACTATTCCAGGTTGTTGCTATAATGACAATAGCTGACCCTCCCTTATTCCCCCCTCTCTAATCTCTTACCACTCCGAATTTTAGAGCTGGCATCCATCTGGTCATCTGTAGCCAGCAATCATCTTTTAAGCTAAACTGTCTGAATTACAAGACTGACCATGTCCTTCCCCTCCTCACAATTGTTTCCAGACACTATGAATAAAGTTAAAAGGTAACTTTCAGAAAAGAGGACATATTTACCGTATTAATAACTTGGACAAAGTGTTGTATTCAGATTATATAAAGAACCCTTACAAATCAATTATTTTTTAAAAGTCAAAGAAGCTAACTTAAAATCTGCAAAGGATATGAACAGGCAACTCTTGGAGAAGGAAATCCCAGTGACCAAAAAACATGAGAAAGTTGTTGAGTCTCACCAGCAAACCACAATTAGACACCATTCTTTTCTACCCATCTGATGGCTTAAAAAATTATAAGGTTAACGGAATTAAATGTTAGTAATTGGTTCTATCAGTTTGGCCTCCTAGAAGCTATCCTCTCCGCTAACAGCAACTAGGTGCTTGGACAATTACCACTCCCCTACTGTGTACAGTCTTGACAATCAAAGTGCTCTTTCCTGTCACTATAGCCAGTGGGGTCCCTGGTAGCTGCTGTCACTCTACCCTCCCATTCCCTGTGACATGAGGTCAACCGGCACTAGTGTGGAGTAAAGTCAAGGCCCAAGGCAAAGCTTGGGCTTTGTTCATCTACCAGTGGTCGGCTGGGAGGCTGCAGACTGGGCACGGCCATGGTAAGTATTGGAACAGTTCTGAGCTCAGCAGGTCATTGGGCTTCCTCATCATCCTGTGAGCTGCCTTGTGGTCTGCCAATAAACTCCCCTTTTTGCTGACACTTCTCAGAGTTGGCATCTGTGGTTGAACCAAAGACTCCTTCCTAACTGATAGCCCCAGTGATCCAGCAAGCTGATCCAGCAAATGATTCAGCAGCTCAGAATCTGCCCCAGGGAAACACATATGAGCATGCAACTGCAAGATGGTTGTGGCAGTAATGCCCATAAAGGCAAAGAAAAGGTAGACACAAACTATTAGGTTGGACCATAAGAAAAGTCCATTTTGTGGGACAAGAACTGTTTAATGTCAGAAATTTCAAATAGTTTGGCCTCTGTCAAGCAAAGGTGCTTTCATATTTTATAATGCTCTGCAACAACTAAAATGAGATAGATCTCTATTTGTTGCTATAGGAAATGCTCCAAGAGATACTATTCTGAGGGGAAAAAGTTCAGGAACAATAAATGTAGGGGCACCTGGGTGGCTTAGTTGGTTAAGTGGTCAACTCCTGATTTCACCTCTCTCTGGTCATGATCTTAGGGTCATGAGATGGAGTCCCATGTTGGGCTCTATGCTCAGTGGAGAGTCTGCTTGAGGATTCTCTCTCTAACCTTCTTCCTTTGCCCCACTCCCTGCTCGCATGCTCTCTCTCTCAAATAATCTCATCTTTTAAAAAATACTTTTTAATTTTACAAAACAATATGATATCTTTCTAGTAGATATATAGACCCAAAAATGCAAGGAGAAGGTTCTAGAAAGTTCTAGAAGGATAGATACCTATTGTTAACAGCTGGGGACTGAGAATTAAATAAGGGAACAAGAAACTGCTTAAACTTGGTCTGTACTAGGGGTACCTGGGTGGCTCAGTCAGTTAAGTACCTGCCTTCGGCTCAGGCCATTTTCTCAGAGTCCTGGGATCGAGCCCCATCTCAGGCTCCCTACTGAGGGGGGAGTCTGCTTCTCCCCCTCCTTCTCCCTCTGCCTTTCCCCCTGCTCATGCTTTCTATCTCAAACAAATAAGTAAAAACCTTAAAAAAAAACTTGGTCTGTATTTTTTGATTCCTTTACAGCGAGAATAGATTCATATATTATTTAGTAAATATGATATATAAACAATAAAATATGTTTTAATTTTTTTAATCTATATATATATATATATATATATATATATATATTTTAAATTCTTCAGTGGTATTTCATTATGTAGAGTTAGGAGCTGGCACACTGTGGCCCTGTTTTTGTAAGTAAACTTTTATAGGAATACAGCATCTCGCATGTTTACACGTTGTTAACACTGCTTTCTAGAGATACAGAAGGGTTCAGTAGCTGCAACAAGGGCTTCCCACAAAAGGGAAATGTTTACTATCTGGTCATTCAGGGGGGATACTGCAGACCTCTTCTCCAGAGCTGGGATTCTGAAGCCTGCATAGACACTGGAATCTCCTGCGGTATCTTTAAAAAATACTAAGACCCAGCTTCACCCTCACAAAGAATGAGCTCTGAGTGTGGCTTGGGCATTAACTGGGCATTAATTTTTAAATTTTCCCAGGTGATACTCTGTGCAGCCAGGCTGGATGGCTCTGATCTTTAGGATTAATTCCAGACTCCTCAGGGTGGTTTAAAAGGCCCTTCATGACCTAACCTGCCTCTCCAGGCTCATCCTCCCACACCCACACCCATTTCCTCTGCTCCATTATACAGAACTCACCAGGCCTGCACTTGTCTGTTTTTCTGCCTGGAATGCCCTTCCTTCCTGTCTGCCTGGCAAATGCTGAATCATCCTTTGGGTCTTGGCAGAAAGGTGGTCTCCCCTGGGATGGAATCTAGACCCTTGCTTGGTGTATCACACTAAAAGGCGTGTAATGGTTCACCTGTCTGTCTCCCATGCGAGGGAAGGGTTGTGTTCCACCAATGGATATCTCAGAGGAGGAGTTCAAAAAAACATTTGCTGAGATGAATTAAACTTTCAAAAAATAAAATTTAAATGCCAAAAATCCAGCTCCATGAATATATTTTGAAGTCCTCCATGTGTCAGCAGTAATTTTTTAATATTGGATGTATTTATTAGAGATAAACTAAATGATTCCCTGATTTCATTCTCTATCACTGAGTATCTCAAACGCTGTAGCTGGAAGTTTAAGGAACTGGAACTAATAAGAGTCCAAGGAGATTAAAACAAGAGAGATGCCGATACCAAGCCTGACTTTACCCTTACATAAAACTCTAAAGGATTAATAGAGAGGGGTATCTAATTATTCAGTTGAAAAGATCAAATTCCGCCTTTTTTTTTCTTGTTGGGGTTCTGCTTTGTAAACTCATTGGATTTATGGCTTTCTGGCTGAGGTTATTTTGGATGCTATGCAAATTTCCAATTGCATTTGCTTCCTTTCTGATTATGAACTCAAACGGACAAGTTGCCCTTTCCCTGCCTCCTGCTTAATTGGTTTTTGTCAGGAAGCTGAGATGCTGGGCCATAGGCACCATCCAAATAAAAATACAAAGTGATTGTCTTGGGAGGGAGACAAAGGATAAACTAATGATTAATCCCACCTGCTACTTCAAATCACATGGCAGTTGTTTCAAATTTTCATTTCCAAAAGATGAAAAACAACTCGTTTCCATTCTGCCAGAATGGAAATGCTAATTGGCAGACAGATTTGCTTTCTCACATGGTGGTGATGATATGCAGATATTAAAATATAAAGCTGATTAATTTCTGAGTTTGAAAGGAGGAAAGAAAGACCCTGGTCCAGTGGTCTTATATTTTAAAATATGAATGCACTTATACCATGAAGCTGAAGGCAGCAGAAGCTTCTAGAATGCCAAACCACAAATAAATTCTGAAATTATCATCTACAGCATTAACAGCAAATATTTATTAAGCACCCACCAGATCACTGTGTTACACTGGAGAATTTTAAAAACTAGAATTGAAAAGTCCTTGTGCTATAGAGGATGATACAAGGCATACACATAAAATACTAGCCCTCTGTTGCCAGAGACCTCCTTGGTAGTAAGAAAGAGATCTGAAGGTGTTAATCAATTTGATATCCAAAGTTCCTAAAGCAGCTTTTTACAAACACCTTCTGGTAGTCCCCCTTGTGTCTGGTCAACTATTAATCTTGGACTTGGAGAATACAAGCAGGTATATTCGTTTTCTGTGACTATTACAAATTCCTACAAAATTGGTGGCTTAAAACCACAGGTATTTGTTCTCTCACAATTTTGGAGGCCAGAAGTCCAAAATCAGTATCATTGGGCAGAAATCGAGATGCCAGCAGAGTTGCACTCCTTCTGGAGGATCCCCGAGAAAACCCATTTTTTGCCCTTTCCAGCTTTTTTTTTTTTAAGATTTTATCCATTTATTCATGAAGAGACACACAGAGAGGGAGGAAGAGACACAGGCAGAGGGAGAAGCAGGCTCCATGCAGGGAGTCTGACGTGGGACTCGATTCCGGGACTCCAGGATAACACCCTGAGGTGAAGGCAGATGCTCAACCACTGAGCCACCCAGGCGTCCCTGTCCCTTCCAGCTTCTAATGGCTGCTGGCACCCCTTGGCTTGTGGCCACATCACTCTAATGTCTGCCTCTGTGGTTGTATCACCTACTCCTCTGTGTGTCAAATCTCCCTGTGCCTCCCACTTCTAAGGGTACATGTGATTGCATTTAGGCCCCATCTGGATAATCCAGGATAATCTCCTCCATCTCAAGATCTTTAACTTAATCTCATGGGCAAAATCTTGTTTCCATATGAGGTAACATTCACAGGTCTCAGGAATGAGAATGTCGAAATCACTTGCGTGGCCGTGTTTCAACTTACCACAGCATGGATGTGTCTGAAATTCAGCTAATCCAGAGATCTCAGTGGATGACACTGTGTCACCCTTTCTCTATTAAAAGATTTTATTTGTTTACGCATTTTTTCTATTCCTAGGTCCAGCATGAGTGGAGGGGCTGGCCTTGAGTAAAACAGCCTCCAGACAGACAGTCAGGTGGGAAAGAGGCAACGTCTGAGAATCCAAACCAAGTTGATGGTCAGTCCTCCAATGATAACAAGAGAACAAAGGCTCAGCTGGGATCAGTGACCAGCTAGCCCAGTGAGCACCTACCTACAGCTTACCTCCTGAAACAGGGTATAAACCATGGGCCTTCCCTTCCAGGAAAGAAGATGAGACACACAGAGAGGAGACAGGAAATAATCATTCCAAGAGATGAAAGATAAAGGAAGGAAAGAAAGAAAGAGAGAGAGAGAGAGATGAAGCCTAAGCGAGTAAGCTATCAAAGAAGGAAGCTCAGTAACCCTCCCGCCACACCCCCACCCCCGGGTCAAGGAGGGCTGAGAAACTTGACACAGGGACCAGGGACTTAAAGGGTTAAAGATTTTTAAAGCACAAATAGCTTCTTGGGGAAGATTTCAAGGATGTTATGAGATTAGAGAAAACAGGAAATGAAAAGCCCTGCAGACTACTTGGGAACCAGAGGCCTCCCCGCCCCCATTCCATCCCTGAGGAATAAAGCTCAGGAACATGCATACGTCATGTGAACCCAGGGGGCCTCGCTATGCTCAGCACAGTTCTAATTCCACATAAACAGCATCCCCTGAAAGGCCTCTACTGCAGATGGGGGTATAAATGGTCCGAGTGGATTCTATGAAACGGGCGTGGGTGAGCCCAGTACATCCCAAAGAAAATGAGTTCCAGGACCTACCTGAGACTTTGTTTGTTTTGTTTTTCATCTCAGAAATAGATGCAAATGTTTTTTACTCTGGAGGGTGTGTTTGGGAGCCCGTAGTTTTCTGGGTTTTTCATAGTGCTCTCCTAATTTGCACAAACTGGGTGGCTTATAACAAGAGAAATGTATTGTGCCACAGTTCTGGAGATCAGAAGTCTGAAATCAAGAGGTCAGCAGGGTTGGAGACTTTTGGAGACTCTGAGGGAGAATCTGTTTATGCCTCTCCCCTAAATTCTGGTGGTTGCTGGCAATCGTTGGCTTTCCTTAACTTGTAGATGCATCACTCTGATCTCTGTCTCTATCCTTATATGGCAATTCTCCCTGTGGGTCTCTGTGTATAAATTTCCCTCTTACAAAAACACCAGCCATTGTCTTAGGGCACCCCGTGACCCAGCATGATCTCATCCTCACTTGAGCCCATCCGTGAAGATCCTATTTCCAAATAGGATCACCTTCACGGGTACCAGGATTAGGGGATCAGCATATCTTTTTGGAGGACACAATTCAACCCACAGCACTCCCCAGTTGGGTATTCTAATCCAAACCAAAGATGTTTGTGTGAGTTGGTTGGGGATGCTGAGGGTCTGGAGGCAAGAAGCAGCCATGTGCTCAGGGTAGTTGTGATAAGTTTATAAAGAGATACGATCCCAGGATAATGCATGTTGGAGAACCTGGTGGGCCATTGGAAAAGATCTGCAGAAATAGCCAATCAGGTGTCTCCTAGGACCAAAGAAACATAACACAACTTCAACGTCTCCTTTTAGTAGAGTTTCTATCATGCATTCTGGTCATCTGCTCATTAAATTAAGTACATATGGGAATCCCTGGGTGGCTCAGAAGTTTAGCACCTGCCTTCTGATCCTGGAGTCCGGGGATCGAGTCCCATGTCGGGCTCCCTGCATGGAGCCTGCTTCTCCCTCTGCCTGTGTCTCTGACTCTCTCTCTCTCTCTTCTCTCTCTCTCTCATGAATAAATAAATAAATAATTTTTTAAACTATGTACATATATACCAAGTGCCTATGGAGATATAGCTCAGGGGTAGAACATATAACTGCATTTATGCCAAATGCCTATATATAAGGGCATAAACTACAGGCCTTTGCTTCCAGGAGCCCTTTCTCCAGAGAAAAAACAAGACAGGACAAGACCCATGAAATCACTATTTTAGGACATATACAAAGCCCAAAGGAGTAAGTCCCCAAATAGAACAACCCAATGGGATATATGGATGTATGGATATATCTCCATCTTTATATATAAATTAATAAGGATTTATTTACTAAATGCTACAGTTAGGACATAGTAACTAAATTCTATAAATTTATCATTCCACATTATGACCAATATTTAAAACACAGCAAGAAAAACAAGATGTGGGAGCATAGAATGGAAGGTGGTCATAGAGCAAAAGGATAGGCATGTGGTCACTGAGCTGTGTGGCCAAAATCATAAAAGTGAGCTTCCTGTGTAGATCTGTAGGAGTTTCCTACAGCTGCTATAACAAATTATCAGAACTCTGTGGCTTAGAACAACATAAATTTATTATCTTATAGTTCTGGAGTTTAGAAGTCTAACATGGGCTTTACAGGGTGTTATGGGCTGAACTGAATATTTCCTTCAATATATATTTGGTACCCTAACCTTCAGTATCTCAGCCTGTGACTCTCCTTGGAGTTAGGGTCTTTAAAAAAGGTGAAGGCCACCTCGGTGACTCTGTCAGTTAAGGTTTGACTCTTGATTTTGGTTCAGGTCATGATCCCAGGTCATGGGATCGAGCCCCATGTCAAGGTCTGAGCTGAACGTGGAGCCTGCTTCAGATTCTCTCTTTGAGTCCCTCTGCACCTCCAATATCTCTCTCTTTCTCTCTCTCTCTCTCTCAAAATCATAATAAAATTAAAAAGGTGATTAAGTGAAAACAAGTCTGTTAGGATGGGGCCTAATCCCCTCTGACTGGTGTCCACATAGACAAGGATATTTGTACACACAGAGTGACACCAAGGACAAGGTGTCATCAACCATCTGCAAGCAAGGACAGAAGTCTCAGAGGAAACCAGCCTTTCCAGCACCTTGGTCCTCAACTTCCAGCCTCCAGAACTGTGAGAAAATTAATTTCTCTTGCTTAAGTCCCCCAACTATGAAGCAGCCCCAACAAGCTAATATGAAGGGGTTGGGTTTTGTGTCTACTTTTGGTAACTTGTCTGACTTATATTTTTACCAGTAATTACCAGAAAATGTCCCTTCTTTATCTAACCATCACAATTATCAAAATTCACAAGAGGCTGAAATTGAAATTCAGATTCTTAAGTCCAGCTCCTAAGGGCTCAGCTAGCAGCTGGATGGGGCTTTGGCAGTGGTGGTCAATGTCTCATAAGCTGCTCTCTACCCAAACTGAGAAAAAATATATATATAACATATATAAAATAGGAAGATTATCATTAGTTATACTGATGTAAAAGATGTATAGCACACTATATTAATGTGCTCAGGCTGCCATGACAAAACACCACAGATGAGGTGGCTTAAAACAACGGAGATTGATTTTTCTCCCAGTCCTGGAGTTGAAGTCCAAGATTCAGGTGTCAACAGGGTTGATTTCTTCTGTGTCCTCTCTCCTTGGTTATAGATGGCCATCATCTCCCTGTGTCTTCACCTGGTCCTTCTTGTGAGTATCTATGTCCTCATCTCCTCTTCCCATAAGGGCACCAGTCAGATGGTATAAGGACCCATTCTCATCACCTCATTTTACCTCATTTAGGATCTCCTGAAAGACCTACCTCCAAATAGAGTCACATTCTAAAATAAAGTACTAGGGTTAGAACCTCAACATATGAATTTTGGGGAACACAATTCAGCCCATAACCCACACAAATTACAAATAATAATGAAATCAACAAAACTTATTATAAATTCCACATATAACCAACTGATTCTCACAGAAGGAGTCCTGGGACCGAGTCCCACATCGGGCTCCATACTTGGAACCTGCTTCTCCCTTGGCCTATGTCTCTGCCTCTCTCTCTGTGTCTCTCGTGAATAAAAAAAATAAAATCTTTAAAAAGAAAAGAGAGAAATATATGCATTTAAGGAGGAAGGCAGATAATGCCATAGTGGTCATGGAAAAAGGTAATTGAGAGGCAGAAAAATGATTATCCAGGAGGGAGGAGGCCAGAGGTCTTTGAGGGGGCCATGTTTGTATGTGATGTGAAACTGAATGTAGATTGCAGTGGATCATGGAGTTTAAAAGCAAAACAAGAGACAAAAAACCAAGAACTTTAGCAACAAAGGAAGCATAAAAACCAGATGGTGACCCAAGAGGGTGGCAAAATCAAGGCACACAAATAGTGTTTGATTGCTTTTGTTCCCTTTGAGATGATGGATGTGTGTTGGAAAGCAACTGGAAAGAGATGGTGCAAAGAAAGAAATGGAACTCCAGTTTGGAGTCCCAGCACCATACTTGTCCCTCTAGTCATGTCTATACTCCTTAATGCATTCTCCATCCCACCCCCCACCCCCTGCTCCCCCTGACCACCCCCTCACCCTCCACACCCTGACCTACACACACACCCAACCCCCCACCCCGCTGCAGCTGGCTGGTATCTGGCTCTAATGTCAGTCTCTCCCGCCCCAACCAGCCACGACTCCAGCTCCCTCCTGCAAGACCAAACATTCCTGCCTGGGTTTCCCCTAACTCTCACGAACCCTCTCTCCTCACTGTGTTCCTCAGACCCTCGCCCATTATCAGAGATCCTGCTGCTGTCATCTCAGTGCTTTGGCTTGGGGATGGAGCTTTAACACATGATTACGTGACATTTAATATGTTAAAAGGCATAAAGATGAAAATAAGAAACACCTATGTTCCTACTGCCCAAGTTAAGAAATGAAACGTGACTCATCATTTGACATCTGAGGGGACCTCAGTCACACCCTTGGCCTGAGCAGCTCTCACTCCGAGGCCACGTCTAACTCAGTTTGGAGATCATCATCCTCATGCGTCTCTTCCACTGTCTGTCTGACACATACATGTCTCCCTGAGCCACACAGCCCCTTATTTTGCATGTTTGGCACCTTTACATCCCCTCATTCTTCTACAACTTTCTTTCTTGCTGTTCCTTCTGCATATTCCCCTCACATGTGGTTCTGCTGTATTCCTTTTTGCCATGTTTTTTTCTTGTCTCTCTCATTGCTTATTTTAGGCAGAGATTCAAAGTGCAAACTTGGGGGGCTCAGTCAGTTGAGGATCTGCCTTCGGCTCCCAGGGTATTGGGATCAAGCCCCACATTGGGCTCCCTGCTCCACAGGGAGCCTTCTTCTCCCTCTCTCTCTCCCTCTGCCTCTCCCCTCTGCTCTCGTTCTCTCTCTCTCTCTCAAATGAATAAATAAAATCTTAAAAAAAAAAAGTGGAAGCTTGGGAATCTGATGACCTGGGCTCAAATCCTATCTCTACCACTTATTTTGGGCAAGATACTTTACATCTCTGCAGCTACATTTTCTCATTTATAAAACAGAGAAAACTCCCTGCTCGTGGTGGGGCAGCTAGGACTCTGTAGGACAACCCTCTCACAGGCTGGGAACTGTCCTCCATGTAAAAGTGCTCTCTAAATACTGAACACATCATTTTTCCATCCACATGACTGTCAAGAAAACCATATCGAGAAGGAAGATCAGAACCATGCTCTGTGCTCAAAACTCTCAGGCAAAATGTCAAAGCAACAATGTCAAGTATTCTCTGGTACGGTAGACAGCAAATCAATTAAAACAACTACAGATGGTATTCCTCTAGTAAATTAAGTAATGGTCGTCTATCACCATGTATACTAATCATCCGATTCTTTCTTGGACCATTCACCTTGGGAAACTTTTTTTTAGTGAAAGAATTTCCAGGCCCCTACAGATGGAATATTGTTGGAACGTGACCAGGAGTAACTTGTAAGGCAAAGAAAGTGTCAACACAGCTGGGTGACTAACAATGACAACATATGCCACCACCTCATCACCAGTGGTCTCAGCCAGTCCCTGTACCTTCCGGGATTTTCTTGGCGAGCATGTTTGGCCCAGGTTTGTCAGAATGTTCCCTGTTGGTTTCAGTAAGTGTTGTAACAATTCTAAAATGGGATGTGAAGATGGCCCTTGAATTAGTTAGATTTATTTATTTTCCAATGTTTTATTAAATATCAGGACATATAACCCAGTGTAGAATGGCAACTGCTTCCAATCGTGTGCTGCTCGAATTCCCCAATATTAGAGAAAAACTCTTGTTTATCTTTACGATGTGTATTTGCTACTGTTTTCCAATACAAAATAAATCAGTCATGTGCTTAAATGCAAGTGGAAATTGCTATGATAGTTTTGGAGAGAATGGAGTGTCTATGTTTCTCCTTGTTAGTGGCTTCCTTTAGCATCAACAATGAATCATTCTCCAGGAGGTGACCCCACTGAAAAAGAATCGGATTTCCTGCCCCTTTCTGGCAGGAAGGTATGTGTCTCTTTACTTGTGAGAATAATTTTGAGAAACTAACAAAAAAATAAATGATGGTGGCCTGAGTCTGCCCCTACCACATGCAAAGAGCTTTGGCTACAGTCAATCTTCTCCCAGCATGGGTCAGTCCAGCCTTCACCAACAAGCTCCTCAGAATTTATTGTCACATACATAATGGGCAAAACTAGTTCCCTAAGCAATGAGGTAATTCATGATCAAAAACAGACTAAATGTCTAGAAAAACAAAGTTTCTCATATGACAGTAAAATGCTACCAACTTCAATATTAGTAAACAGCATCTTACAGTTCATAAACAGTTCTCATCTTATTAAGAGGCTGGTCCTCATGAGATTCCTTCTGGCTAGAATTAAATACCACTTCCTCTATTGCCCTTATGCAATAAAAAAAATTCCTCCTCCCTCTTTGGTTCCTGGAGCAATTCGTAAATGGAGGCTCATCTTGCCTTCCATCTATGGTTCTGTGTTTTTAATTACCAAGAGTTTTTCCAGAATCCTCCCAGCACAAACCTCAGACTGCCCTGTGTTCACCTACCCAACAGGACAGAAAAAAACCCTACTTACTTCTTAGAGCGTATTCTTTGGGCTCCACTGAATTCAAATCAGAAAGGAATTCATCAGTGTCTTGCCTGCATTTGAGAGAGATGTTTCCTGCAGGAAACACAAAAGGTAATTGAAACAGAAAAGAGAAAAGACAAAATAATAAAGTCGGGACCATCGTTGTCCCTTAACTGGTCAGGATAAAACTCCCCTCTTGGACAAAGAGCCTTATATGTATGAAACCCCAGTCTCTAATATGGTGGGGGGAAATGTGACATTGTCATATTGCTCACTCCTTAACATGCAGAGACAAGCTGTGTGTCCTCAGCCACCTGCAAAGCAGCTGAGATGAACAAACCATGGAAACCGATTTATACACAACTTGTTATTGTTCACTAAACTCAGTGCTGTGGATGTGGGGGCCGCTGACCACCTGGCTCCCTTTAGCGACGCAGATTAACACTGCCAGCTAACATGGATAGGCCAGATTTCCCCCAGCCAGATGCTCTTGTAAAGGTCTCTGGGTTTAAAAAAAAAATCTATGGCGGATGTTAAGTGGCAATATTTGTGGTTTTTTTTTCCCCAGGAATGATTATGAATCCGACCTCTAAGACACTGAGATTAAGTCACAAGCGAAGAAGGGCTTCTTTGTGATCATCTGGATATCTCATGCATCTGCGAATGTGTCTGCCGGACCTGAAAGCGATGTAGGTGTGGGAGGAATAAACTCCCCCACGGAAAGAGACGGCCCTGCAGTAGGACAAATAAGCTCCTGCTTCCTCACGTGGGGGCTCAGACACACATCCTGGGGAGGAAATGATGCTGACAAAAGGCCACGGTAATGATGTTCATCTACTTTAGGAAAACATCAAATGTGTGAATCTGGATTTCTCATGCTGTCAATATTCTCTTTCCAGAAAGGCTTTCTTTAAATAGTAACCTCCCTAACTACATTTAAAATGTGATGCAAACCTTGTTTACACAGCCAGAACACATCCACCCGTGTGGGTGGCCGTGACTCAGTTGTACTTCCAGCTCGTTGGCTTTACAGCAGCCTCTAGCATCCCAGACCGCTACCCTTTGTCCGAGTCCGTTGGGGCCATTCTAACAAAACACCCCAGACTGGGTGGTTTATAAACAGCAAAAATTCATCTCTCACAGTTCTCCAGGCTGGGAAGTCCAAGATCAAGGCTCTAACCCGGACACAACCTGGTGAAGAACTTCTTCCAGGGCCACGGCCATGTGCCCTCACAGGGTGAAGCTGGGGAAGGAGCTTTCTGGAGTCTCTTCTATAAAGACAAATTGCATTCATGAAGCCTCCACCCTCTGACCCTAATCACTTCCACAAAGCCCCACTCCCAAATACCACCATCTTTGGGGCTTAGGATTTCCACATATGGATGTGGGGGTAGACACAAACATTCAGACCAGAGCACTCTCCCTCACACATGTTCCACTGTCTTTCACCTCTGTTCCTTTGCTCATGCTATGCCCTCGGTCCCTGGTACACCTCTCCAAGCCCACCACCTCCTAGGCATTACCTTCCCACTCCTAAGGTGTTGGCTCTTCCAGGAAGTCCTCCTGGGCTTTTCCGTAGGTGAGGAGAGGTGCCTGTTCTCTGTGCTCCCCCATTGCCTTTGTAGACTCCCTTCACTCCCTCACACTGGAGTATGTCTACCTCTGTGTTCCCCTCTCCCATAGCCTGGAAGCTCCATGCAGGCAGGGACTGCGCTCCTTTCGTTCCCCTGTGCCTTTCTGAGAGGGGCTTTACATCACAGCTAAGAGCAAAGTTGACACTTGTGTCCAGGGCAGTCTCTCTGCTCGTTTACTTCCCCTGGAAAATTAAGATCACAATAGTCTCAACCTCTTGGAATTATTTTGTGATTTAAATAAAACATTCAAGATACTAGGAGAACATCTGGCCTATCATTAATACTTGAGATGTATTAGCTATTATGTTTATATTCTAAATGCCCCTTGCACACCTGGCAGATGATAGTATATACACTAGACACCCAGATAATGTATACACAAGGAGACTTTACAGTGGCTGACCTATAGTAGACCCTTAATAGACAATAACTATTGTGACAACTTACTATTATTCTTTGTCATTGTTATTGGACTAAAGAAAAAAGGATTCAGGTACACAGGCCAAGTAGTTCCTTGAAAAAATAGATCATTAGATCTAATACATCATTACAAAGGGACAGTCTTTTTTTTTTTTAAGATTTTATTTATTTATTCAAGAGAGAGAGAGCATGAGCAGAGGAGAGAGAGGAAGAAGCAGACTCCCTGGTAAGCAGGGAGTCCGATGAGGGGCTAGATCCCAGGACCCTGAGATCATGACCTGAGCCAAAGGCAGATACTCAAATGACTGAGCCCTTTCGGCACCCTGGGACTTAAAACAATAAAAAAGAACTTTCTAGTAGCCAAAACTACCCAAAGATGAACTGGGCTCTTTCAAATGGTACAGAACTCTCCAACCTTGGAAGTGCTCAAGTAGTGGAGGAACACTGGATCGGGGTGTTAGAGAAGAGATCCAGCATCAAATGGTTCTTATACAAACAACCTTGAAAGTCTTCTCTGACCTTGAAACCCTTGGAGTCTTCCTTCAAAATTATTTCCCGCAATTAATGCATTAGTTTGTCACCACACACTCTACAGTTGTTCTTAAATTGATGCAGAAATGGAAAGTTCAATGCAAAAAAAAAAAGGAAATGAAAGATAAGATCCAACCTGGAGCTATATAGAGAATGCAGCAATGTCCACTAAAAAGGAGATTTAATTTAGCACCAGAAACAAGGATTAAGTGGTTGACTTCTTCAGTTTCCCCATCTGTGAAATTATAAAACCATCCTCCCTCACACAGTTGTTTCTTAAGATTAAATGAGAGCTCTTGAGTCCTAAATGAATAGGACTCAACTGAAAGTTTTCGAGCTCTCAGTTCCAAATGTATCTCCTGGGCTTAACTATCTTCCTATGTGAAAAAAAGGAGGGGGGTGCTTCCCAACATTAGAGGTTTAGGTAATTTGCATATTTAGGAATAAGTAAACAGGGGTGCCTGGCTGGCTCAGTTCATGGAGCGTGTGACTCTTGATCTCAGGGCTGTAGGTTCAAGCCCCACATTGGGTGTAGAGATTACTTTAAAAAATTTTTTTTAAACTTAAAAAAAATGAATGAGCAAAAAACCCTCTGATTCCTGCATCAATTTCCAACTCCATTGTCAATGGGTCTATAGTCACTGAAACTAGGAATGGTACAGCTCTTAGAAATCAGTGTTAAATACTCCCATCTTTTGTCATCTGGGGGAAAATACATAATGAGCGGAACACACATCCACGTTTTAATCATTAGTAATAAAAATCATCTAAAATGATTTTTAAAATACCACCCCTGTAAAAGGAAAAAGAGAATCTTACTTTTGGGCAATTTATAAATAGCTCAGGACCCTTCTAGTGTTTGTCCCAAACCCTGAGAAATAAAATCATGACCAGTGGAGGTTCACAGAGACTTGGTTTTTAATGAAGACATTGTAGGCACCTGTTTCATGCAAGGCAATGCGCTGGGCATAAAAATAGGACATGAAAGTAAATTATGCGTTCCCTTCCTGAAAGCAGGGCTTCATCATTTCCCGAGGCAGCAGCAATCAGCTGATGCTGTTATTAATGCCACGGTCATTTTATTCAAGTAAGTAGCTCTCCAGGAAAGAGCACTCAGCCGCTCTTCCTCTGGCACTGACTTTGAGGGAACAAGCATTTGTCTTTGCCAACAAGAGTAAGGATCAACCTGATGGGGAAAAGAGAATGTTCTAGAACCTGCTGCTCTCAGGCTGTGCCTCTTCTGATGAGAGGGAATGGCAACCGCAGATTACAAAGCAGGTAGAGCTCATGCAGAAGCTCAGCACATGTATCCAGAGGACAGACAGCTGACAAGTGAGCATGTACCGGGGCTGCTAAATACCACAAGGGGTGTGTGCTGCTGCCAGAGGGGGACCTGGTCCTGCAAGGGTACCTGGAAAGGCTCTCCGAGAAGGTGACTTTGGAACCAACCGGAAAAAAAGGAAGAGGCCCATGTGGGAATAATAACTGAGCAAAGAGCATTCCGGGCGGAGGAAACAGCCAGTGCCAGGCCCTGGGAAGGGAATGGGAACAGGGTGTGACAGGAACAACTCGGGTTGGGGGGGGCAGGATGTGGGGACAGGTCTGCTGGGGTCTACATGGCTATTGATGGCACACATTTGTTTACCTTGGTTGAGTCTTTTCTAAAATAACCAATACCGGGGCACCTGGGTGGTTCAGATGGTTAAGCATCTATCTGCCTTCTGCTCAGGTCATGTTCCCAGGGTCCTGGGACTGAGCCCCACGTCAGGCTCTCTGCTTGGCGAGGAGTCTGTTCTCCCTCTTTCTCTGCCTCTCCCCCTGCTTGTGCTCTCTCAAATGAACAAATAAAAAAATCATAAAAAAAAAATAACCAATACCGTCATGCTGCTTCCATGGTGTCTTACACAGAGGGAAGCGGGAGCCTAAGCTTTGAATGTCCCACCACGATGTTGGCACCGTCTGGATCCCAAACGGTTCAGTGGTTCCTTGAAGGCCGACTGATGGCCTGCTAACAGAGATGCTGAGCAATGTTATTGCCACCATGCCACCGGAATGAGTGAATTTAAAGTGTCCCATCTTTTTTATGTCTTGCACTTGAGAGTCAAAGCAGAAGCATCATTTTGGCCAAGTGGTGGCCATCCCATGCCTGAGGTTCGGCTGCTGGGGGTCAACGAGTGACCTTCTGGTTTCAGGAGGAGGAGGCAAGACCCATCTCTTGCTGAGATTCAAGCCATGGCACATTCCCTAACCCCGGGAAGGGGTCCGATGCAGAATTGACAAGAGCAAGGATAGATGTCCATTATCCCTACTGAGAGACACTCTTCTGCCCTAAGATACATGCAGCTCTGCCTTCTCCCGACTTGTCAACATCACACCATCCTCTCCAGTCAGCGGATCTGCTTTCCTTGTTCTTAAAAAAAAAAAAAAAAAAAAATTTATTCTTCAGAAATAACCAATCCAACTTGACTCAGAAATAACCAATCCAACTTGACTTGACCCTGGAGGTCAGAAAATTACTCTTGGACTAAACCCACACTTTCTGGAACTGAGTTGGAGGTGTGATAGTGGACTGTAATTATAGAGCTCCCCTAAATACATAGTCTTGCAAAGGACAGTTTTAGAAACAGAACTGCCACAGTAGTGTGATTTACAATTATAAGAAAAGCTCCAGGATAAGCAGCTCGCAATAAAATAGCAAAGCAAATTGAATAATCAGTTCCTTTAAATGCTGCGAAACATTATAAATAGTACTGTTTGGAGTCAGAACTAACCTCGCAAATTGAATTGGAAACTAGCAAAGAATATTTTCTGGGAAACGCTATTCTGTTTCCTTAGGTAAAAATAACCACTAAGGAAAGGGTATAATTCCAGGATAAACCTGGAGAAGTAATTAGAAAGAAAAAGCCAATGTGGACCCAAAGTACCCTGACGCAGCTAACAGCAAGCCTATAGGGGATAAACTGCATGTGGACAATAAAACAAGTATATGGCAGGTGCTTCCAAAAGTACATGCTCGGTGTCTCCAATTATTAGGTCTCTCCACCCAGATCCTTCATGCGTTCTTCTCTGTCCCGCTCTGTGCCCTGCACACTGATATGAGAGATTACGGAGCCTTGCTTGTCCTCTTGCTTTTATTTGGCTTTGACCAATGGGAGCAGAAGACAGATCCTTAAGTGTCTCAACAGCCTCCCTATAATTTCCATCCTACACTCTTCTAGCTTTGCCAGGGCTCTGATCAAGGCCCTGTTCCATGGCTCTAGACCCGCCCCGGCTCAGCAGGCCTGAAGGAGGTGAGGGCTCCCCACCATTGCTAAGTCCCCGGGTGCCTTGCTATCTATCACCTGTTCCAGCCCGCACTTCTGTAATAGTCCCTTCCTTAATTTCTTTGAAGTGAAACTTTTCTCTGTGTGCTGGCTGTGTCCTGCTAAGACCCTAATTCATAAAGGATCTAATGCTGGGGACTCCCAGATCTACCTTTCCAATGAAGGCAGTGAATATAAATGAACACATGCCTAGAAAAACAGGCTAATATGATGAAACTTTTATCAACCAGTATTTTGAGTCCACTAAAGTGTTCATCAAAATCTATTGGGACAGAAGGCAAAAACGGATATGAAAAGACAATGTTCTGTTTTATAGGGAAGACTGGCAGTAGCCAAGTTTCAGATTGAGCTTCAAAGCCGACTCATGTGGACCAAGGCGGGGCTACTCAATCGAGATCAGAGGTTTGGGGGTATTGGTAACGATAGAATTACAACTGGCTAGTCTAGAAGCTCCTAGGTCTCTCCTTTGCAGAGACCTAGGTTCACACTGTCCTATCCCAAAGGTTTACAATGAACGCTGGAGGGACAGGAGGTTTGTTAACTGCAAGAAGAAACTTAAAGTAAAGAAGAGTCAAGGGTCCATTTAGGCAAGGAAAGAATTGTATAGATTAGGAGCCACGTATTTAAGGTAACGACACCTACGTTCCTTGTGTAGGAAATGTAGGTTAGACTGAAGAGCTCCAACAGGGGTCCCTTTCATCATGTTTCCCAAGTGACTGTGGTTTTTTTGTGTAACATTTATAAATGCCACAAGCAGCTCTCCACATTTAGCACATCCCTCATCATTCTCAGACCATTCTTTGGGATAGACGAATGGTTTCATTAAGTCCTATTTTTACAAAATTCTTCAAACACATTTTCCTTCCCCCCCCTTCCACTTCGGCATTAAAAGAAAAAAAAATCACAGTGCTCACAGGATGATGAACACATTAACATGAAATAATATATTAATCTTGGCCAAAGATTCCAACAGTCAATTTTCCTGTTGGTCAAAGATCCTGGGACATAAATCACTAGCCCGCTGACCCAGAGAGACGCCCACCGGAGCTTTGGATGGAACAGTTGTTCTTTGGAATACTTACTGGAGTAGGAGCCAAGAATTGGCAGGCAATGTGTCTGGGAGGAAGTGGTCTACGCCATGTAGTCTAAGCCAACATCTTCCTTCTTCTCATTTTCTTAATCTTCATCCCCTTGTTGGTGTTCTTCTTTATGCATTACTGTTACTCAATTATTGATAAAATAAAATCACCCAACCACACCTTCAGCAAAAACGTATCTTGTATTGTCGAAAGTGCCAACTTCCCCATATCTAGCTATCATTTTGACTTTCATATTTCTATTTATGTCATCTAAACCTTGCAAAAAAAAAATCCAAGAAGTCACCCAAGTAAGTCAGAATTCTCTTCCCTTCCTCTGTGCCCCACAGCATGGAATCCTCTTGGTACTACCTCTGAAATGCCACCTGCAACCACAGCCTCTTTCCAGGCCTACTCTCACCACCTCGGGTTAAGTCCTCATGACCATGGCTGGGCAGCACCATGCCTACGCCAATTACTGTGATGGCCATTTATGCTGTTCAAACGTGTGCAGCCTTCTGCCTTCTGGGCACACAGGATTGTACTTCCAGCCTCCTTGTGAAGCGGTAGGATCACAGGACTGGTTTTGGCCAGTGAACTGTGAAGAAAGACATCTCACACTTCTGGGCCAGACCATTGGCACTTTCCCTTTGTCAAAGGAACTGGCAACTTCTGTGACCATAGGAATAAGGGGACACGGGGATTTGGAGCTATGTCCCTAGTCAACCAACAACAAACATCAAATGTGACCAAGAACAAGACTTGCTGTTTTAACACACTAAGATTTAGGACTGTTAACTATTGCATAACCTAACCTATCCTTATTGATAAGCTCCTCCATCTTCCACCCTAAATGCAGCCACTGACTAGTCTGGCTCTATCACTCCTCTGTCCAAAAAACTCATCTCTGTCGGAGTACAAATTCTAGTCCATCATTCAAGGCTTTTTACATGTTGGCCTGAGCCTACACTGTAAGCCTCAGCTCCACTTTCCCATCCAACAGAGGACATGGGCTTCCTAAGAATTCATGGAGCATGCCTCAGTTTCTGCCTTTGGTCTGAACATACCGTTTCTCAAGTGCTCACATCCACAACTTCATCCAAATCTGCCACTAATGACAAACGGATAGAGCTCACAAATTTCACTGTGGATTTCTGCTCAGTGTTCACTGTGTTAACTCAAGTATTCCTGTCTTTAATGGCTAAGAATTTTCCACACAGGTCCTTCCCAATTCTGTTCCCTCTTTCTGGAACTCCTACAAACTATGTAATTTTGTCCTTCTTGACTTCTAATCTCTTCTATAGATTTCATCTCCTTACCTCGGTGTATTCCAAGTAATTTCATCACGACTGATCTTCCAGTTCACCAATTCTCTTTTCAGTTGAGCCATCTGGGTTCCCTCCCAGGGCTCCAGGCTTCTGTGCTGTTTTTCTACTCTGGATTTCAATTTCGTCTTCATTTCGGATCTCAGGGCATTTTTTTAAAACTTTCTTGGATGCTCAACTAGGCATTTATAGATGCTTACTTTACAGCTGCAAGCATTTCTGGGTAGTGAAGAGTAGAGACTTCCACTTTCTTATAAGAGCCATAGTGCCACAAACAAAAATTCTAGTATCGTGTTTTGCACATACTTTTTATTTGTTGAATAAGTGAATATTTGTCAATATGTACATAAACACAGAGAGCGAGCACTAAGATTTAGAGCAAGAATATCTGGGTTCTAATATGCAAAGCCACTTACCAGCTGTGAGGGCTTAGGCAAAGAACGGAATCTGAGCTCAGCTTCCTCAAACTGTAAAACTAGATTATTAGGACCCGTGCAGCCCACCACACAGGTTTATTGCAAGGTTCAAATGCAGAAACACATGAAAAGTGCTATGAATACAACTTAGAGCAATACAAGTATAAATATAACAAGTAACAGCAATTGAATTTCAAGTGTAGGAATACTTAATCCCGCCCTGGCATTATACCCATGAGTTGATGGAGTCAACGAGGAAGTGACAAAAGAGCTGATTGCTAATGAGAACGAATATGCCACTCCTCCGAGGGGGAAGAAATCTACAATATCCTGTAGTCTGTCCCTGCAATTAATCACTTCCTAACCTTCATGAAGATGTCAGAGACCCACCATCAATAACTCTCTCACAGAAGCACAAGGGCCAATGTCCCACGTTTATTTACATATGAAATGTGTTTAATACAGTTATGATGGATGTAGTGCATAACACCTGACAGCAGCAAGACCTTTTGAGGAACCGAACGTTGACTACAGTATATCATGCAAGTATCTATATATACACAAACGCATTTCTTTTCTTAAAAAAAAAAAAAAGGTACAAAACATGTTTAGGGATAAATACAAGATATAAAATGCAAAAGAAAACACAGAAACAAAAACTGAAAAATAGAACTCTCCCAGAGAACTATAAACGGAAGGGACAGAGGAATACCCCTGCTGCACTTCGATGAAGCGGAACTGCTGATATTGTAAAGATGCCTATCGAAACGACCGAACTGAAGCCCAGTGGCTCCGGTGCGTAACCGCAAGGCCAATCGCGACACGCACTTCGCTGCATTGATAGGTCGGTGGTGGAAGTTGTACATCCCAACTCCAAGTACCAGAACGTTTGGCAGTAGCACCCAGAACAGGAAATGCCAACTCTTTAGATAGCAAAGGGTTGTTAAGTCGACTGTGATTTGTTTTTTTCCTGTCAAGAGCCAGAGAAATACTTGATATTTTTAGTTGTGTCTTTGTAATAGTTAATAAATTACATGACAAAAAACTCGACTATATAAATCTATTGGTCTAACTACATGTGTGTAACTTTTACAGTAGTCCAGCCCTTTTGTGACGTGACCTCCTTGTGCTCTTCCAGCCAGCCGTGCAAACCTAGATGCCCAGAGAACCGCCAGCCTCTGGTGCTCCCTTTGTTCTGCATTCTACAGTGGAATTAAGGAAATCCACGCTCCTTACGGGAGTTCTGGCTCAAGTTTGTTTTTTTTATCCGCCACTGGGGAAGAAGCTACCGGCAGGGCTGCTTTAGACACCGTGTGGCGTGGCCTGGAAGACGATGCCACACGCTAGAGTGCAGTTACACGCGAAAAGGTGCACTCGCTGACTCAGAGCAGGCACGTTGAGGGTAGTGCTAAGACACTTAAAAGTCTCTAGTGTTTTTGAGACCCACAATACCTACAATTTATGTAGTGAATTCTAAAAATTAAAAACACTAAAAAAGGCCTTATCTTAGCCTGTAATTAGTTAACCCATTCAAATCGGTAACATACAAAATGGTTTATTTGAATTCAGGAACTGCCCCTGTTACTAAGAACTCTGTGTCAAAGGAACAGTACAAAAAAAAGAAAAAAATTCTAACCCAAAATAAAAACCCAAAAGAACAAAAACAAAAACGAAAACAAAAAAGAAAACAATAAAACCTCAAAACATTTTCCACTAAATACTGATACAAACATGTAACAAAGAGTATAAAAAGTTATTCATTTAAATATATACAAACTCTTTTAAACTCAAATACTGTTTTAATACTTATCGAGGATATACACGACGAGGTGAGGAAGGTACACTCAAAGAGAATATATTGCAACAGCCTAGACAGTACTGTTAACTCTATTATACTGCAAACTTTTTGTAACAAAAATGTCTCTTTTATTCCAATGTGGACAGGGATTTTCCTTACGGAAGGGCTGTGGCTATTTCTCAGCTGAATTCACTCTTTTGGATTTAATGAAGGCCATGCCGTGTGTCCGCATGTGAGCATTTAAGGCAGCTTCAGTTTCGAACGTTTTTGCGCACACCTTGCACTTTCGGTCTGACACAGCGCCGTCGGGCGACTCGTCCTCGTGGCTGGGCTTGTTCTCCTGCTGGTTCTCCTCCCCGGCCCCGTTCTGTTTGGACACGGGCTGCGGTTCCTTCAGCTTGTGTACGATGAACAGGTGCCTGGACAGGGAGACGTGCGACGTGTAGCAGAGGCCGCACTCCCGGCACTGGTAGGAGGAGCCGTCCGACTTGTGCTGAGGGATGTGTTCGTGGAACTGCAGCAGATTTTCAGTGGTGAAGCCGCATACGGCACATTTGTGGACCTTAAAAACATTTATCTTTAGCTTTTTCAGTGGTTGGGTAATGGCCCCTCTGGGAGGTCTGAACTCTAAAACTGGCTCTTCCAACTTCCGCTTGGGACTGGGAACCTTTGAGAAAAAACAAAGTGGACGACACGAGTGAAAATCGTTCTGCCCCACACGTTCTGACAAATGCCATTCTCCAGGCCCTCCGAGTTGCGAGGGCAACCAGTACTATGGGTTTCGGGATTCGGGGTTTCCTACAGCGGTGTGTCTGCACCCCCTCCCCAACCCCTGCTCCCCACAAGTCTAGCGCCTTTCATCCACTCCACACGGGGGACCCGAGCTCCTATGTTACCAGGCACCACCCCAGCCACTGGGCCCAGCAGCAGACAAACAAGTCCCTGCCTCCACGGAACGGGGGCTCCTGTAGAGCAGGACAGAAACCATAAGCCAGGAGATCGACAGTGTGTCAGACCCCAGGGAAACAAAGCAGGGCATGGGATGGGGATGGGAAGCAGGGGAGCAGGAGGGGTGGCCCAGTGACTGGGACACTTGAAGGCAAGGGTCCAGGCACGGGGAACCGAGGCAGGAGGTGCAGAGAGGAGGCCAGGGGCAGGCTGAGAAAACATCAAGGCTTTGCCTTTTCTGTGACTGGCATAGAGGCTCTGGAGGCCCCGGCTGGTCTAGCACTCGAGCTTCCCTGCACACTCACCTTCCCTGCATGCTCACCTTCGCCTCACGGCTGACCCTCGGCCCATGCTTTTCTCCTTCCTTTCGGCTTTCTAAATCCCACCCACATTCAACCCCCTCACTTCCAGCTCCCCGAAAGTCCAAGCCAGAGGGCCACTCCCTGCTTGGCGGCCCATCTTTTCTGCCGTGTGGACAGGGCACCACTCACACACACTGTTGACCTGAAGCTGTCCCTGCACGTAGATTCATTCCATCCCAACCTCCACCAACCCCATCACTTGAGGGGAGAAAAGATTACCACTGAATGCGACTCCTGTCTGACTTGTATTCTGATTAGGATTTACTCAATGATTAACTCCCTGAACGCACACACAGGCTGTTACCCAGGTACATTCCAGACGCAGCCCAGTGCCAAAGACAGCAGAACCTCCCTAATGTCTGCCGAACTGCTCCATCCTCGAACAGCACTTTGGAACACACATGCCTGATGCACAGGTTAGTATATATGCTGATTCAAGTTCACTATCCACTGAACTAAGGACAATGCAGAGAAGTGTGATTTTTTTCCTTTACTATTACAAAGTAAAACTAAAAACAAAACAAAACAAAAAAAACCTCTTCCTTCTTACCAGGTACCTTTCACAACCGATAGATTGCCAACGAGAAGGAATCTAGCTCCCTACGTTCCTCCTGGCTAAGAGACCGTGTATGTGAGTCTGCACAAAATTCTGTAGCTTCTATTCATAAGTGGGTCCCTAAAGCTGTTGCTGGACAGATGCAGAAGGAACTTAATACCTTTTCGGAACAAGATGAAAGATCAGAATGGGTGTACAGGGAGATGACCTATCACTTTATACCTTCGTGCAGAGTCTTGGATTTAGAAAAATTTAAATGAAGACAATGAATGGAAAGAGCAAGTCAACACAACGTCACTGTAAAGAGAACATCTGCAATGTTTGACCTTGGTATCTTCTTTTATTTCTGTTTCCTCCTCATTGGTGGCTTCTGTCATTTCTTTCAAGTCAGGATCCTTAATACCGTGCATGAGTTGGATATGTTTCTCCAGCATCAACCGTTTCGTAAAGGTACGCCTGGAGTCTGGGCAGTGCCTGTGGAGCAAAGACAAGGAGGTAACCTGCCTGCTGGAACGTAACCCACGCTGAAGAGCATACTCACTGATGAAAGACCTCCACCAGCCAACAGTACGCTCCGTGGGGTCAAGGCCATCTGCATGAATACCAATGGTCCGAAACAAAAGAGCAAATTCGCTCTGAATCGCAGTTTCCAATTTGCGAGTAAAATTTTTGTACTTTTTGTAAAAAGGCATTCTGTTGCTCTTTGTGCCCTTATGGGACCAGCCTAATTCGGTTCAGATGGAGGATTTATTTTCTAGGTTTGGCTGAGGTATTACTTCATTTATAATTCTAGACGGCTTTAATTTTTAAATAGAGTATCAAATTTCAAGTTTTCTTTACAATGACTCAGTGTTCTCTCAGAGTTTATGTCTTAAGAGATATTTTAATATGAAAAAAGTCCCTCCCTGATTCCTTCATGTGGATGTTAATTACGCCTGCCCACTCTGCCGTAAGCCAGGGTGTCTAGCCTTGCCAAATTCCTCACCAAGGCACAAACACAGTAGCACAGGGCTCAGAATCATGTGTTCATTCAGGAGATTAAAATGTAGGAAACTGAACAGATATCCAAATAGGCCAATCTTTTAAGTTTTCACTTCACCTTGTGTGGGGAAAAAAAACCCCAAACCTGTAGATCATGAATAGTTTTTCCTTTAGAAGATAAGAATTCAGCATTTTCTTAATGAAATGGACAAAAAAAAAAAGTTAATGACCGTGGGGACTATCGATGCTGTAAGGTGGACATCAAGAATATCGCTGCAGTGAGTGAGAGGGAAAAACGCCTCTTGGTCTTATGCAGAATCAAATGTGCTGCCTTCAAAAAGGCTTCTGGAGATTTTGTTAGTGTCTGGCCCCCCACCCTGATGATTTCGTGTTAGAGACCCGTTACCAGGGCAGCCTTGGGAGCCAGCACCAACACCAAAGAATAAAGGAAATCGGCCGGACAATCTGAGCATCTTGCTGCCTTACAGGGACTCCAAAGAGAGATACACAAGCCTATCCGAGGAAGGACAAAGCCAGGCCAGGGGCCAGAAAGCTCCCTTTCTACCTTCTTCTCAGCCAGGGCTTCCTTCTCATTCTCTGAACCTCTCAGTGCAGTCTCAAACATGTAGGCCTCGTTCACAGAACGTTCTCATCTCATCAAAATCACTTGGAGCTTCTGTTTCACTGAAGGAAAGTCTATGTCTCAGTTTTCCCACCCGAGAAACTCTCCCTAGCTAACCCAGAACAGTGAAGCCCCCGCCACACTTACAGCCAACCTTCATGAGCATCCTGAGCCACACAGTATGCTGTGCCCTGCTTTGACCACACACTACACGCTGGCTACATGGCTTCTGTGTCTGTTAGTCCTCTCTTTTACAAGAAGTGTCTCAAAGCAAGTAACCCTGTTCTATCAAGTCACTTGAGGCATGTTCTGGTTGAGTGGGTGATAAAGCTCTTTCACTAATGATATAATAAGTTCTGATTCTCATATACAAAGAAGTAGCTCATGACTGTCCAGAGTAGCACCACCAACTCGTCAGCATACTAGTCCACTCAATTTCCTGAATTTGGTCTCTTAGCCAAAAGTGAGTGTTGAGGAAAGGCTGTCCTGCATTAGACAAATAGTCCAGCCTTGGACTAACTCCATGACCAGGCCCTACTAAGGTCTGCTCTGAACCAAGCAAAGAGCCAGTCAACCTGCCAACAAACCTGGCAACTCCCTGTGCGTTCAGAGACCAAGGAGTATCTCATTCAAATGTGTGCCTGCCAATCAATCACTTCTCCAAAATGCTCAGGTAAAGAAAATATATGCTTCTGGACAACAGGTAAGAACCCAGGAACATACACAGGGTATGCAAGGGGCTTGTTCATTTTACTATTTTTAAGTGTTACAACCCGCCAAGGAGCTGTATTGTCAAAACAACAGAATATAACTAAAAACTGAAATCTATAAACTGCAGCCAAGAAATGGAAAATTAATGGCAAAATATGAAAAACCTTGGAGAGATTCCAGCTTTTAGCCTTTCACTGTACTTCCCACAGTAGAAATTACAACTTACGAGCAGGTATAAACTTTCCTGATGCCTTTGTGCTTGATCCGATTGTGACGGCACAGGCTGTGTGAGGAGCTGAAAGATTTGTCACACTGGCGGCAAGGGTGTTTTTTCATTTGCTTTATTAGAAGAAAAGAGATAGAAAGTCACTTAAGAGAACAAAACCAGAATTGCTTTAAAAACTAAGAACATCTTCATAACAGTTTAAGTTATATAACCATATTGTTTAAGCAATACAAAGACAAAACTAAAAGATGCTTCTTAGAATGCAATAAAAAGGAAGGACAGGGTTGGGGTAACCACAAAGGGTCTAATCTAGAGAATGGGAGGATCACTGTCCTAAGAGCAAAATTTTTACATTTTTTTCTCAAAACACTTATGGTTTTAATTCAACACAAACCCCCATATATTTGAAAATACTAAATTTTCTTTGTAAAAGAGATAGAAACATTATTTTTAATCTTTCATACAGCAAACACTATATGAAAACATAATTCTTCAATAAATACCAAATAAAACCATTACTTAGTTGGCAATATCCAGAAAGAACTTATCTAGTGTGCCATTTTAAATTAAATCACTAGCTGATTTTAGACATTTTGACTTTCCCCCCTGATGATTAATTATTCCTTACATAAGAGTAAAGTTTTCCAAAAGGCCTTTTGAAGAATACCATTTAGTTACTCAAGAACACAAAAGTCTGAAACCACTTTATGGAGGCTGCCGTTAGTATATGTATGCATGGGTGCTAGCGAACAGTGACAGAGAGAAATAAAAATAAACTTAAAAGTTTCCACTTTGGCTATGACATACTTATGTTAATTCAACAGATCCTCATGTGGAACCTTTGAAGTAAAATTAGTGGCTTCACCTTAAAACACATTCTTTGGGTACAATATGCACTGCAGCCTGGAATCAAACAATGTCATATCACAAGGAAATTAGATCAAGAAATAACTGTCAGCCTCATGCATGGAATAAATTTTGGCTAAATCCTCACTAAAAATAGGGGCTTAAGTAGAAACAAGTTCTCGTGTGAAAGAACATTACTATTTTTGGCATAAGAAGAGATAAGCAAGCAATTGTGCATAAAGTGATTAAAGAAATGATAAATATTTTTAAACAATGTTTTTATACTAATCACCTGATAAACATGCCCTTATTCAAACTGGTAAGCACAGCTATTTAAGTGACGGAGTCTGGCTCTAGAGACCTACAAATGGGTTGGTGCCTTGTCTCTACAGCTCACGAACTGAACGGTGTGATCCTGGGGAAGTTTCTCCATAAACATCCACTCCTCAAACTGAGAGTTGGGGATCACCACAGTCCCTTCCTCAGAGGGCGTGGGGGAAGGAGGGATGGGCAGGGAATGAGAGAGTCAGCACAGTCCTCGGGACACAGAGAAATCCTCAGAAAATATTCTTTAGTGAATAATAATAAAGTTATATATCCAGTTGTGTCTCAAGAGTGGAAAATACTGTCTTTTAAATAAAACACATGGCTGTGCAAGTATTCAAAAACCTAGAAAGAGGCTAAAGAAGGACGTTTCTTCTCTATACTCAAGGTGAAAGTCATACTATTGCTTTTATCATTTTCCTAAGCATATAATCTGGGATATTATGAGAATGATCTTGGGGGGCCGAGAGAGAGAAAACAAAGCAAATAACCAACTAATGCCTCTGAGCCAATCTTTTCCCAAAGGTATTCCTTCATAAACATCTTGATCACATGACATAGACAATCCCTAGCATCTTGGATTAACATTTATGTAGCCAGAGAATGAGTAAGAAGTTTCTCCAGAATAAAGATTTAAGAACAGTCATGAATAGTCCTATGTTTCAAAAAAAAGGTATTTAAGTATTAATATCTAATTCTTGAATTTGTACCTATAAGATGGACAGTGTTATGATCACCTGAGAGAGTCAAAACACAAGACATTTTTCTAAAAGCAAGACAGTGATAGCAAATAACTATAAAACATGTAGAGAACTGCCATGTATCTTCCTAACCATACAACAGGGCAAGAGGCCTCAGAGGAATGCAGACTGGATTCTCCATTAAGATGAAGGGTTTGAAATTCCATTTCTTGTTATAGTGTCATTATATTAATATCAAATGAAACTTCATTATTTTTTTTTATTTTTTATTTACTTATGATAGTCACAGAGAGAGAGAGAGAGAGAGGCAGAGACACAGGCGGAGGGAGAAGCAGGCTCCATGCACCGGGAGCCCGATGTGGGATTCGATCCCGGGTCTCCAGGATCGCGCCCTGGGCCAAAGGCAGGCGCCAAACCGCTGCGCCACCCAGGGATCCCCCTGAAATGAAACTTTAATAGAGAAATATCAGTAAAGAAATCCTCAGTAGGTAAAAATTAAACAAAGAGCAGCTTAGCTGAATCAATAATTAGTATTTTCAGAAAGAGTTGACAATGTGGGAGACACTCTTCTTCTCCATCGTCTTTATGAAAAAATGCAGAAATGAGCCATGCAATCCCCAAACAATGGAGCAGGGCTTCAAAATCACTGGTGACAAGAAAATCACAGGCTTAAACACCAGTCTCCGGATCAGACCTGCCGTTTTCCCATTACCTAAGAAAACAAACGACTTCCTTCTTTGTTAAATTTTAAATACTAACTTATTCAAAGGTGCTTTACCTAATTTATTTTCCTAACTTCTATCTTCAGTGTTATAATAGTTTATAGTGCTGTTTTATGACACAGAAAGCAATTTTTTATCAACCAAACAAAATTGGGGAAAAAAAACTATTGAAAAGGCATAAAAAAAAAAAAAAAAAAAAGAAAAGGCATAAGGTCTGCTGTCATTCTGTTTTCAAGACTGCTAAGGTCATTTATTTCCTCCTGGCTCCAATGTGGTACAAGCTTATACAGCGGGAACTGGGGCCTCGAGTGGACTCCTTATAATTAGTCATATTCAATTATGAATTACTGTTTGTTTCTAAATAGAATTATCTAAGGAAATAGTGAACGGGGGACACCTCGGTGGCTCAGTGGTTGAGCGTCTGCCTTTGGCTCAGGTCATGATACTGGGGTCCTGGGATCTAGTCCCACATCACGCTCCCCATGGGGAGCCCGCCTCTCCCTGTGTCTCTGCCTCTGTGTCTCTCATGGAATAATAAATAAAATCTTTTAAAGAGTTTTTTTAAAATAAATTAAAAAATAAAATTTTTTAAAGTAAGAAAGAAAGAAGGAGTGAACGAATAAGCTGGCAGGGTCTGAAAGTTTTTGAAAACTTTAAATACCAAATAAAACAAACACTTGGGTACGTTTCCTAAAATTTCTCCCTAATCTCTAGTTTTTGACTCTTTTACCTTCACATTCTTTAGGAAATAAAGCGTCAGCTCCTCTTAACAAACTCCTTTGCCCTAAATGCCCTAGCCTTGGGCTCAAGGTCTGAGCTCTGGGATTTGCAATGCCTCTGAAGGCCATTCTTTCTGGAGGGCACTGGGTGAATGTGTCCTGAATTGCCATGGGCACATACACCGACACGTCCCATTCTGATAACCACCTTCTCCTGTCTTGGCTTGAAGCCTTCTTTCTGTTTCAGGTGATTCTGAAGAAGTAGAAGGAAAAAAGTCTCAACTTCAGACATCCATCTAGCCAGACATCCATTCTGGCCTTTTCCTGAGATTCCTGCCTCCATGAGGTTATCTGCCTCCCTCAACTACCATCATACATCCAGAACCACCCCCAGATTTAAGATGAAAGGGAGAATTATTCACATGCTGACACACACCCTTCAGCTCTGCCATAAACACTTTCTATGAAAAAGGAAAACCCAAGCCACCTGTATAAACTTCAACCTATCACAGCAGTAATCCCGCAGGATAGAACTCCTCTAAATTCTGGACCTTTCCACTTGGAAATCTACTCTACAGATACACCCAACACAGTACAGTCCGTTCAAATCACAATTCATATATATCAAAGGTCATAAATCACTGCACTGTACAAAATCATGCAATAAAAATCACAGGGCTTCTGGCAAAAATGAAGTAGGGACATAACACTTGAAACTTGTCCATGTCACACTTAATAAAAACAGTGGCACAGTGTTACGCAGGGTACCTGTGGAAGTGGGCATGGGAGGGTTGAGGCTTATTAAGGTTTTGTGAAGTGGAGGAAGGAGGGTCACCTGAGATCAGAGCATGGAAAGGAAAGTGTAATACCAGGTGCGGACCGGTGTGACCCAATGGGAAGTTGATGTCGTGGACGGCAATCTGAGGTGAGTGCACGCTGTGAGTTTTGTGTATTCCTACACAACTCCATTCCACAATTTTCTGTGCTCGCCTAGTGTTTCTCAGGGATGTAATCACACATGAGCAAACTCGGAATTCATGTTAGGCTCCAACTGTTCCCTGACAGATCAACTGCATGTGAATAAATCTGTTTTCAACACAGGCATGATAGCAGAACTGTCTGTATATACGAGGTTATTTGGGGCAGCACTGCATATAATGGGAAAAGATGGGGGGAAATCTGGCTCCATCAAGGGAGAACTGGTAAAATAAATCATATGCACTCATACAACAACATTCTTGTCATGCAGCTGTGGAAAAGAATGGAAGACCTTGATGTACTGATATGAATAGAACATACACTATATGGAGAAGGAATCAGTGCAGATAATTATATTCATAAGCTGTGTTCTGCATGAGAAAGAAGCAAAATAAAGAACCTATATGCATATATGATGATACTTGTCTAGAGACATTTTAAGATACATAAGGAACTTAGCGATGATGGGTGGCAAGGGTAGGAATGAGGCTTTTCACCTTATTCCTTCATATGGTTTGCAAAGTCAAAAAATGCGAACATAGTCCAAATTAAAAAAAAACAAAACCTTCTTCTGGTGCCTCAAAAATCTGGGACACAGAGGTATAATTTACAAAACGTACAATTCACTCTCTTTCATGTACAGTTCTATGAATTTTGGTAAAGTCATACAGTGGAGACCAAGAGCAGTTCCATCACCCCTAAAATTGCCGATGTCCCTTTATAGCTCCTACATCCAGCTCTTGGCAAGCACTGATCTGTCTTCTCTATTCCCTTGTTCTGTCTCCTGCATTTGTCACATAAATGGAACCATGTGGTACAGCATGTAGCTTTCGGGATCTGGCTCCTTTCACGGGCCTGTACCTGCACCATTCATCCATTCATCCGCGCTGCTGAGCGCATCGGCAACGCATCCCCTTTCACCGTGGAGCAGCAAGCCGTGCTACAGATCGGCTCCGCTTCGTTTATCTGCTTCCCAGATGAAGGACATCTAAGTTGTTTCCAGCTTTTGGAAGCTAGGGATTAAAGCCCCTACAAACACACACGTACAGTTGTGGCGTGAACATATGATCTTATTTCTCTCGGGTGAATACCCAGGAACGAGACTGTGGAGTCATATGTAAAATAAATAAACTGTCAACCTGTTTCCCAGAATGGCTGTACTTTGCGTTTCCGCCAGCAATGCAGGAGTGCTCCCGCTGCTCCTCCTCTGCCGATACCGCCATCTCACTGTGGCCATTCTACACGGTGCCTAGGAGTATTCCACTGTGGTTTTAATTTGCATTTCTCTGATGACTAACGGTATTAAGGTAAAAGATTTTCAGGAGACAAGACATCTACTTATATAGTGTACCTCTTCCTCCAAAGAAAAACCTGGAACTCTACAAGTTTCTAGTCTTTAATTTCTATTTCAGGAGGAATTTCAGTGCCCTGTAAATGTCTTGACAACAGAAGCCAGACATCACTAACCCTTATACCCCCGGCGTTCAGCTACAGAAAATACTCAGCAAATGTTTATTGTGTCAATGAATAAAGGAAAGAATCACTGAAAACACAATTATCTACTGGAAAAATATGGGCAGGTTCTACAAAGTTAATGCTAGACTAGCAAATTTCGGGTAACGTGCTAAACAGAGAATGCACGGCTTGTTTCTGGAAGATGGGACAGACGTGAACGTGGTTAAGTACTGATAATCAGAGCCTGTGGACAAACGAAGCTACTGAGGACAGAGGACAGACAGGAGCCAGACAGGAGGGGTACTTCAGACAAAAGGAAGAACAAGTCTTCCTGTGGGACTGGAGAGAAGGTGCCATCAATAGACAGATGCAATGCTCATTATGGTCAGGGGGGCAGGTGGCGAAAGGACCAGGATATAGAAGGGAACTCCTGGCTGGCAGCTTCCATTTCAAAGTGAAGTACATGTGATGCATCCAGGTAATACAGCCTTCATTTTCTCTTACTGTTTCCGATTATAAAAATAACTTACTGTAAAATAAACGAGAAAACAGACTGCTTTGAATCTCAGCGATCGCAAAAAGCACTGTCAAATTCCAGTTTCCATTTCTCCTCTGAATCCATGTTCATGTGCACTTCTAAGAATGAGTCTGCGTTATACATCTTAGTTTGTAACCGTTTTTTTTTAAAGATTTTATTTATTTATTTGACAAAGAGAGAGAGAGTACAAGCAGGGGGAGCAGCAGGCAGAGGGAGAAGCAACTTCCCGAAAAGCAGGGAGCCCAATGTGGGGCTCCATCCCAGGACCCTGGATCATGACCTGAGCTGCAGGCGGATGCTTAACCAACTGAGCCACCCAGGGATCCCAGGCGCATGACTTTAAATGCATCTATAATCAATCAATTCATGGAGTTCTGTCTATGGCCTAGACCGCCCCCCCACAAGATGCAGACTTGAATCTAACCACTTAGTTAGCATCTCTACATAGGTCTCCATTTGGCTTCTTAAATTTAATGTACCCAAAATGCAATTCTTTTTTTTTTAATTTTTATTTATTTATGATAGTCACACACACAGAGAAAGAGACAGAGAGAGAGACAGAGACATAGGCAGAGGGAGAAGCAGGCTCCATGCACCGGGAGCCCGACGTGGGACTCGATCCCGGGTCTCCAGGACCGCACCCTGGGCCAAAGGCAGGCGCCAAACCGCTGCGCCACCCAGGGATCCCCCCAAAATGCAATTCTTGATTCCTCTCCGTCCCTAAACCTGCTTCTCTCCTACTTTCCCAGTTAGTAACTGGTAACTATTCTACTAAGTGCCCAGCCAAGGAATTTGGAGTGATACTTTGTGAAGTGATACACAGATTCCCTTTTCTCTCTCTTTTGTCACCCACATTCAGCCCATCCACAGATCTACCTTTGAGGTATATACCAGATCCAGTCATTTCTCATCACCTCTATTTTCCAAACCCATAGCACTTCTTCTGTCCCCTGGATTGTTACAGACAGCAGCCACACTGGTTCTTTGCTTCCACACTTGGCAGCCAGGCTGACCCATATAAAATACATTGATCATATTAGTCCTCTGCTCAAACCCACTGCTGTCTTCCCATCACTCTCGTAGATGATGGAGGGTCCTGGGATGGAGCCCCACCTCAGGCTCCCTGCTCAGCAAGGAGTCTGCTTCTCCCTCTCCCTCTGCTCCTTCCTCCTGCTCCTGCTCTCTCTCACTCTCTTGCTTGCTCTCTCTCAAATAAATAAGTAAATAAATACAATCTCTTAAAAAAGTAAATAAAAATAAAGTCATGGACCTGTATAAGAAGTTTTTGAGACTAAAGGGCACACGAACATTTACAGGCTGGGAAGAGGAGAAAGACAGAGAGGAGCCATCAGTGAGGCAGGAGGAGAACCAAGAGGCCTAGCACAGAAAGCACTTCCACAAGGACCTGGCCTGCCACTGCTTCAGCTCAAATGATTCCGTTGAGAACGCCAAAACCCCTCTGCACAAGTCCCTGGACACGCAGAACTCGACGAGCAGCTTCTGTGGAGCAGCTACAGGAACGCCTAAACAGGAGGGGAGGACGTGGGGAGCACAGAGACAAAAAGTGATCTCAGGGACATTCACTGTAGAGGGAAGCAGAGGAAAGGTGGCAGTAGGCGAGTGGGTGAGGAAGGCTGCTCAGTCAGAAGAGGCACCATGGCAAAATTGAGGATTTTGAGAACGATCCAGGAAAAGCTGGAGATGCAGAGGAGAGTGGACAAGCAGGGTTGTGAGGTCCCCCAGTGGCCCAAGAAGGGGACTGGAAGCAGTGCAGAGGGGTGGGCCTCACAGAGACACAGAGCCACCCTGGTGACAGGTCAGGGAGGGGTACGCACATGCAGATACAAGGGGCTTCTCATCACCTGTCTGTCCTCAGGTGTGAGGCAAAATCCAAACTTCTTGGCTTTCAAGACTGTCCGCAATCTAATCCTCAGCCCACCATTTGACTACATCTCTTACGATTTCATAAATGGTGCAAAGTCACTCAAATTCACATCTTCTGAAGACCAATGATGAATTCCTCTCTTGCCCTTCGGAGACTGCCTTCCCTCTCCCTTGATAAGCATTCGAACCCTTTGGCCCCTTTGGCCGGCTCACCTCTCAGCCCCTGGTGGCCTTCCTCACCTCTCTGGCCACAAGCCTCTCCTTCCCTCGCCCATACCCCAACACAGTTACCAGAGGAAACCACTGGAAAACACATATCAATGTTTTGCTTCTTGCCTAAAACTCATCTCCTGTTCTCTGTACCTTCCAGGGCTCAAGTCTTTGGACTTGCCTGCCTGGCCAATCCTAACCTCCCTCCGCACCTTCCAGAACCTCACACTCCAAAACTACTTGTTGGCAGTTACTTGGAATGTCACGCTGGTTTGTACCACACGTACTCTGCTTGCTGCTCATACACTGGCTGAATTCTTCCTGTGTGTCTTCCAGTTACCTACTTAGGTAGCATTTCTTCTGGGATGCCTTCCCTGGCATCTCCTAAACACTGCCAATTCCCCATGAAACAGGGATGCTCAAATTCCTGCGTCCTTGTACCTCAGACAAGACTCTAATTCTTCTCTTCCATGTATCTGCACAACTTTAATTTTTAATTTCACTCTGTCCTCCTTTGACTTCTTTTAAGCCTGGACTGTATTTTATCACTCGCTCCATTCACAGAACCTCAGCAAGTATTGAGCAGAAATCTGAACTGGAAGCACCCATCGCTTAGTTTTAATTACATACTGCGTTGTGATTCCTCTAAGCCTCATATTAGTTGCAGCTTTTAAAATATTTATGTTTTCTTTTTCTACCCAACTGTAAGCATCTGCAGGGCAAGAATTATATCATTTGTTCTCCGCCATAACAAATGCTGTGCAACTTGGTAAATATTTATAGAATTTTTTTAAAAAAGGTACACAGAGAATAAACATGATTAAAAGTTAAACATGCCCAAAGTACAGATGAATGGCCCGTTCTAAACAGTTTCAAAATTGTGCATTATTCTGTAATATGCAAGTGCCCAGACAAACCAAAGACTGAACAAGAGAAATAAACAGTACAGATTAATTTGAACAGGTTACAAAAATATAGTCTATGTTGCCTGTAAAATAAATTAGCTTTTCTACAGAATAGAAATGTACTGAGATTACATATAAATTACAACCCAATAAAGTCGCTTTTAAAAAAGAAATTCACTGAAGAAATATGTAATATCCTTAGCATATGTATTAAATGAATAAAGGTATAATTTTCACTCTGAGAGGTCCTGAAACTTTTCACCAGGGTATATAAAATATAACGCTTCATAAGGATTTCGGGTCTTCATCTATTCATCTGAGATCGGGGTACTGTCAGTATGTGCCCACAAAATTGGGCATTCTCATTCTGTTTGCACAAATTACACCTATAGTTATAGAGGGTAAGGAGTAAGAAACAAACCCACCTACCCAAGCCACCCACATCTCCTAGAAAATGGTCTTTTACACAGACAGGTAGCCTTCCCCTAAGTATGGAATACTGTGAGTCATAAATGCTAAAGTCGTTTCTGAGAATTTAATATCTAGGACACAAGCGAGATCTGGTCTCACTACATCCAAGAATATACAAATAAATTGGTAGTCAGCTGAGCACAGCATAGGAAACTCAGACTGCGTATGTCTGAAAGCATTTAAAAAAAAAAACCCATCAAGCTCTGAGTACTAAACCATCCAAGTTTCTACAAATTGGAACAGAGTGGTTTTGGGGAAATATTTAAACACAGAGTATAAATTTAGACCAGAGGTTGGCAGACGTTTTCTGTAAAGGGCCAGACAGTAAATATTTTAAGCTTTGCAGGCCATAAAGTCTGTTGCAACTACTCAACTATGCCTTGCAGTTCAAAAGCAGCCACAACGATACATAAATGAGTGGGTGTGACTGTGTTTCAATAAACTGTTTACAAAAATGGGTGGCCAGCCTGTGAACCATAGTTTGAGAGCCCTGACTTTAGATCACTGTCTCACACTCTTCTAAAAACCAGAGCCAAGGCTCAATAAGTCAGAACCAAATCTATTTAACAGAGTAGGTAATCAATCTAGGAAAAAACAAGTCATAGCTATGAAGTAAGGAGAAGGGTTTGTTTTTCAGAGGACAGACTCAGAATATGTCCTGAGTACCACGAGGATCACGGTGCTGTGTCTAGATCGCTGAGGTAACAGCCTTGAAAATATGTTCCTAAGGACAAGTATGTGCTAGTTGCTATGCTTGCTTAAACAACAACAAACAAGGGGCACCTGGGTGGCTCAGTCAGTTAAGCCTGAGACTAATGCTCAGGTAATGATCTCAGGGTCAAGAGATGAAGCCTTGCTTCAGGCTTGCGCTAGGCACGGAGCCTGATTAAGATCTTCTCTAAATAAATAAATAAATAAATAAATAAATAAATAAATAAATGGATAAATGGATAAATAAATAAATAAAGCAAGCCTTTACTTAATAAAAAAAAATAAATTTTAAAAATAAATTAGAAAAATAAATAGATAAATCTTTAAAACAAAACCAGTCTTGTAACTTTCTGTTTATAAGACTATCTGGTTTGCTGATGACATCATACAACCAAAAAAGGAAGACACAGCACTGTGATTGACGCCTAATACTGAAAGGCCAAACCGCAAGCCCATGGCAGACCGGAAAGAAACGTGTCCCACCAGTTTCTGTGTCCAGAGGCAAGTCAGGCACATGGGCAGGGGATAGGAAGGTGCTGAAAGAAAGGCTGACGTTATAGCAAAGCTGCCAGGATCACAGCAACGAAATTCAGAAATGCTTGCTGGGGTGTCGGGGTGGGGGGGAGGGTGTGTGTGTGTGTGTGTGTGTGTGTGTGTGTGTGTGTGTGTGTGTGTCACCACAGGCGTGTCACCTGGGACCTCTGTCATCCATCTCCACGACTGGTGGGGACACGTAGCAGAGCTTTGGGGGTCCTGTGTACAAACCCTAAACAGACCTGGGCCCCTTCCCCGTGAGGAGACTGGCTCACCTCATCATGTTATACCCATTTCATTAGAGGTCCTCACACAGAAAATCCTATTATTTCCTGTGATTCTCACAATGAGAAAAATGGTACTGACCGGTGCTGTGCACTGTGCACGGCCACATTTCACCAACGCTAAGACATCCAGGAATCAAAGACTACATGAGTATGGAAAACTCTTTGCTGCCAGTGTCTTCTGGGTCTGGTCTAGCTTCACTCCCCTTCTTCTACATAAAAGGGTCTATCCCTTCTTCTCAGCCGCTGCATACGACACATTATTTCTCTATTGCTTCTGTTCTCAGAGAACCCAGTCCTTAAGAGGGGACCACGGGAAAGAATACGTGGAATGTTTTCTTCTTCTAATTACATTTTTCGTACAATCTTTCAACCCTTTTTAATTAAAAAGCAATCTAATTAGGGGCGCCTGGGTAGGTCAGTGGTTGAGCATCTGTCTTCAGCTCAAGTCCTGATCCCAGGATCTGGGATCGAGTCCTGCATCGGGCTCCCTGCATGGAGCCTGTTCTCCCTCTGCCCGTGTCTCTGCCTCTGTCTCTCATGAAAAAGGAAAGTCTTTTTTTTTTAATCTAATTAGATTTCTCTAATTAGAGAAAACGTCACTATGAAAGATTTATTTTCCCAACACTCTTTTACAAAAGTACAAATTTTACCACAGAATGAAATACTAAAATATACCGTCCAAAGACTTAAGCAGGGTCCTTCAACGATTATTTATTCCCACAAAAAAAAAAAGAAAGAAAAGAAACTCAACATTCCTTTTAAAGATAATCACTGGTTTTTATCAGATGATCTGCAAGACATCTGTAAATAAGCTCAAAAAGTAAACACGCAAGGACAGAGATCAAAAAAAGGTACCACTAAAACTGACCCATGACAGGTTTCACAGTCCTACGTCATAGGTTAATCTGTCCAGCTGTCGGATTAAACTGCATTGGTGAGGTCCTGCTGGTAGGTCCCATTGACTGTGAAGGCTCAAGGTTTGAGGCCGCAGGGTCCCGGGAAGCCACCCTGTGCCACGACATGACAGAGCATCACGCAGCCACTCAAAGGCCCTTCTGTGTGCCTGGCTGGTGCTGGTTCAAGGCCTGCCGTTCCTAGGCTCTGAGTGGCTATGAAGGAAAAAAACAAAACAAAACAAAAAAAGGACTCTGTGGAGTCTTTCTATCCTGACAGTGCTTCCAGGTTCACAGCTGCGGCAGCATGGGCAGCACACACTGGGCAGTGACGCGGACTTGCTGAATTAATGAACTCAAGAGCCAGACAGACTCTTCCTCCTTGCTCCAGGCTTCCCTGGGCCCCAGTGCCTCTGCCAAACAGGGATCTGGGCTCACTCGTAACCTGGAAACCCATCCCCTGACCTTGAGGTGGAGGGAAGGACTCCTTGGTTCCAGCCCTTGGCACAAGTGACAAACGTCCAGCAGTCCTTCTGGGTCTGAAGTTTTCCCATCTATAAACTGAGCTGAGTGGGAATTCGTGAGTTGTGTTACCTTCTGGTGCTACTTTACAACTTCTTACTAAGTCAAATAATGACTAGAATGGATTTGCCATCCCCACTTAAGGCATGTGAAATTGTTTGCTCATTACTCTGGGCTTCAAGGTAGTACCGACATAGATAGAATCCTACGCTGAGTTCTTAAAAATCTAAACGTTGGGTCTGCCAACTGGATTTAGGGATGTACTTTCCTAACGAAATGACAGCAGGCATGCTGCATTCCTGGGCAGGCACATAAACGTCTACCCGCGTGATGGAGCAGGGCCACAGTACTGTAATGTTCTAAAGCCTAACGCCCGTGTTCAGCACCAATGAAGAAACCTAATCCCAGAGCAAATCTGGGAACAAGTCACACATGAAACCACTCTCCTCCCCCAGCCCCATGGGCCCAGACGGGACTTAGCTTCGGCAGATGCCTAGAGGACAGGCTGTGGGGGACACCGCTCTGGGGCGGTGGAAGCAGACAGAATGGAAACTGCTGGTCTGTGGCAGTCGGGGAATTAAGTCCCTGGCTGCAGGCGATGTTTTCCGTAAGAGATGTTCTTGAGTCGGCAAGGCGGGTAACATTCCCCCAGAGCAGACAGGCCGGAGTCTCAGGTTTCTCCCCAGGTCTGGCAGGAGCACCAGCGAGCATCAAGGGAGCCTTTACCTCCTGAGCCTCAAGAGATAAACAGGAAAAGCCCGAGGAGGAAGTGTCTTCCTCAGACTCCAAAATAAGAGCAGCCCTCGCGGGCAATGCACCACAAAGGTCTGGAAACATCTTAGTCACTGCGCTGGTGGGCGGCACCAGCACCGGCTCGCACGCCTTGCTGGGGGCTGACTTCTCACAGGAGCTGGACTGCGAGCACAAACATGCAACTTGGTACCTGTAGCGCCCGTTCTTTATGTGATGCCCCAGCACCTGTTCACCGAGCCCACACCGGTCCATTCCCTTTGGGCCAGCAGTTCCGGCCAAAGGCCTACACCTGCCAGGAGGCATGGTGACATCAAAGGTGCAATCTGTGGCTGCAAAACGCAGTGAGGGTAACTGGCCACACTGAAGATCCCAACAGCCTAGGGAATCAGCACACCATGGGGGTGGGGGTGGGCCTGCTGTGCACTTTCCTCAGGCCACAGTACTGACCCGGCTTCTATGTTTACTCACTGGGATTTCCCTGCCCTCAAGGAGATCACAGTGTGTTGAAGGCAGAAAGGAAAGAAAAAAAGAGAGAAAAAAAAGAAAGGAAAGGAGAGGAGAGGAGAGGAGAGGAGAGGAGAGGAGAGGAGAGGAGAGGAGAGGAGAGGAGGAAAAGAAAAAAAAGAAAGAAAAGAAAAGAAAAGGAAAAGAAAAGGAAAAGAAAAGAAAAGAAAAGAAGAAAAGAAAGAAAGAAAAGAAAAGAAAAGAAAAGAAAAGAAAAGAAAAGAAAAGAAAAGAAAAGAAAAGAAAAGAAAAGGAAAGGAAAGGATTCCCACGACAGGTGGTAGGAGACCATTAGCAGCAGTCACAGGTGTGTGGAGGCACACAGAGAGGGCACAGCAGGCACGCGGCGCTTCTGCTGCCCACGACTAGCTGAATCTGAACGGGAGCAAATCAGGCAAGGAGTCGAGGAAGAAAACAGTGCTCATGAGGGACCATGGGCAGCTCTCTTCCGCTGGAGCCATCAAAAAGGCACAGCAGAGAAGGTATGGAGAAGGTTCCAGACTCTACCTCTAACCCACAGGGAGAGTCCACTCAACTCCTAAGAGATCGCTCCAGCAGCTGTGTGAAGATCCACCCGAAAACTCTGTTATCTGCCCATGGGTCTCATCTCCTGGGCTCTGATCACGGAGCAGTTGGTTTTGTCGGGGACCCTCCACCAGGGCCCCCAGCAGCTCCAGCTCTGGCCCCACCAGCACCTAAATCCTAACAGACCTTTGGAGGCAAGCCCACTGGTCTGGGTACTGGGACTTTAAGACATTTATGCATCTGCCTACCACTTTGCGTTATTAATTTTATTGTACACCCCTTGATTGGGGGTTTTACACTTAATATCCAATGGGACGTGTAAAAACATGCTCTGTGCACAGCATAATCAGAAAAAACACACGCCGCAGCAATAAAAGAAATTAAGAGAGAAGGCCGGGTCTTTTTCTTTAGACTACACAAGCAAGCATATACAAGTAAGTATTGGCAGCCTTCAACCTTGTTTGAAGAAACTGCCCATGAGTTTATAGAAAAATGCCTTCTAAATGGCTGTAACAGACATCTGACCAGATATAAACATTTCACACCTAAAAGCAAATCTTCCTAAGAATCTGAAAAAACATCTCTTCTGGTCATACACCAAATTTGGAAAAACAGATTCTTACCTGAGTCACATTTTCCAAATAACTTATTAATCTTCCTCAAAAATGTTTTATTTTTCTTCATTTTCTGTCCCTCATGGCAACAATAAATTTCAGACATAGAAATTAGTTGCCCACTTGGCATTTCATCTTACATTCAGAGTGCCAAATCTCTTACTTCCTTCTCTGCATCTTTGACTTTACTTTCCATTCAGGGAAATAAGGTCAGTACGTATCCGTCTTAAGTGGGTGCAGTGGACACCTGAGCACACCAGTTCATTCAACCAGCAGCCACTGTGCAGGAGTGATGAACATTACTTGTCCTTCCCTCCCCTTTGGGGCACAAAGGAGCACACACTTCTCAGTCTGCTACAATTGGGTCTGGTCACACAACTCATTTTGGGCAATGATGCACTGTGCGTCACACACCCAGAACAAGGGTGTGTAAAGGCCAGTGGGATTCTCCGCCTTCCCCCCCCCAACCGCTTGCAGTGACACCTACGTGGAGATGGTGGGGCTGAAACTGCCTTGATCACTGAGTCATCAGTGGAAGGACGGTTGCCCCACTATGAGTGGAAACATCTGAACTCACAGCAAACTCTGCATGTGCAAGAAATACATTTTTATTGTATAAATCAATGGGCTTTAAGGGATTTTACTGCCACACAGGATAGACTAGGGGGGTTCTCAAAGGGTAGACTTACAAGATGCAGATTATCAGGTTCCATCCCAAACCTACTGAATCAGAAACTATTGGGGTGTAGCCCAATAATCAGCCTTTTACCAAGCCTTCTAGGAGACTGTGATGCACAGTCAAGTGAGAACCACCAACTAGAATATGGTACCAAATCAAAGGCCATTACCTTCCTTAATATGAACGCTGTATCTCTGTAGCTGCAAAGAGGGATGGATTGTATTAAGATAGTCAAAGCAAAGGGCATCTGGTGGCATAGTCATTTAAGTGTCAGACTCTTGGTTTTGTCTCAGCTCTGGTCATCATCTCTGGGTTGTGAGATCAAACCCCATGTTGGTTCCCAGAGCCTGCTTAAGATTCTGTCTCCCTCTCCCTCTTCTTCCCCACATGCGTTCTCTCTCTCAAATAAATCTTAAAAAAAAAAAAAAAAGTCAAAAGCCAGAATGATTTTACATATACAGTAGCTAAATCCTATCTGCCCCACATAATATTCGTGTACTTGATTTTTTAAAAACCTAAATAAAGAGCTCTTTACTTGTTAGGATTTACCTTGCAAAATCCCTCCCAGCTTCTTGCCCTACAATCAGGTCACTGATAGGAATGCCAGGTAAAATCTCATCCAGAAATAGAAGGTTTCTCCCAACACAGCAGTGAGCCTAGAGTCAGCTATAAATTCAGTATTTCAGCCAGGCCCTTTCGTGCTACACTATGTAAAACAGTGGTAAGTGAGAGACCCTCACAAGCTGCGCTGGAATCTGGTTACCCTCCCTGTGGAGATTATTCCACCAAGTACACTGGGAACAAAAGGAAAGTTAAATTAGTAAGATATATCTGGAATCATCTTTTCTTAGCCGTCAATGAGTTCCTTTTCCTGGTGCTCAGAACATAGCTACGCAACAATCTGGTCTCTGAAATGCTTAGGCTCAATAAGGTAGAATGAACTATGGCCTGCCATTTTCAGAATCTACCTGCAAGCTTCTTTAGCCCCACGCAGAGCTTGTTTACAAGAGCCAGACCTTTCCTCAGGGCCTATTTCTTTCTTCGGCATCCATTTCTCCCTCAATGATACTGGTTCTGTTTTCCCTAAAGAAGCAAAACAGGGCAGCCCCAGTGGCTCAGTGGTTTAGCACCGCCTTCAGCCCAGGGTGTGATCCTGGAGACCCAGGATCGAGTCCCACATCGGGCTCCCTGCATGGAGCCTGCTTCTCCCTCTGCCTGTGTCTCTGCCTCTCTCTCTCTCTCTGTGTCTCTCATGAATAAATAAAATCTTTTTTTTTAAAAAAAAAGCAAAACAGAGGAGCTTTCTCTTGGTCAAATGTAAACATACTTTCCCAGACAACAGTGGGCTTTACCTGTCCTTTCCCTTCGTATTCTATAAAACGTCTTCTAAGTATTCCCTCCAACAACTGGATATATTTTACAAGTTTTGGCTTATTACAATTCCAGAAGTACTTGATAGAAATCCACGAATTGCCAAGTACATTATTAGCTCACATTAAATAACGAAGAAGCCACTCTGAGGCTTCCCACTTTTCTACCCTAACTCTCTTTCCCAATTATAGCTTCCCATGCCAAGTGATCATCAAAATACACATATGGATAGTCTCTTGAAAATATACGCTTCTTGTTCTCAGTAAAGAAACCAGAGGCCTCTGGCTGGCTCAGTTGGGTCAGGAGTTGAACTGCCACGTTGGGCATGGAGCCTACTATAAAAAAAAAAAAGAAAAGAAACCAAGTCTCCTTGAAGAAATGGTTGGCTAGGGCTACAGCGGGGAAAGCACAGGATGAACCAGGAATATACCAACAGAATAAGTAAGGAAGTCTCAATGACAAGACCTTGTAATTTTTAAGATCTGAACAAGTACCGACAACTTTTACTTTTTTATATAGTATCAGGTTACGAAAGTACAGAATGTGTGATCTGACCTCAGATACCATCTCACTGAGGGGATCTTATTTTGAGGTTCCAGAAGACCCCTAAAGCAACCGAGAAAGAATGTCAGGAGGTATATGAGCCATAAAAATGTACATAAAATTCTGTGTATTTGTACATTTATGTGGGAAAGGGCTTACCGCTGGGATGTGATTGTCAGGATAATGATACTGACAAGCTCATCTTCCTGTTTTCGTATTTGAGAGTAGGGACACAGGAAAGATGAGAAGATTTCTGTGGTCAAAAAACTATTTAATGCCCAAACCTAGACGTGGCTAACACAATACCTCTTTCCAAATGGGCAACATCACAAACCACGGAAGCTCAATAACAAACATATTTAGAACTTGTCCTCAAAGAGCTTTTTGATTTAAAAAGACAGCTAAAACCTGCCCAAAACAGAACAATAATATCAACATTAGAAATTATCAATTTTATACTGGTTTCTCGGTATGGAAGTTAACATTCCTTTCTAAATGTGGCTGCTCTGGGGCTCCTTGGTGGCTCAGTCACTTAAGCCTCCGACTCTTGGTTTTGGTTCAGGTCATGATTTCAGGTCATGGGATCAAGCCCCATGTTGGGCTCCACGCTCAGCGAGGGGTCTGCTTGTCCCTCTCCCTGGCTCCTCCCCCTACTTGCATGCTCTCTCTCAAATAGATCAATAAATAAAATCTTAAGAAATAAATAAGTAAACACAGCTGGTTTTACTCTAAAAATATGATCTGGTAAATTATTTTTAAGTTATTACATCTCTATCAATTTTTGTGGATTACCTACTCCAGATTTTTTTAATTATTTGACTTAATATTGGATTACAACAAATTACTTTTAAAAAAACTTAAAAACCACTGAAAGTGGATACTGGATTTGTATTCGTAAAAATATATATATGCATTAGAGAAATAAAGACACTAAGCTACTAAATAAATACGTAGCATAGCTAGAACTCTGTTTTTGGATTTTGTTTTTGTTGTTGTTTTTGTCTTAAAGATTTTATTTACTCATGAGAGACACAGAGAGAGAAGCAGAGACACAGGCAGAGGGAGAAGCAGGGAGCCTGATGTGAGACTTGATCCAAGGACCCCAGAATCACGCCCTGAGCCAAAGGCAAATGCTCAACCACTGTGCCACCCAGGTGTCCTTGGAACTATGTTTCTGAATCTTGAAGACAAAATATCTTTGTTTTGATGAAGAACCCCGTACAAAACATTTTTTTGTAAAAATTTTTTGGATGGGAATTCAGAAAAAAAAAAATCAGAAACAATTATTGAAACCGAAACAGGCCATTTTAAAAGAAACAGCAGTGAATTATCCTGACATAAATTTTTAATTCATGCCAGGTGGGCTTGCTCCTAACTCCACATCCAGAATAACTGTACTAAGTAGGAATAACACTAAAGCAAACTGGTGTATTGCGGTTGGCAGAATGTGTTACATTATCCTCAAAATTATCTCCCCTCCCCCCCCAATGTGCATTCACTCTCTCAAATAAGTAAAAGCTAATAAATAAATAAATAAATAAATAAATAAATAAATAAATAAATGCAGGTGGTATAGCAGCGTTTGTGCAGCATGCCCCACGTGAGATACAACTAGCTGGAGGAAGGGGGGTCAGAGAAATCTCAGGAACTGCCCGACAACGGAGCCTGGTGGGGATGCAGCTCTGCACATGAGAGAATCATCATCAAGCTAAACGGAGAATTGCCTAAACAAAGATAAACAGGTGGGCTAGAATGTATGAAATGCATGGTGAGGGGGCAGGCTCAGGAGAAGGAAGGAGTCGTCAAGTCAGGTCGAATACCAAACTTTTGGTGGCAGCAGAGGCTGGGGACAGGCTCCAGTCTCCCTGTCACACGGCCCCAGAGCATCTGTGAGTTATCCCAGAAGCTGAAACACTTGAGGAGGGGCTGGGTTTGGTGGACTGGAATGCAGGCAAGAAACCACAGCTAGAGACAAAGATGTAGAAGTTAGCTGCACATGTATATGGGAAGTGAAGCCACAGAGTAATTGAAGTTTCCCAGAGAGAAGGGGGGTGGGGGGAGCAGACTGTTCCCAGAACAGAAGCCCAATGGCTGCTCCAGCAGCCGGGAGAAAACTGAGGAGAGTGAGCAATATTCAACACTTAGGGTAGAAAATGCTTTTGTAGGAAGACCTGCCAATCGTGTGAAATGCTGTGGGAGGAAGGGTGGAGAGGTCAGTCAAGGTAACGACCGCAAAATGTCCAGTTGCTCCGACAGTAAGGAGGGGGGTGTGATGAGCGGACACTCCAAGGTGGCCCAGGGAGGAGGACACGACCCCGAAGTGCCACCAGCAAGTGCCTGCTCAGCCATCAGAAAGGCAGGGACAGAAATGGGCAGAGGGTGGGAGATTCGAAGTTTGGGGTTTAAACAGAAGGGAGGAGGTGAAGAGAGTTCTCAACAGGAGGGAAGAAAAGAAAGGAACGGGAAGAGACGAGAAGCCTGCAGGTGGGTGGTCTGCAAGCGCAGGGTGCCCGTCCAGGTCAGAAGGGCACACACACTGGCTTCGGGTGCACGCTCAGCCCTCTGTTCATTTCGCTGCTTTAGAGTTCTTTCCTTCCCTTCCCCACCTCCCTTTAGTTCTCCTCCAGAGGCTGAGTGAGCAGCACTGCAACTGCAATTTAATCTGATCTGCCTCATTCCAAAAGGCAGCGCCTCAACTTCTTCAATGCTAATCCTAAAATCCTACTAAGCCCAACATTTCCTCTGGATGAATGGCCGCCTCTAATGGAAGTACACGCGCTGCACACAGCCCACCTGCACGCTCCGCAGGCTCAGGGCAGGGCTTTACGCTTCCCTCCTCAAGCAAATAGTGTGAGTGTTACATTTCATTCCACCAAATCTGTCTTGGAGCTGTCCCTTTATCTTATATTCTAGACCAATCACTGTCGGATGCGCAAGGTAAAGGTAGTTAAAAAAGAAGAAGAAAAAAAAGATTTTTGATATGTTCTAAGATGGTTACAAAAACCTCAAATGTGTAAGAAATGAAAGCACTGGACCTAGACTGAAGTCTGCTCCTGTTTGAGCATTTATAAAACCCAGTTTGGGTGCCAAGAAAAAAAGGCTTTTCCTAAAATCACCACATCAGGCTTGGAAAGATAACTACAGGTAATGTATTTATAAAGTAGATTAACCAAGTACTGCCCCTTAAGAACCACCCAATATTTGCAATGACTACTGTAAGGCGCCATGGCCCCCTTGGGGAGCCTAAAATTGAGATGATCACATACACAATGTGCTACTAGAGCCATGTGTGTTCTGTAGGTAATTTTTTTCATGAAAAGACACTGAATTAAGTGTTGTCAGATCAAATAAAGCATCTTTTTGCATCGGGATCAATGCTCGACGATAAGTTCATACCTTCTGGATGGCAGTGAGATAAAACAAGTTACTCAAAATAGTAACAAGATCATCAAGGAATGCTTAGAACACTTAATTTAACAAACTTTTCAAGGATCTGATGTCTATTAATTACAAGCCAAATCTTAGGTACTTTATATACAAATTCCCCAAGAAAAACGACTTAGTTTTATTGCCTTAAGTTAAAGCAATTAAGATGGTCTTTCTAAAAGCATGCTGTATCTGAACTGAATGACGGATCAAAGTATCCCTAAGAGACACAGCTGGTATTAGGTGCCTCAGAATGCAATACAAAAAGGATATATCACCTATTTGTATCTAAAAATTCAACCTGGATCTAATCAAACTCCTAGGAACTATGAAATAAAGAGAAGCAAATTAAATAATGTCAAAAGGAAGCAATTACCCACATCCAGAAATGTGGATGACAAACTACAGGACACGTAACCCAATATTTCCAAACAAAACAATATCAAGTTAAAAAAATAAAATAAAATGGAGGGAAGGCTACTATAGAGTAAGAGATTTAAGTTATACAAAAGCCAAATGCAATGCAGATTCTTTCCGGATCCTGACTGGAACAAACCAACTTTGAGACTGCCGAAATAGTATCACAAAATCGTCTTGCTATTTTCATCTAATAATAGCCATGTAAAAAAATAAACCCGATTAGTTGATGTGTACTTATTATTTTAAAAAGAGAAAGATTTTTGTCTGTATAAATACTGCAACTCAAGATTTTTCAGTGACTGAGTTACAGAGCTTCTCCTAGATTGTTTAAGGAAGAAAGAGGTAGGCATCCTTCCCACTATCAAACTCAGGAAAAGAATCACATTAAGTCATACAAATACTCCTAACAGTTTCCAGAAACATCACTTTTTTTTTTCTCCTCCTTTCTTCCTTATTTGTTAATTACTGGCAGAGCTGAGTCAAGCACACAAGAGCTGGAGGTCCGCCAGTCCTGTGCTCTTCCTTGCACTAACGGGGTGGCCCTCTGCTCTTACCTTCCCGTGCTCCTTCCTCACGTGAGAAATGTAAACATCCCTCTGCGTGAACAAGCGGTCACACTCCCAACACGTCCACCCGGGACTGGCCACTTTCTTGGGTTCCATGGATTTTTTCACAGGTGATGGAGATTTCTTTTCCAATTTCTCTTTCCCGTTCATGGATCTGGTATCCTCTTTGTTTTGATTTGCTGAATTTTGAGTTGCAGGCTTAATGCTCAAAGGCAAGTTTATACCCAAGTTGGGAGGCCCTTCAATACTTTTCAATGTTCCATGCATAGACTATGTTACAAAAAGAAAAGAAATATATCTATCACAAATGGTTACCACTGAGAGAAGCACAAGTGGACTATCTTAACACATTACAGATATTCCAGTATGATTTTATTTTCATTCAGAGACATTGCTTATTAGAGCAAGAAGAAAACCTAAGCAAAATATACACTTAAAAAGAGACAGAGGGGAATTAACCTTTACGGTTGCTCTAAATTATCTGTTTCTGGTTCCAAAGAACTTCTTAAAGCTTATTTGCTTGTGCCATTTTTAAATTCTTAAAAGGGGGGGGGGCCTCCTGTGTGGAGTCCAAATTATTCCTGGCTGTCTATCCTTCCCCAGTGAAGGAGTGAGTCCTCTCTGTAACAGACTCTTTCTGGGAAAGAAAACTCTTTCTTTCACAGCTCCCCAGAAACGTGTGACTAGGCTGATGCACAAGTAGGTATTCAAGACCCCCAGCCAATCACCTCTGACAAACACCTGACACGAGCCAAGCTTTATCCCTCCCTTTCGTACCTTCCATGTTCTTGGGATACTTGTAAACGTTTGGGTTTTTGGGGGGGTGGTATCAATTATCAACATCCCTACATCCTATTCCAGTCTAGCCCTTCTTACCAATGCCACCCAGGCTTATGGACTGTACACAGTAGATACTCAAAAAGCCTCTTATAGCTATTCAACCGTTTATCATCATTAACATAACAGCCACAATAGCTGTCCCACTTAAGCTTACAGGATTCCAAATTCTACTGGGGCAAAATTGGTGCCATCTGATTCTAAAGGTCAGCGTGCTTTGCTTTGTGTTCTAGAAGCAGAGTCAAAAAAGGGGGCGGGGGGGAGGAAGCAAGGCAGTCTGTGCCTCGATGTAGAATTTATCTTTGAACAAAGCCTTCTCATGGGGTCAGACTTCAGGCTTAGTCCTGAACCTACAACCTACGGAAAGGCACATTTCCTCAAGGGCTCTAGGTCTCCTGCATCCCACAGATTCACACTGAAGAGGTCTCGATTCCATATTCTTTCCTAAGTGAGTATTCTTTCCTAAGTCAGTTAGAAGTGGTTCCCTCATGGTACTCTCCCCATCATACCTTCTCAGGCACGGTCACTTCTACCCAGAAGATCCTTAAAATGGTCTTTTAAGAAGGGCCTGGGAGAATGTCTAATGTTCTCTGGCGAGATGTGATCATGTGACAGCCAAAATGCCACACGCGGGATTCTCTGCCACCTTGCAGGGCAGAGGCTTTTGGGTTTCAAATATGGCATTTTTCAAAACAGAAGCCAAGTTTTTACCTTTTTAACCATTTAAAACCCAAAAAAACCAAAACCCAAAATCTCTTAGTAAACTTTTCCTATGTTTTCGGCAAATACATTTTTACTAACTAAAAAGTTGAGGAGAGAGTAATGGATTATTCTTCTTTGGGATGACCTTATAGTGCGACACAAAGGCAGCAAAAAAGTTCTCTGCCTTGACAAGAAGGCCACATATGCTAAAATGGGAATTTCTAATTTGCTCGTTCCATCTTCACATCATGAAGTAAAAATAACATCGTTTATTAAAAACAAAGATCTTTTTTTAAATAAAAGAAATACAACTTAATTCTTCTTAATTCTTCTAGAACTGATTTTTCCTTAGGTCCTGTAACAACAAATAATTTAAACGTTTGTAACTTGAAACTCTGCTTTAAATGTAAATGCCAACATGCAATATAGGGATCCTACACAGTGAATAAACCTGCATTTTGGCAGAAGAAATGATACAAATTGGATTAAATTAGACAAATAATGATCTACCTTTAAATGAATACGTATGGGAGGGAAACACTGTTCCTTGCTTGCCCTGCTTTATCCTAACTTTCTCCTTGGGAAGCACAGGTATTAGGTCATATAAATAAAACTCACAAGAACTAGTACAGATCTTAAAAATAAAAGCAAAAATAGGGTGCTCCTAAAACGTTATCTTTACTCTTACCCATCTCCCAAACACGTAAAGGCAGGAAATTTTAAATGTATAGAACATACGTGAAATGAGAACATAAGCGAATATTCCCACTGTTTTTTGTATCATGTAGTCTCATAAAGGTTCAGATGAATAAAAACAATTCTTTCGTCCTGTGGCCACATGATTTTGCCACTCCTCTTCAGTCTCTATTCTTGGAACCTTGTATTCCTCCAAATTCACTATTAACACAAGGAAGACCCTAACCACAAGGTCGATGACCCCACTTCCAGATGTAAAGAGGAGTTCCAGAAAGCAAATACCTTAAAAGCCTCTTAAGAAGTAACTTTTCTTTTTTTTCTCTTTTCCCCCCTGTATAAAATATGTTAAAATATCTGGGTCTAATTCCAAAGTCACTACATTTTTATGAGCGGTTTTAGGGTTGGTTTTTTTCTTCTTTTTTCCTGATTGTTCACTAAATAAGTATTTGTTGTCTGGATAGTTTTATAGTGTTAGTGAAAACCTTTAAAATATCTTAAGAGGATTTTACTGTACTTCAAGTGATAATGATGAAGTGTATCTCTCATGCAATGATTCATCCTAGTAATGCCACAGAGCCACTACCTCAGCCCAGCCACCAATGAGCAGACCCTCCAATGAGCAGATATCAGGTACTCTGCAATAGGTAGCTGTGCTACGTGAGCTCACATATGCTTAACACAGGAAATTTCAAGGATTAACAGTCTATTCATTTTTAACTAAGATGAGACTAGACTAATTCAGAGACCTGATTTGCTCTTGAAATTGACCTTTCTTAGATCCTTTATTAAAAAAGAGAAGAACTACAAGAAAGATGGAGTTCATGATATCGGGCCTGCTGGTGCTTTCTCTTTTTAAAAAAGTCGTCTTTTTAAGCTGAGAGCTGATGGATATTACCTCCTAATCACAAAGGAATAAAATTGCTTAACCTCTCACAGTGGGCAGGTAGGAGGCTAGGACTAAGCACTGTCCTTCATGAGCTTACAAGGCAGTAAAGAGAGTTAGGTGCTCCTTTTGGGGGCTGGAGGGCGAGGGTTATCCAAACTGGACATTTACTCATTTCACTAACTGAACACATGCCAGGGACCAGACACTGTGCTGTAGCCAGCACATTTTACTGTCAATTTACATGCAACCTTGATAGGAAGAAAAGACCGGGGGGGAAAAAAGATCTAGGGACATCAATTATAAAGTAAATTTAGCCACTTAAATAATTTCAAGGGAAAGCCTTCTTTTTCTAAATACACTGATATTTACAAGGAATTAAAATATAATTCATCAGAGTTAGCTGGCTATTTCTAAATCCTATACAACATGGACTGCTCAAAAAAAGTAAACTTCATAGTCGTCATTTTCACATGTACAAAAAAAAAGAACGCTACCACTTTCTTTTTCTTTTGGAATAAGGGCATTCATCTGTTGCTCTACATTGATTTTCACGGTATGCACATCAGGGCTCAGGAATAAAAAGCACCACTCAAGTGAACATATGATGGCAGTAAATTGCTCTGTACCAACAACCAGCTTCCATCCCTTCCCTTGACAGCATGCATGCTTTCTCCTCATCCGCAGCTCGGCCTTGACTTGTGATCAATGAATGGCTCTGAGATTTACTTAAAGGACACAAGAGATGCGCACACACCTTGATATGATCCATCATGAGTTGCTTCTGTGCATATAAAAGAGAACAGTCTGGACACTTGAAAACAGACACCTTCTGGTTTTCGATGTGTTGGTCAAAGTGGCGATACAGCAGGGTTTGCAGGGTAAATACAGTGTCGCACATGGAACACTTATATATTATTCTAAAACAGAAGAAGTGCGTGGAAATGTCAGTCAGCCCTCATGTCTGAAGCCAAAGGAACCGCTACTTTTACATCGCATCTCAAGAATTCAGGCGGCAGAAGCAAGGAGGACACATAAACATGGTTAAAAAAAATAATAATAAAAAATAAAAACAGTTTAGCTTTGAAATAAAACTTTGGGAGGCAAATGGCATCACTTGAGTGCCGATCCACCTTAACATTTTGAGTAAAGATGCATTCCACCACATTTGCATTGAAGTCTAAATTAATGACCATTTTACCACTTATAGATCTATCACTGACACTTGTTTGTGCAAGATCTTCACTGGTTACTGTAACAGAGAGCAAAAGCGCTCTTGATTTCTTTCTTTCTTTTTTAAGTATTCTTTAAAAAAGCAAACAAGGACTGCAGCTGGACAGTGGTCCCCGAACTCGCAAAAGAATCTGCTAATGAACTAAGTGGGCCTGTTCAGCTCTGACTCCTGCACAATTTCTTACTTGTCCCAAGTTTTCTGAGTTAGGAGTGACTTTACATTTAAACTGCAGTATTTCTCACATGTCCTCAATACGGAAAGCCATACACCAGTAAACAATTCTATACCCACCCCCCGCCCGCCAAAAAAAGAAAAGAAAAAAAGAAAAATCCACAGCACTGTTGCTTAAATACTTGAATGTCTATTGTGCTTAAAATGGGTGTACACTGTCTACTACAGATCATTTTTGTGCCTGCCATTGCTGCCAGGCAGCTTTCCTAAACTTATTCAGGAGACCTAAGCCTTTTGCACATAATCTTTTCTATCCAGCCATCAACACCTTCCATTGAAGCCCAGGCAGCAGGGAAAGTCCCTGGGACTGACCTCCACCTACAAGGTATTCCCTGGTCGCTCAATATGCCATAGTAGGTCCCCTTCCTTCTGTGACTATCCTCCGGAGAGGCCTAGGGACACCTGTGCCTCCCTCTGAAGAATGGCTAAGAACCCACACAAAGAATCCTAGGGAGCAGCTCAGGAAAATGGCAGAGAAACACAGACTGAAGGGACAAGTCACAGATGGAAAAAAGCAGAGCTGAGATTCCATTTGCTATTTCCACAGCACAGCCAAAGAAAGGAATGCCTCCTGAAATTGCAGGTCTTTCCTCCCAGAGTCTTTTCAAGAAAGCACTTCTCACTTTGTAGCTCTCGGTCAAAAACTTACAGATTTAGCTTTCTTTTCCTTTTTCCACATAAAATTTATATGTTTAATTGGACCAAACAGCACGTGTTTTTACAAGGTCTTGACATATTGGTAATGTAGCGCCGATCACAAGCACGCCTGGGCACGAAGGGTATTTTGGAGGACTTCCCTGTATGGCTAGCTCAGAGGAGGCACCCATTAACTGTACCAAGTGTGACAAGGATGTCCATTTGTTCACTATTATAAATAGCTTCGAATTGAAAATAGCCCAAACATCCAGTAATAGGAGTCGTTAAGTAAGCGCAACTATGTCTTTTTTTTTTTTTTAACAAATTATGCTACAGACAAGCACCAATGAATGGAAAGAGTCTCGTGGAAATTAAAACAACAGGGGAAAAGACAGTATACACGATACGTCCACATTTTTTTCAAGGTGAGAAAAGATACAGAAGCTCACACAACTGTCATCGTCACTGCCGGATGATCCTACAAGTATTCTTACTGTTTTGCTTGTCCATAGTTCTTGATTTTTCTGTAATTAGCAGAGAGCAATAAGAAAAAAAGAACAGCCTCAGGAAAACAACAAAGATTTACTAGCTAGGCTAAGAATTTTTCTCAGGCTTCTATTCTTACATATTTAGAAATAACTATTTCATGAAAAATGGCTTGGCCCATTTTATTCGTGCTACATTCCTTTGGGGAGGGGTTTTGTTTGCTTTGATTTTTTTTTTTCCTTTTGCTTTCCACTGACTAACAAATTAAGTATAAAAGAGGAGATAAACTATTTACTCAAGCATTTTTCTGAGAACAGTTTGCTGGTATGAGATTGGAACACCGCCCCGCCAACTGCTAATGAATATAAAGGGGGAGGGGGTGGCTTCATAGCGGAGAAGCCAGGCCGACACCAGTCTGTCTACATGGTGGAGGTCAGCATTGCCATTAGAAGCTCAGGTAGGCACTACGTGTCCCTGATGGGACACGAGAAGCCTCCTGCCAATAGTGCATGTCCTGTGTCCAGCTACGAGAAAGCAGTGATGGATGGGGGTCACCCGGAGAACGAGGGGCCGGTAGCCTCTTTCGGATGGCCAAAGACATAAGAGGCACGGAAAGAGCCAGCAACTGTTCCAGGCGAAAGAACCCTGATGAGACAGGATGATTAAATGCAAACCTGCTCCTGGATAGGATTTTGAATCCGAAAGGAAAAAAAAAAAAAAAGTTTTCACCTCTTAGAAAAATTTTAATGGGACCCTACCCATTAGGCAGTAAGGTAATCAGCACCAACCTCTGCCTGGGAGGGGTGAATGGGGGTGACGTACGTGGGCGACATTTTTGGGAGGAGAAACAGAACACACTCCAATATTTATGTCGTGCTGCCCCATGATTCCTAAACATGAAAGAGAAAAGGAGAGACAGAGAAAGAAACAGTGGGAGGAAATGTCAAGCATAGAGACAACTGGGGAATCTGGGTGAAGGGATGTCAGAGTCTCTCTCAATTTTTCTGTAGGATAGAAACTATTGAGAAATGTTAAAACGGTGCTCATGTTAAAAAACAAAGAAAACAAGCCCGAATAAATGAACCTCACAGACACAAGAGATAGAACATGAAGATGGAGCAAAGTCCCTGACTACAAGGGAATAAAACCACAGGAAGCATCCAGGCAGGGGACAGAAGACGTGCAGGAAAGGCTCGGGCACAGTGTGGCAAGGGAACAGAGAGAAACACGGTATGGCTGGATCCCCAGGCTGTGGGAACACTGGGGGAGGTCCTGTCGAGTTGTAAAGAGTTCTGAAAGCCAAACCTGTGCATTTGATTGAATCCTACCCTAGTTGCAAGACTGAGGGAATGGTTAGATACGCAGACTAAGGGGAGAGGGGAAATGGGATGAGGAGGGGACTAGAGAGAAGAGGGGAGGGGAAGAGGTTAAAAAGAAAAAGGGGGGCAGTGGATAGAAAGCTAAGACCAGGGTATCTGGGTGGCTCAGTCAGTTGAGCATCTGACTCTTGATCTCAGCTCAGGTCTTGATCTCAAGATCATGAGTTCAAGTCCCGTGTTACGCTCCATGTTGTGCCCAACTTAAAAGCCTGAATACAAGAGCCTACTTAGTAAAAATAATAAAAGAAAGAAAGAAGAAAGCTACAACCAAATACCCACACTCAGGTCCAACTTAAAGTCACCTAACCTCTCCAGAATAGTGTGCAACCCTTGAAACAAATGTAAAAACGAATGGAATCAAAGATTCTAAGCTCTGAAATCACTGCCACAAACCTTCGTTACCACTGACCGAATCCAGCAAACAACAAGCCGCACATCTCCAGAAGGTGAACCATTTCACAGCCAGGCTCAGAAACGAGAGACTCTACTTCAAGTTGCATAGAACCCAGGGCCATGGTTCAACCTCAGCTGCATGTGACTCCAAAGCCCTCCACCGTGCCACCGTTTTAATTCTGTACACACTTTACTTCTTAGAGGCAGGTTTAAAAACTGTGTCTCTTATATAATTCTAGACTCTGGAGTTCTCTCTTTTCCATTTATATGCATTTAGAGTGGCAAATAAAAGGCAGGCACAAAACAGCAAAAACACCTGCTGTTCATCAGTTGTCAAGGAAAAGATGAAAATAGACACAAACCTCCATCACCTCAAAATCCAGGAATGGGTGTTTAAAATGATCTGGGATTACCCAGAAAAGATTAAAGAATGTTCACCATTTTCTTTTAAGACAGCAGGGTAACAAGCCTGACCACATGCTGAAACACAGCACTGCAACAGTGCCTGGCACTTAAGAAACACCATAGATGTTAAATAAAAATCTTTAAAAGAAAAAAAAATGGAAGTAAAATCTTGCGCTTTGCTTTTTTTCATTTTGAGGTGGTGGGACTATGGGACTTTATGGCTATATTTTTAGACCTCCATGTAGTCTCTACAGAAAATGGGAGAGGGTTATTTTTCTATTCATCTTTAAAAATCAATACACATCATGTGCATAATGATAAGGCATTTATTTGCATAACCACCTATTAACCAAATTCTGCTAGGAGATTCCTATACCTCCGTCTCCACTGTCATCGGGGCTACTGATTTGGGGGGCTAACATAAAATAGAGCAGAGTCAAAAGGAAGCTTCTGAATCAAGTGTAAGCCAGCACGGCATAGGAAGGCAGGCTTTACGGGACCCTGAACAGGGAAAGGTGGTGGGAAGAGCGATCCCAAGGCACGCTGCAGTACAGTCTTGACACACGGAGCCGGACGAGCAGCACCTGGTGTCCCAGCCAGGCTGCAGGTGAGGAAGGACTCGCTTCGGCCAAGCACCGTCATCACACTGAATTAGTACAGTTGAGTTCAAGTTCACTGGTTTGGCAGTTTTGTTGTATTTCACCTATATATATATTTTTTTAAGTTTTATAGTTTAAAACATAGTAGTTGATGAGTATCTTCAAAGGTGGTATTTATTAAAGAATCACTGCAGTAAAAATAATTTTAGGAAAATGCTGGAATAATTTTTCCTATGTGTTACTCAAACCACGAAAATAATGTTTTACGGTCTTAATCATTTGCTGCCCTGTATTCATTCCCAGGTAACACCTACTATTCCAGACTTCAGTAAAGTTTGTTTTATTTATTTATTTATTTATTTATGTAAAGAACCAAATTAAAAACTGTACTAACTAGAGGCAAGATATTGCTTTGGTGTCTAGAAGTCTTACTACCTTGAATAGTGAAGACCTTAGAATTGACTTAAGTCCATCTTCAAGGTCAAGATACCAAGTTACATATGGGGTGACCTAACCTGCAGTGTGTTTCATTTTGAGGATCCAGAGTTCACAGTTAAGGTCTTTCTAGAACAGAATCCCATTTTAGCCTTGTTTTTTCAGTAAACAGGGTCACACCTATAGTGTTCAGTCATTACTATTTCCCCAAACTGTTACCACAAAAGCCAGATATATATATATATAACATGGGCCATCTATACGTCTTCCCTCTGATACTTCCTTGATTATGGGATTATGGGCAAACAACCAATAGCTTTGGGCAGGAAATCTAACCTCACACAACAACCAAATTCCACATTGCCATAAATAATATGGGAATGAAATGAGCTTAACCACGAGTACCTAATCCCGTACTGGGTACACAACAAAGAGGAAGTATGGAAAGGACCAGAGGTACTGAGCCCCTCTGTGCACCAGACACATTTTCAATGTCACCTCCTTTAGCCTCACAAAGCCTGGGACATAAGGACTACTCTCACTTTATGGGGGGGGGGGGGGGGGATGATCTTGAAACAGAGCACATGATGGTCCCAGACCTCACAGCCGGTGGGTGGATGGTGGGACTTGGAACCCAAAGCCCATGCTCCCACTTCTCTGCTAAGCTGCCTGTAACGCAGGCAGGCAGCCCTGTCTGCTCAAGTACCACTTCATTATTAAAGACTCGACAAAGGAAAAATTGACAAAATTAAGAACAAGATTAAGACAAAAATGAAATCTGCCCTTGCTAATCAAGGACTTATACTGGCTAGGAAGTTAAATTCAGTAACCAGTGTTTTAAACTGACTTAGTATTAAGGCTATGACGAAAAGCATATCCTATAAGAAACCATATTAAAAAAAAAAAAAAAGATGACAGTATTTTACAGTTCTCCTAGAACTTTTTTGTTAAAATCATCTTAAGAAAAAGAACAGAAATTGATCAATATTCACTCGCTTCATAAAAACTGAAGATAAGAGCATAAATAATAAGTGACATTTTTGGACAGAGGCTTCACCTGCAAAGATCTGAACAGTTTAGGTAGTGATGAGCTAGCAACCGTACTTCATGGAACATCAAAGTCTACGTGGCGGCATAATTCTTTTTATCTTCAGTTTTATTCCACAGAACTACTCCCTCCTCTAAATCACTAACAAAGCAGTGGCATAAAAGTCAGAAGGCAGCAGGACTTACTTTGGCTCTCCTATCTTGACGCCAGGATGCTGTGTGTAGGCATGGGAATGTGTGCTTGGGGCAGACTTAAACGCCATGGGACAAATAGGACACTTGTAGAAGACTTCACAGTGAGAGCCCTGGATGTGAGACTTCAGAGCGGCCACGTCAGAGTACACGACATTGCAATGGACACACCTGCCAGGAAAACAAACACGCGGTCGTCAGCACGGGGCCCTCACGCACGTGCACCGTAACCGTAAAAGTCACGTAGAACGAGCATGTTTCAATGGCCTCTAGGAAGTAGGTCTTTTTTTTTTCTATTTATAACAGATTAAATTATTTTTATATATTTAAGAAGGAAGATCATGAAGAAGAAAAATAAAACTAAAATGGTCTACTTCTTGGGCATCTTTAAAGCTGCCAGGTTCCAGATGGTGGGGAGACCAATGGATTGTGGGAGCTGTGTCAAGGCCAGGGAACTCGGCAAGACTCTATGGCTTGTGACTCTGGAGAACACTCCCAAGTGCTGGATTCTAACCCCAGGCTCTGAGGTTCCTCACCACTCCCTCTACCCAATGGCATTTTCAATGGAAGAAATCTTCCCTATCTCAATCTACATGTGAGAACAAATCAGTATGGCTTCAAAGCCATGGCAACGGTCTCCTTGGATACACTGATGTGGTCAATGTACCTGGAATTAAGGGGGCCTAGAGAGTAGAGAAGGTTAACTACCTAGACTGTCTCCTGGAAAATAAGCTCAAGTACACTTACATTTAAGAAATAACATGAATAACTTCTGAAAATCAACATCACTAAATAGTCTTTCCAGTTAACTTCTTTACTTCTTGAATGTGTAATAATTTGATTAGTTTACGAGCTAACCAAATCTAGTCCTTCAGAAACAAGCTCTGACACTTAACTGCAATGCTCCCCAAATCTCCTCTTTCTCATGTAGGGATTCTCAGCAACACTGGTAACACATCCATTTGATGACCTTGTTTGTTGTTTCTTGTTCACACCTGAAAACTACCTGAGGGCGGTCTCTGTACATGCCTAAGAGTCTGTGGAGGTAAATCTTTCATGCACCTAAGCAGACATACTCCTGGATATGAAGGTGGGAGCTGACATGGGAAGGGGCACTGCAGACAGGGCCTGCCTTCCAGCAGGCAGTGCTCCATTACTTCTGCATGAATTTAAGGTACTTTGGTTCCTAGAACCTCCCTTCCAAATTCATGGAGATGCTTCCAAAGTCACACAGGAGGGGCATTCTCCAAAGTGCAGGGGTTCCATAGAGCATGCATGTTAAGCTTTGCAAGCATTCCATAAAAATCATAATTCGTGCATTAACTTTTTAAATGACTTAAGACATAATGTTCAGCAGCATATACATTAAAAACACTAAACAGTAACAAAATAAGGAAAGCCCTTCTATCTTACCTACTTGAACTATTATTTAGGTGATAAAGCCACCCAAGCACACTGAAATTATTTTGGGTTAATATGAACTTGTGTGGTCTTAAACACGTTACTGATCCTCCCTGGGCCAGTTTCTCGTTTGTAAAAGGAGAAGAGCCAAACTCAGTCACTTTTTAGTCCTTCCCAACCCCACAGGCCTATGATTGCTCCGTAAGAGGAAGATCACAGAAAACAAAAATGGATTACTAACGAAACAGAAGGACCCTCTCCACCAGCACCATCAACAGGAAAATTTTCTCATCAAGGGCAGAAAGGTGGTGTTCAAAGGGCAAAGACCTAGGTAGGGCAAAAAGAAACAAAGAACTAATTCTCTCAAGTCGCCTGGACTGGGAGGAAGATTTAATCTCAAGGAAAATAAACAGGAAGTGAAAGCATTTAGACAGTAGCTGAAGGAGGAGGTGGCAAAGGTGTGGCCCAGAGAGCACCATGGAAGCCAAGGGAAAACCCTCCTTAGCATTGAGGACAGAAAGCAGAGAATTTAAAAACCAGTTAAGAAAAGAGAGAGTGTTAAATATCTGCTCACAGGTGGAAGAAAAAGGTTCAGGGACAACAGAGGCCGACAAAGACTGGAAACAAGATAAATATATAAGATGACAGAATTTGAAGGGTTCATATGATATCTTAATGCTACTAAAATCCTGTCTATTAATAAATATCTCATGTACCTGAGGTCCTTTGTGTTCTGGGTACCAATCAAGTTTCTCTTCATGTTAAAAAAAATATGTATTTTTTTAATGTTTATAGTATGCAACCCTATAAACCCCCTTCCCTTTCTAAATGCAGATCTAATTGATCAAGAAGTAGGAAAATTCATAGAAACATAGGACATTTACCAAATCAACCAGGAGCTACGAGTGACCCCTTCGGTATCTGGGAGATGCTCTTGATCAAGAGGAGAAAGAACAAAGCACGATGAGTCATAAGAAACAAGTAAGGCATGGGAACTATGTTAGAGAGACTTCTCTGGCCAAAGAAAACAACAAGTTGAAATTGATTAAATACAGAGCCAAAAAGGAGCATGGTAGAAATAACAAGGCCAAGGGACTGCTAAGTCCCTGTCAAGTATTAGGCTGGATCATTATTTGAAAATTAAGGTCAAACATTTTTTTTTCTCCCACCTAAAGAGGTAAACATGAACTAAGCAGAATGCACACATAGTAGTATTTTTACAGCTCTTCTAAGCCTCAACTCCAAGAAAAAAAGAACTATACTAAACACAAATTTTTTAAATTCCAAATGCCAAATTTAAGTAACTTTGTGGGGGGGGGGGGCAAGGGATAAGCTTTTCCAACGGCGTTGATTACTTTTAGCTTGACTGTAGAGCTTGTTTTAATTTAGGAAAGACACCAGGAATAGCGAGAATTGCAGAAGTCCTGCTTCCTTTATTCATTCCAGCCTAAGTTTACTTTCATTATACTCAAAAAATAAACATTTGAGCAAAGTTTGGCATCTGTTAAAAGAAGAGCACAAGAGAAAATGTTGCAGAACTGCTTTCCATTATTAAACAAAGAACCCAGTAATAACAGTTTCAAAACATGGGATAAAAACCAACGTATCAGTGGTATATGGGTTTTGTGGAAGGAGGGCACCTTCAATGTGTGGCTTTCCTCTGCACACAGAGCATGCGTTTTGATCATCCTGTTTTACTCTGTAATATCCCAGGCACCACAACAATTTTACAGACAGAGGCACCGTGGCATAGGAAAGAATACATGAATTACCACAAAACTAGTGGCAAAAAACTCTAGCTCCTTAATCTCCAAACCAAACATTTCCTACTAGGGTGGATCCCCACGCATTAAGCATTTGCCCATCACAGGTTTGGAGGCATGAGATAAAAATATGAATGAAGTCTCTCTAAGTGTTAGAAAAATGGACAGAGCCACCAAGGAGTTGATGATGCTGTAACCTAAATTTAACTGAAATAAAAGCATCCAATTATGCCATCTAGACTTCATTTTTATAAAATATCGTAACTGTATAACTCGAAGACATCACTGTATTAACAGGCTAACATTCAAGTTACAGGCAACCAAACACTTAATTTTAAGATAAACACACAGTACAGTAATACCTCTATTAACAAAGACACTGTGTATCAACGACATATTTCCTTGGCTGACCTCCGTGGAGTCAAAATATAAAAGGCACAGGAATGCATTTCAGAAGGTCACAAAGTAGAAGGCCAAGTTCAAATACATTATCACTCAATGATAGCTAAATGAACATTAGATTCGCCAGATGTTGTAGAAGACGTTATCTGAGATTCTTGGGTGGGCAGTGAGGGGGGCCATAGCTAAGATGTACAGAGACGAGGGAAATGCCCGGACCTGGGTAATGGGGAAGAAGGGATAGAGGAAGGTTACCTGAGGTGGAAGGTTCTTCCACAAAGAGCGATGTTAGGAAAAGACAAACACCCAATCCTTCAACAGGAAGAAGTAAAAGGAAGGGACCATGCACCTTTTCTGTTTGGATCAGAGGAGACATATTAAGGGGTACAGAGATGCATGGTGTTCTTATAGGAGTTAAAATGCAGAGAGCGTGACAAGAGAAGGGTGCTGGAAAGGGTGCAGAAAGAAAAGGCTCTAGTGGTTCATCAAAGCCGAACGTGGCTGCATGCACAGTCTTGGAGGATGACAGGCTCCGTTTACCCTCAGCTCTGTAGGGACCAGAGGGCCAACACCACAAGGGCTCACGCAGACCAACTCTACCACAAATGAACTCGGTTCCCAAAGGATCTGTTAATTGAGGTATCACTGTATGACCCTGAAAACGGTGTGCACAGACCGCGCGAAACGCTGTGCGGTTTACGAGTGAACAGGCTTTACTTGCACGTTTAAGCGAACAATATACTGACCGAAAACCAACTCTCCGCGTGTAGTGCAGACAGTTCTTGGTGACGTGGCTCTGGAAGTGCACCGACCTGCAGATGGCCCCGCACTCGGGGCAGGTGTAGGGAGATTTGTGCTGATGGATTCTCTGGTGAGATGCATAACTGCACTGGTTAGGAAGCAGCATCTGGCAGATAGTGCAAGTCTTCTAGATAAACCAGAGGGGGAAACAGGGTTGGTCCTACGAAGTTGTTTCTAATATGCAAAGAAGCGTGGTTAAACCCCAAAATAATTGCACATCGCTAATTTCAAATACTGCTAGCACAGATTCTAAACCCAAGGAAACATCAAACTTGAAAGTTAAACGTTTAATGTAAAAATCCCTTGCCCTGGAAAATAAAAATAGTATGTACCACTACGTTGTCAGGGTCATCCCAAAACATGAGGTCAAGAGAATGTCGGCTTCAGGCCGACTTCCAATTTTGTTACTCTTACATTTTGTTCAGTGCAGAGGAGGGGCATTAGAGGAGGTCATCTTACAAATTACATTAGCAAGTCAGCTTTAATGTGTAATTACAAGTTTACAGGCATCTATCTCAACAGTAGCCAGTTCCCACAACTCATAAAAAACTTTCTTCAGAATATTAAAATTAATCAGAGACTAATCCAGCTTCTTTCTTTCTTTTCCCAGTCACTTCAGTTACCTGAAATCTAAAATACAGAAATGCAAAAGAATGACCACAGCAATTAGTTGTTTCTCTTCCCCTTGAAATCATCTTTCAATGGATGAGCTAGAGTTTATAGGATTTATAAGATAACCAATGAACTCAAATTCAGATACATAAATTTCAATATTAAACTGAAACCTTACAAACCTTAAAATCTAGTCACATATAAAGACAGAAATGCTCTCTCGAAAAGGCTCTACACTTCACTAATCAGGAAAAACTGAAACACACTAAAACTGAAAACACATTTTTTTTCATCCCCTTAGGTATAAACAGTAATCATGGCATATTTTTAAAACTCAAAAACTGATAACTTAAGGTAAATACAAAGTGAAGACTTACTGTGTCCACTCCCAAAGCAAACCTAACACAGCACGAGATAAACGTATTCCAATTCTAGTTAGCCATTCATGCAACAAGTATATACTACCTTCTAAAATGTCTAATTTGTACTGAAGTCAGTTAAAGAAATTCTCAAAATACAGACTCTGGCTAAGATTTAAAATGACCTTTTATAACAAGAGGCATAACACTTTTAAAACATTTTTTTCTTTTAGCATTTAAATCAAGCCCCCAAAATTAAGGTTTTAAATTTCTGAGCAACTGAACTTTGGAAAACCAGAAACTTGCTTGAAAATTCTGTCCAACTTTCCTTCTGAAAGGACTAAAAATACAAATGTTTTCCCACAAAACGTTTATTGTAATCACAAAATAAGAACATCACAGGCAGCTTTGATGAGGCCAGCATCATTTAAAAAAAAAAAAAAGTTCCTTTTCTAACAACGCATACAGCCAGGGTTAAAACAAGCCACAACAAGGAAAAGTCATCTGCACCTTCATGCATTAGAAGATCCCGTTGATGTCTACACTATCAGAGGTAATCACTGGTTCCTTTGAACTCAGGTCTTCTATTTGCTTTCCCCACATGGTCATTAATCCCAGGCAGTGAATCATAACATCTGCGTTTCCACGCGCAACTGAGATAGGGACCCCATTCTACTATAGGCCAAGTCATGAACTAAGTACTTTAAATACAGGTAAATGCAACATCTCATTCAATTCTCATAACAATCTAGGACATAGGTAAGTGAAATCATTGGGAAGCTGCATACATTGCTGGACCTAGGAGCTCACTACTTAACCTATCAGAAGTGCCTGACCATCATGTTAGGATTCGAGGGGATCTACAGCTGCCTCTATAGCCCCTCTTTTATCTACAGCAATATTGTTATGCTATTTGATAATGGGGAAAAACAGCAACGTAAGTCTAAGAAAACCTAAAAAAAAAAAAAAAAGGAAAAAAAAAACAAAATAGCTTTCACATTATCTCTTGTCAAGGTATATCAACAAATACCCTTTGTAATACGCACAAAATTCTCAATAAATTATTTACTCTGCCCTGTTGGGCATTTGCTTGTTTATGATACCTCTAAAAATATATAAAACAGTCACGGAAATATTGGCAAATGAAAAGGCTTTGTTGCTAGCAGGTTAGATTATCGAAATGATTCAAGATTTTATGAACTACAGAGTGTTCTTTACAACAGAATTCTCGAAATGCAAAGGCCACGGAAAACGTGGGAAGAGTAACAGCAACAACAAATGCCACCATTTCAATACCGACCTTGCTCAGACCTGTTTCCTGGAGAGGGGAAGCATTCCCTTGGTGATGCACCTGTGTGGTGGGGAGGTCCGGCTGGGGGAGCTCTGTGAGGGCTGCTGGCGGCTGTCCCACCCCTCTTCCTTCCTGGCCACTGACTAACTCTGAGTATTTGCACTCACCCATTTCCCCTGGCTGGGGCTTCTCACCCACTCTGGACACAGAAGTTCCAGAAAGTGGGAGCTAGTACACACTACTGCCCCAAGTGAAAATGCATCCATATTTTGCAATTACTGAAATGGGATACTCCATCACTGGGGAATCACACTGGGTAAAGACCTTATCTATAACTTATACACACACACATGTATATATGTTCATACACATACACTGTATTTACTTCCACATTTCTCTCTAGGTACCTGCTTCCACTTCTTGCCTCTATTCCATTTTGAGAAAAAGCATGGTATTTTTGTCGTAGATATTCTCTTCCTTGATACTTGAGTGGTACCAATAGTTTTAAATTCATATGACTCGTGCCTAACTGTACTCCCTGAAGGTGTTTAGCTTCACTGTACCTGTTATAATGCTGTGAATACCCCCTGCTTCCTGAGACAGTGCTACAGCATTTTCACAGCACTAAAGAGAATATCCCATTAGCTTCTCTGAGACACTTTGAATTTGTGGCAATAACACCCATTCTCCAGATTTGGGGGGATATACTAGTATAGGGTCAGACCAGGATTCTTTGTGGTATAAAAGAATCTGACTTTCCTTCCTTTTTTGTAAATCAAAGGAACTACAATATATCTTAAAACTCTAATTCTCTACTATATAAGTTGAGGTTATTTACAAGAGGATAAAGCAGTTTAATGGGGCAGTACTTACTGTTTGAATAGAAAAAAGTATACAGTTGGCCCTTGAACAACATGGTTTGAACTGCACGGGTCCACGTACATGAGGATTTTTTATAGTACTGCAAGGTAATTTATCTTCCTTGTGATTTTAACATTTTCTTTTCTCTAGCTTACATGATAAGGATATGATATATAATACACACAACATACAAAATATGTTAATCAACTGTTTATGTTATTGGAAGGCTTCCACTCAATAGTAGGCTATTAGGTGGGCAGGTGGACAGGGGATGGGCTAAATGGGTGACAGGTGTGGAGGACACTTGTGATGAGCACTGGGTGTTATACATAAATGATGAATCACTAAATTCTAACATTACACTCTATGTCAGCTAACTAAAATTTAAATAAAAACTTAAATTTCCTACTCTGGGGCAGACTCCTTTGCTCAGAGAACTGCGACTTTTTAAAGTAAGATACTACTTTTCGAAAGTCAAGTAACATGAGAAAGAGACAGGAAGATAAAGCTGAAAAGTAATCACATTCCATATGTGACAATTACTCATATTGTGCCTTCTCCGCCCGGTCCTGGCACTGCCACGGGCAGCTGGCGCGCAGACACAGCTGGCAGGAAGGGGAATGGGGCACATCACGGTCGTACTGAGGACTCGGGGATGCTAGGGCTTGGCATCCTCCTTGCATGCAAGAGGAATTATCTGAGTAACCAGGGAAAGAATTCTATGTGTTTCAGTTCTTGTTTTAAGGAGAAAAACTGTCTGGGAAGGGTGAGAAAAGCCAGAGAAGTATGAGTAAATAAACCATGTACTGGGCTTACATACCAAGACACCAAAGCTGACAGCAGCCTGAAACAATGGGTCTGAAGGTCAAAACACCACCGGCTTAATAATCAGCCCCTGAGCTACGTAAACTACTTCTGTCCCATTGACGGCAGTTTTGAGGTCTTCTGACTACAGCAAAATTGCCCCAAAAATAATACCAGTAATAATAAAGTATCCCGGCTTGCTTTCTGGCTCTTGCTTTCATCCCTATTCACGATGAGAACACAAAGCCTTTCATTTCAGATCACACTTAAGTGAGAAATAACACAAAGCAAGATTTACAAACAGAAAGGACTATATACCTACTTTGGTTTCCAAGCTGGTGAGTTGTGGTGGTTTTGTCCTCAAATCATTCTGTTGCACTAAAAATTTTTCTAATAAGAGTTGACAGTTGAAAGAGCAGATTTGCAGAAAGCGGTATGGTCAGCACATATAATCTACTCAGATGATAATCACGGGAGAAAAGGTTGATGATGTCGAAATGCAAACTGGGATTGGAGTGGTCCGACCAGAATTTAATGGGTCACTTAGAAGAAGAGCAGGACCAAGCAAGAGTGGAGAGTCTCCGGCTAGTAATATTTTGGGTGGGCGAGGGCACTGAGGTGGGCTCCAGGGTTTCCAGAGCAGGTGCCTGGGCAGAGTATGCCTCGGAAGAGCAGACTGGGGCTGCTTACGATAATTTAATATACGCTTCGTGCTGTGTTAATGATGCTCAGAAACTAAACTGAATCAGCGATCCTGGAAAATGAGGACCACTGCAGGAAAAGTCACCTCTAACTGTACTTTTGGAGCTGACCTGGCTAGAACCCAAGATTCCATTCTCTTATAATTCTTATGGTCTCTGCCCCTGTAAAATGCTTCTAGATTCTAGGTTATCGGCGTGACGAAGCGGAAAGAATAATGAATTGGCTATAAAAAAAAATCTTGCCTTGAGTCCCCATTCTGCTACTCACTGGGCATGTGTTTCTTCAACTGTAAAACAAAAGAGTTGACCAAAGGACCTGTAACATTTTCTGATTCTATGTCCATTCTACAGGAAGAAAACATTCTACCAATTAAGAGGTTATATAGTAGGCACTTCCAGTCTGTACTTGGCTAAATTTAGTCATGGTTTTACCAGAGGTGAAGCAAAGACATTCCATTCAGATACATTTTAGTATCAATTATTAACAGTACAGTTGTCAGCTCTTAAATACTTCATGGAGAATAAGGAAGCTTCTCCACCCCTCCACCCACTCCTTTTCTCAATGTGCCCCAGAGCAGGGATTATTATAGGTCAGAATAAAGACCTCCAAACAGGGCAGATTTACTGGTGTTACAAAGTCAAGGGCCCGCAGGACTCCATTTTCACTGCACTGCTTGGTTCCACGTGGTTGGGCAGGGAAATGACCCACCCAAGATTCTTTGCCATCCCACCCTCTCCTTCAGCTGCTTGCTCCTCCGGGAGATCAGCAGACATAGGCAGGGCAGTCAGGACATGGGCTAAGCGTGCCTGGAGCCCTGCCCCTATCACATAGCAGAGTGGGACGGAATTCCATGACTTGGATTCTGGCTTGGGGAATGTAGGGCCGGCGGGCCTTGAGCTAAACCCTACATTCCAACCCAGCTCTTGGTAGAGGCCTCTACCAGCAGGTGTGTGGAGCAAGAGGCCAGTGATTTATAAAGTGGCACTCTGATGGTCTGTGGCAATCGCTACTTTTGTACAGACTGGCCACAGAACATTTGAGAGAGGAGGAGTAACTGGCACAGCAGAAATCAGCACAAGCCACCAAAACCCTCCTTCATCCCACGACCTTCTCGAAAGGTCTCAAAAGGGTGAATGCGCATGCCTGGGGAGATGGCAGGAGGAGATCCAGCACATGCGGCCACACTTGGTGTTAACAGAAAAAGAGACCCTTTGCTGAGTTCCAACAAGCATCCCTGGGAAACTCCTGGAAGGACCCATTCCAACAGCAATGGGAGTCAACATCTAAATGGGGAGAAAACTGAGTGATGAAAAGGTAATGGTGATTGTGCTCAACCAAGAAAACGTGGTTCCCAAGAGAAACGCTGGGTTCTACAGACAACAAAGGGAAAAGAAGAGATTCGCCTCCTTATCCCTAATTGCTTTCATGGGTGGGCTAAGAGCCAAGGATGCATGGAAATGTCTCAACTAGAGAGAAGAGAGGAATCCGGGAGAGTCGAGTAGGATGTTTGCTTCCAGGACACCTAGTTCCAAAAAACAACTGAGAATCACAAGCTGGAAGGCTCAGGCTGAGCCTAACGATGTAATTATGGGATCTCTCTTTAAAGCCACACCAGCTCTAAAGGATAAAGGATATTTAAACAGTTTGAAATGTCTATTTCCAGGAAAGGGGGAAAGAAATAGCTTTACCTATTCCTTCCACCATGCACAGGTGAAACTTCCGGGCATTATGTATAAAATAGACATTAAAAGACTCTGAAAAACAGAGAGAAGAAATGAGGCTGGCTAGAGACCTCAGAACCCTAGGAATGACACAGTGATGAGTTCTCTCAGTTTCTTTTTTGCCTCACGTGCCCACATTTGGAGCTGAAGAAGCTGGCAACCCAGAAACACCAAGACCCCCCCAAAAAAAATCCCCCAAAAAAGTCTCCTCTCACGAGTCAAAGGACCAGAGAAAGGTCAGGCTAACAAAATAGAAAACTTTTGGGGATCCCTGGGTGGCTCAGCGGTTTAGCGCCTGTCTTCGGCCCAGGGCATGATCCTGGAGTCCCGGGATTGAGTTCCACATCAGGCTCCCTGCATGGAGCCTGCTTCTCCCTCTCCCTGTGTCTCTGCCTCTCTCTTTCTCTCTGTGTCTCTCATGAATAAATAAATAAAATCTTAAAAAAAAAAATTAGAAAACTTTTTAGACAATGACTGCTCTACTCCAGCCAAATACCACATTAAACACTGTGGCTGCACATCCACCATACCAAGTCCAGGAGCAACCCAGACTTCTACGCTCTTGCAAATGGTAGTAAATTGTCCCAACACCTCTGCCTAGATGGTATCGGAGAAAGTCAGCAGGGAAGAGGGACTTTCATCCCTACACCAAGTGATGGAGCCCTTCTACCAGCCCAGAAGGTATTTTTTAAAAATGCCAAAAGAAATCTCTAGACCCAGAAAGTTTCACTGAAGAATTCTACCAAATACTGAAAGAAGAATGAACCCTAATTGTACAGTCTCTTTCAGAAAATAGAACACTTCTCAGTGCATTATATAAAACTAATACTGACCTGTCCAAAACCAATAAAAGACAGTACCAAAAAATAAAAATAAAAACCCTGATGAATATACATGTAAAACACTAATAAAATATTAATAGATAAACTTTACAATATGTAAAAAGAATCAGGGGCACCGGGGTGTCTCAGTGGTTGAGCATCTGCCTTTGCTCAGGTTGTGATCCCAGGGTCCTGGGATCAAGTCCCGCATCGGGCTCCACGCAGGGAGCCTGCTTCTCCCTCCGCCAGTGTCTCTGCCTCTCAGGAATGAATAAATAAAATCTTAAAAAAAAATTTTTCACTACAGCCTGACCAAGTGGGATTCATTCAAGGGATGCAAGGCTGGTTCAATACCTGAAAACTCAATGTAAGCTATCCTCCCAATACTGAATCCAATAAACAAGTACAACAAAGTCAGGAAGTACGTGATATATATAGAAAAATTAGCTGTATTTCATATCAGCAATGAACATATGAACACAGAAAAACACAATACCATTTACAATTGTTAGGAAGGAAACAAGAAAAGAGCAGGATAAGACATTTAGAAGACTTGTATGATGAAAAGCACAAAATAAAAGAAAATAAAAGATCTAGATAAATGGAGAGAGGAGCTTGGGTTCTGTTGAGTGTCTGACTTGATTTAGGCTCAAGTCACGCTCTCAGAGTTGTGGGATTGAGCAAGGCGTATGCTTGTCCCTCTCCCTCTACTGCTCCCCTTGATCATATGCACACTTCCTCTATCTCTCAAATAAATTTTAAATAAATAAATAAATAAATAAATAAATAAATAAATAAATAAATAGACATTCCATGTTCATGAACTGAAAGACTCAACATAGTAGAGATATTGATTCTCCCCAAACTCATATACAGGTTTAAATTTAATTCCTATCAAAATCCCAGATTTTGTAGATATAGACAAGACTATTCTAAAATTTATATGGAAAAGCAAAAGAACTAGAATAGCTAAAAATAAGTCGAGTGTCAACTATACTTCAATTAGAAAAAATAACTATTTTGAGAAAAAAGAATAAAGTTGGGCATATCACGTACTAGATTTCAAGATACTTTATAGTTACTATAATCAAGACTGTGTAGAACTGGTACAGGGACAGACATGTAAATCAATGGAACAGAACCCAGAACCCAGAAATAGCCACATACAAATATGCCCAATGAGGAGCACCTGGCTGGATTAGTCCATACAGCGTACAACTCTTGATCTTGGGGTTGTTGAGTTTTAGCCCCACATTGGGCATAGAGCTTACTTAAACATATACATATGCCCAACTGATACTCAACAAAGGTGCCAAGGAATTCAACAGAGGAAAGACAAACGGTCTTAGAAGAAGACGACATGCATGGAGAAAACAAACAACAATAAAAGAACTCAGCATACGTCTCATACCTTATACAAAAACTAACCCAAATGGATCATGGGCTTAAATAAAAAACCTAAAACTACAGAACTTTTAGGAAAAATATTTTCAGGATCTAGAGCAAAAAACAGATTTGACACCAAAAGTATGAGCTATAAAAGGGAAAACAGATACACTGGACTTCATCAGAACTGAAAGCATTTGCTCTTCCAAAGACCTATTTTAAAGATGCAGAGGTTTAATAGTACTTCAAAAAAAGTTTTTAAAAACCGGAAAGACAAGCCACAACTGGGAGAAAAGACTTGCAACCACACACCCAACAAAGGACTAGTGAGTGTCTAGAATACAAGAGCTCCTAAAACGCAACAGTTTAAAAACACACATGCGATCTAATTAGAAAAATGGGCAAAAGACACAAGGAGACATTTCACCAGAAAGGATATAAGAGGACACATAAACATATATATGGAAAGAGATGTTCTACATCCTTTGTTACTGGAGAACTGCAAATGAAGACCACAAGCAGCTACCACACACCTACCAAAATGACTAAAATGGAAAATACCAACAAAAGCCGGCGAAGACGCAGAGAAACCGGGTCACCCATACACTGCCCGTGCAATATAAAACGGTTTGGCCACTCTAGCAAAGTGTTTCTTAAAAACATAAACATGCAACTATCATATGACCCAGCAACTGTCCATTTGGGCATTTATCCCAGCAAACTTAAATGTGGGTTCACACAAAAACCTGTACACAAATGTTTAGAGCAGCTTTATTCATAATTACCCCAAGCTGGAAACAGTGCAGATTGTCCTCCAAAGGCTGAAAGGTAAATACCCCGTGGAACCAGCTCACATGGAACACTACTCAGTGATCTAAAAGAACAGACTACTGGTACATGCCACAGCCTGGATGAGTCTCCAGGGAATCCCGCGGAATACAAAAGCCAATTCCCATAGGTTACATATGGTATGGCTCTATTTACAAAGCATTCCTGAAATAACAACAGACCATAAAAATGGAGAACAGACTAGTGGCTGCTGGGGGGTTCAGAAGCGGGTAGGGGTGGCTAAGCAATAGGAGAGATCCCTGCGGTTGTAGAAATATTCCGCAGACTCAGTGCACCGGTGTCGATATCCTAGTTATGATACTGTTCTACAGTTTTGCAAAGTGTAGTACTGGGGGAAATGAAAAAAAAGGGTACCCAGGATCTCTGTATTATGTCTTACATGAATCTAAAATTATGTCAAAATAAAAAGTTTTAATTTTAAAAATTCAGTGATTTGATAAGGAGGACCCAGAACACTGTGGCATTATTAGGAAAAGTTTTTACATGATTATGGTGATTCCAAGTAGAGGCGGGCAGGAAGGAGGAAGGGAGGGACGCTGGGAGGAAAGCAGGCAGGAAGAACAGCCCATTGCCAGGAGGCCTAGTCCTTTCTCTGGGCCTGGTACAGTCTAAAGCTGGCAGGCAATGAGCGATGGGTAGTGGGCCCGTTAGTCCTGCTGGGGCCCCAACATCACACTCTTTAACCTTCAGAACCAACAGTGGCAGCAGGGTCCGCGCAGGCATCCGCTGTGGATGGTTCCCTAACTTAACTAACACTACTTTGCACACCTAGGGACACTGCCAGAGGAGAGCTCAGGAAAGCTCAGGAAAGCTTGAGCGGGAAGCCACAGGGGGTGGTGACAAAGGGGAGGGAGTCCACTCTCTCGGTTCACTGATGTCTTACCAAGAATGGGGAGGTCCACAGAGCAATGGAAAGTAAGGTCTTAACTACCTGACTGTGCTAGACCAGAGGAAAGAAGGGTCTGAGAAAGACTGGTGCTTGAGAGGCCACCGGTCCGGCTTCTACAGTTTGTTGGAAGACGGGAGGGTTTTAAGTGCCACCCGCAGGGAGGGAACAGTTCACATAGGTAGATTTTCTTCCCAACTGGATTTAAGTCCACAAACTGTAAGGTGTGTGACGGCCACGTGAACGGCAAACTGGAGAAGATGAACAATTCTTCCTTTCTCTCGTCTGCTCTCCCGGTCTTCGGCCCCACCTCCACCACCCACCATTACCTGATGCCACACCCGGTGACTGCAATGGGGGAGGACGCCCCCCCTCAGCTTCCACGACACCCCAGGCTGGTAGGGCAAGAGCCACACGGATCCTACCAACGTCCTGGACAGGGGGAGAGACTTGGGGTTGGCGTGATTTAAAGTGCGTGCTGGCGAAGTGGCAGCCCTCCCACTGAGAGCCACGCAGGCTGGGCTGCTGGGCAAGGGGCCAGGCTGCCCGCTGGTCTGCAAGAGAACCCCTCTGGCCCAGTCTGAGAAGAAGGGAAATTACGGGAGGTGGTGGGCAGCGTTCTGGGCAAGGCCTCCAGTAAGACAAGAAGTGGGGAACAGGGAGGGCACAGCAGGGGGCACGTTTGTGTTGCCATCCGGCCGTGCCTGGGAGGCAGGGCGAGGTGTCTAGCTCGATGTCCAGTTGGCCCTAGAGTCAACGTTACTCTGCCATGAACCACTCCTAAGCGTTCCAGGTGAAACGGGCGAGCCACACTGAACACTCGTCCCAGCAAAAGGCGAAAGTCAAGGCAAAGCAGCCACACACACGAGAAATGATGCTACGCTCCTTCCCTGAGGGCAACCTCCACCTTAATCCGACTCTGGTTTGGCTGTTGAGCCTGGACGGTCGACAAAGAACCAAAGCTAGGGAATCCGTGGAGGAAGGAAATATCCTGTGTGCCCATGTCCTTTCTCCTTCCTGGACAAGAAGAGACCCCAAAGAGAACAGACTATGGGCGGGCAGCTCAAAATGCCAGCTAGTGAGCAGCGCACATGACACAGAGGCGGGGAGGGCCCCCCGAAGCCAGGACCTGGTCCACCATCCCACACAGAACACCAGCAGACGGTGAAACCAGGCCACACAACAAACTGAATGGAAGAAATAGCTTTTCTTTTAACTGCATCCTTTGGAGATGAGAAGAAATATTACCTTTCTGATGAAGCCGTGACAAGGTTAAGAGGGCACCTGAAAGAACCCAAGCCCTGTCACCAGGATACACTAGAAGAGCATGCCAATCTCCGCCTTCCTGAACTAGCTGGCCACTCTGCTGAGTGTTCCACTGTCCCAGCCAATGAAACATTTAGCATCCAATGCTGCAAGAATGCTCTCAGAACTATCATTTCCATCGCCACTAAACTGAAAATCCAAAGAAAAAAAAATATCGAGGTATTCTTGATCTTTCGGTCCCCAAACTCAAGATCCCACCAAAAACTGTTCGCGCTTGAGGAACTGATCCTGGCAGAACTACCAGACATCTGGACTGCAGCATCAACTCCCTGGTTAGCAAGGTACAGAGGCAAATAAAGCAAAGATTGGCTCACTGCTGGGTCTTCACAAACAGAAACTCGAACCAGAGTATACTAGCTCAAACTAGCAACCCCCCTTCCAATTTCACGAGTTATCTACTTTAAACAATAAATCATATGGTCTCTCTAGCTTGAATCTGGTTCCTTCGACATGTCCAGTTTCTTCCAAATGATAAGTATCATATATATGTAAAACACACTGATCTATTGGCCAAATGGTGCCTCCTGGAGAACAGCAAATGAGAGAAGATAGAAGGACTGACACGAACTTCACCAGCATTAACCCACTGTGACATATACTTCACCAGCATCAACCTACACTTCACTCAAAAAAACAAACAACAAAACAAAACAAAACAAAAACCCCTGCAAAGAAATGCAAAGGTATTGTATTCAAATGGAGGTGGTTTTCCATTTGTAGCATAAATTCATTGCACTGAGGACTATTACTGAACATACTTCCAGACCAACATCGTGAAGTAGGCACACCACATAACTGAGTACCAAATAAGTCTGTTTAACTATACAAGACAGTAATTCTAAATAACAACAGGAATTTTTTTTTTTTTAAATCCCAAAACTGTTGTAGACAGCTTAGGAATACTGGTGATGTGACCTGATGTGAACACCCAATACAACGGCATTAGCCAGATCTCAGACTGCCCACATATGGACACCAATGACCCAATCACCTACTAACTCGTTTATCTAAGTCTAAGGCTCCATAACTCAACTGGTACATAGAGTTTGTCTAAAAAAGAAAAAGGAAACAAAAATCACCTTCCAAAAAAATTGTTTTTAAAATAAGACTCCTATTTCAACATTGTTCATTCAAGTCTATGAAAACAATCCTTTCTTTCACACATCATGCACACACACCCATTTAGCTGAGCTCCCACCCCTGAAACAGAGGGCTTTGTATAGAGCACTCATGTCTACAGATTCATCACCGAAACACCAAAATGTAAGTGATACTCTACTTGTCCACTCGTATCTGCAGCCTGCTGGAAGTGTGTAGCCAGCGACGTCTCATCCTGGAAAACTTCGTTACACTCCAAACATTTCAGACTATGCCTACAGAGCTTGGATGGGTCTTCATCTAGAGGCATAGCTGGAATGATGGGTGTGCTGGAGGGAGCGGATATGACTGTCCCCGTTATGCCAGACTGAATTTTCGTTACAGTGTGTGTGCTGGCGCCCACGGAGCTTGGAAGAGCAGACGACGACGTGGAAGTATTGCTTGATGGAGAGACAATCATTTGATCAGCTGGGACTGGCTTTAAGATCAAGTGGGAGCACTGCATCACAACCCCCTTTTCCTTATGCCCGCGGGCATGGGAAAGGAGACTGCACTTGTTGTAAAAAACGAGGTTCTTTGTACAGTGGTTACACGTTACTTCGATGCGCACACTGCGTCGGTCGTAGTGTTGGGTCAGGCTCTTTTCGAGGGCAAAGGAGTCCCCGCACTCCAAGCACTTGTACCCGCGGGTCGGTAACGTGATGCCTGCGTTGGCAGGAGGACTGAGGTTGGGGATGTAAACTGGGACTGGGTTGACGCTGCTCAGCACCTTGTTGAAAGCTTCCACCACGGAACTCTGCAAGGAGGACACCACCTGGACTCGAGACACCTTTTTGGGTGGTTGCGAGGCTGCTGCATTGATTATTGCCTGCTTTATTTGCTGCTGAGGTTTGGTTAGCACTTGGCGGAGCTCAGAGGTGGCCTGGGCGCCCTGAGGCAGAAGGTTAAGGTTGGCGAGGTGCACAGTCTTTGGCACGAGTTTGGCGTTGGCCAGGCTGGATGCCGGCACCACAACGGTTTGCTGCTGGATGGCGTTGGCGGCTTTGATGATGGCGCTGCTGGCGCTCTGAACCGAGGCAGCAGATATGACCGTGGCTTTGACCGTCGTGTTGTTGGCGAGCTTCAAATTGATGACCTGCGATCCCGCCGTCTTGACGGCAGACACCGGGAGGAAGGCAGTTGCCACGGGCTTAATGGTGACCTGTTTGGGGGTCAGCTCCGCAGGGGCGACTGCGTTGGTGACCACCGCCGACTGCAGAGGTGCTCTGGGCGGGGAGGAGAGGACGGCAGCCGAAGCCTGCGAGGACAGGAGGGACGTCACAGACGCCATCACGGAGCCTGCCTGCTCAGAGGGCTTTTTTCCAGAGTCGAGATCAACCTCTGGCAACACCCTCGTCACTGTTCGCTTTATTTCCCCAGAAGATGTTTTAATGGTCTTGATGCGGACTTTGGGGATTGCTGGTGTCGACCCTGCGGGAGAGGACGGCGATCCCTTGCTGCTGTTCTCACTGGAGATGCTCCGGGGGCTATCCGGCTGCTTCAGGGTCACCTTCTTCGTCCCGTCGATGAGGCTCTGGGATTCAGGAGACTTTTCCATGGCCCTGGGACTGTCGTTCGCTTCCTTAGGTAACGGAGAGGATCCCCGGGAGTCGGCCACCGGTTCTTTGCAGGAGTCGGAGGCAGCCTTCTTAGCACTCAGGGCTGCGATCGCGGCTATACACGAGGACAACTTGGACGACGGCTTGGACCTCGACAGCGCGAGGCCGCCGAGGCCGGGCTCACTCTTCTCTGAGCTCGGCTTCCCGTCGTGCGCCCGGTTTTCAAGCACCTTTTCAGAGTTTTCCTTTAGCTTATCCTCTGCTTTTCTGGCTTTAAAGGGTTCGTAAACACTCAGATTTATGGAATTTGTTTCCGTTTCCCTCTTAACAGTTCTGTTTTTCTCTAGGTTGCCCGCAGGAGAGATTCCAGTTTTGCTCACGCCGTCCCCTCCGAGCGCCTTGGGCTTGTCGTAGTCCTGCTGGGCGGACGACCCCGTCAACACGTTCGACCGGAAGCCGGAACGCACGTCCTCCTTGTCCGGGGGGTCGTCCACTTCTATCTTCTCGTCGTCGTCAAACTCCTCAGCGCTGGAGATGGGGCTAAACTGGCTGAACGTGGAGTCTTTCAAAGTCACCTCTGAGGTAGGCGCCTCTCCTTTCGAGGACTTGGCTCCGTCTTTGCCGTAACTGTCCAGAGAGGACGCGGTGAGAAAGCCGTTGTGTAGGCCGTTGCCGGTGGGATTGTGGCCGTCCTTCTCCGCGCCCTCGGAGGAATCGATGTTCCGAACGTTCTTCACGATGACACTGACGCCCACGTCGGAAGAGGAGGGCGTGTGGGAGTCCTCATCTCCGTGCGCGTTCTGCTTGATGTGGCTTTCCTGCTCATCGTGCGCAGACTCAATAGCCGCTTTCGGATCGACCATATCTGGGATGTCAAATGCTGCCAGGAGGTCATCGAAGTCCGGGGTCTTCATATCCCCCATGGTCATGGATTTGGTCAGATGTTCTGTCAAACGAACACAAACACTTCCATCAGCAATGAGCACTCTGTCAGGATGCGATACACACCCCTCTGGGACTTACACGGACACGGTGATGACGAGCAAGAAAGAGCAGGTTGGTAAGTGTACGCGTCTTACAACCAGGAAACTCTGAGCGAACACACACACCAGGCCACACGTATAGCAGCTTCGAGCTAAATTTCCCCCAAGTGCTGTACAGCACCAGCAGAACACCTCTCTTTTTTTTTTTTAAGATTTTATTTATTTATTCATGAGAGACACAGAGAGAGAAAGAGAGAAATAGACACAGGCAGGGGGAGAAGCAGGCTCCATGCAGGGAGCCCAACGTGGGACTCGATCCCGGGACTCCAGGACCACGCCCTGGGCCGAAAGCGGCGCTAAACTGCTGAGCCACCCAGGGATCCCCAGCAGGACACCTCTCTAACAAGAATGAAGTGGACTGGAACCAGCACGGCATGAAAAACAGGCTTTGGTGTAACGGCCAGAACATTTGTCATATATCAACTGGATTCATCGCACAGTTTTCACAAAACGCAACTCCCAAACCTCTTTTAACCTCTACAGCATTCAATTCTACTGGCAAAATTAGCGTTATTATGGTCGCCATCACATTTGGCCTATCAAATTAAAAGGAATATGTGACAATCCAAAAACCAATTAGAGAGATTTCAGTTCACCCACATCACAAATGAGCATCCCAACATCACAAATGAGCATCCCAACCCATCACGGGGTATCTACTGCTAGTAAAGTTGCACCTGCGTTTTTTGTTTTGTTTTGTTTTGTTTTTTTAGATTTTTATTTATTTATTCATGAGAGACACAGAGGGAAGGAGAGAAGCAGAGATACAGGCAGAGGGAGAAGCAGGCTCCATGCAAGGAGTCTGATATGGGATTCAATTCTGGGACTCCAGGACCAAACCCTGGGCCAAGGGCAGGCGCTAAACTGCTGAGTCACCCAGGGATCCCATCCACCTGAGATTTAAAAAAGAAAAAAAGAGAAAACAAATTCCTAAGAAGCTTACACTATCAGTTTTTATTTAACCCTAATTTTCTCTATTATGTCAGGGAAAAAAATACTCTCCTGGTAGAAACGTACAGCATCGCTTCCTTCTCCCTCCCTGGTTCAGTGCTTTAAGTGGTTAAGGTGACACGCGGCCATTTCCTAATTGCCACTCATCCAACACACTTGTTGTCCAAGTGGCTGAGAACGGCCCTGCCATTGACACAGCTCTCAGCATGTAGCAACATGGGCTCGAGGGCACAGCAGAGCCTGGGAGAAGGCAGGGCTTCCCTGCACCGGGGCTGGATCGGGGTGGGGAACGTTTTGTGAGGGGCCCCCATTAATGTCGGCAAAACCCGAGGAGGACAGAGTTTTGGGAAAATAGATGGTCACAGCTATTACTAAAGATGAAGGATTATAAACACATGAAATGCTTGGGGTCTCTAGAGGGCACCCTTCGCCCCACCTGCAGAGGACACGGGATTGTGGCCATCCGGTGAAACTCCACCACAGGGGAGATCTTTCACCTGCACGAACCCCAAAGCACGCCACCTGTTCCTATTATCTTCTGGAATGCAGCACCACACGTGTGTATACCTGTCTCCTCGTACCTACTAGCCCGTCAGCTGACTGAAGATGGCAATGTCTCAATCACCTCTGTGCCATAAACGCCACATGGCTAACACATCATGAGTCAGGGGCCAGCATCCTGGCCTTCTCAGAAGGACGGGCCTAGGCCTTGCTCTGTCGCTCACTAGCTCTGGGACCCTCAGAAGGTGAGGGAGGATCTCTCTGGGCCTATTCCTTCTTTCTGCAGTGGAGGGAGGCAAGCAGTCAGGAAGACAAGGAAAATAGCAAGCAAAAATCAGTGTTGGAAGGCAAGAGGGTTACGGCTGACTTTAGGCAACTTTCAGGGCAAGAACCAGCCTCACTGATTTGTCGATATGGATTCCTAAGACTCTTTCATCTCCAGGACTTACTACTGTTCCTTCTTTATATCTGCTTTAAATCACCGGAAAATTATTTCCCACATTTTACAAAAGTATAAAATGATTTTTCATTTCGTACAATCTGTAAACTATACGGGGTCAAGGTAAGGGTTTCTACTGAGGCGACAACATGCATACTGGTGGAAACGCATGTAACTCCAATCCACCAGTGGGTGCTCACACACCCTCCTCAGCTTGGTCACCAATTGCAGGACACAGTCAAACACTTCTAATTATTTGGATGGGAAAAACTAGCATTAAAGATGAAATGAGGGCAGCCCGGGTGGCTCAGCGCTTTAGTGCCGCCTTCGGCCCAGGGCGTGATCCTGGAGACCTGGGATGGAGTCCCATATCAGGCTCCCTGCATAGAGCCTGCTTCTCCCTCTGCCTGTGTCTCTGCCTGCCTCTCTCTCTCTCTCTCTCTCTCATGAATAAATAAATAAAATCTTAAAAAAAAAAAAGATGAAATAGGCATGCTTGGTTCAATAGGACCTTCCGTTCACCTATGGCTCGGTTAGTATAGAACTACAGAAGTCACATATGCTTTTCCCTAGATGGTTTGCCTAGCATCAAGAGACTATACCTGGGGCGACCATTCCCTCAGCCAGGTGCCTGAGGGATCCCACAGGGAATAACGTACCCCCAGCATCAAACCACAGCCCAGAAAAGACATGTGGAGCAAAGAAAACATCAACACTTTGAAGTGGATATTGTTGTGAAAATATCCCTGATGAGTTATACTCAGTGCCAAGTCCCTGATCAGGATTTTCTTTTTAGAATGAAATCTAACATCTAAACTTCAAAATATGAGGAATGAAAAATCCATCTGTCAGATGGTACCCACGCAAGAGTCCACCCCCTTAGGAACAATCCCTGAAAGTCACTACTTTTATTAAGCAGCATATGGCAGTTATAAGTGAAACCTCACAATAAAGTCACCATTAACAGGGGCACCTGGGGGACTCAGTCGGTTAAGCATCTGCCTTCAGCTCAGGTCATGATCTCGAGGTCCTGGGATCGAGTCCCGCATCAGGCTCCCTGCTCAGTGGGGAGTCTGCTTTTCTCTCCCTCTGCTCCTGCCCCTGCTTGTGCACGCATGCTCGCTCTCTCTCAAATAAATAAATAAAATTCTAAAAAATAAATAGGCAAAAACTAAGAAAATAAAATCACCATTTGCAAAGCATCCAGCCCCTGTGGTCAATCTCTACCAACTGTGTTGATCCAAGTTTGTAGATCGTGGTTTTTAGAGAGCTCAAGACACAGAATCATAAACTACTGCCCGACTCCCACCAGAGTTGAAAAAGTCTGAAAAGAATTGAAACGCTGAAAGTTATTTTGTTTAAGCCCCCACCTATCCAAAGCTTGGACCCAGGCTCTAAATGTTCCCGGGGGGGGAAGATGGGCTCTGCCTAAGTCTCTCCATCCTTTCTTTGCAGTGACACTGGATATATGTCATGTGCCCTTTCCTTGCCATGTGAGTGAGCAAAAGACATCATCCAGTTTCACATCACTCATTCCAGAGGGCACTGGGTTCAGGAACAAAAAGAACATAAAAGGCCATTCAAAGACTCATGGGTGGTAGGCCCAGGACACACAACCACAAGAAATGATAAAAGATCTCACATAAAACAAAGCCTGTTGAGCAACTGACAGCCCGGATCCGCAGTGCAACTGGCACGTACTCTTATGAATACGTGGAAGATTAATAAATGAATCTTATCAGCTTCCTCTCCTGGTGACACGACAGGGACCCGCCTGACCTATCAACCCACAGGGACTCACGCACTGTAGCAGTAGCATCAAATCACTGGCAGCGGCAGGACAGTCCCCACCACGCCACCCACATCTTTTCCAATCTGCCCAACTAGAGCAGAGTAAAAGCTTGGAAAACCCCAACCCTGCAAATGCCCCCAAGGGCTGAGAAAATATTCCCGATGCTGGAGTAAGTAATGTGGCCATACACACCCCTCTCCTGTTCCTCTGGGTCAACCTAAGGTTGACACTTTCTCTTATGGGAAGAGGGCAGACTTGCTGGTGAAATGATGGGACATTTCGGGGCGCGTGAGTGGCTCAGTCACTTAAGTGTCTGCCTTCGGCTCAGGTCATGATCCAAGAGTCCTGGGATTGAGCCCAGGCAGATTGAGCCCAGGCAGATTGAGCCCGGGCATCGGGTTCCCTGCTGCTTCTCCCACTCCCTTTGCCCCTCCCCCATTGCGCACACACTCACTCTCTCTCAAATAAATAAAATATATTTTTTTATTTTTTAAATGTGACATTTGAAGAGGGTTAAGGTCAGCAGTGATTTTGAAAACTATGAGTCAGCCCTCCCCGTTCACCTGAAGGAATTCAAATGGAAAGTGGAAGATGCAAGACAGGCATGAAAGCCTGAGTGCAAAGCCCATGCAGAGGACACCGCATGGCCAGGCCTGAGACCTAGCATCGCTGGGCGCGTGGACCCACCTCTGCAGGGCTGTGGAACCAATGTAATGAATACTGCTCTCTGTAACTCCACACTTCTTTTTCTGGTTTCCAGAAATGTTTTTCATACCCACAATCACACTGTCCTATTACACGTTCCCTTACCGCATTCTGGAAGGCAAGGGCAAATTCTCCTCTTGGGGGGGGGGGGGGGAGGAGTGTGTTTAACACAAGAGTTATATCAAGTTATATCAAGTATAACTTGATATAACCCCCAGTTATATCAAGTATAAAGAGAAATGTTTACGTTTGAAAGTTTTCTGTCCATTTTTTCACCCCAATCTCAAAGTGCTGTTTTGAAAACATTACAAACATAAATTTCAGTCTTCTTCTTTAAAAGATAATAGAAAAAAATAAAAAAAATAAGATAATAGAGAGCTCACTTTAGCTGCTCTTTCCCTGGACGGCTTGATCTTCAGGCACAATTAGCTTTAGTTGTAACAGTGTCTTCCATTTCATTTGTACTCCATAAAATATACCTTCCTTCAAAGGCACTAACAGTCTTTTAATTTAAAACTAAACCCCGGGATCCCTGGGTGGCGCAGCGGTTTGGCGCCTGCCTTTGGCTCAGGGCGCGATCCTGGAGACCCGGGATCGAATCCCATGTCGGGCTCCCGGTGCATGGAGCCTGCTTTTCCCTCTGCCTGTGTCTCTGCCTCTCACTCTCTCTCTCTCTGTGACTATCATAAATAAATAAATTAATAAAAAAAAAATAAAATAAAATAAAACTAAACCCCACATAAATAAACTATGATTCACTAACAGCATTTGTGCTTAATGCAGAAGGTCCTTTCACCCAGAGACATTGGAAATATGGGGGGTGGGGGGTGCTAGGCCCGTTTACAGAACAGCAATGAAAAGAACGCGAGTCTGTCACGTGATCACTTTGTTCTCTCCTATGACACAGACAAAACATTTCCTTTCTTACCAAAGCCTCTTAAAATTACAGAAAGCTATTTCGTCTTTGTTGGCAAAAGTCAAAAGTTATCGAGTCCAAAGAAAAATTTAAGAAAAAACTATTCACCTCCCTTAATCATACCTCTTATACTTTGCAATAAAACAAACGGTTTTTTTTTTTAATTTATTTATTTTTATGATAGTCACAGAGAGAGAGAGAGGCAGAGAAACAGGCAGAAGGAGAAGAAGGCTCCATGCACCGGGAGCCCAATATGGGATTCGATCCCAGGTCTCCAGGATCGCGCCCTGGGCCAAAGTCAGGCGCCAAACTGCTGCGCCACTCAGGGATCCCAAACAAACTGCTTTTCGTGGATTGTTTCCCAATTTTAAACTAGAGGCCGGCAGTATAAAGGGCTCAGGTGTCACTCACCCGGCAAATGCTAACTTCAGATCTTCCCCCAGACGTGCCTACCCTGCTTAACCAGCCTAACTCCAGGCCTGACCCCGCCAAGGTTCTGCCTCCGAAATGAACATGCGAAGGTCAATGTGAGTAGTGAACACACATCAGATTCGCCATTTAAATGGAGAAACTAACATTTTCTTACATGAAAAATCAATACACTCTAAATCCTAATAATCCTAAAGAAAAACGTAGTATATATATATTGACCACTTTGACAGTCTTACACAAACTTTTCAGTAAACAACCATAAATGATACAAGGTCTGTTCTTCTCTGGGGGGCACTGTATTTGTCACTATTTTCTAGAACTGTCTAGACACTGAAGTCCTTTTTGAAGAAATAATTCAACACAGTCGTGAATCTAACTCATATTTCTAACTTTCTTATCTTTCCTTCCAATATAAAATGTCCCTCTTTTTTTTTTTTTTTTTTTTTTTAAGTAAGCTCTAAGCCCAGCATGGAGCCCAATGCAGGCTTGAACTCATGACCCTGAGATCACGACCTGAGCTGAAATCAAGAGATGAGGCTTGGGGTATATGCATGGCTCAGTCATTTAAGTGTCCAACTCTTGATTTCGGCTCAGGTCATGATCTCAGGGTGATGAGATCAAGCCCTGCGTTGGGCTCTGCACTGGGCATGAAGTCTGCTAAAGATTGTTTCCCCCCTCCCTCTCTCTCTGTGAGGAGGAGGAGAAGGAAGTGAAAGAGGAGGAGGAAGAGGAAGAAGAAGCAGAAGGAGGAGGAGGAGGAGAAGAAAAAGGAGAAGGAGAAGAAGAAAAAAAAAAGAAAGGGTTGGAGGCTAAATGAACCAAGCCACCCAGGTACCCCCAGATATAAAAAAATCATTGTAACATGCTAATATTAAGCAGTGTTTCATATTTAATTTGTTCCTCAGAAAAAATTAATCTAGCACCCCCAGTTTTTACAAGTCTTCAAAGACATAAAAGGGCCTTGGTTTCTGCTGGCTGTCTACATTTCCCCCATTATACTAGTATGCAAACCTTCAGCTCTTCCTCTATCACCAATCTCTCTCCCACCTTTAGCATTCTCGGGGCTCTCCATCATTATCATTACATCTCTCAACCACAAAAAGAAAAGAAAAGAAAAGAAGAGACAGGGGAAAAAAGGAAGGGAGGGGGAGAAAGAAAAAAAAGAAAGAAATCACATCTCTTTTGCCTCTGGCTTCTAACCCATTTCAATCTGGATTGCTTATAAAACAAAAAATACTTTCTTAGCGCAATTTCATTCCAAATACCAAACCAGTTCAGTTACACAGGTCCGCCTCATGCATCTTCACTTTCCCTAAACCAGCTGGGAACAGATGTCCATTTATTAGAGTTTCGAAAAAAGAACAAAAATAATCTGATGGCTCTGTCCCTGGAGCAGCTGTGAAGAGCCTCTGTCTCAGTGCTTCTCTAGGAAGGGGCACCAGGTCAACAAGGCTGGACCCCCAAATTGGCAAACACTTAGGTTTCAAATTAACAGTAACAAACACACGCACACACATACACATACATGCACACATCTGCAAGTGTGCGCAGCTCTGAGGAATGCTAAGCAATGATAAGTGGATCTATGGCAAGAATCTCCTAAGAATTTGTCATTTGAAGGCTCCATGCAAGTGACAAAATGCTAAAGAAAAGTGCTCACTTTTTATCTTTTTACTCCACATTAAACGGACTCTGAATGAATCTAGCATTATCTGGATATTGAAGCCCTTATTTTTAAAGAGGAATTCAACAGAGTAATGAAGGTGCACAGGTTCCTTTTCTGCCACATCGCATCACCACCCCTTACTTTTCTGCACTGGCTGGGGTCCTGATCATGTTGCCCAATGAGGGCAGAAGAATTTAATGTTCTACACAGCCTACACCAAGGTAGCATGGGGTGTGTGAGAAGACCCTTCAGGGGCGCAAGGAGGGCTCAGTCAGTTAAGCGGCCAAATCTTGATTTCAGCTCAGGTCATGATCTCAGAGTGGTGGGATCGAGCCCCACGTGGGCTCCATACTCAGCAGAGTCTGCCGGAGATCCTCTCTCTTTCTCTATGATAAATAAATCTTTAATTTCACATACAAGGTGACAAGAACAGGATATACATTGTGCTAATTCTGTATGAATTAATAAGAAAAAACAGCTGCTATTTATCCAGAATATTTACTTGTTTCACTAAATCCTCCTATCCATCTCAGTAGGATCCTTTTATCAATTCTCAATATGCAGATACTTTGGCCAAGTTAGTGTTTCTTTCTTCAGTCAATACTCAGTGTTCCTGATTTGAGATACAATTGATGGGAAAGTTCAAACCCCTTCTGGAAACATAAACACAGCACCACCTAACAGGGCACAACCTTGAGAGATACAAGAATAAAATCCACCCGCCCTTCCCTGTGGCTCTCTGCACTGCCCTCAAAGGCAATACACACAGGTGCCTCCCTGCCCTCCTGGGCCCATCCACTCTCCCCAGCCCTGCAGAGAAGCCAGGGAAATGTCCTGACACATGAGCAAAAAGGGTCCCCACAAACCTCAGCCCTTCCAGAAGCTCAACTTGCAATCTTTGGCATACATCCTGTGTCATCCCCCCTAAGGAAGGTCACCCTTAGATCCAAGATCTCAAAGCTCAGCCATAAAGAGCTCCTTGGCTTTTCCCGCTAAGGCTCTCTAGCAGCCCACAGAACTTCTAGAGAAGACTGCAGATCCCTGCTCTTGATCCCCCACCCCCGGAGCCCCAGTCTCACTTGGCTCCACAATGCTCTCTTCCACATGGTTGACTCCCACGCTGCCAGTGGTCAGAGGCTGTTCCTAACCTTCCCTCTCAGCTGCTCTGTGCTTTCCTCTCCCTGCAGTCAGCTTCAGAGACAGTGAGCATCAGGTGAGACCTCTCCCTGAGCCCTTCCTGCCTTCTGACCTTTCTCACTCCTGCACGACTGGCGGTTGCAAGCCGATCCTCCAAATCCACTGTGAGCTTGCTGCCTTGTCCTGCACTCTCGGGCCTGCCTGTCATCTCTATCTACTGGCACAAAGAGACCTCCCCCTAATCTTAGCCTTTGGACCACCCTCAGTGCCCTGTATCACGAGCACGCTGCCTTTACTCAAGGGCTTGATGGCCGGGACAAATTATGCATCTCTAGCTCCCTCCCAGTGCCTCTGCAATCCACTCGCCTGATGCCACTTCTAAAATCCAGGCTGTAGGAAGGAATCTGGGAATGAAGAAACTGTTCTGTATCACAATTCTGGGGGTGGATACATACTTTATTGTATTTGTCGAAACCTAGAGAACTTTACTGTATGTAATGGGGTGGGGGTAGGGGGATGACCAGGAATAGTGAGAGGCCCAAAATGAAGGAGCAACTTTAACAAAGAACCTAACTGCATCACAGTCGATAATATCAGCATGCAGAAGTGGGAGGGAAGAAAAGAACCTGCTGAAGTCCCGGGAAGACACAGTTCTGACTGCAGGCTGTAAGGCCGCAGAGAGAGGAAACTTGCACATACTCTCCTCTAGTTGGTACAAAACCTGCTGAAATCTAAATAAGGTCTGTAATCTACTTAGCAGTATTACACCGGTGATAGCTGTTTTGTTTTGATGACTGTTATGATGATGCAAGGTGGTCAGGGTAAAACGGGTACCTGGAAACTCTGCTTTTTTGCAACTTCTCTGTAAGTTATAATCATTTCAAAATATAGTTAAATGAAAATACATGCTATCATTTAATAGTGTACAGCTACTAAATGAAATCGAGCCAGCACCTCGTAGGTAGAAAACACCTGTACCACGGCCCCGTCCTGCGGGCTGTGCCCTCTCTCACTGTCCGTGGTCTTGCAGCAAGAATTCCGTGCCCCACCGTTCTTCCCTCCCGTAGACCCCACAGCACCACCAGGAGCCCACCAGGCTCCTCCCAACACTCAGCCTTTCCCTCCTCCCCAGGGGGTCCCATCAAACTGTGTATCTACCTTGGTTCAAGGGCAGCTGAGGCAACTCCCGTGATCACAACCATCGTGCACATTCATAGAACTCCTGCATTTCACATTCAGTCCTAATTCTACTGTTAAGAGCCACCTTTCCAAACTGCCAGTTTAAGATCCACTTGGGCTCCCCCAACCGCGTGTCAAAGTTAACCTAAATCCCTCACGTTCCAACCTGTTTCTCCTGAGTCCTGTGTTATGCCGATGACATTCACCTTCTCTGCGAAAACATTAAAAACCCTCAGGCAGCATTTCACATGCTATGAAACAGACATGACTTCTGTAGGATCTTATTAGGCTTTTCACAAACACAAGGCTAAAATACACATAGTAAATGCTGGATTTTTCTACACTGAACAGATTCCTTTCAGCAGGACGACTAATTATCATGCTAACGAATATTCTAAATCTCTGAAAAGAGGAATGCAGTAGTCTCCAAATTCTGCTAACCAAAAGTCCTTTTTTCCCCTGATCCATAATATAAATGCCAAAATGATTTCCCAAAAGGCTATACCAATTTTTGTTGCTGCCGTTATCCATTAGAGCTATTTTAAGTGCATCCTGTCCCTCAACTTTATAAATATTTATTAGCAAATGTCTGAGGCAGCAAAAAGATAACTTATTATATACCAATTTCTACATTATTGATTATTAGAAAGTGTGAACTTTTTCCCATATGGTTTGCTTACCAGTTGTAAGAGAAGTATTTGTTCACTGAATAATGAATGGACGCACAGAGGGAGATGATGAATATCCTATATTTACTTCTTTCTGCTGCTACATGAGCTAACTTACCAACCTACGCTCTGGTCTCTTAGCTAATAGTAATAAGCAAAAGCATACAGAACCCATCCATACAGTTCCCTAAAATAAATTCGTTTCTATGGACAAACCCTGGTGAAGACAGCATTTAATGTCCCAGCTACACAAAATGCAGACAACAAGTAGGAGGACAAAACACCCGCCCTGCCAGCACTGGTCCATTCCAGCACCAACGTTCCCTTTGCTAAGACTTCTTTGTGTCAGAAAATGTTCCACTTAGGGGCGCCTGGATGGCTCAGCTGGTTAAGAGTCTAAGGCTCAGGTCATGATCCCAGGGTCCCCAGCAGGTTGCCTGCTTCTCCCTATCCTCCCCACTTGTGTTCTCTCTCTCTTAAATAAATAAATAAAACCTTTTAAAAAAAATTTTTAAAGAGAAAATTTTCAGACAGCCTGGGTGGCCCAGCGGTTTAGTGCCACCTTCAGCCCAGGATCAGGCCCTAGAGACCCGGGATCAACTCCTGCATCAGGCTCCCTGCATGGAGCCGGTGTCTCCCTCTGCCTGTGTCTCTGCCTCTCTCTCTCTCTCTCTCTCTCTCTCTCTCTCTCTCTCTCATAAATAAATAAAATCTTAAAAAAAAAAAAGAAAAGAAAATTTTCCACCTAAAAAATGAGGTTAACAGGGACATGGGGAGGACTGGTACTTAGCTAGATATTTAGAAAGAGTGTTGCCAAAATCAAACACACAGCACAAAAAGCACAGAAAATATCCAAGTCAAACAAGGAGTGGCCCCTGGTCAGAAAATTTCAAGGAATGTTCCTATTCTTTTCATCCCACAACCAAAAGGGAATCCTATAACTAGAGCCAGGACACCTACCTGGCTGAGCATTCAAGATTACAGTGTGGAGAACGGTTTGGGATTATTAACCTTCCTCGTCACAGGGCACCTGTACTTGAGCAAGAAAAGGAAAGCAGCTAAGTGGACAGCACTCTCAAGTGGGGAGGCTGATCCTGAGGGGCCGGGCGATGGAAGGTCCCTACACGGAGCTGTGAGCCTCAGTCAGAATCAGGGTTAAAGCTGGGGCACAAATCAAACCCACCAGGTCAGAACCAGGGTGGTAGATGGAAGAGATGCCCAGACAGAGGTGCAGTGGCACCCTCATCTAACTCCACTGGATCCCTACAGCTTCCAAACCACAGCAGAACTACATTGACACAGACACAGCACTTCAGAGTTTGCACAACTTCCCACAAACAGCAGCTCTCTCCTCTGCAGATGAGTGGAATGTCAGAGAAGGTCATACCTGAAAGATGTGCCTTCTCCAAATCCCCAGAGCCCAAGCAAGGGGAGCTCTAAGAATTTATATAAAACTCTTAAGTTTTGAGTTTTAGTTAATTTTTTTAAAAAATCAATCAATAATTAATGTTAATTTGAGGAAGAGAAAATAATGTATACCTCCATCCGTTTCAAGATTTTCACACTCACAAAGTGATTCTCATATAGGGTTTCCCATGAAGGATAAATATAGAAGAAATTACATCCTGAAGATGTGAATTTTCATACTGTTCCAGTCGCCTACACTTTGCTTTTAATCTCCCTCATTTAACTCTGTCACTACCCTTGGCATTCCCTATCATCGAAGCTACACTGTAAATTGGGAAAGACAAACGCAAACCTCCAGTTCCCAAGTCCATTTTATTTCATGTATTTATTTTGCCTTCATAAAACCAAATGCTCAAAATTTAATGTTAATGAGTTTTTAACTATCTCCCTAAGGCTCACAAATCTTTAAAAATTCTTGGGAGCCGTAATAAAAGATATAAATCACAGACCAAAAATATCATCAACCCAAATTCAATCCTATTGCCAGATTCCTGTGTAGTATCGATACCGGAACTCAGACCACATAAAAAAGCAGCTTACCTCCTCATCCAAGGAATAATAATTTTTTTTAAGATTTTATTTATTTTTTTGAGACAGAGGGAGAGAGATGGCATGCATGTGATCAGGAGGAGAGGCAGAGGGAGACGGAGAAAGAATGCCAAGCAGGCTCCAAGATCATGACCTAAGCCAAAATCAAGACTTGGATACTCAGCTGACTGAGCCACCCAGACACCCCATAATAATAATTTTGTACTGATGTAGTCTTCTAAAAATCAGACAGCTACACAGAAACCAACCCGGGCAGTATTATGGAAAGACTGGATGAGAGAAAGAAGAAAGTGAGTCATGCGAGAAGGTGAGCCCATCTGGGGCAGATGCCTTGCAAAGACCAAGAGTGGGGACAGCCGGCACAAGGATCTTGGTTTTGACACCATTCTTCACAAAAGGGAACTAGGGTTTCTTGGAGAAATGGCTGATTCTAGGGATCCCTGGGTGGCGCAGCGGTTTGGCGCCTGCCTTTGGCCCAGGGCGCAATCCTGGAGACCCGGGATCGAGTCCCACATCGGGCTCCCGGTGCATGGAGCCTGCTTCTCTCTCTGCCTGTGTCTCTGCCTCTCTCTCTCTGTGACTATCATAAATAAATAAAAATTAAAAAAAAAAAAAAAAGGCTGATTCTAGGATCAGGCAGGAAATGCACAAAATGACCCGGAGCATGTTGGTTGTGCCAGTAAATGAGTAAGTGTCCCCAAAACAACACACCTACACTGACAGGGTCATGTCAAAGGAATGCAAAGGTCAGCTGAAAGAGCTCCCTGTGGCCTAAGCTTGTACAATGTGAGCAACAAATAAAGTAGTATTGGATGATAACCCAAAGTATAAAATAAAAACCAGTGAGTCTATGATATGAAACTGAAAATATAAATGAGATAAAGCAGATAAATCTCCTGTGCAGAAGAATTCCAATTAACTTATGTAGATGCTCTGCTCTTATGGAGGTGAATCAACCCCAACCCCTAACTCCTTAAAGTGACTTTCTTCCAAAGAGGACAGTACAGAAAGGGGAGGGGGAAAAAGTAGCTTTAAGTGGAAACGTCTGACAACCACTCTCCAAGCCAGATGACCAAGGTCAACATCCACAGTGGTAACTCACCTGTACAGCCATGTCCCAGAAACATGCAACCTCAGCCTAACCACGAGAAAGGCACAGAACAAATCCCAGTTGCTGGACATTCTATAAAATACCCTGCCCACTACTCATCAAACCTGTAGGGTCATGAAAAACAAAGGAACTCTGAGAAAGCATCACAGCCAAGAAAGGAGAGGAGTAAGGAGACGGGATAACGAAATATAACATCCTGAAGAAAAAAAAAAAAAAAGAAATATAACATCCTGGATGGGATGCTGGGACAGGCTAGGGCATCAGGTAAAAACTGAAGAAATCGGAGACCTCAGGCCAACAGCATTACAAACAAGGCATTACTAAAATGTTTACCTAACAGCTCTGTATATATGGAGATTAATTTTCCCTTTTATCCTCTTACCAATAAGCTGCCTCAAGGTCAGCCACTGACTAATCAAAATGACTTAACAATTTTTAAACCAAAGTTGATTAGAAATAGAATTTCCCGGGGCACCTTAGCTGGCGCAGCCAGTGAAACGTGCGACCCTTGATCTCAGGGTTGTGAGTTCAAGTCTCACACTGGGTGCAGAGATTACTTAAAAAAATAAAATCTTTAAAACAAAACATAACAAACGGAGAAAAGGAAAGAAAAAAAAGACAAACGAAACAAAGAAATCGAATTTCCCAAAGTTTGCATATTCCATGCTTTCTGCATCCCAGTATGACTGGGATGATCTTCTGCTACCACAGATAGCCACAGACTATAAAGATGATAAATGACTTATTTGGTGTCTCTTTTTGCCTAATGGCAGACAATGTGACAAGTGGATCGCTGAAAATTTAATATATAAAACAACAGCCTAGGGGGCAGCCCAGGTGGCTCAGCAGTTTAGCGCCACCTTCAGCCCAGGGCCTGATCTGGAGACCCAGGATTGAGTCCCATGTCAGGCTCCCTGCATGGAGCCCACTTCTTCCTCTGTTATCTCTGCTTCTCCCTCTCCCTCTCCCTCTCTCTCTCTCTCTCTCTGTGTGTGTCTCCATGAATAAATAAAATCTTTAAAGATAATAATAATAAAATAAAATAAAACAATAGCCTATAAAAAAAAATTAGGTTCCTCCGGGGGCACCTGGAGGGCTCCGCTCCGTTGGTTAAGCACCCAACTCTTGATTTCGGCTCAGGTCATGATCTCAGGGTGCTGGGATCCAGCCTGGCATCCGGCTCTGCACTGGACATGGAGCCTGCTTGAGATACTCTCTCTCCCTCTGCCCCTACCCACCTTGAAAAAAAAATCCTCCTAAATAAAGATTTGGTTGTGCAGGTCACATGGAAATAAATGAATTGTTTACACCTCTCACCATGATGTAGGTATCTTCTATTAAAGTCACTCTTTCCTTCCATGATAGCATTGTAAATGGAATCTGCTGTTCCAAACTTTAGCAGCCATAAATAGAAATTGCTGCTTCCCTTTAAATAAATTATATGCAAAATAATTTCCCAATCATATACTAAAATCCACATATATCACAAAGCCAATGTAATTAATGGCCCATATGCAGGAAACAGAACAAGGTGTACATCTAAGTTTTCCTAATTGTGATAAAATACACACACCACAAAATTTACCATCTTAACTAAATAATTTTTTTAAAGTAGGCTCCACACTCAGTGTAGAGCCCAATGCAGGGCTTTAACTCACAACCCTGAGACCAAGCCCTGAGCTGAGATCAAGAATCAGAGACCTAACCAACTGAGGCATCTATGCACCCTCTTTTTTTAAAGATTTTATTTACTTATTAATTAATTTATTTATTTATTTATGACACAGGCAGAGAGAGAAGCAGGCTCCATGCAAGAAGCCCAAGTGGGACTCGATCCCATGACTCCAAGATCGCACCCTGGGCCGAAGGCAGGTGCTCAACCATTGAGCCACCCAGGAGTCCCTGCACCCCTTAACTATATAATTTTTTATAAGAAGAGTATATAAAAATAATAAAATCAAAAAATACTACCATTACTAGCGGAAGACCTGCAGAGGAATAAAAAACAAATAATTGAACTTTCCCCGAACGTAGGCTAAAAATGTCTTAAAAACCTCTACATGGCGATTTCTAAATGCACACATTCTCCAAGGTTTGGACTTCAGACTTGATACATATACTCTCTCTCCCTCTCTCTCACAAACAACTGACTCACGAAACACTTGCACATCATCCAATAGTCACTCACTTCAGAGAGTTCAAAACTAATTTTTGTTTTTTTGTTTTTCTGAGATATCCAGTTAAAGGGCCCGGGGGGATATTTACAATCCTATGTCATTCAGGTCTCTTCCACTGGGTTCTCCATCTATTCCTCAAAATCAGACTTCCCTCTCCCTACACTGTTTTTCTCTCAGCCACTAAAATTAAGAATATCACCTCTAGGGCAGCCTTGGTGGCTCAGCGGTTGAGCGCCGAGTTCAGCCCAGGATGTGATCCTGGAGACCCAGGATCGAGTCCCACGTCAGGCTCCCTGCATAGAGCCTGCTTCTCCCTCTGCCTGTGTCTCTGCCTCTGTGTGTGTGTGTGTCTCTCATGAATAAATAAAATCTTAAAAAAAAAAAGAGTATCACCTCTATTTCTCTCCCACCAAGTCCTGCACATTCTCCTCAGTCCCATCACATGCATGCTCTCTAGAACACCTTCCCTGCTCTACTTGTGGACCATGTCACCTTACCCTAGACAAAGACAACACCCATTTCAACATTGTCTTATTCAGAACAGCCAGATTCACCTTTCTAAATTCTATTTTAACCCAATTAATCAATCCCCTCTATACAAAATCCTCAAATCACTTTCCAAACTACAGCCAAACTCCTTGGCCTGACACCGAAGACTATCCAGCTGGGCGAGGGCCACACACTTCCCTGGGGCAGCCCAGCAAGTATCTCCTACAGATGCATCTTTCCTTTTCAGGTCACACTATTTTCTGGCCCAGAATCCCCCCAACACACACCCTGCTCCATCAGCCACGCATAGGAACCCATTCCTCAGGTTTCTCTCACAGAAGAGTCTCAACTTCATCATCTTCAAAATGGAAACCAACAGTAAACAGCCACCGCACAGGACTGCTGCATAAGTCAAAATAAGTAATATATATGGAGAGCACCAAACACATCAGCATCAACCTGCTCTTTTCTTCTTCTCTTTGTTGATCTGTTAGAACAGTAAAACAAAAGAGGAAAAAAAAAGAAAAATGTGTTTTTGAGGCAAGAAGGTGAAGTAGCTTGGAGGTAATGGTTTGGCTGGAGGAAAAGGAGGACATTTTACAGAGCGATGGCACTCGTTCCTTACTAAGTCTCATCTCACTTCACAGTATATGGCCTCTCTCCCACTGCAGAGGTGCCCCCAGTCCAAGCATCGGCCATCGTTAGGGTGGCCTGGAGTTTGTACATGGACAAAGAATGCAGTTTCCTCTGGAAAGGCAGCAGAATTTCAACTCACAAAGCAAAATCCCTCAATAGGTCTGTCTCTCTGACTGTCCCATAACCCTTTGTCCTCATTTCAAAAGTCTGTCTTCCCGGTCAAGCATGCCCAAGAACTAGTTGCAATCTCAACAACTCCTTGCCCAACCTTGGCCCGACCCACACCACTAGACCACATTCACACACTGACTGGACACAACAGCAGGCCATGGCTCATAGACTGGGCCCCATGAGAGGCCAAGCACCAGCAGGAGCAGCCACAACACGTCAAGGCAAATGAAAGCCAGGCCAAGAGCCCTCAGTATAATCCTCCAGCCAGGAGCCCCACTCAGAGGAGCAGTCACCAAGTCCCACACCAATGAATCAACACTCCAAGAGAAGTCAGAGAAGGGGATGGACAAAGTGGGCTCAGAGAAAAGTCAAAGCAAAGGGGGCCAAGACCCCATCACATTGCAGAATTATCTACCCAGAGTCACCTAGTTCTCTGGAAAGTTGAATGGCTGCCCTTTCTTCATGGAAAGAGGAAGGGAGGCGGCCATGGGGGTGGGAAAGAAGATCGGGGTCTGGCGGCTATGAAGGCAGGGTGACACAGGGAAAGGGCTCCCTGGCAGCCACCCCAAGAAGAGGTTAGCATCTGCGCAGGATGACCTCTGAGGTCATGCTAAGTTGTGACCCCACTCTAGCGGGTGTGCTGGTCATCCCTTCCAACAGGTGCGCATTTGTGCGTGTGTCCTCTCTCCCCAACTGGTTCAGTCCATGCTCTACAACCGCCAACAGCAATGCTCTCCTGAGAGCAAGTGTTGACTGAGCAGTGACGTATGAGAGTAAAAACTACTAAGCGACTGAGGGGTGCCTGGCTGGCTCAGTTGGTGGAGCGTTCAACTCTCGATCTTGAGATCAGGAGTTTGAGCCCTATGCTGGGTGTAGAGATTACTTTAAAAAAAAAAAAAAGATCTTAAAAAAAAGTTATTAAGCAACTGAAAGCAGACTACTTTCACAAGCACACAGCCTCTACCTCCTCCACCCACAAAATAACCTGGGGACCTGGATTCGAAGGCTGACCCTCCAGTTCCGTGTCAGCTCCCCTGTACAACCACTCCTCAGACACCTGAAAACTGCTAGAAGCCAAGAAGACAGGAAGGCAACTGATCTAGGCTTGGCAATTTCCAGCTTCCAAAAGATCCAGGTCCGGGTCAAGCAAAGACATTAAACAAGGGAATAAAAAAGAGGGAGAGAAAGAGAAAGAGAGGGAATGTGGAAGAAAATTGTCATGTCTATCAGGGGCACGCCAGTCAATCCCTGGAATGCAGAAGTAGAAAAACAGGCAGGGCGTTTTTTGTGTATTAATATTTTGTACCGGGCAAGAGCTTCCCGTGAAACATTTTGACTGAATTCATGGGTTTCTTTCCTTCCCTCCTGAAATCCTACAAAGATGACATTAAAGTATTTTTAAAAAGCTAAAAAATAGCAAATACAGACAGAAAGTATCTGGTACTGCTCAGGACTGGGGGCGCTGAGAGCAGTGAGGAAGGACAGTCCTTCTCTCTGGGGGATCAAAAGTGCTCCAAGTGACCATGAAGACAGCTACCCAACTCTGTGTGTACAAAGCAGAACCACTGTACCCTGCACATGGGTGAACTGTATCTCTAAATAAAGTCCTTACCAAAAACTACCTGGATCATATACCCACACAAGGCAAGGACAGCAAGAAGGGAGTCAAATCAACTTAAGACACCAACAAAGTTTTAGGAAAAGGAGGAGGACAGAGGGGTGGCAGCTGGCTTAGTAGGGTCACGAAGTTACAACCCAAGGTCATGCAGGAGGCTGCCAAGGAGACGGGACAGTTGGTCCTAGGGAACATCAATTTTTTTTTAAGACTTTATTTATTTATTCATGAGAGACACAGAAGAGAGGCAGAGACACAGGCAGAGGGAGAAGCAGGCTCCATGCAGAGAGCCTGATGTGGGACTCGATCCCAGGACCCCAGGATCAGGATCTGAGCTGAAGGCAGACACTCAACTGCTGAGCCACCCAGGTGCCCTGGTCCTAGGGAACTTGAAAGAAGCTCAGGCCTTGGACTCAGCAAAGGAGACACCATGTATGGCAGGAGGAGGAGGCTAGGGCTCAAATAGGGAGTGGATAAAGAGCCCGTGTACAACTTCCTGGCCCCCTGCAAGCTAGCACAGCCAGGGGAGGGCAAGGAGAAAATTCTGCAGGTCATCTGAGCCACAGAGGCTTGGGATTCAGAGCCACAGGTGTGAAGTAGCAGACAGAAAGCCAGGCCTGTGGCCTTCCGTATGGACAAATCTCCGAAGAAATGAAGGCTCCAATGAGAAGATCCCAGATGCTGACTTGTGGGATCCTGCAATGAGGGGTCCAGCTCTGTGAGTAATCACAGAACCCCCGCCCCCCCCGAAGGACAGTCTCATGGGGAAGCGAGAGCTTCCAATCAGCTTTTCACGGCCTCATCCTTAACTCAAGACTGTCACATCTGAGGAAATGCCTCCAACAGGAAAGAGACCAGAATAAATAAAGAATTAAAAAACAGAAAGAGGACAGAAGTGCTGCAAAGAGTGGAAGAATGTATACACAAATAATGTCCTCAGAGGAAACAGAATAGGACGTTATGGAAAACAAGCGCCCAGAGAAGAAGGATGAACTTCTAGAAATAATAAATAACTGAAATAAAAGATAAAATGGGTAAAAATAAATAAGTAAAGTCAAGGAATGCAGACTTGAAAAGAGATCCAGACAACGAAAGGGAAAAGGCATGAATATTAAAAGTTCAATCCAGTTGGTCCAACATCTGACTTAATAAGAGTGTTTCAGAAAGAAAAAATAAAGACTGAGCGTTATCAAAGAGAAAATACAGGAATATCTCCCAAGACTAAAGGGGCCAAGTCTTGGGACGCTGGGGACTGCACAGGGCTGCCAGATAAAATAGAGGATGCCCAGTTCAATCTGAATTTCAGATAAACAATGATTTGTCTTTTCGTAGAAGTACGTTCCATTGTTTATCTGGGCATCTTGTTATTTTCTATTTGCTAAATCTAGCAAACCCTCTACTTCTCATGGCCTAGCACATCAAACAAACAGTCTGTGGCAGGGCAAAATTAAACAACCACCCCAAAATTTAAGAAATACAAAAACAACTGTGCGCTGTTTCCTGTGCCGCGGGCTTACTCGGGTTCCCCCATTGGCCCCTGGAGTACTCAGCACCCTTGTCTCCAGACAGAAGGGGGCCCTGCCCTGGGCTTGGGCTTTAGACAGCTATTTATCTCAAGTACTAAACAGAAATTTGTTGTTGTTGTTGTTTTTCTCTTCGGTCTCTTATGAGTTTCATTTTGTTTTTGTTTTTTTCTTTAATTTTGGAAAGTGGCTGGGTAAATAAGAATTATACCAGAGACAGGGCAGTAGGGAAGGTGTGTGTGGATATGGAGACCACAGCTTCCGCCCTGGGGTACCAGAGCTCCCTGACTCCCAGGGGCACCAAGGCCCAAGTTTACAAATGCCTGCATGTTTTCAATCACAAGGGTTAAGTGGGAGAGAAGTTCTAGAAAATTATGCTGGATGGAGACTCCACCCATCCAGGCTCCCTGGGAAGCAGCTGGGTCCCAGAGGCTCCGGCCCAGCTGCCACCTGCTCCCTCGGCTCCCAGGGCTGCTGGGAGGATGAGGGCACCTTCAGACTTTGGGACCTGAGGGGCAGGCTCCCAAGGCCATGGATGGGAATGGGGACCGGGCCCCAGATACAGCTGGATTTAAACCTTTTAAATATTTAGACATATGGTATATACCTTTTAAATATTTAAATATGTCTTTTAAATATTTCATTATACCTTTTAAAAATTTAGCCAGCTGGTCTTCTATAGTTTTGCCCCAGGCTCTGCTCTGCAACAGCAAGGCGTGGCCTGGGGCCCATTATTACTATTACTATTATTATTATTCTTACTTTATAGGCCAGGCAGAGAAAGTTTCAGGATCTTGCTCAAGGACACATGGCCAGTAAATGTTAAGAGGATGGACAAAAACCCACACCTTCGGCCTCCATAGCCCAGGCTTGTGACCTCCATCAGGATAGTCAGGAGGTAACATCTAAAATGAAGTCCAAAGTTAGCACTGTGAGGTATTATTCAGAAACCAGAGAGTCAATTAACAGAAGATCAAAAAGGTGAAATTAACCGTCCACAGGGCTGAGGACTGGAAGACTTTGTTGGTATTCCTCTAAAGCTGTGTCCGTGTTTTCACAAAAAATTGAAACTGTTAGAAATCGTGAGGTTATGATCTTAATTTCACATCTCCTCCCTCAATAGAAACAACTTAAAAAAAAATCACTCTGCTCCTCAAAGCATTTCTCAAAAAAAAAAAAAAATTTGCATAAAATCTACTCATGGCTTTACCTAATGCAAATGCAAATCTGTCACAATTAGAAAGCAGTTCACTAATTGTAACCCTTAGGGCATGACTGCATTTAGTGTGGTCTTAAAAGCTGTTTACAGTGAAATATGGCATATTCCATTACTTGTCGGAAAAAAGTGTTACATAACTGAAAACCCAGAAATAGTCATTTTTTTATTGCAAAATTAGGTTTCATGAATATTCAGGAAGAATTTTTAAATGTATTTTTCTTTTTTTAGGTCTCTCTTCTCCCAACCTCAGTGCATTGAGAAGACCCTTCCCCAGTGAGAATTTAAAAAAAAAAAAAAAGAAGGAAGGAAGGAAGGAAGGAAAGAAAGGTGCGGGGGAGGGCTCAGCCTCCAACTACTTTTGGATCACGTATTCTAGAAAACCACACAGCTCATAAAAAAGTATTTGTTTAATTCGGAAGCAGTTGAACCTTTCTGTCAAAACTACCAAACCTAAGAGCACATGTAATGAAATGTTAATGACAATCCCCCCTTACACCGGGGTGAGTATCAAAGAGAAATTCCAACCCGGAGAATTTTTTTTTGTGTGTTTCTGTTCGAGCCCTGGGGAGGGAGAAACAGAGAGAAAAAAGAAAAAGGCTTACAACCTAAGACTTGACCCCAGAACAAAACCATGGCCCTTTGAAGAATGCAGTCGTGTAGCCTTTTATGTCTCTAGCTAACCAGGCCGCCCGATTTAAAATGTGAGGTCACACGGGGCTCCGGTCTCATCTCCCAGCTTGTTCTCTTGCTGGTTTACCTCCGTTCGCTCCATTCCTGAGCCTCATCTGACTTTCAACCCGTCAAAGCCTCCTGAAGCCTCCTCGAAATGAGCAATCCCGACCTGCTTCAACCTGTTCAGTTGTTTTGATCTTTCTAACATTTATCGACATCGCCCATCATTGTTTTATTTATATAACACCTTTAAAGAGGGACCGGAAATGGTTTGTAGTAAGAGGTACATAAGGACCAAAAATTCTGCAGAGGAAGAAAGGCATCCCCTTGACACCAGTGTCTGAAAGGCGTGTGCTGCAACCTTCCTTTCTCAGTTTCCACCCCAGACACCAGGGACGGCTCCACGGGACCCCAGCACACAGGCCGGATAAAAACTGCTGCATTTCCACTCAAGGGGAGGTGCCTGCAACAGGCCAATACACAGAGGCGCAAAGCAGAGCAGAGCCTACCAGTGTGGGGGAAGGTGGGAAGGAAAGTTATCATTTAACCGGTACAGAGTTTTTGTTGGGGGTGATAAAAAAGTTTTGCAGACAGTGATGTATTTAATGCCACTGGGCTGTATACTTACGGATGGTTAGAAGAAAACCCATGATGTTACACAGATGTTACCCACAATTACCAAAAACAAAAAACAAAAAGAAAAAACTGCACTGACCAGAGAGGAACGGGGAGGACAAGTAATGATGGATTTTAAAATGAAGATTTTAGAGGGGCGTCTAGTTGGCTCAGTTGGTTAAGCGTCTGACTCTTGATCTCAGCTCAGGTCCTCATCCCAAGGTCCTAAGTTCAAGCCCCACATTGGGCTCCACGCTGGGCACAGAGACTACGAAAGAAAGAAAGATAGAAAAACAGACAGACAGAAAGAAAGAAAATGAAGATTTTGGAAATGCATTCCAATGTCCAGTACCCTTTTTGTGACCATCTTCAGGGAAATAGCCTGATAAATATCAGCAAAGGACTCGTAACCCTTAGCAAACAGCAGTCTGAGGGGCACAGGGCCCTGATTTCGAGCATTCATCCATTTCTGTGTTTAGGTACTCCCACCACGATAGGTTTCAGATTACTAATACGTCGCTGATGTGCCTAAGAGGAGGTACATGCAGTGGGCGAGCGAGCCAGTGAGGGGCAGCTCCAACACACAGCCACATCCCTGTTCCCCAAAGGAAGGAAGGAAGATTCTGGAGTAAAATGGTTAAATAACATTTAAACTGGTTTCCTTACCACAAGGTTTCCCTAAATCTTCATCCCCACCATCTTTTGAGATTTTTTTTTTAAAGATTTATTAGAGAGAGAGAACACTCGAGGGAGCACAAACAGGTGGAGGAACAGATTGAGAGGGAGAAGCAGACTCCCTGCTGAGCAGGGAACCCAATGTGGGACTGAATCCCAGGACCAGGACAGTGGGATCAAGACCCAAGCCAAAGGCAGACATTTAACAGACTGAGCTATCCAGGCACCCTCATTAATAAACATTTTTGAATCAGAAAGAGGTATTGGAGTATGAAACGTTTACCAAATCTATTTGACTCTCTTTTTCTTCTAAGAGCAACTCAGAGGTACCCCATTACCCCATGTCTTTTGGGAAACATGGCTGTAAAGAAGTGAGTCTACTCGTTGGCAGCCCGCAAGCAGACACCATTCCACAAAGCACAGATGGCAGGGTGTCCAGAAGATGCCTACTGCTCTGCAGAGTGCCACCGATACCAGGTGTGACCAGGGCACCCTAGCAGACAATCCATGTGGGGAAAGCCAATTTGGATCGAACTTACAGAACAATTTATACAGAATAGCCCAAAACGAGCCTCTGCTCACCGGCCCTATGCCACAGGGTTTGAGGGAAGAAAGGGAAAGTTTGGGTAGATGCCTTTGGTCTTTCCCGTGGAATGGAATATCAACTTCTCTCCAGGACCCAGAACACATCTCTTATGATTCCAATTACCCCCAAGGCCTTAATATAGGTTAACTTCTAAAATACTCCAGGTAGGGTGCAGTATGAATCTAGATAAAGCTGCCAAGATACCTACAGAAAACTGATAAACCAGCTCAGTTCACAGAATGCCAAGGAGTGCCTAAACACAGAGGAAGACCAAGTCTAATGGAAATGAAGCTGGTAAAAGGAGGATCAGAACTGCAGAAAAGGCAAATGATTAATTAATTCCTTAGGGAAGGATAAGGAGGTCAATAATCTTAAAGCCTCGCAAATTAACACCCAGAAAAAGCCACGGTTTATTGGATTTGATTAGTAAGAATATTATTTTCACTTATTATTTCAACCCCTCCTAAACAGAGGAAAGGCCTTCTGTGATGAAAATCACATATTTATGCTTCCTGGCAAAAGTGCTGAGAATGACAAGGCCATTACTGCCCATTGATGGGCAGTAAGAACGAGACAGAAGCAATCTGCCACAAAGGGACCGGCAAGACGCAGGGGGGCCACAGAGCCACTCCTCCTCGAGTCTAGAATCAGAGGAGGGGATCCCTGGGTGGCTCAGCGGTTTAGTGCCGCCTTCGGCCCAGAGCGCGATCCTGGGGTCCCCAGATCGAGTCCCACGTCGGGCTCCCAGCATGGAGCCTACTTTGCCCTCTGCCTGTGTCTCTGCCTCTCTCTCTCTCTCTGTCTCTCATGAATAAATAAAATCTTAAAAAAAAAATAGAATCAGAGGAAATGGTTGTCCCACCTCGCAACCAAAGACAGTCCACACAGGACAAGGAAAAAGCCACAGTGACCCTGGTGAACATGTTGGGAGCTTTTCTGAAGGATCAGGCTACTCTGGAACCACTCAGCTATAAGTAAAAACAAGCCTACCAAGGCACCACGCAATCACTACTCTCTCGGTTACACACACAAGAAGCATGAGAGAGAGGGGGAATATTTAGAGAGAAAGAGAAGATTAAGGCCAACCATTTCATGGGTAAGCCAGGTCTTCGGGCAATTCTAACAGATCGAGTAATAAGCACTTAGGTCCAGAAACGTATACAGCTTCCCAATTAGCTCATTTCTAAGAACGAAGGGTTATCCGTACTCTATGATAGAAAAAGATTCATTGAGGTCTGAAGTAACGCAAAGAAACTTCCAATTATTCTTTTTTTTTTAACCTTTGAAGTACAGATCAGAAAGTGCTGATCTGATAAGCTGGATTAGCCAACCTGCTGTCTTTATTGACAAGCATTCCTTAAGACTTTCTGTCCACGGGGGCGCCTGGGTGGCTCAGTCGGGTGAGCATCTGACTCCTGGTTTCATTTTTTTTTTTTTTATGTGACTCCTGGTTTCAGATCAGGTCATGATCTCATGGTCTTGAGATCGGGCCACATGTCGTCAGGCTCCACACTAGGCACGGAGCCTGCTTAAGATTCTCTCTCTCCCTCTCCCAACGTTCCACCCCTATCTTCCTCCCTCCCTTCTGCTGACTGGATGCTGCTGAAACTACAGGTTGAGAACCCCACCAACTCATCCACCAGCCAGAGAACCTGGAGTTCTTTCATGCCATTGTTACAGTAATGGCATCTCACTGCCTACAGCTCAATCACCTCCTGCTCCAGGGAGGTTCTAGCCAATGTAACGTCTCAGATTCAAAAATCTCCATGTAAACACTGCCACTCCATTAGAAGCACCTCTTAACTGAAATGCTAAGGTAGCATCTTTGAAAAAAAGCTCTATTTAGCCAAAGGGCTGCCTTTTATTTACTCAAAATAAAAATAATACTTTTCTTTCATCCCTAGATTTTGAAACCATTTTTATTGTAAGAGTAGTATATGCTCTTCGTCAATCCTCTAAAACCCAAAAATAGAAGCAAAAGTCTTTAGGAAGCCCACTAGTCAGAGGTAAGCTCTGATAACATTTGAGATATACAGAATTCTAAATGCATACATACGCATAAATATAAATACACATATACATTTTTAACATAATAGGCTTTGTCACATTCAACAATATCTTTCCGTGTCTATGCATGTTTCCATCATGCCGGACATATGTTCATGTTAATTCAGTGCATACATTTGTTCAAGAATACCCTTTTAAATTTAGATTTTGATATTTTCCAAAAAGATTTTGCCAAGGCAAGGAACCACGAGAGAGACCTTTCTTGGAGAATTCTTGCAAAAATAAGAACACTTCAAAAAATAACCTTTAAGATATACAGTGTTGAGTTTCACCCATTTGCTTTAAAATTCTGAAGATGTATTTTTAACTCATGTGGTAAAATGAAAGATGAAGGAAACAGACATTAAAGTCATTTACTCTCACTCTTAAATCATAACCCTTATGTTTAGCTTCTGTCGTTCTATCCATCGAGAGATGACAAATTCTTGACTTCACAGTAAACTAGGCTTCTCTGTGGATAAGCATTTATTCATAAATGTGCAATATATTTATCTGTATTTATCCATATCTGATATCTCAGTACGCTTTCACTTCCACTTTCCGAAGGGATCTTAGCCTGAAGGGAAGCCTTATCAAAATAAGCTACTTCCCCCAGTTCAAGGAGAGGATGAATCCAGAAGCTCACCAAGCTTCAAGAGAAAAGGCAAACACTGGTTGAGGATGCGAAAGAAATTCATATGAGTCAGCAATTTTAAAAAAAGAACTGGTCAGAAAGACATATTAAGGTAGCTAGTCAACTCTCTAAGGTACCCTGAGTCAAACTTTTAAGTCAAATTCCTATTTTAAGTCAAGAGGCTTCTTACATATGCAAAACCACAGACCAAAACCCAAGTATAAGAAAACTTTTTAACCCCATTTATAAAGCACAACCCATTTATCTGCTGATTTTTAAATGTTCCTAAGTACAAGGGTCCCAGGTCCCAGGACACCTGAATGGCTCAGCAGTTGAGCTTCTGCCACAGTCCCCAGATCGGGCTCCCTGCATGGAGCCTGCTTCTCCCTCTGCCTCAGTCTCTGCCTCTGTGTGTCTCTCATGAATAAATAAATTAAATCTTTAAAAAACAAAAGGGTGGGGGGAGTCCCAGGTCCCTCTAAAAAAGAAGGAGCAATCTGCCTAAGAGATCCAAGGGATGAGGAAGAGGAAGAGAGGCAGGGAAAGGGGAGGGGAGGCGGCTGAGGAGGGGTAAGGGAAAGGGAGGAGGTGGGAGGAGGGACAGGGAGAGGAATAGGGTGTGGGTACAGAGAGACATACACAATTAAAATAGTGGCTGGTGATGATACAGGTCATACTTGAAATGCAATTAATATTATACTTTTTGTTACATTTTTCTATTTCTCAAAAAAGAGAGGAGGAGAGAGAGAAAAGAATTCTTTTACCAGACCAATTGAGGCTGATGAGAATTTTAGCAAGCAGATAACAGATACCATTAAAAGTTTAAAAAAAAAGAAATACCTAGAAGTCGTTAAACAGGTAATAACCACCCTTCCAGGGAAGAAATGGGGCCCTGGGCACACTAACTGCCCTATGGGTAGAAGAAAAGCAAATGTTTGGATAAGCCCAGGTTATAACAGTTAAAGTACTGACAAGAGTACTTAATTTTATTTAGGAGTTTATATTTCTTAAGCACCTGCTCTACGTCTGGAAAAAATGTCCTTTTAAATCGAACGTTCAAGTTAATGTGACTGCTATTCTCTTAATAACTGTATATTATAGAAAATGTAAAATATGTATGAAGAGCCAAAGTAAAAGTACTATGAAGAAAAAGTAAAATACATAACATATGGATATACGTTCCACGGCTCAAGAAAGACAATCCGATGGCTTTCAGGTAAAGCCTGAACAAGCACCCTTTATTTGTGCCAGCTACCTGGGAACAGGGAAGGAACTTCAGGGCTTCTCTACCTCTATCTAAATAACTTCAGATCTTTTAACTCTTGCATGTTACCTAAATGCGTGGGGAGAAAAAAGAAAATCAAGAAAAGAGAAAATATAGTCCATACTAGGCTGAAAGAGGGGCCAGGAGAGGCAAACATTCAGATACACTCTCACTTAAAAACAAAACAAAACAGGGCAGCCCGGGTGGCTCAGCGGTTTAGCGCCGCCTTTGGCCCAGGGCGTTGGGGACCCGGGATCAAGTCCCACATCAGGCTCCCTGCTTGGAGCCTGCTTCTCCCTCTGCCTGTGTCTCTGCCTCTCTCTCTGTGTCTCTCATGAATGAATAAATAAAACCTTTTAAAAATATATAAATAAATAAAACAAAACCAAAAAACCTCGAAATGAAAATATCAGATTTCATATTCACAAAATTAGAAAACACATGATATTGAGCCACAATAGGATATGTTCAAAACGGCCCTTTCATGTGGAATTAAGAGATTTAATATTTAGTTTTCCTTCGTACTTTGCTAAAATCACATACAAATTCCAAAACACTCAGTTTCCCACATTTTCCTCTATAAAGAAAACTATCTAAGGGGTGCCTGAGTGGCTCAGTCAGTTAAGCGCCTGACTCTCTTCTGCTCAGGTGGTGATCTCAGGATCATGAGATCAAGTCCCACGTGGGGCTCTGTGCTCAGAGCGGAGTCTACTCCGGAACCTTTTCCCCTGCCTCCCCACTCGCACACACATACACACACACACTCTCTCTCAAATTTTAAGTATTTAAAAAAAAAAAACTAAGAATTCCATCCTGAGTATGCCCTTATAAAATTAAACGTTCCATAAAGATTGTTTTATTTTTAGTTTTTTGTGTGTGTTTTATTATTCAAATGATTAAAGTCCTTTAAAATACATGGGTTTAAAAACAAACAAAAAACAAATAAAATAAAATACATGGGCTGCTTCTTCTTCTTTTTTTTTTTTACATGGGGTTTCTTAACCTAGACTAGAACATAATCCCAGAAAACCCTTACGGACTACATTCTGCTCCTTCAATGTTCTGATTTCCTCCTTGATGTTCTGATTTCCCAGAATATAGGACATCCCCAGCAAGACAACTACAATAGCAGAGCAGGGAAATAATTTTTGAAAGCAAAGCGCTAACCTAACAGAAACTTCTGTGGAGGGCTCCTTTCATTTCAAAGCCCCTGCTCAAAGGAAAATCAATGTGCATGTGATTTGACTCCTCTTGGCTCCCCCCCCCCGGGGGGGGGGTTGCAGGGTGAAGCAGCTTTCAAAAGCTGGCCACCTCAGTCACTTCCTCAGGAAGTGGGATTGACCACAGCTCACCCCCAGCTCAGCATGGTCTCCGGCATTCAGAGAGGGTCTAGGATTTGGAAGACGACACGTTCACCACCTCTAGCAATACTGGCCTGTCTCATATGACCCAGACGCTCCTGCACACTCACACGTGGGGGGCTTCTGCTTTGCTCTGTGGCTCTCCTGGGGGCCCAGGTGGACGGTGACAAGTCCCTCCCTGCTTGCTGCAGCTGATCAGACCCTTTCTCTATCTCCCCTCTTCTCCCACCAGTCCATCTCAGCGACCCAAGAGGCACAGGACACAGGGTGCTGGATCCAGCACCCTGTGACGAAACCTGTACCAAACATACCCAAATTCAGCACCTCCAGTCAATTCACATGACCACTGTTTTTCTTTTGCTTGCTCAAGAGTCAAAAATAGAATTGCGCTGACTTGCCCAGAGCGCTGAGGTTCTTGAGCAGTGGAATATCTACTTACTGAACATACAAAGCTTCCAAAAATACCTGTCTCAGGTTTTTCTTTAGAAAGCAGAATGTAAATTTAAAGGGCAGGGCTGCCCTCAGGTTAGCATTTCAAAGCAATGGCTCTGGCTTGAAAAACTCCAGCACAGAAGTAAGAGTGTGCTGAGTACCAAACCACTGCTGGGACCTGAACAGTGAGCTCAGTTCTCAGGCCGCACAACCCAGGCTGCCGGGCTAGCCAAACCTGCCTATAGAAACGTCCTCCCCAGGGCTGTCCTTCATTTCACCTCCAGGAATCCCTCTGGAAACCAGGTAATCCACCTGACGTCACTGCAGATATCTAGTGTATGACAATAAAAAGGTGCTTGGGGCAAGGGCTTGCCCAGACAGACACCCACTGAGCTAGCGAATAATGAAAGAGAACCTTCAGCTAAGGAGATTACCATGGGATTCTCTCTCTCCCAGCAGCACGCCCACAGCCAATAAATCCTTAAAGTTCAGAAAGAAGGAAGAAAAAAAAAACTGCTCTTATCCTTTCTTTTTACCCCCCCAAAGGAAAAAAGGCCAAGGATCCTATTTCCTGTCTCTGGATGACATGTCATTGATCTTATGGCATAGGCGCAATGCTTTATTTTTTTTTTTTTAAGATTTTCATTTATTTATTCATGAGAGATGGGGGGGGGGGCAGAGACACAGGCAGAGGGAGAAGCAGGCTCCATTCAGGGAGCCCGACGTGGGACTCCATCCCGGGAATCCAGGATCACGCCCTGGGCTGGCTGCAGGCGGTGCTAAACCACTGAGCCACCCAGGCTGCGGGGGGGGGGGGGGGGGGGGGGTGGCATGTTTTAAACCAAAAAAAATATATCTCCCTAAATGGGAGGCATCAGTCTAAAAAATGTCTGGTGAAGCAAAACTCTGGAAAAAATGTAAATGTCCATCAGCAGGGAAATGATTAAATCAACTGCGGTACGTCCTCTTAACTGCGGTAAAATACATATAATGTGAAACTTACCATCTTAACCATTTTCAAGTACGTAGTTCAATAGCGTTAAGTACACTCACATTATTTATAATATATTCTTTATTATGGAAAATTATGCAGTCATTAAAGTCAGGTAGATGCGGAGCACCTGGGTGGCCCAGTCAGTTGAGCCTCTGACTCTCGGTTTCAGCCTCAGCTTATCTCACCAGTCCTGGGATCCAGCCCCAAGCTGGGCTCTGCGCTAAGTGGGGCATCCACTTGAAGACTCTCTCCCTCAACCCCTCCCTCACTTCGAAAAATATTTCGCTCTTGCTCTCTCTCTATAGTAAATAAATAAATCTTAAAAAAAAAAAAAAAGCAAGGTAGATGTATCATACGTACTGATGCAGAACAATCAAGATACACCATTTAGTAGGGGGGAAAAATCAGGTCATAAAACAGTATCTAAATTACATTAAAACTAAAAAAAAAGCATACTGCATTTTATTTTTCATACAGAAATGTATACATACATACAGAAATGTAAAATGAATAGATATGTCAAGTTCACAGAAAGGTGTAGGATGCACACCAAACACTCTGACACTCAAATCCAGAAAGAGCAGGGGATAGGAAGGCAGGGGGGAAATATTTTTCGAAGTTCATCCACCAGGCTAGGTGTGCATTTTCAAAATCTCATACCTACAGGGAAGTGGAAGCAAGTTTCTATTTCCTGTGAACTTTGGGATCAAGTTATCAATCTTGGTAAGTTCTGTGAAAGGTACTTTTGCTATAACCCCATTTCCCACTGGATTTATGTTCTTTTAACTAAAAGACCCTGGTGCTGGCGATTTACTAATTCATCAATGAGTTTACAGAAATACTGAAAGGGTCTAGGCTAAACCGGTCACCATCAATAAGCTTCAGGAAAGTTCATTACAGCCTCTGCTCAAATAGTTTCGTGAGAAAGCAAGGGAAAAAAATCGTAAATTTCTTCACTACTAGTTAGATGTAAAGCGCCTTTTTCTTTTTAATGAAACATGTTTGGTGAATTCCAGTATATCAAACTTGAGAAATCACCTGTCCATTTAAGCGCTAAAACAAAGGATTCCTCGTTCAAGAGAAAAACCCATAAAAGCTTTAGCATTCCTCTGGCATTTTTTAAATACCACATTTTTTAGCAGCATCTCAGCAAATTCTATCTTGAAGCAAAGTATAGATTTTCTAAATCAGAATTGATAGTTTGGGTATACAATGGAGAACTTCAAAGTAATTTCCCTTTGTCACCTGAATAAGCCTTCTCCGTTTTCACACATAAACCCTAAATCCTGCATGGAACCCTTTGTCCCTGAAATGCTACAATCAAACCAGCAAGTCTGTTTTCTGTGGTTTCTTACTCATCTTACCAGCAATTTTTTTCTCATCTTAAATACTAAATTTAAAATATTTGCAAATGTTTTTGAGGCCTCTAGCTCTAGACAATACGGAAGAGAAAACCAGTAGCTCCAGGTTATCATGCACTTCTCAGGGGATTTGTACAGTTTCAAGATGCTTGCTTGCTTCCCTTGGAGGTCTTTGGAATTCTTAACTACCCGAAGTTCTGAAGTATTGCTCTGGCTCTAAGGCTTGAAGTCCATGGTTCTCAAGTGGGGTGATTTCGCCCCTTCTCCTCCACTGCCAACACTGATCTCTAGCGAGGTCCTGAGACATTCTTGGTTATCACAATTTGGCAGGGGGTCAGGGGTGCGCGCTCAGTATCAGGGATGCTGCCAAACATCCTGCAAAGCACAGGGCAGCCCCACAACACAGCACTGTGAATCCCCAAATGTCTGTAGAGCTAAAATTGAAAAATCTGGCTCCAAATAAACAAGAGATTTTCCCTTCATGACCCTGTCCTGCTCCCACCAAGATCTAATCCTCTTAAAATCACCATAAACCTGCCTTCCTCCCATCCCCCAGGTCATCCACACCAGACTTCTAGGTGGGGATGGTGGCAGGTGACTGCTCTGGCTCAGCTCAGCTCACCCAGGCCCCCTTCCTCTCCACCAGCTGAGGAAGGGCGTGCACAAAAGGCTCTCTGCCTCCTTATCACAACTGCTCTCACGTTCCAGAGTGAGGCCCTCACTTGAGCATCAAACGACTCACCAGACACCAGTTTCACTTAAAACGTGTTTGGAATTATGAAAGGTACTACGCCATACAACTAAAAGAGCATCGCCCCGAAGTTATCACTCGCAGTAGGCCTACTGGCTGTTGACTTTACAAATAAACTCGCTCACAAATTCTCTTCCTGGAGTAGAGAGAAAGCAGAAAAACACAGTATGAATCACATCGTTTCACCAATCGTTATATTAAAAGGAAGAGATTGGAGGAAGCTCTTGCCCTAACTCCTCTCGAGGCCCTCCCATTTTTCACTAAGTTCATCAGTGACAACTGACAGCGGGAAGGATGTTCACCCAGGAATGTTCCGCCAGAAAGAAGGGATTACACAGCCCAGGAATGTGGGAAAAGCTGGGTTAAGCACATGTGTGCTTCACACAGACACACGCACACACAGCTTTCTTCCCTGAACTTTCAAGTGCTGCTGTGAACGCCCAGTGGGAAGAATCTTCACTCTGGGGACCCAAGCTGGGAGCATCACCCAGGAGTACTGGAGGCCATAAGCTTTTGAGCGAGCCATCATGGGGACACGTTGGAAACAAGGCGTAAGCAACTATTCTCCCTGGGAGATGGTAGGAGCAAAAGGGAACACGTTCTGGAGTGGAGTGTCGGGGAGATGCTTCCGGTCCATTTTCCCAGAACGACTTTTAACTCTGTGTTTCTGGGGATCCCTGGATGGCTCAGTGGTTTGGCGCCTGCCTTTGGCCCAGGGCGTGATCCTGGGGTCCCAGGATCGAGTCCCGTGTCGGGCTTCCAGCATGGAGCCTGCTTCTCCCTCTGCCTGTGTCTCTGCCTCTCTCTCTCTCTCTCTGTCTATCATAAATAAATAAATAAATAAATAAATAAATAAATAAATAAATAAATAAATAAATAAATAAATCTTAAAAAAAAAAAAAAAAACTCCGTGTTTCTCCAGGTAGCTCCACTCCGCAGGGAACCTCCGCATCAACCCCAAGACAACTCAAGAGCTAGCAAGGGAACACATCTCCAAATACGAAGGAAGAATAAAAAGGTAATTCTAAAGAGGCTCTGCCTTAACTTTAACACCACAGAAGTGATGATCAAAACCTTGTTCAGCTGGGTCTACAATTACTGCCAAAAGGAGGCTATCTGTGTTGTAGGATGCACAGGCACTCAAGGAGGTACACATAGATGTGGTCAAGGAAGAAAATTTAAGGCAAGGGAGCAAGGTATCTCTCAATGTTTACCTACTTTCAGTAGCCAGAGCCACATCAGTGTCGTGGAGTGAGCCAGAAATACCTCATGGATCTTGACAATAGGAGAAATACTGGTTGACCCAGAAGCAGCGGCTTTGAACCTCAAAGATATTTGAGCCTGCCACCGACTGGCTGTAGAAATGACACCTATAAACCACAGTATGCTGCAGTGGTTAAAAGCACAGGCTTTGGAGTAAGACAAATTAGAACAAGTCCTGGCTCTTCCCTTTACAAGTTACAAGATTCTGGGCAAGTTACTTAACCTCTTCAAGCTTCTGTTTTCTCATGTGTAAAATGGAAAAAATAAGATCCACTTCACAGTTACTGTGAAGGTTAAATAAAGAGTCTAGGGGAGCCTGGGTGGCTCAGTCGATTGAACGTCTGACTCTTGGTTTCGGCTCAGGCCACGATCTCAGGGTTGTGAGATCGAGTCCCATGTTGGGCTCTGTCCTCAGTGTGGAGTCTGCTCCTCTCCACTCTACTCACTCTCTCTCTCTAGAATAAATAAGTAAAATCTTAAAAAAAAAAAAAAAAATCCAGGTAGGTACTTATTCCTATCTGGAATATCTGGAATATGGTTAAGTACTAATTACTTTGAGTTATCATAACATCAAAACAAGGTCTGCGATAGTCTAGCATAGAGGAAGTCCTAGAAGAAATGAAGCCACAACTCCAGTGCTCTCAGATAGAGGATAATAAGATTGATGCCATTAGAATTCCCAACCACTACCTGCGATATTATGAGCATCCTTAAGTGCCTCTTGCAGATAGGCAGCCTCACAAGGTCTTGTGAGAAGCACAACAGGCGTAGAAAAAATGTTTCCTATCCTCCATGACCTGAATTAAGAGCACCGTGTAACCAAAGAGGTTAGAGGTACATGTGAAATTCCAGCGGAGGTCGACAATGTCCTAATGCTTTAGACGGAGGAACAGAAATGTTTTACAATTCTATGAATCATCTAAATCAAAACAATCAAAGCCTAATTATTACTACTCAAGTGCTAAACTATGTGTTTCATCTTTCCCAAAATTAACATTGGCCCGATAAACCAGATTTGCCTTTTGCCAAACAGATATTACCTATGAGGGGCCCCAAACGTGTGCACACGCATACGTGCACGCACGCACATACTCACACCCCTACCTAGGAGAGGCCTCAAATATACATCCATGTACCCATGGGACCCTAAACATTAGCCTTGAACAATTCCTCCAGCCATTTGCCCAAATTTCCTACCTCCAGCGTCTCAGTCTGATGCTTAACTCAGACAACGGCTGCTGCTATACATTTACGGAGCAAATGCTGAAAGCTAAACATCGTTTTTTGTGATTTTGAGTAAACAACAAACTGACAAAGATTCCAGCTCGTACACCTTAGCTACTATACTGAAGAGTGGTAAAGGGTGCAGAATTGGGGTCAGAAAGACCCAGGTATGCATGCCAACTCCCAACAGCTTAGCCTCAAATTTCTCAGGCATAAAATAAGACCAACCCTTGGGGGTGTCTCATTAGCCCAATGAAAACTACCACCCATTTAGGGTTAGCAGCAACTCTGCCCTCCAAGCTACACCTGATTAGACCTGGACCAATTAGCTTGTGGCCTGAAGAATCAGAAGGGGCCTAAGAAATACGGGCAGTGTTACTAGTAGTTTTGATGAAGACATGGAGACACAGGGGCTGTGGACAGCCACATTTGTCAAGCACACCAGAAAGAGAACGCAATGCAGTTAGTTCTACCAAGGGAGAGACAGAGAGAGACAGCAGAGAATATGTGGCCCCGAAAAGAATGCAGAGTAATCTTAGCACAAGAAGACACGGGACCTCCTCCCGGCAGCAGCCATGGCCTTATAATCAGCTCCTTTTCTTCTGGTGTTAGTTTGAAATGTGATGTCTTGATCATGTGTCCTGTGAGGTTACGTAAACTCCAAACAGTTTGGCATGTGTTTTCATGACTTTCCATGTGAATCTTGTGTATAAAGAGTTGCTGTCATCCCAATCATTCTCCTAACCTTGGCCACCTGAGCAACAAGAGTCCTCACTCACCGCATCACATGAAGGCTGCCGTGTGAGGTCGGTTCTGATTCAGCTATACCCAGTGATCACCGGCATTGGTAGCTCATGCTACCCTCACTGGGTCACCTGCTCATGCACCCCACAATCACCCCATGGCCTTCCCCATGAGCACACACAGTTCCTACCACCTGGCTGCTGCTGTCCTGTACTTTTACAGACTCACTTGTTCTGCTGGTTCTTGCCTGTCCCCTAGACATGTGACCATCCATTTTTGCTTTGCCTTCTGACATCCTCTGAGCATCTATCTAATCTTTTTTTTTTAAGATTTTATTAATTTATTCATGAGAGACACAGAGAGAGAAAGAGAGAGAGAGACAGAGACACAGGCAGAGGGAGAAGCAGGCTCCATGCAGGGAGCCTGACGTGGCACTCGATCCTGGGTCTCCAGGATCAGGCCCTGGGCTGAAGGCGGCACTAAACCGCCGAGCCACCCAGGCTGCCCTCTATCTAATTTTTGACTCCTAACTTATCCTGACATGGGGCATGCTCCAGGAAGGCTCTGGACTGCATTCCAACCTCACCCCCAACTCAGATGAACATCCACAGTGCCAACCCCTCTCTTCAGGGCTGGCCCCAAGACAAAGGGCCTTGCCCATCCTGAACACCCGGCATTTCTGCTATTCCCCCAACTCCACCCCATTCCCCACTGCCGGCAATCTGTGATTCCTCAGCAGCTGCGCTCACAGGCCAGGGAGACACCCCCACCACACCAGGCACAGGATTCTGCGCCAAACGGGGAGCCGACAGATTTAGCCAACAACTAAAAATCCTATTCGGTGTGCCAGATTCGTATATCATAGAACTCGGAGTCCAGATTTCCAATAAGATCTGAGATTCAACTAGAATTTCTGTGAAATGGAGTTTTCTTATAGAGATAGGGATGGTAAGCTAGCTCGCGTAACACACATCATTTTATCATTCGTTTATCTAATCAGTGCATATCCCCAAGTCTAAAAAATACACTGGGGGCACCTGGGGTGGCTCAGTATGAAGAACATGCAACTCTTGATCTCAGGGTTATGAGTTCAGGCCCCACACTGGGTGTAGAGATTACTTAAATAAAATTTTTTTTTTTTTAATTTAAAAAATTACAGGGCACCTGGGCGGCTCAGTCAGTTGAATGCCCAGCTCTTGATCTCAGTTCAGGTCATGATCTCAGGGTCCTGGGATCGAGCACCATGTCAGGCTCTCTACTCTGCAAGGAGTCTGTTTGAGGATTCTCCTCCTCTCCTTTTGCCCCTTTCCCTGCTCGTGTGCTCTCTCTCAAAAAAATAATTTTTTAGAGATTGAAAATTTTTTAATGTTTAAAAAAACTTTTAAATTAAAAATACACTCAAGTTTTGCAGTCTCAGGACACCTGGGTGGCTCATTGGTAGAGCACCTGCCTTTAGCTCAGGGTATGGTCCCGGAGTCCCAGGATCGAGTCGCATTGGGCTCCCTGCACGGAGCCTGCTTCTCCCTCTGCCTGTGTCTCTGCTTCTCTCTCTCCGTGTCTGTCGTGAATAAATAAATAAAATCTTTAAAAAAAAAAAATTTGCAGTCTCTTAGAGTTCAAACACATAATACACCAAAAGCTAGTTCCTGAAACTCAATTTCTTGTCTGGCCAAAGATCAAGAGCTTCCCACAAGACCTCCTGATCCAAGGACTCCAGGGTGGTTGTCTTTATCATGTGCCGGAGAAGCAGGTGATGTTGATGAACAACCATCCTTCAACACTTCTGCGTGAGGTGGCTCACCGTAACTCCTATTCTAAGGAAAAGTCACAAGTCACCTCGATTCCTTGTCAGGCACAAAAGCAGAAATAGTGGCAGGCCAACTGCTGAGTCCTCCTCTCTCATCAGATACTCTGAACCAAACATGGCACAGTCACCCTCAAGTGTCAATTCAAAGCCAGTCTTCATCACAAAGACTGAACATAAATACCTCTGCCACATATCTCAATATTAAAATTATCTTCTGTTTTATCAGACCACAGGTGTCAAGGAGTTAAGATAATAAAGAAATGATGCAGTTATGTACGAACAGGAATAAACTGATCTGGTCAGATCATGTATACGTGGAAATCATGCCAGTCTCAGCACCTATGACCAAAAACCAGTTCTGACACCATTTGTACTCACTGGTATCATATGCAAAGACAGGGTGAGCCCCTGCAGAGTCATGCAAGTTCTGGAGAATCAGATCACTCTGGAAGCAAAGGAAGCAGGTCCAAAACCAAGGGAAACAGTGGAGAGTCTTGCTACCCAAAGTGTAGTCCAGGGACCAGCAGATGACCATGACCTGTGAGCTAGTTAGATATGCAGAGTCTTGGGCCCACTCAGTCCAACTGCATCATTATCTGTATCATCTAACAAATCCCAAGGTGATTTGCATGCAAATTAAAGTGTGAGAAATGCTATCTAAACGAGGGTACCCAGGAACAGGTAAGGGACTCTGAGCAAGAGGTCCAAGACACCAGCACCAAGCAGGTACTGTTATTTGGAAAAGTGGTATGACTTCAGAGCGAACTCATCCCTGGTCCAAATCCAAGGCCAGTCACTGGAGTCTCACCAGAGATTTTTTTTTTTTTTTTAAGATTTTATTTATTTATTTGAGAGAGAGAGAGAGAGAGCAGGAGCAGGGAGAGAGAGAGAAGGTGACTCCCTGCTGAGCAGGGAGCCCAACATGGGGCTCAATCCCAGGATCATGACCTGAGTTGAAGGCAGATGTTTAACCAACTGAGCCACCCAAGGTGCCCCCAGAAATGTTAATTATACTTCACAGGGGACGTTAAGTGTAAGCATCTAACACACGGTAAACTTGGGATAAACACTGGTTCCCTCTCCATTCAGAAGCAGACACCAGCCTGGCATGGCTGTCTAGATCCAGTAATGCAGAGAGATGAACTACGAATATCTGGGAGACAAAAGAAGTCCAAACCAAGGGAACACAAATTTCTGTAACCAGAAGACATTGCATCATTCTCACACTATCTTTTCCAGCCAAAAGGGGAACTCAAGATCAATGAACATGAACACATTAGGGCACCAGGGAAATTTCACTGCTAAATTTCTTTAGATGTCCATCCAACATTCCAGACCAGCTCAGTCCAACAGAAAAAGAATGAAAGCCACATATATAGTTTTAAGTTTTCTAAGTCACACTTAAAAAGGGGGGGGGGGGATAAAATTTTAATTTAGTAATATATTTTATTCAACTAAAATAGCCTCATTTCAACACATAATCAACATGAAAAAGTATTAGTGAAATATTTTACATTCTTTTTTTTTATCCTTTGGTGTTAAGTTTTCAAAACCTGGTATATAGTCTATGCTTACAGCTTATCCCAGATATGACTAGCCACACTGCAAGCACTTAGCAGCAGTATGAGGCTAGCACCCACTATACTGACAGAGAAGTTTTAGACATGAAAATATTACCCATCGATTCCTTCTACACTCAATCTTCTATCACCACCAAATCCCACGGTGCAAGATAATGAATATCTGGTCGCTGTCAAGCAATGTGGAAAGCAAAGTGCCATGGGAAAAAGGGATGGAACAGAGGTGGGGGCTAACCTGCCATATTTTCAAAATCAGGTTTTGTTTCTTTGTAACTCTGGTTAACATAAATTACATCAACTAGACTATAACCATCAGTGACTAGGGTGGATTTTTCTGGAAACAAAGACAGTTGAAGTAGGAGACCTTACTGACAAAATTTACCCAACATGTTCCAACTACAAATAAACGTACAGCCCGGTGAGAACAAGGACACTACCTTCATGCCTCTATTCCCCCACTTTAAACCGGATATAGGGCAGCTATCACTGAAGACCTCACCAGACAACGCAGGAGACACTGTGTCTTTTCATGGGTCAAAACAAAGTTACTTAAAAACTAGGTAAAAGGCAGGACAGAAGAAACAACACCCTCCAAGCTGAAAAAAGAATGTCAGAGCAAGGGCCCTTCCCCTAATCCAGGGAAGCTGAGGAACACAGAATACCTAAGATTTGAGGAAGGACTTACCGTGTACCAGGCACTCTGCTAAGCACTTTATATGCACTTAATCTTCATTAACAACCCTCAAGAAAAGTATGGCCTAAAAACTTAAGGAACTCGCTCAAGGTCCCACAGTGGTAGGATGCAGCTTGAGGTCATCAAGGGCTCGGCAGACAGGTGTAGGGCACTGAGAGCCAGGCAAAGGCCACTGAAGATCTCCGTGGCTGAGCCCCCAGATTTAACTAGAACACGAGACATGATCACTTCTCAAACTAAAGACCTCAAACTACCTCTTCCACTCTTGCTATGTTAAATCAGCAAAACTGCTAAAGACCAGCTTACCAATGAGTACCTGTGTGGTTCGCATGATGTAAGGACTGTAACTTCTGAGCTGGCTCATACACCACCCAACACATAATAAGTGCTGGAAGGCAGAGAGACAGTAATGACGCAAGCTATCTTAGACTGGGAGTCCAGGGTGCTGAGTTCTAGTTCCACCTACTGACCCTTCCCCTCTGCCCAATTTGGGTTCACTCCAGAAAAGGAGGAGGTAAGTGTAAATATTTGAACTATTTCCAGCTCGGGGATCTTTAAAAACAAAAACAAATGCAAAAACAAACCAACCAAAAAAAAAAACCCAGAGGGCTTTGAATTTTCTGACTTGGTACGTTTTTCAACCATCTAATTACGATTCAGATCCCTAGAAAGAATCTGCTTCTCATGGAGGCAAACTATCAAAATCAATACCCATAATGAGACCAATGAGTCAGCCTTTGGTAAGCAAGAGTTTTGTGTCCCAAAAAGAAAAGGCTAGGTTGAGAAAACATTCAAGAACTACACCTTGATTTTATCTTCAGGCCTCTCTATGTCCTGCAAGATGCCTGGAATCTCTAATTACGTAAAGTTGTACTGAGACCTCACTGAAAACATTACCAAAAAACCTGCATTTCCTGTCCCTAACGACCATCGACCAAGGGCTACTTAGGAGGGACGACAGAACAGCTAAAAAGGCCACTGTGAGTCTGTCTAAAAATTACTTATTTCAGTCTCCAGATTTAGATCAAGTAGGATTTGCTCTCGCCCTCTCATTCTAAAAGAGGAAAAATTCAGAACTTCCTGTCTGCAGATGATTCAAGGAATTCTTTAACTGTGTTTATTATTGAACAAAAGATTCTTCTCGGCACTACTTTGAGTTTATCCTTTTCAAAGAACAAATAACAACAAAAACCTCTCTGTTCCTTCTCCCTTCCAATTTGTATCTTCACCCTATAGTGCCCAGTAAAACTGTACTCTTTTCAACCACTATTTCTTGCACCATCTCTGATGTACATACTGTCCTCTCTCCATGATGAGTGAGGTCAATGGAGAAAACAGAGCTAATTACAAGGGAACCTCAACTGTGTCCCAAACTTCTCCATTTCATGTTCTCACCTCAGTCATCATCAACCACAATCTCTAATGTGAACCTTATCAGTGTCTGTCTAGCACCTACCCATGCCCTCTCTCAGGCTCCACCTCCTAGCCTCCATACCCTTAAACACCTTCTATGGTTTCCTCATCCCCACCAATTCTGGTCCCCAAAGCAGAACAGCCTAGTGGTGAGGAACAGGCTTCAAATTCTGCCTCTAGTCTCCTTTGAGATGGCAGGCCTTGGCCAAGGTCTTCATCTGTTTCCCACCTACACCACGGGAAGGAATAAAGGCACCCAGCTCCTCTCACTGTTTCCGTATCACATGAGACAACAAGCGCAAAGGCCCACCAGACGGGCTGCAGTGTCTGCAGAAGTCAGCTACTGTGATTACTTTCTGCCTCTCTGGAAATGCCTTACCCTCCAATTTTCCAAAGCATGCATCATTAAGTAAGTTCCTCAGCTCCTCCTTCTTTCAGGCTTTGACTATACAAAGCCTCCTTATCTTATGGAACCTCAAACTCAACCTTTTCTACACCTTTCTTCTCTATCATCTCTGTTCTAGGCCAATTCATCCCAGTCCAGACCAGCCCAAAGAGATCCTGGTGAGGAAGGGCATCTCTATGGGCAACTCAACCCAACTTGAACTCACTGTATCAAGCCCCTTCACATCCACCCTCCAAATCTATCCTGCCTGCTGAACACAGCAGCTCACAGGCAAAAGCCACCAGTAGCAAGGAGCCTCAAGGAGCAAACCTGGTGCCATCCTCTGCTCCTCCCTCTCCACCAGGGCCCGCCTTCTCATCGGGTACACACAGCTGCCCCCTCTACTGCCCCATCCCACTGTTATCGCCTCGGGTCAGGTTCTCCTCTCTCCTGGATCTGCTGTGGTGGTACCCTCATTTGACCTCCCTGCCTCCAGCCTAGAGAGTCTCCATTCCAGCCTCGGACACTGCCTGGAGACCAGCTTTCTGCTAATACCGCCCACATGAGGAAGTTCCCACTCGGAATGCACCGTCAGAACGACCTTCAGAAGTCTGGCCCCTGCCTGCCTCCAAATGTCATCTCCTACTCAACCACTTTCCACCCCACCCTCCCGCCCCCGCTCACACCACCAGGCTTGCTCAGTGCCTTTCCATAAACTGCTCCATCCGACTCTTGTACTCCTTCCCTAGTCTTTGCCTGATATACCTACTCTTGTCTTTCCCAGTTCAGCACAGAAGCCACCTCTTCAGGGGCTCCTCCCTCTTGACACTGGACATTAGGTGGCCCATTCACATTCCTATCATAGCATACCTAGGCTACTTCCTGCTAGAGTTTTCTCTCTGGGTTCTTTTACCCCTCATACTCCTGGCGCCTAGCACAATGTCTGGCGCACAGTAAACATTCAGTTCGTCTAAAAGGGATAAAATAATCCCCAAATTAAGATCAGTCCCACTTCTAGGGCTCTCCTCTGTCCACAGCACCATAACCTTGGGTCTGTTTGTTCTTACCATTCCTGAATGCTATTTTATCCTCTAAAAAATGTTGGAAATTAAAAAAAAAAAAAAAAAAGAGGGTAGCCCGGATGGCTCAGAGGTTTAGCGCTGCCTTCAGCCCAGGGCATGATCTTAGAGACCTGGGATTGAGACCCACATCAGGCTCCTTGCATGAAGCCTCTCTCTCTCTCTCATGAATAAATAAAATCTTTAAAAAAAAAAAAAAGGAAGTTAAAAAAAGAAAAAAAAAATCACGCTTCCCAAATCTCCCCAATTCACTGCCTAGATTTTGCTTAAATATTTCCACTTCCTTAAAAGGATATAACCTGAACAGTAACTTCAAATAATAAAGCGACCCCGTATTTTGGCAGTCAATAACTCAGACAAATTAGAATCAATAATACGTTGTTTATGCAATTCAGATTTCAACAAAGATCTTCGGTACCACTTTCCAAAACTGTGATTCTGTTATTGTTTGGCGTGGTATTGAACCTGAAGACAAATGTAAAAATTAAACTGCCAAATGTTTCTGAAGAGATTAAAAATAATTGCTGTAGGAAATAAAGGATATTTTACCACTGGCAGTTTTTTGTTTCCACTTTTGGCTAATTCCGATTAGTTCTGGGTTATAAAGCATGTCATCCCGTTAGTGAGTGGTCTATTATCATAATCATCTCTCGTGTGTCTTCAGATAAGGCTCCCTGCAATCTCGTACTGGGGAAGTCTTCACTGCAGCTGACAAGGCCAGAGCTCTCTCATGAGCTGCGAAGAGCTCAATGTGTCTTCATTCAGACTTCTAATTCTTGCATACTTACCATTGGACCCAGCCATGTCCCTACCTCGAAATATTTAGGGAAGAGACATAAAAACTTCCGTTCAGACAAAAGTCTATATGCAAATGTTTACAGCAGCTTTATTCTAACGCAACCCAAACCTGGAAACAACCCACAGATCCTGGGGAGCGGATAAACAAACTGTGGTACGTCCATATAGCGGTCTACAACTTGACAATGGAAAAGCAGCACGTACAAATAGACACGACATCATGGATGAGTCTCAAATACTCTGCTAAGTGAAAGAAGCTGGTTGTATGGCATTCTGGAGAAGACCAAATATGGGGCCAGAACAGATCGGTGGTTGCCAGGGGTTGGGGTGGGAAGTATCTGACGACCGATGTACGGCAGGAAGTCGTGGGGGTGATGGAACCATTCCCCCGCGGACCGTGGTGGTGGATACACACGGCATTACGCTTGTGTCCAAACCCATAAAACTATATACCACAGAGGAAATTTTACCGTATGTCCGTTTTAAAGTTTAAAAAGTTAATTATTTAACCACGACTTGGTTAAAGATCATCCCTCGAAGAGAATGAACACACAGGTGTAGGTTTCCTTAATGTTTACCGTGGATGTGGTTACTGTACTGATTAGGAAGGGATGTTGGGGGACTGAGGAGGGAGCCACCCCAAATCTTTTCCATATACTTTCGGTTTCCCTCGCACTGGCCACTGTCCTGCAGTCCCACATCAGGGCGACCTCTTCTCCAGCCGTGGACAGCTAGATGGAGCTCAACAAGGACAGGAGGAAGGTTACTCAAACCCAACAGAAGACAGACCCAAGAAAACATTTCAAAGGAAGAGCTGAAGGGGCAGGGGAACGACAATTCTCTACCTCATCCTCTTCAAAGGTACAGGCAGGAAATACCATCAACAGGTTGGCTGCCTCCCTCCTAAAACCTTCTTTACAGAGGTCAAGGTGGGTGGGGCAGGGAATCTCTTTAGGAGAAAAGAGGTGGGGGGGGTGGGGGGGGAAACAAGCCTCCCCTCCAGGACCAGGCAGGAGGCCCAAGAGTCCTAAAAGTCCAGGCTCTAAGGTTTTTCAACACGGGAAAAAATAGTTCTAAGTAAGCAAGGGATGAAAACAAAGGTTCAACACCCAATGACACTCTTTCCAGAGTATCCTCCTCAGCCAAACCCACACATTCCTCCTGCAGAGGGGATGGCGGATCTGTCATTCCTGGAGACAGCCGCAGGCGCTCTCTGGCTGGCTCCAGGTGTGGCGAGTCTGCATGGCGACGGTGACAGCAAGGGCACAGGCCCGGCCCCTAGTGTGGGTGCCACCCAGTTTCTCTCCTGGCTCTTCCAGGAAGCAGAATGCTGTTGCTCATTCTCCACACTCACTTCCCATTCCCAAGCCCAGAAAACTGTCGGTTTGTCTCCCCCGCCCAGAGACCTGGGCCTGCTACATTGTTATACCTCAGCAGGAGATCGCCACCTGAGACAAACCTCGGTCCACAGATGAGCTCCTTGATTGCAGCCCTGGAGAACCAGCTCTCCAAGCTTAAACAGCACTTGCAGCTGGAAAGACTGGCCGAAATGCAAAACAAATGCGATTTTCCAGGAGCCTTGAGGGGGGCGGGGGGGGGGGGGGTAACAAAGCTAAAAACCACAGAGAGAGCAAACCAGAACATTCTGTGACATGCAATGCCTTACAAAGAGGGCTCTTGAAACATGCTACCAAGAAACATTCATTGCAAGGGGTTAGCTGTCAGAGTTAAAAATCACTGACTTTCTAAAGACAGGAGTGAAGGACTAAATTATAAAACAGCTTATTGTATTAAGCTAATTAAGGTTTATCATATTAGCCATCTGAGTTTTAGTTGGCACCAGAAAAGCAGGAGCAGCATATCATGCAACGTGGATTGCGATCTGCTATGCAAGCAGATTTCTACCACACTCAGGCACAGAACCTCTGGCAGTCGAAAATGATGTAGAATTGAAAACCAATTTTAGCACAGTGATTTGTAAAGAATTTTGTTCCATCGTGTGAGCTATTTACTGGTATATCGGGCCGAGATTACATTTATCTTTATTAAATACTACACAAAGTATTCTGAGCTAACCATGCACTCGTTTCCCTTTTGCCAGTTTTATCACACACTGGATGCTCTGCAATCCCATGAAGAAAAAAAAAATCCGTAACAATAAAAACCCTTGCATACTTGACACCCTTCACTGCAGACACTCTGCCCACCAACTGCCAGCACACAACTTAACATATTCTAAGATCCTCGGCATCTCTGAAAAGGCTCTACTCTGCGCACATCAGAAGAGGAACAACATACCCTCTTCAAAGTAGGGGACAAATGTATTTTCAATCCTGTCCTCTATGGGCTCCTCTTGACTGTCCTTCTACCAAACCAGGACAACAGAACTAGTTCTCTCTGTTGTTGAGATCCTACTGGATAGGATTCTGGAGCTGCTGGCTTCCTGTTTGGGGAAGTTGCAGCTCTTTTCACGAGGAACCCCAAGGCAAAATGTTCAGTGTTCCCCCTTGTAAGCGCTCACAGCCTTTGTTCTTCACTTTGTTAGACTCATTACTGCTTTCTTCTCTCTGCTCCTCGAAAACCTCTGGCTTTGGGGGTACACAGAAAACGCCAGCTCGAATCTAACTGCAAGCTCTCAAGGCATCAGACATTTTCCACCATCTCCTGCTACAAAGCTCTGAGTTAACAGGCATCTTTTCACAGATGAAGCCAGACTAGCCGGTTTCCTCCTGGTACTGCATTAGCATTCCACATTAAAATGTATGCCACAAATAATCCAATGGCAAACTCACCGTCAACAGCCCCCAAAATCAATAAAAGCCATTCCACCACTTGACTCGGAGTGAAAAACCTTTCAGGTTAACACAGAGCGCAAGGTAAAAAGGAAGGTGATGAATGAACAAAAGGCAGATCTACCTTCAGACGCCTCAAATCCTAAAAAAAAAAAAAAAAAAGGAGGCTAGGCTGCCTCGATTTGGCCAAGTCCTTCCTTTTTTTTTTTCTTTTTTTTTTTTTTTTTGTCATCATCGGGATAATGCTACATGTGTGCTGCCTCAGTCTTATGCAAAACAAGTGCATTCTCCACAAGGCCCTGGTGCCTACTATTCTCTAAACTTGCCTCTTTCCAGGCCTGCCTCTTCTAAAGGACCAGCCACATGCGAGTTAATGGAGTCATTCTGATTTTTGTCTTGATAGCAACACCATCATAAAGTCACTCTAATCCCATTAAATGTGGATAACATTAAGAGTATTTTCTTCTCCACTCTGAACCCAAAAATCATCTCCAGGGTACCAAGCCACTACTGTCTGCCTGTCTCTGCATGGATCTTCAAATAAACACTTAAATTCATGCTCAAAATATCATCTCTCACCTTGTGAACCTTGACCTTTTGGAAAGACTTTGGCCCAATGTTCAGTTACTGTCACACGGTTGCATTCTCTGCAAATATGAAAGGGTTAAAAGCAGCCCCAGTCAACAGGCCTACAAGGAAAAAAAAGACAGCATGTATGCCTTACAGCATCACTGGAACGCATTTATGCTCATTTCCTAGAACAATATTGTTACCTTTTGGCCTTCATAATAGTCAGAAGTATCCCCAACACCCTTTAGTAGCTTCTAAAAGGAAAAGCACAAAACAGAACATCCCCTGCAAGAGAAAAAAAAATAAAAAAAAAAAGCATGCAAAGTAGCATTCTCCAGCAACAAACAAACTACCATCACAAACCCATCAGTTCATTTTGGTTTTGTTTTGTTAAAAACACAGAGAAAGAGAGAGAGAGAGAGACAGAGAGAGAGACTGCATAAACCAAGTGTCCCCACCCTAGCAAGGCACATTTTTTCTTTAATAAGGGTCATAAATCTCAGCTCCTTGTCCATCCCTTAAGCAAAAGAAAAAGGCAGGAAAAGCCCAAGTAATCTCAGACCTTGCAAACCTGCACATTTTTTTCCATCTTCTCTACACAGAATCTTTTAAGGGCTCCATTAGTCACGTACCAGTGCTGTGTGGTGTCTAAGTGTGCATTCACATACTGTGTTGGGATGGTACCTTCCTGCAAGCTCCTCTGCTTTTGGCTGCCATGAAGGGAGGAAGCTGCTATCCCACTGTAGTAGCTCAGTGACTGCATTGTGTTCAGGAGCTGATCTGCCTCAAACCAGTTTCAGCCGGTTCTGGTCACCCTACATAAAAAAGCTATGGCAACCCTCGCTGAGTTGCCAACAAGTCCCTGAAAATCATCAGCACGGAGGGGATCTCGCTGGGGGTTGCTTTTTCCCTTTTAGGTCTTCGTGAGGAGGGGCAGGTCATCTCATCGTGTGTCCCCCCCCCACGCACACACACCCTCCCCCTGCGCACAAGCACACAGCCCTGGAAAGGCTCACCTCACCAGCACCCCAGAGCCCCTGAGGGCCCATCCCCCCGGCCCCTCCACCCCAAAAGCCCACCGCAGACACTGTTTCCCCCTCCTTCTCCTTCCCCCACTTACCTCCCACAACCTGGCTCCCATCTTTGTGTACGTGTGTGTCAGTGTGTGTTCTCTGTGTTGGTGGCTGACAAAGAGCCCCCAAGAAAGCAAGCTTATGTGTGTCTCCTCACACTGGATGCGTCGGCTGCGGGAGCGGCCTCGGCCTCCTCGCAGAGTGGTGCTGGCTTGTTGACCAGGCTCCTCTCTGCCTGTCACCCCCACCCCACCCAGCCCCCTCCTCCCGTCCCTCTCTCTCTCCCAGCCCTGTCACCACCACCACCACCACCACCACCACCACCACCGGCGGCAGCAGCAGCCCCCCCAAGTCTCCTCCTCCTCCTCCTCCAACCTTCTCTTCTTTCAAGCACCTGGGGGTGGGGGGGGAGGTGGAAGAGGAGGGGGGAGTCCAAATGCCTTCACCTCGGGGTAGTGAGGGCGGGTGCCTGGAGGTGGGGGCGACACGAGGAGGGCCCCCCCCGCCCCAGCCCATGCACCCGCGCGAGTCCAGGGGCAGGAGGCAGAGGGCCTCGCAGGGCTGCAAGGAGCCCTGGGGGCAGAGCGGGCGCCCACGTGGCCCCCTCGGGGCAGCTGCGGGGCCTAGCGAGCCCGCTCGACCTCGGGGCCCCCGCGGAGGCCGGCGGGGCGCGAGGCCGGGGCGCCCACGGCCAGGGCGCGCCAGGCCCGGGCGGCCAGGCCGAGGGGCCCGCGGGGCCGCGCTCGAGGCCCCGGCGCCGCCGCCCCCGCCGCCCCCGCGCCCGCGCCCGCGCTCGCCCGCCGCCCCCGCGCCCCCCGGCCCGCGGGCGCGCACCCACCCCCTGCCCGGGGTCGGCCCGGCGGCGGTCAAGCCCGGGCGCCTGGGCCGCGGCGCGGACGACCTCCGGAGAGCGCGGCGCCGCCGGCGGCTGCTGCTGCGGCTGCGGCTGCTGCTGTCGTCGTCGCGGCGGCGGCGGCGGCGGCGGCGGCGGCGGCTCCCATGCTACGGGCGTGTCCGCGGCATCCCCGCCGCCGGGGGCTGCGTGTGCGTGTGCGGAGCCGCGGCCCCGGGCCGCCCCGCCGCCGCCGCCGCCCCGCCGCCCCGCCGCCGCCCCGCCGCGCGCCCGGGCCCCGCGCCTCCCCGGCCGGCCGGGCGGGCGGCGCGCTCTAGGCCGCGGGGCGGCGGGCAGCCTCGCCGGGGCCTACGGGGCGCTGCGGGCCGGCGGCGGCGGCGGCGGCGGCGGCGGCGGCCCGAGCGGCAGCGAACAAAAGGGAGCGCGGCGGAGGGGGAGGGGGCGGCCGGGGGGAGGCCGGCGGGGGGAGGGAGGGCGCGGGGCCCGGGCGGCGAGAGCGCGAGGCCCCGGAGCGCTGGGGCCGCGGGGGGCGCGGAGGCTGCTTGTGGGCTCGCTTTGTTTTTCTTCTTTCTTTCTTTTTTCTTTTTCTTTCTTTCTTTCTCTCTTTTTTTTTTTTTTTCAAACGACATTTCGGGCTCTCACCCAGCCCTTTGCCGTGGCCCCAAGCCGCAACTTACTCGAGTGGAAGGATGCAAGGCCTCGCCAAAGGTGGTCGAGAGAGCCCGCGAGCCTCTGCCCGGGATCTTGAAGCCAAGGTGCTGTTTTGTGGTCCCCGTAATGGTGGCAGGCCAGTGAGCAGAGAGCACGCTACCTTCATTTCACATTAAATCTGAACTCCTCCCTGGAGGTGGAATGGAAGCAGGGGCTTCTCCCTCTGTGTACTTGCGCTTTGGAGCCCTTTTCGCCTTAAACTGGAGCCGCAAAAGAATGGAAGACACCCCCTGGGGTGGGGTGGGGGGGAGCCCTGGTTGGTGTAAAAGACACACGTTTTGCTTTCAGAGAAAAAAGCCACTGGGGCCAGATTGGAACATGGCATGTTCAGTTCTTGTGGGGCTGTGTGGGTTTTGTTGGGGGGTTTTTTTGTTTTGTTTTTTTTGGGGGTTTTTTTGCTTTTTTTTTTTTTTTTTTCTCCTAATGGAATGATACTGAGTAAATAAGATGTACTAGCCAGGCCTTTAAATTCAAGAAGGGAGACGGTGTACAAATCTAGCAAGCACATGTTGTACATACAGCAGGTGGTCATAGCCTACAGAAAGCAGAAAGATACATCTGCACACCCCGCACAGAGGTGTGCAAAACCGTTTCACACGTCCAAGGAGGAGACAGTGCATTCCCAGCACATCAGGTGTGCTCCTTACCCGGGCCCTGTGTCCCAGGTCCTGCCTCTTTCACAGACGTGCACTCAGCTGAAAGGTATTTTAAAAGGAGAAAGAAACCCCACGTCAAGCTGATCGTGCTTGCCCTGGAACTAGGACAAAATGGAAGGATCTGAAAAAAAAAAAAAAATGTCACCAGAAGCTCTTAAAAAGGCTCACTTGTGTGTGAATGGACGGCCTCTAGAGATAACGAATATTACCCGAATAGCACGGAAGACTCCCTGTATGGGAAGCTGTGGCTGTGTATTATGTTTTAAACTAGATTAATTGGTTAATATTTGCAAAGTATGCTGGAAAGTTGTTGTTTCTGTTTTTGTTTTGGAATCTCAGTATGCCTCTCCCTTTGCACGAACTTCCATTGAGGGAGCCATTGTTCTCTATTATGGGGACACTGTGATGTAAATTGAAAGTAGCATTTTTGCTATTTAAGACTTTTCATGTAAATGAACCGAATGATTGCCTCGCGGAAGAGTGGTTGGGTCTTTCATTTCAAACAGCAAATTGTTTGGAGTTGCACGTAAATTGGCACACATATTTACACGTGTTTAGAAAGACCTTTGTAATCTGCAAATTTTGTCAGCCGGGTCATCACGTTTATCAGTGTTACAAGATGATGAAATTGAAACTCTCATCTTCTTTTAGCCTGAAAACGGTGCCAGAGCTCCGTGGGTTGAGTTTCAACTTTACCTGGGCTTGATTTCATTTGAAAGGAGGCCTTTTTTTTTTTTTTTTTTTGCTTCTCCCAAAGGTGGGCCTCTATTAGGCATGCAAGTAAAAACACTCCATGCATTGAAAAGCACACAAGGACCTACTTATCTGAAACCTTGATACACTGTACATATTCCAACATACGAAATTTCATAATGCACATATCCTAGTAAATCCTAGGCTCCCTAGATTTGGGATCTTTGTTTACTTAACATACTCCCTTGCCCCTCCCCCATTCCTTCTCCTAAGAGTCAAAAAGCACAGCACAGCAGTGTTCGAATGGTCACAAGAACTGTATTGCCAAAACTGAAGTCTGGACTTCGTATTTTTATCATAAAGAGTCTTCAGTTGTACCACTGCCTCGTGGCTTCGTAATGCCAAATACTTTTGGAGCAGAGCTTTTTACAAAGCCCAGCGTTTGGGTCAGACTCGCTGGAGGAAATTAGTTTGAAAGCACAATTCATCATTTGCGCAAACGGCAACAGATAATGCTGCATCTGCTTTTAAAAACCATAAACAGCCAAAAATAAAAAATAAAATAAAATAATGATTTCTCGCACGTTGTCTTCAATTCTATTTTTACCAAGAGGATTTCAGAGAAACCCTCTTGCCAGGTAGGCCAATAGTTAAAAGCAAACCACCCATCCTAGCCCATTCTATAAAACTACTGAGTTTCACAGCAGAAAAAGACACTCTCTGGTGTCAGTTTTTTAAAAAAATGACACCACCCCACGATCAAAAAGACCAACACAAAGGTTCGTTCTATTATCTACATATGTAAGGCTATCTTGGCCACCATTCTGCTTTGGGTAACAATAGAAGTAACTTGACTGCACGAATGAAATAAACGCTTATTTGAGTGCTGGAGATAAGAAAGAACAGAACAAAGAAATCATATTATTCTTATGCCAAACAGAAACTAAAGGAATTCCAAATCGTTCGGGATTTTGTTTGTTGCTGTTTTTACTGCTAACTCTCAATGTCTTAGCTTTTCTTCCAATCAGTATATTGCAAAATCTCGGCTTCTTTTTTTTTTTTTTTTAATCCTTTTGTGGTTTGAAACCGGCTTTGCAAGCGCATATAGATATCAGTCTACACATAATACTTCACCTCCAAATTCCACTATGAATTCGGAAATTCCTTTGTTAGACAAAGCTCACAAAAGGTGTGTTCCTTGAGGAAAAGGAGACCAAAAAACGAGAAGAAAAAGCTTTTTCTTTATCTCACCATCGAGAGGCCTTGCAAACCACTCCTAAACTGACAGCCTCCTGACCTGAGCTACACATTTTTTGCCTCAAAACTAAGGTCAGCCTAGGCGGTTATAGAGTTTAATAGGTTACATTTGCTGGCTTGCTTTTAAAGGAATGATTACACTCTTCAACACTAGCATTATAATTTAAAGATCTGTAGCTGAGTGACCAGCCAAGAAAAGAAAATCCATCTTTTTAACATCAAAATATTGGTAGAATCAGGATTTTTTTCTGTATTTTCCAAAAATATACCCTTGACGGAAGCCATAATCAGATTTAAATTATTACTAGCCTACCCGAAATAGACTGAGGGGAGGTCTGGGAAAGGATTCCCCTTATCCATTGTTAGTGATTTTATAAATAGATTTTCTGTGGCAAAGCCACATCCCCTCTCTTGAACCTTAGTTTGGAAATGCCCGCAAAGCCCTTTCACTCAGAGACCTCAATGTGGGGGAAGAGGGGTCTCGGTCTGCAAAAAAGATAAACTGGGGCATATTAAGCATTTTAAGAGTTTATTGGAGCAAAAATCAACTCAGATTGGGCAGTACCAAACCGGAAGTGGTTAGGAGCGCTCCACCCACAGGAGCCCAGGGAGAGGGAGACAGAGAAGGTGCAGAAACAAAGAAAAGAAATTATTTGATTGGCTACAGCTTGCAGCCCAATGGACTGTTTTGTGATTGGACGTCTTTAGCTTTTCCACTATGTAGCCTTGAGGTATTTACAGGCTTAGATTTTGATTTGCCTACACGGGCGCCACCGTGTCATTCGAGCCACTTCAGTCCCTTGGCCTCATTGTTTAATTAATTTAACAGTTCAAAGTTGGGCTTTATGTAGGAGGCCCCAGATAGCTGAATGACTTCCTGAGCCCTGGCCACTAGACGGATCCACTAAGGTTTATCTCTTACTTCAGGGCCTAACTGCTGGAAAGCCAACCTTGCCCAAGGAAAGGGAAGGATAGAGACAAAGGAAAGTGTTGTTTGATGAACTCTAGAGAATCAAAGAAAAGCCAGGCGCCTGGAGTTTGGTACACCAGCATAGAATCATCTTCAGGAACGTTGGGCCAAAGGGCAAGGCCTGCTGAAAATTTTGTAAGATTTCCTTATGCTTTGTGATTCTCAGTGTCTGAGATTCTTTGAAAGGAACTGGTGTTTCGGCCTGTTTCCTACACTCTGATCCTAAGAGAAGGGAAGGGAAGCTATCTGAGAAAGGTATCTGAGAAAAAGAAGGGCAATCAGGATTAATCTTTTAAAGAGGAGAAGGGAACAGGCAGGCAATGAGGACTCGGTTCCACCAGGGAAGAACTGGTCCTCTCCGGTACAGACAGACGCTCCCTGGGCACTGTGCTATTTGAATCTTCATCTTTGCCTCTGCCTCATCCCCAACATCCCCACCATCCTCACCAGTTAGCATAATGCCACGTACATCCCACAGTTGGAAGTGAACGAGTTATTGGGGTGCCTGGCTGGCTCACTTGCTAGAGCATGCGACTCTTGGTGTGTTTGAACCCCATGTGGGGTGTAGAGATTGGGAAGGAAGAAAGGAAGATAGGAAGGAATTAACTAGTTAGGGCAGCCCTGGTGGCTCAGCGGTTTAGTGCCGCCTTTGGCCCAGGGCGTGATCCTGGGGTCCCGGGATCGAGTCCCATGTCAGGCTCCCTGCAGGGATCCTGCTTCTCCCTCTGCCTGTGTCTCTGCGTCTATCTCTCTGTGTGTCTCTTGTGAATAAATAAATAAAATCTAGTTACTTGTGAACTAAGGCATGGATAATAAGTTCACAGGCGCCTAAAAGTAAACATGTCCCATAGTAAATGTTAGAACTTTTGCCACTGTAGTGGGTCCTCCAGTGTCCAGCAACTCTCTTGGGGATGTATTCCCCACCTGCCCCCCCATCCCCTAGCTGCTAAGAATATTGGCTGTCGACCTTTCACAGCTGAGTTTCTCCCTGCAAACTGCCTTGGGACTTACTTGTGCCAGCTCCTGGGAAGTGTCTCCACTAAGATTACTGCACCCCCTTTACCCCCTCGACCCCCAAACCCCTTCCACCCCCAGCCCCCAGTCCCAGATAGCAAGCAACCCATGTCTGGCTGACATACCGATACAAGGGCTTAGGGGGGGTCTCTGGGTGGCTCAGCGGTTTGGGCGCCTGCCTTTGGCCCAGGGCGTGATCCTGGGTCCCAGGATGAGTCCCGCATTGAGCTCCCTGCAGGGAGCCTGCTTCTCCCTCTGCCTGTGTCTCTGCCTCTCTTTGTGTGTCTCTCATGAATAAATAAAATCTTTAAAAAAGAGAGAGATACAAGGGCTTAGTAGCCCTCTTGCCTAATCTGGGCTGATTCTGAAAAGCGACCCAGTTCCTGTAAACCCTAGGAGCTCCTTGGTCTCATGGCACCGTGGCTCAACTCCTCATTCAGCCTAATCCTGCCTTCCTCACTCCCTCACATGTGTATCTCCAGAGCTTGCTTCCAGGACACTCGGCCCCAGACTCCCACCAAACCAGACCCAGCTCCCCACTGACTCCACTCTCTGATGACACTCATTGACTCCACTCTCTGATGACACCGTTCCCTCTCATCTACTCCATCATGGTGTGCTGTGGATTCAACCTCCCATATCTTTTAGTTCTAGTCACTTCTCCCCACACCTCACCCATAGCTTTGGTTCCCTTTCCCTAACTGATCTTCGTGCCTCCAACCTGGCCATCTTCCAGTACATTCTCCAGGAAATTTTCTAAAGATCTCACCTTGCCGCCCCTCTCCTCAAAACTTTTCACGTCTCTCCATCCTATCCTTAGAATAAATAAGGTGCAGGCTCAGTAAATAATGCAACCCCGTTGCCAGTCTACCTCCCTTGCCCCTCCCTCCTCCATTCCAAGAAGCAGCCTCCTTGAACTTTTTATGATTTGAATGAAACCTGATGGCTCCCACAGTCAGGCCTTCACCTCGCTTTTTCCCTTTTCTGGGAGATCTCCCACCCTGCCCAACCCCCTTGGTCTACCTAACTCCCAGGAGCTGACTTTACACCTAAGCCTAACTTATGTCACTCATTTGAAGAAGTTTTCCCTGACCTCTCCTCCCCATACACAAGCTGAGTCTGGGTGCCCGTGATGTGTGTCCCTAAATTGTCTGTTTCACCCCATATTTAAGGTGTATTTGGCTCTCTAATGAGACAAGAAACTTGTGAGATCAGGAACACATAACTTTGGCTCACTGAGGTCTCCCCACTGCCACCACACACAGAAAGACATGTAAAACTGAGGGGTTCAAGGGCACCTGGGTGGCTCAGTCGGTTAAGCATCTGCCTTTCCCTCTGGTCCTGATCCGGGGGTCCTGGATGGAGCCCAGCCTCAGCTCCCTGCTCAGCGGGGATTCTGCTTCTCGGTCTCCCTCTGCCCCCTGCCTCCTTGTGTGCTCTCTCTCTCACTCTCTCTGTCTCTCTCTCAAATAATTAAATAAAACCCTTAAGTTATGAGTTCAGGGATGCCTGGGTGGCTCAGTGGTTGAGCATCTGCCCTCGGCTCAGGTTGTAATCCTGGGGTCCCAGGATTGAGTCCTGCGTCTGGCTCCCCACAAGGAGCCTGCTTCTCCCTCTACCTGTGTCTCTGCCTCTCTCTCTGTGTCTCATAAATAAATAAATAAATAAATAAATAAATAAATAAATAAATAAATAAATAAATAAATAAATAAATAATAAAGTAAAAATCAGGGGTTCAGAACATCACGATTGATTAAACACCAATGGGGTTGGGTTTTTTTTCTTTTAAATGACATTTAGAGATAAGAGATGGTCAAGTACTTTACAATTTTTGCTAAACTTAATGATACATTTATTTGATGCCAAAAGACCCAAAGCCACAACTCACTAGGGAAACTACTGGTTATTCCTGGAAAGGTAGAAAATACAAACAAATGTTCAAAGATGAAAATAATAACTAGAAAACATGACTACAAAATAAAATACATTCATTTGTCAGCAAACAGTTGGAAGACGCTTAGAAAATATTGCTGTAGATTTGAAGAAACACGTATTAGAATAAATTACACAGTGTGGGAGGATTGCTCTACTGTTGAAGAAAAGTGCAGCTATTTCTAACATGCCGCTGCTCAGGGTATATGTTTGATCCTGTTCCATGAGGACATTTCCGAAAAAGCTTATTTTTTTACAAACCACTCAATAAAAAGTTTAGCAGGGATGGTGTATTCTTAACAGTAAATGACTTCTTTAGCCAGAATAATATGTGCATATAATTTTTTTAAGTTTTTTTTTGTTTGTTTTTAGTAATCTACACCCAACGTGGGGCTCGAACCCAACGTAGGGCTCGAACTCAACCCCGAGATCAAGAGTCACATGCCCTTCTGACTGCGACAGCCAGGCGCCCCATGTATATAATTTTTTTTTTAACTGTGTAACAGTAACAACTAAAAAAGCAGCTTCCTTACAGGAATCTAAAAATTCTGGGATTATATTACAAAAATTCCAACCCACAAAATTCAGCACCGAACCATTCACAGATAAGCTACTGAAGCCAAGAAATTGAAGCCAGAAGTTTATAGATCAAGGTCCTTCTAGCTGGACTAAGAATAAAAAAGGTTGGAGACAGATTAACAGGAGAAAATCAAATCTAATAACATATGTAAGAGGAATCCATGCAGGGATCCCTGGGTGGCGCAGCGGTTTGGCGTCTGCTTTTGGCCCAGGGCGTGATCCTGGAGACCCGGGGTCGAATCCCACGTCGGGCTCCCGGTGCATGGAGCCTGCTTCTCCCTCTGCCTGTATCTCTGCCTCTCTCTCTCTCTGTGACTATCATAAATAAATAAAAAGACTTACAAAAAAATAAATTAAAAAAAAAAAGAGGAATCCATGCAGACATGGAAGTTCCAAACAGTTTGGCAACGAGGTACTTTTCCAAACAGTTTGGCAACGAGGTACTTGAAAGGAGCTCATTTTTTTAAAGAGACTGGTAGGGTCTGAGGACACAAACGGGAGAAAAGACCATTGGCAGGAAGGTGAGAGGAGATGTTTGGAAAACAAAGCTTGTTCTGTTATGCAGATAAATTTCTTAGGTAAAGAGGAATCTCTCTGAATACCTCCTTTCCTGGTACAGCCAGGCAGTTGAGGGGGAGGCAAAGAGCTTTTTCTGAATCTGCTAGGTTTGGATTGCTTTTAACTCGAAATAATGTCCAAGCCAGCATGGTCCATCTTGGAGTGGCCTGCCCTTGACCCTGTACTACAGTATATTGTATATTATCAGTGAAGTCAATTTCATTTTTAAAAGGGGGGTATGAAGGACTTTCCAACTGTCTCTTTATAAGGGACTCTTTATCACCCTTTGAAAGAGAAGGCATGACTACTGGAATATTTTGTATCACACAGTGGTTTTGCAATGTCATGGCAAAGAACTTAAAGATGAATTATTCACTGTCCTTTTAAAAAAAGGAGTTTCAAGTTTGCTGATCTTTTCTTTGGTAAATGCTGTCTATAATATGCTATCTGGCAGAAAGTTATTTGTTAGAACAAAAAATGTTTAATCTGTCACTTTATGGTAAAGAGAACACTTTAGCCATGAAAAAGAAAGTGATTGCTTTCAGGAAAAAAACTCATGCTATGGAGAAAGCATTTTAGAAACAGATGTTTGGAAATCATTCATAGTTTGGTGCTAAAAATTATGTATGAATATTACCTTTGACAACCATCAGATATGTACACTTAAAATGTCAAAGACAATTTTCTAAACCATTAGCAACAGTTCGCACATTAAGACTTTCAGGGTGCTTGAGTCTATATTTGTTTAAAATATAAAAATGCAAATGCAATTTACATTGCAGGAGCAATGGGCTAACTTTGGGAAACAGATTCATCAACTAAATTTCAGCTAAATCTTTTGCTTAGCTGGTAGGTGGGATTGAAAAATTAACATTATGGGGCGCCTGGCTAGCTCTGTCAGAAGAGCATGCAATGCTTGATCTTGGAGTTGTGAGGTTGAACCCCACTTAGGTATAGATTACTTTAAAATCTATTTTTAGGGGATCCCTGGGTGGCGCAGCGGTTTGGCGCCTGCCTTTGGCTCAGGGCGCGATCCTGGAGACCCGGGATCGAATCCCATATCGGGCTCCCGGTGCATGGAGCCTGCTTCTCCCTCTGCCTATGTCTCTGCCTCTCTCTCTCTGTGTGTGTGACTATCATAAATAAAAAAATAATAATAATAATAATAAAATCTATTTTTAAAAAAAGAAAAGCAAAATGAGCATGATCATTAAGGTGAAAATAATCAACCTCTTCCTATAGTACATAACTTTGTGAAGCATCTTTTCCCACGAGGACAATGTTTAAAACAAGTAAAGTTGAAATAAACTGAATTTAGAACAAGGTCTTCAAATCGCTTTATCATAAATGTGTTATTCCAAGATTTCCAAAACAGAAGAATGTTCGGTATTCAGAATTTTAATGAGAGCAAAATACTTCATACTGCTACTAAAGAAAAGTAAAATTTTTAAACTTTTTTTTTTTTTTTTAAATTTTTATTTATTTATGATAGTCAGAGAGAGAGAGAGGCAGAGACACAGGCAGAGGGAGAAGCAGAGGGAGAAGCAGACTCCATGCACCGGGAGCCCGACGTGGGATTCGATCCCGGGTCTCCAGGATCGCGCCCTGGGCCAAAGGCAGGCGCCAAACCGCTGCGCCACCCAGGGATCCCCAAGAAAAGTAAAATTTTTAAAAAGATTTTATTTATTTGAGAAAGAGAGAGAGAGACAGAACACGAACTGGGGTGAGGAGCAGAAGCAGAGGGAGATGCAGACTCCCTGTTCCATAGGGGACTCTGTCCCAGGACCCTGGGATCATGACCTGACCCAAAGACAGATGTTTAACCAACTGAGCCACTCAGGCGCCCATAAAGAAAACTAAATTTTAATGACATTGTTTAGTCCATCATCATTTCAACCTCCTCTGACTTCTATTTTTGTGTATAATTTGTAATGTAATGACATATTACCATAGTACTCCCTGTTTTGAATTTATGAGTGAACATATAGGTGTCACTGAGCAGGAGTTTAAAAGCCAGTGGAGGGGGGGTGCTGGGAATCCCTGGGTGGCTCAGCGGTTTAGCACCGCCTTCAGCTCAGGCTGTGATCCTGGAGACCCGGGATAGGGATCGAGTCCCACATGGGGCTCCCTACATGGAGCCCACTTCTCCCTTGGCCTGTGTCTCTGCCTCTCTCTCTCTGTGTCTCTCATGAATAAATAAATACAATCTTAAAAAAAAAAAAAAAAAGCCAGTGGGTTCAAAACATTCCCTTGAGTGGGCAAGCTCAACTTTTTCAAGCATCAGATAAATAACATCATCACACTCTTTTTGAGTTTCCACCCCAGCCTCTCACCAAATTGTAAAAAGCTGCCTGGATTGCATCACTCACAGAGAGTTCCTGGCCTATCTCTCTCGGACTGTGCCTCTTCCCTGATGGTTTCTCCCATCTTGTCCATCCCAGTGCATGACACAGTGTTGTCAACTCAGCTGTAGCCATGGAAAAGTCAGAGCATAAACCACAACCAGGGAAGCTTCGTCAGGCACTAGATACCGTGCACAAAGCTCAGTAGCTTTGCGGAGGAAGCAATAAATATGCCCCTCCAGGTGCTACCCATCTGTCTAGATTCTTTTAACTAGCACATCCTACTCTTACCTTCTAAACACAACTCAAGTCAAGGGGAATAACAAATGACACATTCTCTCGGGGCATAAAGTAAACCCTCTGACCCCTTTTTGTCTGTCTCCCTTAATGAAAGGATAGTCTGAAAGATTTTCTCTACTTTGGGAATTCTACATGGGACACCTCCCACCAGCCCCTTCTGGAACTTCTCTCTTCCCCTAACTTCCGTGATGTTTTTCTCCTTTCCATAAAGATCATTCCTTTTTTTTTTTTTTTTTTTTTTTAAGATCATTCCTTCAAAGGATTTCTTCTTAGCTGATTTTTCTGCATTCCTACATTAGATACAAATTTCCTCAAGGTTTTATCTTTGGAGTTTGTTTGTTAAGATTTATTTATTTTAGAGAGAGAGAGAGAATGCACGAGCAAGAGGGGCAGAGGGAGGAGAGAGAATCTCAGACTTGGCACTGCATGAGCTCATAACCCTGAGATAAAGACCTGAGCCAAAACCAAGAGTCAGGCACTTAATCGACTATACTACTCAGGCACCCCAGTTTTTTTAAGAAAGCTCTAAACCCCCAAAGTGGGGCTTGAACTCATGACCCTGAAATCAAGAGTCACATGCTCTATGGTCTGAGCCAGCCAGGTGCACCCTGAACCTCTCCTTTTCTAAATCTGCACCTGTCGGGTAAACACATTTGCACTCACAATTTCAAATATCTATTCTGACGCTCCCCCCAAATCTGTGTCTAGCACTAATCTCTCCTCTAACTCCAGATCACAGTGAATTGCCAAGCAAATTACAGAAATCACTGACAACTGTCTTCAACTCAAGAAGTTCAAAAATGTACCTCCTCTTCGTCCATCCTCCACCACCAGCATATTATTCAATGGCACCACATTAATTTCTCCATCCCTTATACTACCACTCGTCCCTCCCCAACCCCGAGATGATTGGGGCCAATTCTTCCTGCAGCCTTCACAGCACTCACCCTGCTCCTGTCTAAGTTGGTGCCTGGTTTTAAGCAGCTATCACCTGGTCTCTTACAGAGACTCAACTAATCACCAACCTCTTTTTCTCACCAACGCCCTTAAGCAACTAGAGTATTACACTGAATGCATAGCACCATGTTATTCCTCTCTAAAAGAAAAAGGTCCCTCTTGGGGCACCTGGGTGGCTCAGTCAGTTAAGCGTCTGCCTTCAGTTCAGGTCATGATCCCAGGGCTCCTGGGATGGAGCCCCCTGGCATCAGGCGCCCTGCTCAGCAGGGAGTCTGCTTCTCCCTCTCCCTCTCCCTCTGTGATCTCTCAGGTTCTCACTTAAATAAAAATCTTTAAAAAGGAAAGGAAAAGTCCCTCTTGTCAGAAGTTGGCTCCCCAAACATAACCAACACAACCTGTTGACAAGGCAAAGCCAAGTTCAAGGTTTACCATGGCGAGTAAGAGAGCAAAGCTGTGAAAGCTTAGGCAGTGTCTGGAGATGGAGAGAGGATGGATGTCAGGTCAGAATTTACTGAGAAATGGAAGCCTGGCTTAAGGTGGGTCCCTCAATGCAGGACCTTGGCTAAGAGGTGTAAGAGTCCGGGATTGGTGGGAACAACAAAGACAAGGATTTGAAGAATTTTAGAGCACAAACACTTGTGTTCTTTCCATTGAAAGAATGATGAGAGCAGCCTGGGTGGTTCAGTGGTTTGGCGCCGCCTTCAGCCCAGCGCGGGATGTGGAGACCCGGGATCGAGTCCCATATCTCCCATGGGCTCCCTGCATGGAGCCTGCTCCTCCCTCTGCCTGTGTCTCTGCCTCTCTCTCTCTGTCTTTCGTGAATAAATAAATAAAATCTTAAAAAAAAAAAAAAGAAAGAAAGAGTGATGAGTCTTTGAAGAATTTCCTCTAAGAAACAATCAAAGTGCTTGCTTGGGCAAGAAAGTTTTGGAAGTTTGAAATGGTAATTAAGACAATGAAATAGCAAAGTAATGTTAATGCAGATAGTAGGTGTAGCTTAAGTTCTCAATATACCGGGTTGGGGCTGGGGTAGCCAGTTGTCTTATCCTTCATGTCTGAGGTCAGAAGGCCAGGTGGCCAGAGAGGAAAGGGACCATTTGCAGCAGTATTCCCCAGGCCTTCCCCTCTGGAATCTACCAAATAACAAAACATTTGGACAAATAAGAAAAATCTCAATGAAAAGGTCTGATCCTTTTATCCTTAGTAAATCCAGTGTCTTGCCATAAGAGAGGGGCAAATCTTGCTATCTGTAAATCCAAGACAATCATAGGACTCCTGCATGATCAGGTGAGTAGGATCTGAGGGCGTGTTGGGCAGATATGGGAAAAGAATTGTGTTTCGACTTTTAGTCTCTTAACCTCTTTATTATTTTCTTATTTTGTTTATTTTTTTAAAGATTTTCTTTATTTATTCATGAGAGACACAGAGAGAGAGGCAGAAACACAGGCAAAGGAAGAAGCAGGCTCCATGCAGGGAGCCTGATGCGGGACCCAATCCCGGGACTCCAGGATCACGCCCTGAGCATGAAGGCAGACGTTCAACCACTGAGTCATCCAGGCATCCCACTTTATTATTATTTTTTTTTCCACTTTATTATTTTTTTAAATATTTTTTATTTTTTTAAGGATTATTTATTTATTTATTCATGAGAGATACACACAGAGACAGAGAGAGGCAGAGACACAGGCAGAGGGAGAAGCAGGCCCCACGCAGGGAGCCCGACATGGGACCGGATCCTGGGTCTCCAGGATCACACCCTGGGCCGAAGGCAGTGCTGAACCACTGAGCCACCCGGGCTGCCCAGATTTTTTATTTTTAAGTAATCTCTACAATGTGGGGCTTGAACTCACAAACCCAAGATCAAGAGTCAACTGAGCTCCTCCAACTGAGCCAGCCAGACACCCCTCTTAACCTCCTTATTTTGTTCTAAAATATTTCTGTTGTTCCTGCTAGGAAGCTTGTTACAGAAGGGAAAAAAACCTTCCTTTTGTATTACTGTTCCTAGCAAAGGTGTAAATAAGCACTTAGAATTAAACAGCAAAAGCCCATGAACAAATACAAGGCCAGAGAAGGCCTCCCTTCATTCTAGAGCTGTGCCTCTCTATGTAGCATTTGGAAAACCATCCTTGATCTGTCATCCAGGGCATTTTCCCGACAAAGGATGCTACATGGCTGAAGCATGCATGACGGTGGAGAAACACCTGGGGCACTCAGACTCCTGCCAAACTCTGATGCCTGCAGAATGGGATTTCAAGCAGTCCTTCCATCTGACGACTGACCTACCTTCGGAGACCCCAGCAGGCCTCTCCAGCGTGGAGTGACGTACCTAGCATGACGTACCTAGTGATGCCCAGTGTGGAGCTTTGAGCCTGAATTCCATCCTCAGGCCATGCTCAACAATCCCCCACACCACCCTGCTTCATTTTCCCTCCTTGTCCTTTCCCACTCAACCACTTGGACTTTGATAAGCATATGGCAGCATTAGCCAATGGGAGGTTAATCCAACTGTGAGCAGACCCCAGGTCGACCAGCACACTTGAGGTAAGTGCCTGCTGGGCCAGAGCCCAAGTCCTGAAGCTAGACCCACAGGCCTTCCGCATACAACTCTTGCTCCCTTGGATGATGTTTCCAAAGGCCACCTACCTGCCTGGCTCCATCCCTCACCTCTCTGCTCGGTTGTCACCTGCTCAAAGGGGACTTCTCTGACCCCCCCTAACTACCATGGCACCCTTACATCTCCAGCTGGCCATTTACTCTGCTTTATTTGTCCTATAGCATTACCACGACCTGGCTTTATTTTTAAGACTGCCAAATAAAATTCATGTCATCTTCAGAACCTACTTAGACTCAAAGATCATCATCAGAAATTCAAATTTAACTGAGTGTCTTGTATTCTTTTTTTAATAAAATTATTTTTTATTGGTGTTCAATTTGCCAACATATAGAATAACACCCAGTGCTCATCCCATCAAGTGTCCTCCTCAGTGCGCGTCACCCAGTCACCCCCATCCCCCAGTGTCTTATATTCTTATTTACTAAATAAGCTAATGGCCCTACTTATATTACATCTTTCCCGCCCACTCCAATATAGACTCCATGAGGCAAAGACGTGGTCTGTTGGATTCACTGCTCTAAATCCCCAGCCTCTAGTGTTCAGGCTTAGCACAAAGTAGGCACTCGCGAGTGTTACGGAATGGAGGAGGGACGGCACCGACCGAGGACTTAGTGCTAACAGGGCAATGCACAACACATTCCCATCTGGCTTCCGCTGTCTCCTTGGAAAAATTTCAATTGTAACGGGGATTCCAAGGATGTAAACGTTTGCTTTCTGGTCCAGATACTGGATTAAGACCACCAGTACATACCAACCTGCCAAACCCCAGGCAAAGGACAGCTTACAAATCCTACTGACACAAATCTGAATTGAGCCATAAATGGGGCAGTAAAAACAATCCTTTTTTTTTCTTTTATACCTACCCCCTCCCTATCCATTCCTTGTCCTGCCAAGCATCCCCCCCACCATCGACAATCACCGGATTTCCTTCCCAACCGCATTCACTCTGTTATTCCTCCATTGAGCTCTGGTTCCCATAAGCTAGAAAACAAAACTACATCCATCAAATACTGTCCTCAACAGCTAGTCTTTAAAATGCCTGGACGTGTCTAGGGTGATAGTTTAGGCAGCTTCATTTGATGTTCTGACAACCAAGCATTGTTAGCTTTGACTCGGTTACTTAGAGGAGACTTTGTAATTCCCCCCCAATCACTCATGTGTATTTACTCAGCTAAGTAACTCTTGTGACCCGTGGCATTCCTCTTATGGGTCTTTTCCAGAGGCAGGAAGCCAGAGAGGCCGAGGAAGCTCCAAAAGCACACCTTTTCTACCCTAGCGACAGAAAATGAGCGCTTCTGGCCACGGTTTTAACTTGAAGACTTTCCAACCGGAAGGAAACCAGGATTTGTTTTCTTCCTCCTGTTCCATACCCCACGCATCTGGAGAAAAAAGAAAAAAAGAGAAGAAAACAAAACAAAAAGAACCCATGGGAAAACAGCTACCTATATATACAAAATGCTGTGCATGTTTTTTTTTTCTTGCTAATTCCTCTAAGCGTTGCTGGGCCTCAACCCTCCAGGGTTGTCATGCGCGGTGCACATACATCTCAGGGCCTCTTGGAGGGAATGAATGACCAAGTACCAGGACCACAGCGGTGGGACACAGGAAGAACGGGAGGCTGGCAATCTACGCCGATCCTATTGAAAACCTGCCCGGGAAATTGTAAAGATCCAAGAAGCAACCCCCGGAAAGAAAAAGCTAAACAGGTACCAGACCTAGACCTAGACAGCCAGGCCCGCCGGGGCCATAGTGCAGAATAGGAACACCAGAGATCGTGCACTGGGCTGCTTTGCGTTAGACCTCTAGTGAATGGGGCAGCCCGGTGGCTTAGGGGTTTAGCACCGCCTTCAGCCCAGGGTGTGATCCTGGAGACCCCGGATCGAGTCCCACGTCGGGCTCCCTGAATGGAGCCTGCTTCTCCCTCTGCCTGTGTCTCTGCCTCTCTCTCTTCTCTCTCTCTGTGTCTCTCATGAATAAATAAGTAAAATCTTAAAAAAAAAAAAAGGAAAAAAAAAGACCTCTGGTGAATGAATCTATTACGGTCTGTCCCACATAGAAAGATTTCTGAAGTTCATAAAACATTCTCCTGTCTCATCGGGCAAACGCTCGCTATTCTGCACGGCACCTTTGTGCTCTCGGTAGTTGTACTAGAACAGAGTGAAGGCTTCGGTGTGCTTCGGGTGGACAGGAGTCCCCCTGTGCTCAAAATGACCGGTTTGCTCCACTTCTGTGGTTCTTGCATCCGTGTCTCCTAGGATCTCTTGGATTTTCCTTGAGCTGCCTGGGGTACCTTCAGCCTTTCCTAGGGGATCTGCTTCCGGAGGCTCTTCCTTTTCTAATCAGCTCTGGAAACCTAGTAACTGAGTTGGTAAGGAAGCAGGACTAACCTGAGAGGAGGAGCTCCAAGTTCCTGGAGTCCCCATCTTCTGGCAGCTTGTAAGCTTCCCTCCCCTGCATCCCTCAGGTGTGCTCTACAGAGCCAGCCTTGCCTCTGACCTGGCCGACTTCTTGGCGTGTGAGCCATCTTAGCAAAGACCACACCCAACAGCTCTGCGGCACCTACTCTATGGCAGGTCCTATCAAAGTCCTTTGCTCTGTGCCTATTATCTCATTTAACCCACGTTCTCTCACGAGAACCTGGGATTATTATCTCAGTTTACAAACAAGGCCTCTCCAACACACATCTTTCAACAATGGAGTCAGCACTCAATCCCAGATGGTCTGGCGCCATGTTCTGTTGATCACTGCTCAACATGGAGTCCAAGCTTGAAAGCCCTGAGTCATCCAAAGCCCTTCCCTCTACACTCTTAATTTCTGTGGAGCCTGTGGAACCCTGTCTCCTAACACTCCCCATCTCTTAGGACAAAGTCCAACTCCTTTATGTGGTTTACTCAACCCCTCCCAAATCCAACCCTTGCTTACCTTCCCAGCGTCTTCTCAGGCCCAAATCCTCTGGCAAGAAACACTCCCGTAGTTCTTGGGGGTCTTTATGTTGGAAGAGGGTCTTTTCTTGCCTTGAGAGCTCTGGACCTGGGCACTCCAATTCTCTACCTCTGCTGGGCTCTTACTCACTATTCATGTCACAGGGTGGAGGCCACTTCCTCTTGGGAACCTTAGCGACCCTGTCAGTGACTTAGGTCCTCCAGCTAGGAGCTCCAGTAATAACACCCTTATGTCCCCAGTCGTTGCCTTTATTCCACATCACCAGGGTTGCTTATTTGCCTTTCTCCCTTGTAGACTGTGGGCTCAGTAAGGGTAGGACCCCTGTCTGATCCACCCCTGTATTCCCAAAGAAGGGCAAAGTGCCTGGCACTTGGCAAGAGTACCCATAACCATGATACAGTCAACAAAGTTATGGAGGACCCACCGTACAGCAAGTTCTATGACACCCAAGATTTTCTCATTTAAATCCTTCTTCAAGGATTACTTCACTCACTCTTCCTAACAACTCACTAGACAATCCAGTTTATGGACTGGGAAAGTGAGATACAGTTCCCCGTTTAAAAAGAAACCAATCTGGGCAGCCCCGGTGGCGCAGCAGTGTGGCGCTGCCTGCAGCCCGGGGTGTGATCCTGGAGACCCGGGATCGAGTCCCATGTCAGGCTTCCTGCATGGAGCCTGCTTCTCCCTCTCCCTGTGTCTCTGCCTCTCTCTCTCTGAATAAATAAATAAATCTAAAAAAAAAAAAAAAAAAAAAAAGAAACCAATCTGGGTCTCAGTAGATTTAAAAAAAATACATATATCTTTGTTAATGGGTACCTGGAGGCCCCAGTGGGCCTTGGTTCTGGCCTTATCCAGACGGGGATACTCCTGAAGCAACGCAGAGAAATAAGGTTAAGAGTGAACTATTTGGGGTGAACTATTAAAAAGAATCTCGTATGAAAAGTCCCGAAATAGGCCAAGTTGTCTAAGAGACCCAGCCTGCCACGGAAAGACTAGACTGTACTCTAATTGAGGGCATTAGCATATCTAAAGAAAGAATGCGTCAATCACTCAAAGGGGGGTGGTTAGCTTAGAACCAGGGGAAAACAGACTCCCGTCCTGTTGTCCTCCTCTGATGGCGCCCACCCAGGGCCTCTGGGCCGCAGGTGCCCGCTCCCGCGGTGGGGGAGCCGCTAGCAGTGAGTCAGCTACTCCCTCCCGCGCACTAGTCCCCGCCTGTGGCCAGGGCCGGGCACCTCCAGGATGCTCCTGGCCGCATCGCAGCCCAGGCCTCGGAGAGCCCTGAGGGCCGGCCCAAGGTCACCTCGCAGCCGCCAGGACCAGGTCAGGGTTCGCATCCAGGCTCCCCCCGGGGTGCCCTGCCCACGCGAGCAAGCCTGCACCCAGGGGAACTCAGGTTCTCTTGGTTGGAAATAACCGAGTTGGCATCCTGCTTGATGCATGGCTGGCTTCATGCGTGTCCTCCCTGAGAAGCAAATCCACCTCCATATGCTGATCTTGAACCATCTACACTGTGGCAGCCCTTCCTCTACCTCTGCTCCTCCCTGCCACCCAGCAACTCGGGAGAACATAGAAGGGCTGCCCTCTCTCCATGCTTCTCCTGTCTCCCTCCACCTGCCCTCCTGCCACCATCCTTCATGGGCCCTTGCCATCATCCCACCAGGGCCGGAACCTAGAATAAATAAATGGATGCCTTCCTCAAACCGCTTAACCAAAGGAACCATTTATCATCCCAGGTGTTAACACATTTACCAGTGAAAAGCATAATACCGTAATGATTGTGGCAGGACGGTAGGCATAACCTGGACGGGGATGTTAATTCACCCCATGCACTTGGAAGTGCTGTGGGACACGTATCAGAAGCCTTGGTTCAGCCATTACATAGCTGTGTGACCTTGGAAAAGTCACTTAACCCTTTAGCTTATGCACCAATGGGCCCCCAATTCATGATTTTCGACATCCTTTCCTCAGACCTATCCAGGCAGGGCTGCAATGATAAGAGAGCAATGCAGTGAGAAAACCATGGGCTGAAACCCAGTGACCTGTTTTGTTCATTCCCTGCTTTCTGTTTCCACTCCCCTCTCCCAGGCTCTTCAAACACGCGCCAGTGCCTCATTAAAGACGGAAAACCATCCCATTAGGTCCAAATGCATGGAAACATATTCATGATTATTCAAATGATTTCCCGTAATACAGTATAATCAACGCAGGCTTCATAAATATTCATTTCCACTGTGCTAATCACTATGTAATCTCACAAAAGGGTGTACCTCTGTAATCCTCTTCCCTTTTGCCCTCTCCTCCCTCCTCCCTTTGTCTGATACTCTCCTCCGCTCATCAACCTCCCAAGGCCTTCCTAGGTCTCTGCTATCTCATTCAGGGTAAAGATATTTCTGGTTCTGATCTAAAGCTTTCTTTCTTCATCTCTATCTGTGACTTATTCTAGCAGAAGGTTATCTTTGTTCCGTGAAGTATGTAGGGCCAAGGCCCCACAAGTCTAGATTCAAGGGCCTCAGTGCATCCTTGGTATTCCCCGTGGGTAAGAGAGGTTCTCTTCACATTTGTAAAAGGGCATCCGGGGCAGAGCAGTGTGCTGGCTGGAGGACCACCCAAAATAATAACACCTTGGGGTCTGGTGCTGGATAAACACAAAGGAAACAATGCTGTGTAATAACAGGCAGGATAAAATAGGCACAGGAGACTTCCGGCAGCGGCCTGGCCAGGGAGCAGCTGGGGGGGGGTGGAGGGGGCAGAGCCTGGAGACACGGAGAGGGGCCGCTCACGCCTGAGTGTGGCCTCCCGAGTCTCTCTTCCAGCTAGTACCTGAATGGGCACACTCGGGATATTTTATCCTCTTCCCACCTGGTGTCTGTCCCTCCTGAGTTGACACATCGGTCACTGATTGCAGCAACCATGTACTAAGTGAGCAAATACGTGTGAACTGGAGCAAGGCCCAGCATGGGGAAGATCCCTACCTAACACTCATGAATCGGGGCGCCTGGGTGGCTCAATGGTTGGGCATCTGCCTTTGGCTCAGGGTGTGATCCCGGGGTCCTGGGGTCTAGTCCTGCACCAGGCTCCCCGCATGGAGCCTGCTTCTCCCTCTGCCTGTGTCTCTGCCTCTCTCTCTCTCTCTCTCTCTGTGTCTCTCATGAATAAATAAATAAAATCTTAAAAAAAAAAAGGATCCATGAATTAGTGGAAGTTAATCCTTTAAATGAAGTCCCCCCCCAAAAAAATAAATAAATAAATGAAGTCCCCAAGGGGCGCCTGGGTGGCTCAGTCTGTTGAGCAGCCGACTTTGGCGCAGGTTGTGATCCCAGGGTCCTGGGATCAAACCCCACATCATGGTCCACACTCAGTGAGGAGTCTGTTCCTCCCTGTGCTCCCTGCCCACCGCATGCTCTCTCTCTGTCTCTCAAACAAATAAATAAAATCTTTGAAAAAACAAAAATAAATGAAGTCCCCGAGGAGCCGGTTTCCAGTCCCTGGGACCTGGCACAGTGGCAAGGAAGAATGCGAGGAAAGGCATTTGCATACGTAAACCCACAGGGAGCAGAACAGGGGGCCCTGGTGCCTGGAACAGGGCCTGATACAGTCTGTGCATTTGAGGGTAAGGCAGTCTGAGCTATTTATATCTTCTGATGGAAAAAGTCAAAGGGCAAGAGGAATGTTTTTACAACTAAGGACTTGGGAAATTCTAGAATGGGATGAGAAAGAGGTAAATTAAGGGAGAAACGCATCGTAGCTAACACAACCTCTAGGCCCAGAGAGAAAGTGTAAGTTTTCTATGTTGTGTGCTACTCTGTAAGATATAGGGAAATTTCACTGTTGGCTTTGATTTTCTATGAGACCCACTTTTCGTTGCAAGCTTTTCAAGGTATAAGGAAAACCCACTGCCGCTTCCAGCTTGAATAGGAATCATTCTTTTCACGTGAGAAGCCAATTTCTCCTAAGCGCTGAAAATGTATAGGATGAAAATGGATGGAACATTTTCGAGCAATATTTTCAGTGATTTCATTTGTCTTCTCAAAGGCCTAAAAATAAGCCAGCTTGTCAGAGAAAGCTGCCTTCTACAGGAGAGGGAACCGTAAGAACACTGCCATGGTAGAGAAAGCACGTGGAGGGACAAAAACCATGATCAATATTTCATGGCTGATTTGTCAGTGGTTTCAGAATGATAAATAATATTATCTTCGAATTCAGAGGGGTCTCATACCTGAGATTTGCCACATGATTTCTAAAATCAACGTAGTTTTTTCTCCCTGAGAATGGCCCCAAAAAATCAGGAGTCCCTGGTTTGATTTAATGAGATTTACACAAAAGGGAGTTGTCAGTAACCACAGAAACAGGGCAGGGTTTTCATAATGATTGTGCTTGAATTGTATTCCAGCCTGAAAAGAGCCTTTTTAATTATAGGGTTTTGGGGTGGGGGGAGCAGGGTGTAGGAGAGGCAAAGAGGGGGTGGGGAGTGCCTATAGTTTTTCATGGCCAGAGACTGAAATGCCTTTTATCTATTTAAAAGGTTAGCAGGTGGGCTCCACTAACAAGTCTTAACCCCAGGACTTGGTTGAACCCTGGAGAAAACGTTTTTCATTTCAACCCTATGTATTTGCTGGTTCTTCACTTCTTCAAATTGCAAGCACTTCAAATACAGCTGAGAAGGGCTGGGGGAGTGAGGGAGGTGCAGCCAAGGACAGTCCAGAGTGTTCAGGAATACCTGTGCCTCTCGGGGTTCCTGGCGGTCTCAGTTGAGTTCTGCAGGCGGCCAGGCCCAGAATCAGGGGCTCCCAGACCACGAGAGGTAAGCCGCTTTGGAGCCCACACGGAAGCCCGAGATTTGGCCTCTCAATTTTACAGTCCAGGTGCTGGGGTTTTTTGAACCATGTAAAGTAATTCCAGCCCATCTGTATCGCTCTAGTCTAGAGCCTAAGCCTGATGACCTCTGGGGAGAAGCACAATTTCGTTACTATTACAAATGTTCGAGATAGGACTAAATCCTATCATGAAAACTCAGGGCCCAGAGCCCTGCCCAGAGTCCTGGGTGGGCAGGGTCCAGGGTCAGCTCAGCAACCCTTTGAGTTCCTGTCTTCTCAGGAGCAACCCCTCCTCCACCATTCCTTTTATTTTTTTAAAATTAAGTGTATGGAGGTATAATTTAATATACGGTTTAGGGACGCCCGGGTGGCTCAGTGGTTGAGCTTCTGCCTTGGGCCCAGGGCATGACCCCGCGGTCCTGGGATCGAGTCCCGCATCGGGCTTTCTGCAGGGAGCCTGCTTCTCCCTCTGCCTGTGTCTCTGCCTCTCTCTCTGTGTCTCTCATGAAAAAATAAAATCTTAAAAAACATAACATACAGTTTAGCTCTTTTTTTTTTTTTAAGATTTTATTTATTTGACAGAGAGAGTGCATGAGCAGGGGAAGCAGCAGGTAGAGGGAGAGGGAGAAGCAGGCTCCCCACCGAGCAGGGAGCCCCACTCAGGGCCTGATCCCAGAACCCTGGCTGGGTGCCCCATAGCTTAATTCTTGAAGCAAATAGGATGGCATTTCAGTGGATTCACAAAACAGAAGTTTCTTTCTTATTCACATTACAACTTGTGCTGCTCATATGGTTCTCCTCCAAGCCATGATAGAGGGATCCTGGCTGCCCCCATCTCGTGGTTTTGCCATCTTGACCAAAAAAGATACCCAAATGGCCATTGAACACGTGAAAAAAGTGCCCAACACCATGAGTCATCAGGGAAATGCAAGGTAAAATCACAATAAGGTATCATTATATGCCCTCCAGAGAGCTAAGATTTAAAAGGTGGGAGAGGGTGCCTGGGTGGCTCAGTAGGTCAAGTGTCTGCCTTTGGCTTAGTTCATGATGCCAGGACCTGCTCAGTGGGGAGTCTGCTTTTCCCTCTCCCTCTGCCCTTCTGCATCTCCAGCCTCGTGCTGGCTCTCACACGTGCATGCTGTCTCATTCTCTCTCTCAAATAAATGAATACAATCTTTAAATAAAACAAAATGCAGTGTAGAAGGCTTACCACACCAAATATCGATGAGGTTGTAGAGGACCTGAAATGCTCATACGTTACTGAGAAAATGAATCACACACCTAATCTGCGACCCAACACTTCTACCCCCATCTATCTACCCAAGGAAAAGGAAAACATATCTACATTGGGGACACCTGGGTGGCTCAATGGTTGAGCATCTGTCTTGGACTCAGGTCGTGATGCTGGGATCCGGGATCGAGTCCCACATTGGGCTCCTGAGGGAGCCTGCTTCTCCCTCTGCCTATGTCTCTGGCTCTCTCTCTCTGTGTCTCTCATGAATAAATAAAATGAATAAATAATTCTTTAAAAAAAACATCTACAAAGACTTGCACAATTGTGTTCATAAAGCTTTATTTATAACAGTTAAAACCCAGACACAACCCAAATGTTCATCAACAGGAGAATGGATAAACTATGGTACATCTGTAGAATGGAATATTACTCAGCAATAAAAGGGAACATACTACAGGTATGTTCAACGATACGCTTGAATCTCAAAAACATTTTTCCTGAGGGAAAGAAAGCTTGCACAAAAGAGCACTTCCCATGTGATTCCATTTATGTGAAGTTTCGGAACAGGCAAAGCTAATCTATGATAGAAAAAAAAATCAAAACAGTGATTGCCCTTGTGTGGGCGAAACAATGGAAAGTGACACGAGGGAACTTTCTGGAAGAATGGTGAGATTTTATATCTTGATGAGGATTTAAGTTACAAGGTTGTGTGCATTCACCAAAACCACAGAATGATACCCTTAAGATATGTGCACTTCATTATATATTTTTAAGATACAATTTTAAGGTAAAAATTTGAAGTGAGGGGATGCCCGATTACATAGAGCATGCAATTTTTTTTTAAGATTTTATTTATTTATTCATGAGAGACACACACACACACACACACACACACACACAGAGGCAGAGCTCTCTAAGGCAGAGGGAGAAGCAGGCTCCATGCAGGTAGCCCTATGTGGGACTCGATCCTGGCACTCCGGGATCATGCCCTGGGCCGAAGGCGACGCTAAACTGCTGAGCCACCCAGGGATCCTCTAGAGCATGCAATTCTTGATCTCAGCATATTGAGCTCAAGGCCCACATTGGGTGTAGAGATTATTAAAAAAAAATTTTTTTAAAAAAACATTAAAGTTATGTAAGTTCGATTTAAGAGAAATGACACACAGAAAGACACAGTATCTTGACAGTAGTAATGGGTACATGAACCTGAACAGATATTAAATTGTATAAAATGTGATGCACATGTGAACACACACACACACACACACACACACACACACATAAGTACAAGTAAATAGGGAAAACCTGAATAAGATCAGTGGATTGTATGTATCCATGCCCATATCCTGATGGCCATCTACCATAGTTTTGTAAAATGTTATCATTAGGGGGAACGAGACAACGTGTATAAGAATCTCCCTGCAAAAAAAAAAAAAAAAAAAAAAAAAAAAGAATCTCCCTGCAGGGATCCCTGGGTGGCACAGCAGTTTGGCACCTGCCTTTGGCCCAGGGCGCGATCCTGGAGACCTGGGATCGAGTCCCATGTCGGGCTCCTGGTACATGGAGCCTTCCTCTCCCTCTGCCTGTGTCTCTGTCTCTCTCTGTCTCTGTGTGACTATCATAAATAAATAAAAATTAAAAAAATAAATAAAGAATCTGCATTATTTCTTACAACTATATACGAATCTGTAATTATCTCAGTAAAATGTTCAGTTAAAAAAAGGATTGTAAACAAATAATCTACTTAATGACATACATACTGAAATGTACGGGGGCAGTATTCTCAGAAATGCATTTATTTTTTTTTAAAGATTGGATTTATTTATTCATGAAAGACCCGAGCAGAGGAAGAAGCAGTCTCCCTGCAGGGAGCCCAATGCAGGATTCGATCCCAGGACCCCAGGATCATGACCTGATCCAAAGGGAGATGCTCAACTGCTGAGCCATCCGGGCGCCCCTCAGAACTGTATTTAGAGGGCAGCCCAGGTGGCTCAGTGGTTTAGGGCTGCCTTCAGCCCAGGGCGTGATCCTGGAGACCCGGAATTGAGTCTCACGTCGGGCTCCCTGCATGGAGCCTGCTTCTCCCTCTGCCTAGGTCTCTGCCTCTCTCTCTCTCTCTATCTCTCTATGTCTATCATAAATAAATAAATAAATAAATAAATAAATAAATAAATAAATCAATCTATTTTTTAAAAAAAGCTAAAAAAAAAAGAACTGTATTTAGAAGAAACAGGGATCCCTGGGTGGCGCAGTGGTTTAGCGCCTGCCTTTGGCCCAGGGCGCGATCCTGGAGACCCAGGATCGAATCCCACGTCGGGCTCCCGGTGCATGGAGCCTGCTTCTCCATCTGCCTGTGTCTCTGCCTCTCTCTCTCTCTCTCTGTCTCTCTGTGACTATCGTAAATAATAAAAAAAAAAAAAATTTAGAAGAAACAACTGAGGGATGGTGGGAAGGACATGTGATGGGCACACACACAATTAAGCAAATCTAATAAAATGAAGACAATGAAGACAGGTGGTGGGTGTTCACTGTACAATTCCTTCAACTTCTCTGGATGTTTAAATTTTTTCATAATGAGGGGCGGCTGGGTGGCTCAGAGGTTGAGCATCTCCCTTTGGATCAGGTCATGATCCTGGGGTCCCGGGATCGAGTCCTGCATCGGGCTCCCTGCAGGGAGCCTGCTTGTTCCTCTGCCTGTGTCTCTGCTTCTTTCTCTGTGTGTCTCTCATGAATAAATAAATAAAATCTTAAAAAAATTTTTTTTCATAATGAAATATCGACGGTAGTGGGGACTAGACAATAGCTGGCTTTGGGACAGCTGTTCATCAATGCCAATGGGGACCCAGATGCTTTCTATTTTTTGCTCCATCAATTCTAGCAAGTTGGCTTTCCGTCTCAAATTTGTCCATCTTGTGGTTCTGAGATACCTGCTGTGCTGCAGACATCACATCGCCATTTGAGGGACGGGGAGGTGAAGGCTGGATTTGTTGCCTCTGCCTTCATCCTGCAGGAAAGGCAAAGCTTTCTCTGGAAACTCTCAGGGGACTTCTCCTTTCTCATCTCTCCTGACCTGTGTAACATGGCCAACCATACCCACGAGAGAGGAGGCGGGGTGAGTAACTAGCTGGGCACATCGCCAACTCCACCCTCCCACTGTTGGCTCATAGCAAAGAGGGTGGGACACACACTAAGTAGACATATTAAGGATGTCCGGCACACCCTATTATTGGTCACGCTGCCTGCCGTCAAATGCTGCTGGTCTTGTCAGGTGTGTGCCCATTTCACTGATTCTGGCATGTGTTGCATCCTCTAACGTCCACATTCACTGGGCAGTATAAAGACACCCTGAAACATATGTGATCCTATAAGTACATGGCTGGAGACCCTGCACAGCTGTTCTGCCCAACATCTCAAACAATTTGGGGCTTGTGGTGGTGTCATGAATCACATAGCTGAAAATGGACTTTAACCAGGCAGGAAATTCAGCAATATCCCAGAAAGGAGATGCCTTAAATCTCTTCTATTTTGAGATGACATTCATAGACCACATTAAAAAACCAGAGGTACATCTGCATTGTTTTTGCGTGTAAAGCATCAATCTGAAAACTCCGAAGGTACTGTTCAGTATGCCCAACACATCTGTGTGTATCACACGGAACTAACTGATGGGGATGACCTCGGGTCTGAGATACATCAGCCACTTGCAGGTCTGCTAGTTCAGTACGAGCAGGTGTTTTATTAACTTGGAATCTTACCTATCTTGAGGCTCAACACGCCTCTTCCTCTACTATAGCTAATTTGTGATTAGGTGAAGCCCTTATATTTTTAGATCCAAAGTAAAACAGAGGGATCTAAAAATCCCTGCATGGTTCAGTGTTTTAGCATCTGCCTTCGGCATGGGGCATGATCCTGAAGTCCCAGGATCTAGTCCCACATTGGGCTCCTCAAGAGGAGCCTGCCTCTCCCTCTGCCTCTGTCTCTGCCTCTGTCTCTGTGTCTCTCATGAACACATGAATAAAATCTTTAAAACACACACACACACAAAGTAAAACACATACCTTAGAACAAGATAAGATCATTAATCAACTGTTAACCATCACCAACGAACACAAACAAACATTTTAAGTAATCCCTACAATCAACATAGGGCTCAAACTCATGACCTGGAGATCGAGTCACATGCTCTATTGACTGAGCCAGCCAGGTGTCCCAAACATTTCTTTTTTCTGAATGTCCTAAGAAAAGGAAATTACCACTTAGCCAGTTCATTTGGACAGTCTCTCTTCTTGGCCACTACGACATTACAGACTCCTAATCTCTGTTTTAGGAGTTTCTGTTTCTCTTCCTCCCCTAATCCTGTGTTCTCCAAGTTCAGACTCAAATTCAGTTTCCATATACACCACTTACTCAGTGGCATCGGGCAAGTAGTTAACTTCTCTGGGCCTCAGGTTCCTTATCTATAAAAAAAAAAAAAAACTAATGATAACTAGACAGGATGGATGCGAAGAGTCAGTGGAAAGCAGTACTGAGAACCAGCATGGCACAGGTCCCAATACCATCAAGCTTAATAAATGTTAGCCTCTTTCCTTTATTACACCAGATGTTGCTGCTCTTGCCATCTAAAAATTTTAAAAAGGGGCAACTGAACCTCTCAGTCAAGCAGCTGACTCTTGACTTAAGGCTCAGGTCAAGATCTCAGGGTGCTGGGGTCGAGCAGGTTCCGGGCTAAGCAGGGAGTCTGCTGGAGGATTCTCTCTCTCCCTCTTCCTCTGCCTCTCCCCCAACTTCTTTTTTAAAAGAAGAATAAATGGGGGCACCTGGATGGTTCAGTCGGTTAAGCACTGGTTCTTGATTTCCACTTAGGTCATGATCTCATGGTGATGGGATCAAGCCCCACATCAGGCTCTTTGCTTTACCATGGAGTCTGCTTGAGATTCTCTCTCTCCCTTCCCCCCATTCATGTGCACATTCTCTTTGTCTCTCAAAATAAATAAGATAAATAAATAGTTATATTAAAGAATAAATAATAAAAACATAACAATTTTCTAAAAGCAGGGCTGTCCATTGTCTTCAAATATAGTGTATCAATAGAGAAAATTTGAAGTTTAGTAAGGTCAGCGGATCAGGAAATGATTACCATTGAAAAAAACAGTTTGTTACAGCTCCCAAGATGGGGAACACCAAACCATAGTTGGCGGGACACACATAGAAGAGCTAGGGCAGGTGCGGAGGCAGACATAGAGGGGAAAACTGGGCAAGAGCCATTATGAGATGCCTGGATGGTTCAGTGGTGGAGAGTCTGCTTTTGGCTCAGGTCGTGATCCCGGGGTCCTGGGATTGAGTCGCACATCAGGCTCCCCACAGGGAGCATTCTTCCCCCTCTGCCTTTGTCTCTGCCTCTCTCTGTATGTCTCAAACAAACAAACAAACAAACAAACAAATAAAGTCTTTTTAAAAAAGAGGCTTTATGGTGGGTTTTATAGGAAGAAACGGGTGAAGCAGGGTTATCACGTTCAGGATTGGCTAGTTTAAGTAATGTCAGCACGGTCAGGGTGGTGTGGACAGGTAGTGCTCTTGGCTGCCTGGGACCTGCCTTGGGGTGGTTAGGGCAGGTAGATAGTAACACAGATCAACACAGATCATGAGAGCCCAATAAAAGAGGTGGTTGACTTTGGATAGGTTGGTTTGTATTTGACAAGTGTGCTCATGGGTGAGTTGCTTACTCTCTCTGGGAAATGGCTAACCCTGGGAAGGATGGTCCTCCCAGGGTCAGCAAGACCCCAGTATCAGAATGCAGAAAATAAGACACATGGTTAATACACCAAGGTTTAGATAGTGAGATATTTCACAGAAGAATTTGGACTTATGACTTCTATGTATGAAGTAGGAGAGTCTTTTAACACCAAAGCTGTGTCTGGGTATGGCCACAGTAGGCAAGAGCCGACCGAGCTCCTGCCTCCTTAGGGGAGGTCTGAGAGTTCTGAGGCGCCACAGTCCTCACCACTCCCTACTGCTTTAGCCTGCTTCATTTCTTTTTTTTTTTTTAAGGTTTTATTTATTTATTTGAGTGAGAGAGAGAGCAAGTGAGCACAAGTGGGGGAAAGGGGTAGAGGGAGAAGAAGAAGCAGACTCCCCACTGAGCAAGGAGCCCGATGCAGGGCTCCGGGATCATGAACTGAACCTAAGGCAGATGCTTAACTGACAGCCGCCTAGGTGCTCCTGCTTCACTTCTTTTTTTTTTTTTTCCATTTTTATTTATTTATGATAGTCACAGAGAGAGAGACAGAGGCAGAGACATAGGCAGAGGGAGAAGCAGGCTCCATGCACCGGGAGCCCGACGTGGGATTCGATCCTGGGTCTCCAGGATCGCGCCCTGGGCCAAAGGCAGGCGCCAAACCGCTGCGCCACCCAGGGATCCCTCCTGCTTCACTTCTTTATGAGCCTTTCTCCCTCAATCTTTTTAGTCTGAAACACGTCCCTCTGGAACTTGGATTTAAACGATCCTGTGAAAAAAATAAACGATCCTGTGGGGTGCAAGTCCCTGGGAGGGATGCACACAGCTGCAGAGGTCTCTTATGCTCATGGGGTTTGGTAGCAGCTTTGCCTGTGGAGGCCCAGGTGATTCTGTCCTCAGGCCAAGGTGCCCCTTATAGGCAGCATGCAGCAAGATACCTGTGCAATCTGTCTCAAGGAAAAATGGCTTAGTCCACATGTGTCTAGCACTCAGCCATACTAAAGACTTGACAGGAGACTGTTTATGGCAGTCTGCTTAACTACCACTCAAGGTATTACCGGACACGAATATTACATTGTGGTTTAAAAATTGGTTTTACAATGGAATATTATTACTCAGCCATGAGAAAGGACAAATACCTACAATTTACATCGGCGGGAATGGAACTGGAGGGTATTATGCTGAGTGAAATAAGTTAATGGGAGAAAGACAATCATCATATGGAATCACTCATATGTGGAATATAAGAAATAGTGAAAGGACCATAAGGGAAGGAAGGGAAACTGAGTGGGGAAAAATCAGAGAGGAAGATAAACCATGAGAGACTCTTGACTCTGGGAAACAAACAGAGGGTCACAAGAGGGGGCGGTTGTGGGGGATGGAGTAACTGGGTGATGGGCACTAAGGAGGGCACTTGGTGTGATGAGGATTATATGTTGGCAAATTGAATTTAAATTTTAAAAATTGGTTTTACAAGATCTGACTGGGGTCAATCTGGTTATCTTTGGATAAGATGATAAAAGTCCTCAACTTACAAAGGCTGAGCACTCCATAGGCTTTGGAGGATACCCACCAACCCTGATCCCCTCATCCTGAGATCAAGCCTTGCATCCAGCTCCCTGCTCAATGGAGAGCCTACTTCTCCCTCTCCCTCTGCCTGTTGCACCCCCTGCTTGTACTCTGTGTCTGTGTGTGTGTGTGTCAAATAAATAAATAAAATCTTTAAAAATAGCTAAATAAAATCTTTTTAAAACATTCTTTTTTTTTTTTTTTTTAATGTAGTCTCCAGAACCCAGTGTGGAGCCCAATGCAGGCCTTGAACTTACGACCCTGAGATCAAGACTTGAGATAAGATTGAGTCAGATGCTTAACTGACTGAACCACCCAAGTGCCCACCCAAAATAAAAAGTCTTAACAATGACAAAAGAATATTATGACTTTCAAAGGCTGAATAACATTCCATTATATGTATCCACCATATTTTGTTTATCCATTAATCTGTCAGTGGAATATTTGTGTTATTTCCACCTTTTGGCTATTGTGAATAATGCTACTATGAACATGGATACTGATTTCTTTTTTTTTTAATTTATTTATGATAGGCACACAGTGAGAGAGAGAGAGAGAGAGGCAGAGACATAGGCAGAGGGAGAAGCAGGCACCATGCAGGAAGCCCGACGTGGGACTCGATCCCGGGTCTCCAGGATCGCACCCTGGGCCAAAGACAGGCGCTAAACCGCTGCGCCACCCAGGGATCCCCTGGATACTGATTTCAATTCTTTTGGATACATTGCTGGATCATGTGGTCGCTCTATGTTGGACTTCTTCAGGATCTTCCATACTGTTTTCCATAGTTGCCATTTTATATTCCCACCAGCAATACCCAGTGTTCCAATGTCTCTGTATCTTATCTTGTTATTTTCTGTTTTTTGTTCTTATTTTAGTCATCTGTTCATATTTAGTCCACCATCATAATAAGTGTGAAGTCGTATTTCATTATGATTTCAATTTGCATTTCCTTAATGTGGAAATATATATATTTCTCCTTAAGACAATTCCATGAGATAGATGGTATTCCCATTTTACAGATAAAGAAATTTAGGTTTTTAGGAATCACACTGCTTTTAAGTGAGGGACCCTGATCTAATTCAAGATGTGTTGATTTAATTCCAACTCTACTATGTTGATTCCCCATGTGCTTTATAGTGTAATAGGTGCTTTGACTTTCAAAAAGCATGAATTAAATTAAATACTGAATCTAGCAATGTGACTGATGTTCAGAAAAGTGATGCTTTAACTTAGTGTATGAAAAACATTTTACAACCCAAAGCAGGTTCACTGTCTCATTCTTGTCTTCTGCTAAATGCAGAGTATTCCAGCTAAATGCTGTGCTTACTTTGAAAATGAACAAATGTAGGAAAACCTCCTGACCATTTTTTAAAAAATATTTATTTATTTAGAGAAAAGGGGAGAAAAAATGAAAAAGAGAACTTGGAGAATAAGGGCAGAGAGAAGGACAGGGAGAGTCTTTTTTTTTTTTTTTTAGATTTTTACTTATTTATTTATGAGAGACACACACACACACACACAGAGAGAGAGAGAGAGAGAGACAGGCAGAAGGAGAAGCAGGTTCCCTGCAGGAAGCCCGACATGGGACTCGATCTTGGGACTCCAGGGTCACACCCTGGGCTGAAGGCTGCGCTAACTGCTGAGCCTGAGCCACCCGGGCTGCCCAGGGAGAGAGAGTCTTAAGCAGATTCTGCACTCAGCATGGAGCCCTATGTGGGGCTCAATATCATGACCCTGAGATCATGACTTGAGCCAAAATCAAAAGTTGAGCCTAACAGACTGTGCCATGCAGGTGCCCTTTGGCAATTTTCTTCTTAATAAAAAGAAATGGAATATTGGAATGTCCCAGAGTATTCAATAAGACAAAAGATTTCAAAATATTGATGTTTCCTCCATCTTGGTGGGTACATAGCTAATAGCATCATAACTGGATCCTGTGAGAGTTTTTGACAAGTGAAGACATTTCCTGGAGGGTAAACACAATAGGCCTTTTTCCAACACAGAGAAATAGTCTCCATTCAAAAAGGAAATCACCTCTGTGGATGCCTAAAATTCACCTCACTAGCATGATATAATTATTATAAAAGTAAACTGTGCAAGTGTTAAAAACATAGCAGGTACAATTATCCTTCCTATCACTCCCATTCCCCAGGGATCACTCCTATTTCTTGGGTCACCTTTCATATAGTTTCTATTCAAGTCAAGCGCCTGCACACAAGTGTACACACTGACCCACTTGACAGACCCACACTATATATACTGTTCTACTACTTGCTTTTATATTTTATTTCCATCAGTGCTATTTTTAAAAAGATTTTTATTTATTTGAGAGAGAGAGAATGAGAGAGTGTGGAGGGGCAGAGGGAGAAATAATCTGAAAAGACTCCCCACCACGAGCGGAGCCTGATGAGGAGCTGGATCTCATGACAGCAAGATCATAACCTGAGTCAAAACCAAGAGTCAGAAGTTTAACCAACCTGGCCACCCAGGTGCCCCTTTTATCAGTGACATCTTTCTATGTCATTATATCAGAAGTGTGGAGTATCCATAGCAAGAATATAGCATAGTTTATTTAGGTATTCCCATGTTTATAGAATTTTAGGCTTTTAGCTTTTTAAATTACAAATAGTACATGCAGTTAAAGATATGTCTGTTTACTTATGCTATTATATTTCTGTGCTTATATTTTGTTAAGTTTTGCCTCCCTTTTAAACATATGTCTTCAAGTTCATTCCACAAATATTGCTAAGTACCTGTCGTATACCAGCTAGGCTCTGAGCTCAGTGTCAGAGGATAATGGTGAGAATGTAAAAATGAAAGGGACACTCTGTCATCATGGGAGAAACAAACAATTCATTGCAAAATACCTGTGACATTATGATTGCGATACGTGTTAACAAGCAGAGCCATCTGGTGCTATGACAACATAGGATATTGGAGCTGACCTAGCCTTAGAGTTGAGGGAAAACTTCTCTGAAGAACTTCTCACTGAGCTGAGGCACTGTGAAAAAGCTGCGGGCTTGAGGAAAACTTTCCAGGAAAAGGGGACAGTTTGTGCAAAGGCCCTGTGGAAAGAGGAAACACAACACATCAAAGAAACATGGTGGAAAATTGGAAGCTGTTTTTCCTGTGCTTAATAGAGCTGGAGGGCAGGGCAGGGCCAACCCTTGTAGGGTCTCCCAGGTTTTGATCTTTATTGGAGGAGCCATGAGAAGACCCTAGCATTTTAAGCAAGAAGGTGGTATGAATAGGTTTGAATTTGGAAATGATCTCTTTGGTTGTGGGGTGAAGAACAAACTGGCAAGAGGGAAACGTGGATGATGAGAGACTGACAAGTGGAGAAGAGAAATGGTGGCTGGGTCCAGGGTGGTGGTGGTGGAAAGAAATGGACCGGTTCCATACGGGTGAAAAAGTCACGAGATGAAAGGCACAGCATAGGGAATATAGTCAATGATATTGTAATAGTGGTATATGGTGACAGGTGATGGTAGCTACACCCGTAGTGAGCGTAGCACAATCTATGGAGCTGTGGCATTCCTATGTTGTACACCTAAAACTAATATAACATTGTGTTGTCAACTATTCTGAAGAAAAAGAAAAAAGAAAGAAAGAAAGAAAGAAAGAAAGAAAGAAAGAAAGAAAGAAAGAGCAAATGGACAGATTCCACTAACAACTTTATTTTTTAAAATCTTTTTAAAGATTTCACTTATTTATTCATGAGAGACACAGAGAGGGAGAGAGAGGCAGAGACACAGGCAGAGGGAGCAGCAGGCTCCCCGCAGGGAGCCCAATGTGGGACTCGATCCCGGGACTCCAGGATCACGCCCTGCGCCAAAGGCAGGCGCTCAACTGCTGAGCCACCCGGGCATCCCTAATTTATTAATTCATGAGAGACACAGAGAAAAGAGGCAGAGACACAGGTAGAGGGTGAAGCAGGCTCCTCTCAGGGAACATGATGCAGGACTTGATCCCTGGACCCCAGGATCACGACCTGAGCTGAAGGCAGATGCTCAACCGCTGAGCCACCCAGGCATCCCTACCTATTCATTTTAGATAGAGAGCACAGGCAAGAGGAGGAGGAGGGCACTAGAGGAAGAAGAGGGACAAGCTGACTCCATGCTGAGCTCGGACCCTGTAGTGGGGCTTGATCTCATGACCGCTAAATCAGAACCTGAACTGAAATCAAGAGTTGGATTCTCAACAGACTGAGCTACCTGGGTTCCCCTATTTAAAAAAATTGTTTTTAAACATTTTTATTTATGGGTGCCTGGGTGGCTCAGTCGGTTATGCATTTGCCTTCAGCTCAGGTCCTGATCTCAGGGTCCTGGGATCGAGCCCCACATCAGGCTTTCTACTCAGCCCTCTCACTCTCCCTCTGTACTCGCTCTCTCTCTCTCAAATAAATAAAATATTTTTTTAAATAAATAAACATTTTTATTTATTTATTTATTTTTAAAGCAATCTCTACACTCAACATGAATCCAGATCTCGTCAAGATCAAGAGTTGCACGCTGCACCAACTGGGCCAGCCAGACACCCCAATGACACCTGGGCTTTAGGCCTGCGAGCAGGAAAGGTAGTGGTGGCATCCTGTGAGCTGGGGATGCTGAAGGAGGGCCGTTTAGGGTGCGGATCTCAAGTACGCTAATATTCCTTGTAGAACCTAGCACTGTGCTTCTTTTCCATCACTTGATGTTTGATGCTCCGTTAAGCTATATGTAGGCGTAATTGGCTACATAATTTCTGGGGCCCATGCAGAATGATAATGAGGGACCCTTGTTCAAAAACGATTACAAATTTCAAGATGATAGAACACTAAGCCAAGTAGGGGACCCACCCCCCCTTCTGAGCTGCAGGGTCCCGTGCAAATGCATGGGTCACGCACCCATGAAGCCAGCCCCGGCTCTGGCTCTTGGAAAGCAACAAGGAAGACAGTGAAGTCTGGCTCTCACAGAGCTCGTAAACTGTGGAGGTCAGAGAGATGTAAAGAGATAGTTATAAAAATTATCCTTATCTTTGAGAGATACACGCTAAATATTTGCTGATGAAATGATATGATATCTGGGTTTGGTTCTAAAATAATCCTGAGGGAAGGCGGAAGTGGGTGGAGGACGTATTTAAAACATCATTGTCGTGTGTTAATAATTTCTGAAGCCGGGATCCCTGGGTGGCGCAGCGGTTTAGCGCCTGCCTTTGGCCCAGGGCGCGATCCTGGAGACCCGGGATCGAATCCCACGTCAGGCTCCCGGTGCATGGAGCCTGCTTCTCCCTCTGCCTATGTCTCTCTCTCTCTCTCTATCATAAATAAATAAAAATTTAAAAAAAATTTTTTTTAAAAAAAAATAATTTCTGAAGCCAATGATGGGTACATGAAGATTCAACAGAAAATTCTTCATATTTTTGTATGTGTTTGCTATTTTCTACAATCCGAAACAATTTTGAAGGAGAGGCAAGTAGTAAGAGTATCATATGAAAAATGCTGGTATAGAGGCGCCTGAGTGGCTCAGTGGTTGAGCATCTGCCTTTAGATCAGGTCATGATCCCAGGGGTCCTGGGTCAAGTCCCACATCAGGCTCCTCGCGGGGGGCCTGCTTCTCCCTCTGCCTGTGTCTCTGCCTCTCTCTCTCTCTGTGTCTCTCATAAATAAATAAATAAATAAATAAATAAATAAATAAATAAATAAATAAAATCTTAAAAATAAAAAGAAAATAAAAATAGATGTTGGAATCTGGAGATTATTTACAAACTATATGCAGTCCAGTCCTGCTCCAGACTAAAAGCATTTTTGAAATTCATATATTCCAATTCGGAATTTATGTGTATTATACAGTCTCAAAAAAGAGCAGAATGAGGTGGTCAACCGCAGAGCCACCCCGGTGCCCCTCTGTGTGGTTCTAACAGGGGCTGCGGTCAAAGTCCTGGCCGGCCTGGCCTTCTCCGAGAACGGCTCAGGGGAAAGGGCCTGCTTCTCCAAATGAGTAACCACTCAGCTCTGAACCAGTTAATAGCCCCGAACACCCTCAGCTAAGCGCTCAGGACAAGGGGCCTCAAAACCGGAGACCCTGGAGCCCAGCCCAGCCCAGCGGCTTCATTAGGCCGCTACTTAAGGGCAGAGCTCCTGTCGCTGTGTGACATGCTGTCCCCCAACCCCTTTCTGTCCCGGCTCTTGCTGGCGGGGGGCTCGGCCGTCGGGGTCCGGGAGCTGCCCAATGCTGCTGGCCAGGCCACCCCCTCCCCGGGTCCTGGCCCTCCTGGTGGCTGCTGGCCAGCGCTAGGCAGGAGAGGAGAGGGCCACGCGGAGACACGGTCACCCTGGCACTGGGCCAGCAGGTCCACGGGGCGCTGTACCTAAGTGCCAGCTTGCTCCAAGTCTGGGGGTCCCCCGAAGATGGGAGTCATACAGGAATCAGGTAACTCTCCAGAATCTAAGTCCCCGAGAGGAGACCGAGGTAAGCACCCCACGTTGCAGAAGGCAGGGCCCCCCTCCAGGGAGCAGAGCGTGAGCCCGGCCGTGGCCTGTGGAGCCCCCTTCATCCCTGACACACTTGACGATGCCATCTACCTGGCCCACCGCTCTGAGCATCACCTGGAACCGTGTGGATGCAAGTTCTTGGTAAAGAGCGCTAAGTATCCCGCCGTTTGTCTCCCCCCACCCCCGGCAAGAAACCAGGACCAGCTGGACGGCAGAGTCGTGCTCTCATTCTCCTTCTTCTATTTTTTTTTTATCATGGTTAAATACACATACCATAAAATGGACCATCTTCGTGTCCATCATTTTAGTGTACAGTTCAGTAGAGAAACAGATCTCCAGAACTTTTTCATTTCGCAAAACTGGAACTCTGTATTTTTTTTAAGATTTTATTTATTTATTCATGAGAGACACAGAGAGAGGCAGGGACACAGGCAGAGGGAGAAGCAGGCTCCCTGCAGGGAGCCCGATGTGGGACTCGATCCCAGGACCCCAGGATCACGCCCTGAACCAAAGGCAGATGCTCAACCACTGAGCCCCCCAGGAGCCCCTGGAACTCTGTATCTATTAAATAGCAAGTGCCCTTTTGCCCTGCCCCCAGCCCGTGGCAACCACCATTCAACTTTCTGTCTCTATGAATGTCTCTAGATACCTCATGTAAATGGAATCAAACAGTACTTTTATTCAGCTTTTTTAAAAGATTTTATTTATTTATTCATGAGACACACAGAGAGAGGCAGAGACACAGGCAGAGAGAGGAGAAGCAGGCTCCCTGCAGGGAGCCTGACGCGGGACTCGATCCCAGGACTCCAGGATCATGCCCTGAGCCGAAGGCAGACGCTCAACCACTGAGCCACCCAGGCGTCCCTTTCATTCAGTTTTAAAGAACCAGTGCTCGGCAAAGCATCTGGTCCCTTAAAAGACCCTCACTAAATTACCACTGGAGGGCATGAATGGTGGTTACCATCCTGTCTACCCCCGAGGTGTTCAGACTTGTCACCTTCATGAGGGTGAGTATGCCCCAAACTCCCACATAGAGGAGTTTTAGGGCAATGAAAATACTATGTATAATATTATGGTCATGTGTATATGCCATTATACATTTGCCCAAAGCCATAAATATACAAGAGCAAACCCTAAAGTAAACCATGAGTTTTCAGTAACTATGATCTGTCAATGTAGGTTCATCCTTGGTTTAAAAAAAAAAGAAAAAATACCATTCTGGTGAAAGATGTTAATAATGGGGGAAGCTATGGGTTTCCTGGGACTTGCCATGTAGCACTGAAAATCCTGCATCCTGGGCAACCCCTCAGGCCCAAGCAACCTGGGACAACTGGTCACCCTACCTTAGCTAGCTGGCTCTGCCAAAGAATGGAGCTTGACCCAGAGATTCAGGGGGAGCTAGAATTAGGAGGTTTCCTGCTGAGCTGAGTTGATGCTTCCCAATGAAAAATGTTTCTGAGGGACTTGGGCTTATTGTCAGAGCCTTTGGGCCCAAGGATCAGTCTTTTTGCTCAGAATTGGGCTTCCCTCCTCCCTGAGGCCTCCAAAGAGATCTGAGTGGACAGTAGGTGAAACTGACTTGTCTCCCTCGGCCATCTGTAGGGCTCCGATCCTGCCCTGGGGCAGAGCCAGGTTCTGCGGGGTCTGGAACTTAAGCAATTTGGGGTCCTCTTCAAGAAAATCCTGGATATATATAGCCATGGGAACCTGTTACTAAGGTTCCTCTCAGGGCCCCAGAGGGTTCAGGCAATCAAGAGCCTTGAAGGCTAAGTTCCCTTAGCTTTGTAGTACATCTCTCTTCTAGCTCGTGCTTTTTTTTTTTTTTAAGAAATTGATGTAAAATACACACATAATAAAATTAACCATTTTAAAGTGTACAATTCAGCGGCATTGAGAATCTTTACAATGTTGTGCAACCACGGCGTTTATCAAGTTCCTAAACATTTTTATCACACTGAGAGATAACCCCGTACCCAATGAGCAGTTTGCTGCCATTCCCCACTCCTGCTGGCCTCCAGCAACCATGAAGCTGCATCTCGGTGGATTAACCTATTCTGGACGTCACATACACGTGGAATCATACACTATGTGGCCTCACTTTCACTTGGCGTACGTATTCAAGTCTTGTCTGCATTGCCACATGCATCCAGACTTCATTCCCTTTTGAGGAGTAAATCATATTCCACTGTAGAGCTAGAACACACTTCAAATTCTAGTTTCTCCATATTCTCACCAATGCTTATAATGTTCCATTTTTGTTTTTATTTTTAAAGACTTTCTTTATTCATTTGCTGAGAGAGAGCAAGCACAGGTAGGCAGAGCAGCAGACGAGGAAGGGGAAGCAGACTCCCCGCTGAGCAGAGAGCCCAACTCGGGGCTCGATCCCAAGACCCCAGGGACCATGACCCGAGCTGAAGGCAGACCAACTGAGACTTAACCAACTGAGCCAGCGATGCACTCCTTGTTCCGTTTTTATTTTTAAATTGTAGTCATCCCAGTGGGCATGAAGTGATCTCTCAGAGTACTTCCCCTCATGCTCTTTTTGTTTTCCATTCAATTTGACATTTTCTCTGACTTACAAAAACATCTTGAAAACAGTCATTTATGCAGAAAATTTTGTTTCTGATAAGTAGTTGTCAACAATAAAGCATTTCCTTGTGTACTCACAGCTGTGCCCTCAGCCCCTAAACATCTAAATGCCAGGACACGGATATGGGCTAGGCAGGTCTATCTTCCCAGGGATGAGCTAGGATCTGGGAGTCCCAGATACTCTCCAATCCTGGATTCAAAGTTGACACACTTGGATTCCATCTTTACTCTGACACAGGGAGAACTATTGGGTCCTCATATTAGTTTCCCAAGGTTGCCAGAATACCATAGACTGGGTGGCTTTAGCAACAGACATTTTTATTTTTTTAATTTTTAAAAAATTTTAAAGATTTTATTTATTTATTCATGATAGATACACACACACACACAGAGAGAGAGAGAGAGAGAGAGAGAGAGGCAGAGACACAGGCAGAGGGAGAAGCAGGCTCCATGCAGGGAGCCCGATGTGGGACTCCATCCCAGGTCTCCAGGATCACACCCTGAGCTGAAGGCAGTGCTAAACTGCTGAGCCACCCAGGCTACCCCCAGACCTTTATTTTTTTCACAGTTCTGAGATCAAGGTACTGACAGGTGTGGTTTCCATCTCTCCTTGGTTTGTCGATGGTCGTCTTCACATGGCCTCTCCTTCTTTGTGTGTGTGCATCCTTGGTGTCTCTTCCTCTTCTCCTAAGGACACTGGCCATATTGGATTAGGACCCCACCTGCAGGACCTCATTTAATTGTCCCTCTTCAAAGGCTCTTTCTCCAAATACAGCCACAATGAGCATTAGGGCCTCAACCTATGAATTCGTGGGAGATGCAATTCTGACCCTCAAAGCATGGGCCTTATAACTGTAAAAATAATTGAAATGCATTTGAGAAGTTTTAAAAAACTGAAAAGTAAAATATCAGCCCTCTACGTGCCATTCATTGTATTGTTGAGGTCTGCCAGATGGTGAGACACGGCAGAAAAAGCTGTGCCCTCTGGGTCAGGAGAGGATGACTTTCCATTTAGAGGCTACCCCCGCAAGTCCTTTTATTTCTCTGGCCCAGGAGTTTATGATGAGGATCAAAAGAGAAAATATGTTTGAAATGATAAAGCACTATAAAAAGCAAGTCGTCATCATTACCACTTTTCTTGTCCCTAGAATGCAATCTCAGCTCAGCTATGTAGTTATCAATTTTGTCACTAAATGCCACCTCCTCGAGTGCTTGACTTACAACATTTGCCACTGAATTAGTAATGAATCAGCTTGTCTGTGTGATAGAAAACCCCAAATAACAGTTGCTTAACAAGATAGACAAATTGAAGAAGAAAGCAATCTGCTTCAAGAAGTCTTCAGGGACCAATCCTTATGGGCCAACACGGTGGCGTCAGTGTTCCCAACATCAGGACACAAAAGGGATGATGAGGAAGAGAGAAGAGAAGGGTGGGGAGCCACGCAAGCCTCATAGCTTCCTCCATCCCATTGGCCAGAACTTAGTCACTTGGCTACACCTGGCTGCTAGGGAGGTCAGCAAATGTAATCATTACAGATGGCCATGTCCTCCAATAAAGGTTTTACTACGAGGAAAGATGCAAAAAATACATATTGCAGGAAACTAGGAGTCTCTGCTTTATAATAGCTCCTCAGATCTTCTGAACTTTGGCAGTTACACAAATCCATCAACAGGAAGTTGCTGGAAAAGCCAAGAAACATACAGAGTCTCCCGCCCCCCCTATCTAAGACCCGCAGTGGATTCCTATAACTATGGATAGTACCCAACCCTATGTATACTAAGGTTTTTTCATATATATATCTACCAATGACAAAATTTAATTTATAAATTAGGCACAGTAAGAGATCAGCAAAAAAACTAATAAAAAATTATTCATTGGCTATAGCCTATTGGCTGTTTGTGATTAGTTGTCTGTAAGTTTCAATTTTGTAAGCTGAGGCACTTAGAGGTGAAGATTTTGGTTTGCTTATGGGGGGCCCATGACATTAGAGCCAGCTCTCAGTCTAATGGTCTCCTTGTTAAATTAATTTAGCAGTTATTATTCGTCTTATTATTAAAAACAGGTTGTTTATAGTGATATAGAAGTCAAGAAAAATGGGTCCTTTATTTATTCAGCACCGATTCTGGGCTCCGGAAATTTTTTAAAAAGACCAAACAGGGCAGCCCAGGTGGCTCAGTGGTTTGGCGCCGCCTTCAGCCCAGGGTGTGATCCTGGGGACTCTGGATCGAGTCCCACGTCGAGCTCCCTGCGTGGAGCCTGCTTCTCCCTCTGCCTGTGTCTCTGCCTTTCTCTCTCTCTCTCTCTCTCTCTCTCTCTCTCTCCTCTCTCTCTCTCTCTGTGTCTTCCATGAATAAATAAATAAAACTTTAAAAAACAACAACAAACAAATCCAAACAGGTTCCTGCTGGTCTGGAGTTTGAATTCTGGTGAGGGAATCAGGCGAGAAACTCATGGATGAAGGAAAAGGAAGGAGGATATAGGAAAATGGTCATGAGGGATCCCTGAGTGGCTCAGTGGTTGAGCACCTGCCTTCGGCCCGGGGCGTGATCCTGGAGTCCCGGGATCGGGTCCCGTGTCAGGCTCCCTGCATGGAGCCTGCTTCTCCCTCTGCCTGTGTCTCTGCCTCTCTCTCTCTCTGGGTCTCTCATAAATAAATAAATAAATAAATAAATAAATAAATAAATAAATCTTAAAAAAAAAAAGAAAATGGTCATGAAAACAGTTCTCACTATCTCACTGTGTGACGGGCACTGTGCCAAGGATTTTCCATGCTTTTTCCTACTCAATCCTCAGAGCAACCCCAGAGGCAGATTATTATTATCCCCATTTTACAGAGGAGGAAAACAGAGACTCAGGGAAAGGACAGTGGCAGGAAATGGCAGAAACAAGACCCTGACTTCCTAGTGGCTACATTTAGCTGCCTGCCCTTTCTGCTGTTGTTTCGCTATTTAAAATACAGCCTCCAGTGGTTGGGAGGAAAATTGTATAAATCAAGGAATCTTTAAAATACACTCTATAGTAATTTATTGTGCTCCTGCTCTTAAAGAATATTCCTGGAAGTGTACTTTATCTAAATGAGGCCTCTTCCTGGGATAACCACTTCATCAGCTTCCGTGTCCCTGAGGTCAAACGCTCTGAGTCAGCCTGCACTAATGACTGCTTTAATCGGAGGCCTGTTTAATTTATTTTTCTCCGGAGCTGAGTTCTTTGGCAGAGAACTTGAGAAATCTCATAGCTCACAACTTGGGAACTTCTACGCTAGGCGCTGGAAAATACCAAGAAGCACAGCTGACCTCTGAGGTTTTAGGAGAATACATCCAGAGACCTTCAGAAGGCTACAAATATGCACACCTTCATGCCAGCAAAACATTCTCCAGTAAATATACTTATGCATTGGGCGGTGTACTTGCTGAAATATCATTTTAAAAAAAATTATTTAGGGACCCTTGGGTGGCTCAGCAGTTAAGCGCGACTGCCTTCAGCCCAGGGTGTGGTCCTGGGGTCCTGGATCGAGCCATGTCGGGCTCCCTGCATGGAGCCTGCTTCTCCCTCTGCCTATGTCTCTGCCTCTCTCTCTGTATCTCCCATGAATAAATAAATAAATAAAATATTTTAAAAAATTTATTTAAGTAATCTCTACACCCAGGGTGGGGCTCAAACTCATGAGCCCAAGGTCAAGAGTTGTATACTCTTCCGACTGAGCCAGCCAGGTATCCCTGAAATATCATCATCTAAACATCATGGTGGACAAGCCCATGTCACATCTCATCTGACTTCCAGTGAATTTTACTCTATAGCTTAATCCAAACTTTCTGTTTCTTTTTAGCCAGAAATCATTACTTCTGGGGTACCTGGGTAGCTCAGCCGGTTAAGCAACTGTCTTTGGCTCAGGTCATGATCCCAGAGTCCTGGGACCCTTGGCAGGGACTTGCCAGTCCCTCTGCTTGTGCTCTCTCCCTCAGTGTCAAATAAATAAATACAATCTTTAAAAAAATATATCATTACTTCCTGAAACATGCCCAATTTCTCTCCACCACCTGGATAAACACTGGCTTTTTTCTTTTTCAGGGCTCTGAGTATTTATCTCTTCACATGAGTCATGGCACATCCAGTTACAAATAGGAACCAACAACAACAACAAAAAAATAAATAAATAAATAAATAAATAAATAAATAAATAAATAAATAAATAAAATAAAATTAAAAAAAAAACAAATAGGAACCAACAGAGTGCCTGAGTAACTCAGTTAAGCATGGGACTCTTTTTTTTTTTTTTAAGATTTTATTTATTTATTCATGAGAGACACAGAGAGAGAGAGAGAGAGAGAGAGAGAGAGAGAGAGGCAGAGAAACAGGCAGAGAGAGAAGCAGGCTCCATGCAGGGAGCCCGACGTGGGACTTGATCCTGGGTCTCCAGGATCACACCCTGGGTTGAAGGCAGGTGCCAAACCGCTGAGCCACCCAGGGAATCCCAAGCATAGGACTCTTGATCTCAGCTCAGGTCTTGGTCTCAGGGTAGTGAGTTCAAGCCCCATGTTAGGCTCCATGCCCAGTGTGGAGCCTAATTAAAACAAAAACAAACAAAAAAGCCAACTCGGAACCACCAAAACTGAAGGAGACATAGATGCTAAGAGGCTGCTCTTAGTGAGCCAGGTGCAAATTCGTGGCTCAGTGAAGTGAGGAAGAACCACAAGACATTTACACTCAAGCCAACAATGAAAAGTTGAAACTATTATTTTTTTTAAAAGATTTTATTTATTTATTCATGAGAGACACAGAGAGAGAGGCAGAGACACAGGCAGAGGGAGAAGCAGGCTCCATGCAAGGAGCCCGATGCGGAACTCGATCCCAGGACCCCAGGATCACGCCCTGGGCCAAAGACAGGCGCTCAACTGCTGAGTCACCCAGGGATCCCCAAAAGTTGAAACTATTAGTGCTATAGTGCAAGAAGACAACATTTTTTTTTTTTAAAGATTTATTTATTTCAGAGAGAGAGAGAGCACACACAAGCATGAGTAGGGGCAGGGGCAGAGAGAGAAGCAGACTCCCTGTTGAGCAGGGAGCCTGATGTGGGAATCGATCTCAGGACCCTGGGGATCCTGACCTAAGCCAAAGGAAGACACTTACTACCCAGGTGCCCCAGAAGTAATGATTCACCCAGGGGCCCCAGAAGACAACATATTAATTACCTATGGCTACATAAGAAATGAGTCCAAAATACAGTAGCTTAAGACAAAACAAGTTATTTATTATTGCTCTTGGTTTCTGTGGGTAAGGAATTCAGACAGGGCACAGTGGGGATAATCGATCTCTGCTCCACAGTGTCTGGGCCTCAGCTGGAAGACGGGGAAGCCTGTGGGTTAAAATCATCTCATGTCTGGGCATTCACGCCCAGGACACTGGCTGTTGGTGGGTGGTGGGGGTGGAGGGGCAAGGGATCCACACTTGGTGGGTGGAGGGGCAAGAGATCCACACTTGGTCTCTGTACATAGCTTGGGCTTCCTCACAAAATGGTGCTTGGGTTCAAAGGGCAAGCATCTTGAGAGGGAGAGGGGCAGAGAGAGAGAAAGAACCAAGGGGACACTGTCACTTTCTACTACCTACCCACAGAAGTCCCGATGGCATCACTTCCGCTGTGTTCCATTGGTCAGAGCAGCCTCTGCCACCACCCAGACAAAAGGTGCTGGGGGAAACCTGCTTCCTCTGGTGGAAGGAGAGATGGTCCCACTGTAGGAAGAGCATAAGAGACAGGATAAAAATGGAGGTGTGGCTTTCTTTGGAACATATAATCTGACACAGATGTAGGTGGAGCTCAAAAAATACTTTTTGAGTAAATCTGTAAGTGCTGAACACCTGCTCTCAAAGAAGCTACAATCCAACTGATAAAATAAAGCGTAGAATCATAGAACCCTTTGCTCAATGGCACCGAAGACCAACTAGCTCTGTGGCTCTTGGCTGTTTGTGTATCACTGGTGGTGCTTTGGGAGAAGTGCTGTGCTATGGTCAAGCGACTTAGTTTCAAGCTCCAGCTCAGCTTCTCACCAGGTGTGATCTTGGACAAGTTAGCTAATCTCTCCAGACTTCTGTTTCCTCTTATACAGTGGAGTGAACCACCTGGGTGGCTCAGGGGTTGAGTGTCTGCCTTTGGCTCAGGGCGTCATCCAGGGGTCCTGGAATTGAGTCCCACATCGGGGTCCCTGCATGGAGCCTGCTTCTCCCTCTGCCTGTGTCTCTGCCTCTCTCTCTCTGTCTCAAATACATACATACATACATACATACATACATACATACATACATACATTAAGAGTGATTGACCTGGCCAGGAAATTTCTTTTTTTTTTTTTAAGATTTTATTTATTTATTCATGAGAGACACACACACACACACACACACAGAGAGAGAGAGAGGCAGAGACACAGGCAGAGGGAGAAGCAGGCTCCATGCAGGGAGCCCAACGTGGGACTCGATCCCGGCCCTCCAGGACCACAACCTAGGCTGAAGGCAGGCGCTAAGCCTCTGAGCCATCCAGGGATCCCTGGCCAGGAGAATTCATTCAAAATATTTGGTATAAGGTAAAAGGATGACCTTGTGTCCTTTCAATATCATATGGGAGCACTGCCAAGCCCAAGGACATCCCAAATTTTATTTAATTCTTTAGGAGATGTACTTTTGTCTTGCCATGTACTAATGACCAATGGCCAAATTCTCTGATGTTACATGTTAACTAGTAGATTTCCAAGACTAGGGCAGATAACCCCACAGCTTATAGTTTTCTTGTCCCATAGGGCACTAACCAGTTTTGTCGGTAGCTTAGAAAACTTATTTTAGGATGTCTTTCCTGACATCTGTTCATCAAATTCTCCTTTGAACCAGCTTTATCACCTTCCTGGCACCCTCAGGAATTAGCTACATAAATAATTGACATGTTTTCATTCTATATTTGTCTGAGAGTCGGGTTTTTTGCTTTTTTTTTTGTTTGTTTGTTTGCTTTTTGAAAAGTATGCTTTCATAACCCACAGTCCTATGCACTAGGAGAAAAAAAAAAAGTTATTAGTGTCCTAGCTATTTACCGGAGCTGATGAGGGCCAGGATGACTTTAAAGGAATGACTTTTTATAGAAAGACTTTTGAGAAGATCTTGATAGATGTGAATATTTTTCAGAAGAGGGAGGACATTTGAGAACTGGGGGATCCTCAGTGCAGAAGAGCCAAGTAAGTGGGGAAGTCAATGAACAAACCAGAAGGCCACCGTCTGGAGAGCGTAATAAATAACGTTTTGAAACTAACCACATGAAAGGCTATGGATAACCTCACCATTTCATGAATTGTGAATTATTAAGATGAAATCCAGAAGTTGTTAAAAAAAAAAAGAAGAAAAAGAAAACCAGCAATTTTTATGTATTTAAATTGTATTCAGTTTGGTTTTGTACTTTTGTTCTTTGGCTTTTTTCAACATAGAAGGAGTAGCAATATGGTTGCTCCGGCAGGCAATATGCTTGCTCTTTCTACTCAAGCCTGCATGGGTGGCCTTTCCTGGGCTTACTTTAGAAAGGAAATGAAATAGTGCTCTTGGTCATGAAGTTTTAATCTTTTCTCCTGGGCTCTGCAGAGCCATCCAGTGAGAAAAGCCTGTGTCAATGCAGGGGGTTTGGGTTACCAGCTAGACGAGTAACGTATAGAAGAAAGAAGTCATTTTCTGCCTTTGAAATCTTTCTTTAAAACTCATGAATTTTTTATTCTGTAAATTAAAGAATGATCAAGGACAATGCTTGGAAGCAAGCAGCCAAGGGAACCCCTTGCAGAAAGCCACGCCCAAGGGAGCCCTGTTTGGAAACAGACTTGAATTTCACTCCCTTCTATACCCTCCTGACTTGTGCAGTTGGCATTTCGGCTTTCAGACACTGCTTCTTTCCTTCTTCAGATTGTAGTGAGCTGAATAAAACACAAAATTTACTATTTTTACTCTTTTTTAAAAAAAGATTTTATTTACTTATTTGACACAGAGAGAGAGAGAGCATAAGCAGGGGGAGTGGGAGAAGTAGGTTCCCCACTGAGCAGAGGGCCCGACATGGGGCTCGATTCCAGGGTCCTGGGATCACCACCTGAGCTGAAGGCAGATGCTCAACTACTAAGCCACCCAGGCGCCCCTATTTTAACCTTCTTTAAGTGCACGGATAATGGCATGAAGCACACGTGTGGCATTTCCATTGTAGTGCAACTGGCACCACCATCCTCCCTCCAGCTCCAGGACTCCTTTTACCCTGCAAACCTGAAACTCTGGCCGTGTTAATCAAGACCTCCCATCCCTGGTGACCACCATTCTGCTTGCCATCTCTGTAAATCTGACCATTGTAGGTACTTCATGTGAGTAGAATCAGACAATATTTGTCCTTTTGTAAGTGGCTTATTTCACTGAGCATAATGTCCTCAAGGTTCATCCATGTTGTAGCATCTGCTAGAATTTCCTTCCTTTTTTAAGGCTGGATAATATTCTACTGTATGTGAATGCCACATTTTGTTTATCCCTTCATACGTCCACGGGCCCTTGAGTTGTTTTCACCTTTTGGCTGTTGTGAAGAATGCTGCTGTGAACAGGGTGTACAAATATCAGCATGCTACTTTTTATGCACCCACTTGTTATTTTATTTTATTTTATTTTTTAAAGATTTTATTTATTCATTCATGAGAGACACAGAGAGGCAGAGTCAGAGGGAGAAGCAGGCTCCTCGCAGGGAGCCTGACGTGGGGCTCGATCCCTGGACTCCAGGATCACGCCCTGAGCCTAAGGCAGACGCTCAACCATTGAGCCACCCAGGCATCCCTGTTATTTTATTTTTATTATTATTATTTTTTAATAATACATTTATTTTTATTGGTGTTCAATTTGCCAACATACAGAATAACACCCAGTGCTCATCCCGTCAAGTGCCCCCTCAGTGCCTGTCACCCATTCACCCCCAACCCCCGCCCTCCTCCCTATTTTTATTTTTATTTTTATCTTTATCTTTTTAAAGTAGGCTCCATGCCTAGTGTGGAGCCTAGTGTGGAGCTTGAACTCATGACCCTGAGATCAAGACTTGAGCTGAGATCCAGAGTTGGACACTTGACCAACTGAGCCACCCGGGCACCCCTGTGTACCCACTTTTAAAGAAATGATCAGGGACGCCTGGATGGCTCAGCAGTTGAGCGTCTGCCTTCAGCTCAGGACATAATCCCATGATCCTGGGATCGAGTCCCACATCAGGCTCCCTGCCTGGAGCCTGCTTCTCCCTCTGCCCCTGTCCCTGCCTTTCTCTCTCTCTCTCTCTCTCTCTCTCTCTCTCTCTCTGTGTGTGTGTGTCTCATGAATAAATAAATAAAAAATCTTAAAAAAAAATAAATGATCAGGATGGTACAGAAGACAAAGGCATGTTATCACACCCTCAGCCTCATGAGGGGCATTTGGAAATGTTTTGTCCAGTCCTACTCCTGATGCATTTCCAGGAAGAGTTAAGTCATAAGCTGTGATAGCAATTCAGTGTTGACTGGCTATTACCCCCAGACCAAATATTCATGGGAATAAGGGACTGAGTGTTTGGGGGTGGCTATTGGCAGCCCTCCTGACATAGTCCCCCAATTTCCCACCCCCTCTCCAGTAGGAGACCAAGCAGCCCCTGACCGCAGGAGGTGGGCAGGTGATGAAGCCAAGCCAGCCAGATTATGTTCCTAGGAATCTGAAAAATTCATCTGATGGCAAGATCTCCAACAGAAGCTCATTATGAGCCTCTGCTGCCGTGGTCCCCAGATCTGTCCGGGTTCCTGCTTTCAACGCTGTGAGCAGCTCAGTATCATTCAAGTAACCTTCTCCTTTTGGCTTTCAGTTCATGAGTCAATTTCTAGTGCTTTCTATCAAAGAACTTCAACTAATAGACTATTCAAAGACTAATGATGCTTGAATTTCTTCAGGAAATATAGGAGTGCCATGGAATCCAATTTGATATGAACATGACCTATTTTATTATGGTCCATTTCTTTGAGCACTGTCCTGCTAGCTATTTTAAAAACATGTCCTGGGGCACCTGGGTGGCTCAGTGGTTGAGCGTGTCTGCCTTCAGCTCAGGTCGTGATCCCAGGGATCTGGGATCGAGTCCAGAACTGGGCTCCCTGCAGGGAACCTGCTTCTCCCTCTCTGTCTCTGCATTCCTCTCTGGGTCTATCATGAATAAATAAAAAATCCTAAGAAAATCAAATAAAATAAAAACATGTCCTAACCGAAGGAAAATCTTTCTCTGTTTCCCTCTGTGTCTGCACGTCCTTTTCTTTGTGTTTATCTCCGGCTCCCTCTGTGCCTGTCTGTCTGTCTCTCAGAGGAAAAGCAGAAAGGAAGACTAAGGAAGGAAGCAGGAGGGACTGAGGTTACAGGGCAGACTCCTCGACTGAAGAAGACCGTGGAAAGTTCCAGAAGGGTGCTGTTCTCTGCTCCTAGGAACACATGCCTTTGGATAAGAGTTTCTTTTTTTTTTTTAAATTTTATTTATTTATTTACGATAGTCACACAGAGAGAGAGAGAGGCAGAGACACAGGCAGAGGGAGAAGCAGGCTCCATGCACCGGGAGCCCGACGTGGGATTCGATCCCGGGTCTCCAGGACCGCGCCCTGGGCCAAAGGCAGGCGCCAAACCGCTGCGCCACCCAGGGATCCCAAGAGTGTGTTTCTGATTCAAGGCTTCATTTACTGTTTTCAGCTTCTGGCAGCAACTCAAAGTAAAGATCCACCGAGGCTGGAAAGTTATTCCTGTTAGAGAGAGAATGAAAAAAAAAAATTTTTTTTAGAGGGGGAATAATTGTGCCTGCGTTTTCCGTTATTGGCTTTTGTGTTGTGTGTGTGTTTGGGGGGGGGGTTATTATTTTTTTTAATGAGAGAATTTCTCTGGAGTCAGAATTTCTTCAAGTGCTCTAAAAACTTCTCTTCTTTGAGCCATAGCTCTGTGAGCCGCTTCAGAAGAGCCGCTTCTGGATGCTCTTCCACCAAGCATTCTAAAATGTGGTGTTGGCCTCTTTTTTCTGAGCCACATCAAAGAGCACATATTGTTTCCTTTCTGAGAACAAAACTCTTTAATGGCAAGAAAGAACAAGAACCTGAGCAGCCGACCATCCCTCTCAGGAAAGACACTGGTAACCCTAACTACTACAACAACAAAAAGATCTGCTTCCCTCGATCTCTACTCACTTTTTGAAATGGAAACCCAAGTACAGTAGTTATGCCCTGGTGTATACGGCTCTAAAATGCAATCACGCTTTTCCACTTTAAAAACTCTTTGTGAACCTGGTTCAATGATTAATCCTCACAGGGCAGTTGGTAACACCTATCAAATTTTTAGGACAAAATGTTCAGTAAAGTCGCGAAGAGCAAAATCACAAATATTTAGCAAAATTGCAAATGTCCTTGTTTTTTTACCCAGTGATGTCACTTGCAGAGCTCTATCCAACACATATCAGGTATCCATCACTGGCGATATATAGGTCTACACGCGAAATGACAGATGTAAGATGTTATTTGTTATAATACTTGGAAGAGCAAAATATTGGAAACAAGCTGAACCTCATAAATGCCCTTGTCTTTCAGTGGAACGCTACGTAGCAGTTAAAAAGAAAAGAAAAAGCATTTTTACGTATCAGTGTGAAAGGATCTTGAAGACAGACATATTGTTAGGGAACAAAAAGTAGTCTGCAGAGCAACGTGTATGTAGCGCTTCTTGACTCAGGATGCACATCAGAATCACTCGGGGAATTTTTTAAAGTCCTGATGGTTGGGTCCCTCCCCTAGAGATTCTGATTTAAGCTTTCTGAGAAGCTTCCCCAGATGATTTTAATGTACAGCCAAGGTTGAGACAAGCTGGTATGTGGTGCACTTCCATTTGCTTAAAGAAGAAAAAAAAAAGGGTTTCCTTTCATAAGCTACGATGATCTCTAGAAGGCCACCCAAGAGAGTTGTCTGTGTTTATGTTGAGGATGGGAACCGGCTAGAAATTTTCAGTTGCATGTCTTTCAACCATATAATTTTATTAAATTAATTTTATATCTTGTGAGCATATTACCTATTTAAAAATATATAAATGAAATTACACTTTAGAAATACTCTTGACAAATACTACTTTGGAAAGAACAGGTGGAAATATTGAGCAAAATGATCTCCTCCTTGCCTTTTTCTTTACCCGCAAAGGCTGATGTCTTTTAAGAGGAAGATATACTTAGGGAGGCAGAAAATAAAATACTTGTCCATCCATCCATCCATCCATCCATCCATCCATCCATCCATCCATCATCAATCCATGTGATTCTTCACTGAAATGTTGAGCACTTATCATGTGGCAGGCACAATGCCCTGCTCTTAAGGAGTTTAGTTAGGCTGGGGAGAAATAAATTTCAACTGAGATTAATAATAGTAGTAATAATCCAAGGTGATGAGGGCTACATTAGAGATACATGCAGAATATTTTGCTTTTGAAATACTTTGGATCCCCTGCACTTTATGAAGATAGGAGAGTGGAAAAACTCATGGATAGGGAGTTTCAAGTCTACAGACACCATGTGTGTTCCTATTTGGGATGGGTACAAAGGGCTTGGACGTGTGGGAAGGGGCATGCCAACAATAGGCAAGGGCCATGGGTGTTACTTCTGCCTCAAAATATCTTTCCATTAGACTTTCACATACTGACGGGATCTCTAAGTTCGTAAATATGAATTTGATTACATTTCTCATTGATGCCAATAAAATCTCCTCTTATCTATCTCCTTTTCTCTGTTCATCTAAATGTAGGTGCTTAATCTGTAATGTATTCTCCGTAATTCATTCCAGTTTAGCAAACAGTTAATGAATGTCTCCCTCTTCAAGGCTCTGGGATACAAAACCAAGACACTGTCTTGTAGCAGGGGAGTCAGGCAGTTCACCAGAATTATGTGCTCTGAGAATGGCCCTCTATATGCCTGTGCTGCCCTCGGCCTCCTTCTGAGAAAGCAGCCAGTTATTATTTTTTAATAAGATTTTATTTATTTATTCATGAGAGATACACACACACAGAGAGAGAGAAAGAGGCAGAGACATAGGCAGAGAGAGAAGCAGGCTCCATGCAGGGAGCCTGATGTGGGACTCAGTCCCGGGACCCCAGGATCAGGCCCTGGGCCAAAGGCAGACGCTCAACCCCTGAGCCACCCAGGTGTCCCGCAGCCAGTGCTTAATGTAAAAATCATCTGACATATGAACAAATACATTGGAGGTCCTGAGGAGGGAGTGATTGATTTTAGGATGTGGGGAGAGGTTGGGGTGGAGGTTAGTGTAGGGCCAACCATGGTGATATTTGAATTTGGTCTTGAGGAACGTATCGTTTCATAAGGACATACAACAAAGAACGAGAAACCTTTGTGAGAATTTGGAGATATGCCAGTAGCTGGAGTATTGGGGTCACGCAAGTGACCATGAATATCACGTAAGGGTTTGGAGGGCAGGCGGATGGGCAGGTGGTGATTTGGCCCAATAGTTTGGGGTCAGACCGTGAGATGAATTTGGACTTGCTCCATGGCAGTGAGGAGCCACCCATGCTGTGCCGTCACGGGGCGTGGGTTTGCAGCCGTCGTGCCTGCACAGCACCCAGGCTGGTCCGGGGCCTGCACGGGAGCTCCCACCCACTTGGTGAGGAGCCCGCTAATGCTTAGATTGCACTTCATTGGAACACACCTGCCTCTCTGCTTTCTCAGCTCACTGTAGATCTAAAACATAAAAAGTCAAGTGTGAAAGGAAGTGCTGACCTGCTAGATGCAGGCTACCGGGAAGGAGAAGGGGGAAAGTGGCAAACAGACCAAGCAGCAGACAGCCGGGCAGTGCCAGGGAGTTTCGTAACTCGTCCAACCGACTCTCGGCAACCACGTCGGAGATCGGCTGGTGTCCATCCTGCCCACAGTGGACCAACCTCAGGGGATGTTTAGGTCACAATTGCTCTGCTCTGTTTAAGAGAGCAGGGGCATGTGCCGTCTGTCTGAGAAAATTTTTATTGAAAACAAATGTTTTCAAGGTTTGACACTTAAAGGGGTAGAGCAAATATTTTTTAAAATTAATTTTTTGGGAGCATCTGAGGGGCTCAGTCAGTGAAGCATGGAGTCTTGATTTCAGCTCAGGTCATGTTCTCAGGGTCGTGGGATCGAGCCCCACATGGGGCTCAGTGCTGGGCCCGAGCCTGCTTGAGGTTCTCCCTTTCCCTCTGCAATCCTAACCCCCACTCACGCCTCCCTCTCTCAAAAATTAACAAAAATAAATTAATCTTTTTATTGTGGTAAAATATATATAACATGAAATTTACCATTTTCACCATTTTACGTGTACAGTTCAGTGGCAGTTGGTACATTCACAATGTTGGGGACGCATTGGCAGTATCTGTTTCAGAACTTTTTTGTCACCCCAAATAGACACTCTGAACCTATTAAACAATAAATTTCCCTTTTTCTTTCTTTCTTTCTTTCTCTCTTCTTTCTTTCTTTCTTTCTTTCTTTCTCTCTTTCTTTCTTTTTTTTAAAGATTTTACTTATTTATTTGAGAGATACAGAGATGGCAATAGACATAGAGGGAGAGAAGATGAGCAGGGAGGAGAGGGAGAAGCAGGCTCCCCATGGAGCAGGGAGCCCAACATGGGGCTCGATCGCAGGACCCTGAGATCATGCCCTGAGCTGAAAGCAGACGTGTAACCAACTGAGCCACCCAGGTGCCCCTAAATTTCCATTTTCCTCTCTCCTCTGCCCCTGGCAACCCGGCATTCCACTTCCAATCTTTATGAATTTGACTATTTTATATAAATGAAATCACACAATATTTGTCCTTTTGTGGCTGGCTTATTTCACTTGGCATAATATCCTCAAGGTTCCCCCACGTGTCAGACTTTCCTCCCTTTGGAAAGCTGAGTGATAGTATACGCCACATTTACCAGTCCTCCATCCATGGACACCTGGGTCGCTTTCACCTCTTGGCGATTGTGAACGATGCTGCTATGAATGAATATCTCTTTGTGTCTTTACTTCTGATTCCTGTGGGGACATACCCCGAGGTGGGATCGCTGGCTATGTGATAATGCTATTTCTAATGTTCTAGGAACTGCCATACTGTCTAAAAAATAATCCTTTTATCTTTTTCTTTACCCAACTGCTCCCCATCCTTCAAGGTCCTAATCAAGTTTTACCCACTTCAGGAAGTCCTCAATTTCTCCTGCACTCCGTGTGCCACACAATCTGGCAGCTGACTAGCCCTGTGTTGTCTGGTCTGTCCCCGTGTTAGCTGTGTATCCCAGGTTAGATTGTAAATTGTCCAGGTGGAGATCACATCACGCTCAGGATTGTCCTCACTCTATTGCATAGAGCTCAGAGAAGAGGGTAGGCAGATACTCATAAATATCCCTGGCTGGTTGCTTGAAGTACCTTCAGAAGGAGGCACGGTGCCATAAATCTTCATCCTCGTATTTCAGGGGATTTGGTGAACAGTGAAGTTATTTGGGGATAGAACCCCAAAGAAGCTCCCACACAAGGTGGGGAGCGTGAATGGTAGGGGCCGAGACAAAAAGCTCGGGGTTGAGTTGGCAATGGCACTGAGTATTAATGAAACAAAAATGAGTTAGTCGTGGCCTCGTTGCCTACGAGAGTGGCTTCGTGGCCTTGGACAGATTATTTACCTTCTCTGAGTCTTAGTTACCCATCAGCAAAATGAGGTTGATATATGGTCAGTTTACAAGCTCTTGATGAAGCTGACCTGGACCATGACCAGAGCCAGAAAACACTGGTCACGTTCCCTCTCCTCCTGCACAGATTCCCCTCATCTCTGGCCTTCTGGGTCGAAGTGGTTGTTAGGGGTCTTACCTGTCCTTCTCTTTCTTCTTACTTTGTGCGAGTGGGTCTGAGAGCAGTGCTGGTGTTTTAAAAATGTGGATTGTGTGACTATTAGGGAGGATGAGGCCAGAAGATGAGGAGACAACGGCCGTTGAAGAGACAGCGTGTCACTTGCTGTTCCCTAGAAGTAGGAGGGATACCACGCCACACGGGGCCACACGGGAGGCCCCAGAGGTGGTAAGGAGCCAGAAAGGGCAGGGGAAAGCATGGATGAGAGCCTGTACTGTGGTTTTCTGGGAAGGAACGGTGAGGGCAGTGTAAGCATGGTAGGCAGGTTTAGGATTGGTTCGTTTGAACATTTCCATGGGCTCTGGAGCACTGGGGTTGTCACTAGTGGTTTGGTCCCTAGGCCCTGAGATACTTGGGGCAGAGGAACGCTACCTTCTGGACTGTAAGGACCGTATAGAAGGTGCTTTGAAGTACAGGCTCTGGGGGTGCCTGGGTGGGCTCGGTGGGTTAAGCGGCTACGTTGGGTTCGGGTCATGATCCCAGGGTCCTGGGATCCAGCCCGACATCAGGCTCCCTGCTCTGTGGGCAACCTGCTTCTCCCTCTGCCTGCCACTCCCCCTGCTTGTGCTCTCTCTCTCTTTCTGTCAAATAAATGGGTAAAAAAACAAAACAACAAAAAACTATAGGCTCTGGTTTGGGTAGCTTGCACATTGAATGAGTGCTCCCAGGAGAGTAGTTTGCTATCTTTCAGGGTTGGCTAGACCGGAAGGGGGTTGGGGGGGGCAGTCTCTCCCCAGTCAGCAAGTCCCTAGTACTAGAACATTAAGAATATGGAAAATTAGAACATTATACTGCAATACAGTAGGCGAGTGGCAAAAATTGCCTCTCAAATACAAAAGGCGTGATTCCTGAGCTCCCAGGACCGTTGGCCCAAACCTGTCCTTGTAGCTAAGGAAACACTTAATCTATGGGGCTGAGAATAATAGTCATTAAGAAAATAATCTTTCTTTCCCCAAATTCCCCAAGGATTCTGACTTTCCTAGGCCCTATCAGCTGTCTCCCCTCTGCTCTCCTTACACAGAAAGGTTTTAAACTCCTGAAGATAAATATCTCCCAGAGGTTAAGAAAATGACCTCGATGGGAAGAAAGTGAAAGCCTCGCTGGAAAATCTCAATGCAGGGGTGGCTCTCTTTCAGAGAGGAACCTTAAAAAAAAATAATTAACAAGAACACTAACAAATATCATAATAAAGCCTATTTTCAAATGAGAGTTGTAACTCAGCTATAAAACTTCACTGAAGTTAATCTTGAACAAAGACTTTGAAAAAATAAACCTCACTCCAAATTAGGAACGCCTGCAAATGTAGTAATTTCTACCTAAGAGGCTTTGTGTCCAAACATGTCATTTGAGAGCCCAGGCAGACAAAGGAGAATGCCCTTGGAAACAAGGCTGCCATTCAGCCTGGCGGCCCCAGGGCATTGGATTTCCTCTCTGGGCTCAATAACATTTTCAGCCACATTAGCCACCAGCTTCAAACCTGGTGGGAAGCAAATTTAAAGTGTCTCTTTTAGTGGAAAACAGTAAGAATGCTGTAGTTCACAAAAGAATGGAATCCTATGACTTTTGCCTTGGCAGACCTGAAATCCTAATGATTACATTTGAGAGTGGCTTGTACTCCTGGATGCTGAATTTATAGACACCTTTGGGCCGGCAAAGCTTATCCCAAAGGGGAAATGCCCCAGATCCTCTACTGAGCACAAATTCTTCCAATAGCCTCAGAGCAAATGTTTATTCTGTTCATCTTTGTATCCCTGGGGTTAAGTAATGAATAAATGAATGATTCCATAACCAGAGGGTAGCCCCAAGGTACTGATGGTAAAGAACAGTAGGAGATTAGAAATGCATTCACTGGAAAAAAAAAAAAAAGAAATGCATTCACTGGCTCATTCATTCATTCATTCACTCATTCATTCATTTGATGAACAGATGGCTACTGATTGTTATATCTACAGGCACCTGAGATGCAGAGGGGACAGAGACAGAAATGGTAGCTTCTAGAGGAGGAGTGGGAGATTCCCACATCTTCACGTGGAGGGGAAGAAAGACCTGCAGGAGGTGCAGAAGGGCTGGGATGGAGGCCTGGTGCAGGATAGGGAACATGACACTGGGTAAAAGGACATCAGATCAGGATGCAGGGAGAGCTCTGGTCAAAAACAAGCAAGGAACAGACAGACCTAAGAAAAGTTTTACTATCAAGCAAAGACCCCAATCCAGCCCAGGTCCAAGCGCTTAGGGGATGTGGTCAGTGGCGGAGAAATGGGCATCTTTTTTTTAGTTTTTAATTTTTTTTCAAGTGAGCTCCATGCCCAATGTGGGCTCCTCCTCAAGACCCTGAGATCAAGAGTTGTGTGCTCTACCGATTGAGCCAGCCAGATGCCCCTAAAATGGGCATTTTTAAAGCTGAAAGACCATTGACCAGCCTGTCCCAATTTAGGAGAGCAAAATCTCTGAGTGTGGCTGGTGGGTATATGTGGGTTAATTAAGTAAGCTCGGGATTTGTACACATGATCAACTGTGGTCTGGGAGACGTTCAGCTCCTGCCACCATGTACGTGAGGTGCCCCAATGAAGATCATGGTGCCCAGTTAAGTCTACAGCAGTCAGGTGGTCAGGAGGCCAGGTCAGGGCTTGTCCTGCCAAAGGGGGTGGTAGCAGTCAGAGCTGCTCAGGTGGAGGCTCTGCTGCCTCAATGGTTCTTGCTCTTGCATATATTCTGAGACCGTTGTGGTAGGAAGAAGCATAAAGCAACTCCCACTCCATTCCCTTTCCTAATTTCAGGGTCAGGAAATAAGATGAGATTCCGTACCCTGACTATGTTACGTTACATGGGCAAAGGAGACTTGGCAGGTGTCATGAAGGTTACTAATCAGTTGACTTAGAGTTACTCAAAAGGGAGACAGCCTGGGTGGGCCTATTTGAATCATAGGAGCCCCCTAAGAGCAGAGAGTCTGAAAGCATAAGAAGGATTTGCTGCACCTTTGCTAGCTTGAAGATGGAAAGGGTCAAGTGCAAGGACCAGAGGAGCCTCCAGGAGCTCAGAGTGACCCCATATAGATAGTAAACAAGGTAATGGGGACTTGAGTCCTGCAGCTGCTTGGGGCTGAATTTTGCCAACAACCTCAATGAAATTGGAAACCGTTTCTTCCCCAGGACCCAGCCCAGCCAACATCTTGCTTTCAGCCAAGTGAGACCCAGAGCAGAGAACCCAGCTAAGTCTAACCTACAGGACTGAGTTTATAAATAGGTGCTGTTTTAACTGGCTTCCTTTGTGACATTTGTTAGCTAGTAATAGAAACTAATACAACCTGTCAAACCCTGGGCTGGATACTAGGGAGACATGGGTGCTGCCTTCAAAAACGTTCAGCTTGCAGGAACAACAAATGCAGGCTCCTGCGGGGAAATGCCGGGTTAAAGGCCAAAGGAGTCGGGCCTGGAAAATCCCTGAAGAATCACTAGTGATGTGGTCTGAGAAGAGAGGGGTGCGTGAGTGGCAGTGATGGGCCATGGTGTCGGGGATGAGCTGGGTGGCTCCAGCTGTAATATCACCCCCAACGGTTAGGTGATGCTGGAGCCCCCAAGGTGCTTTATGGAAGGATGGGTATACACTCCCCACCTCCTCTCTCTCTTTCTCTCTCTCTCTCTCTCTCTCTTTTTTTTTTTAATTAGACAAGCTCCATGCCCAGCAGGGAGCCCAACGTGGGGCTTGAACTCACAACTGTGGGATGGACTCCTGAGTTGAGATCACGAGTCAGATGCTTAACTGACTGAGCCACTTCTCCCCTCTCTTTTTTTTTTATTTTTTTATTTTTTTATTTTTTAAATTTTTTTTATTTATTTATGATAGTCACAGAGAGAGAGAGAGAGAGGCAGAGACAAAGGCAGAGGGAGAAGCAGGCTCCATGCACCGGGAGCCCGATGTGGGATTCGATCCCGGGTCTCCAGGATCGCACCCTGGGCCAAAGGTAGGCGCCAAACCGCTGCACCACCCAGGGATCCCCTCCCCTCTCTTTTTGACATCAGAATCAATAGAAGAAGAATCAAGAAGTGAGAATTTCATTAAGGACAGGATACAGGGCTACAATGCCCCTTGCTGCTGAGAACCCCCGGGGCTCTCCCCTGTGGTGTTTGTCACAGACACTATTAACAGGCTTTTGCTGTAAAAGATGCTGCTACTGCCCAATTATCCAAAATTCAGTTTCTTTGCAACAATACTTAATAAAGAGGCAGCACATTAAAATAAAAGGAATGTTTAGGAACCCAGGGGAGAAAAAAAAAAAAAGGAACCCAGGGGAGATGAAGCTGTCAGACGGCTAAGGCAGGCCCTCTCTCGGGAGCAGACTTCCCTGCTCTGGTTCTCTGATAGAAGAGGAAGCTTCTCTTTCTATCTCTGCAGACTCTCCCTCAGCTCCCTGTGGATGCAGATGTCAGAGAGGGAAATACGCCTACTGCAGACTTCTCCTCCTGAAGGGTGAGAGGCAGGGAGGGTGGAGATGGGTGGGGGGCAGGCAGAGGGAGATGGGGAAGGGTAGGGGCTTAGTGAAGTGTGCCCTGCGAGGTCCCTGGAGACATTTTCCGGGGGCGGGGGGGTCATCTGCATCCTGCCAGTTCGCTTCTCCAAAGACCTGGAGACAAGGATGGCAAGGGCATCTGTTGGCTTCTGGCCATGTTGACAGTTTACTTTGCCATGACAGTGTTGGCCTCCTTCTGGTTCATGGAACATTTGCCTTCTTCCTTCCCAACTTAAAATATCGTGATAAAGGATTGGAAACGTCAGACCAAGAAGAGAGAATCCGGTGACAGAAAGTACTTAGGACTACACCAACCAACTGCGCATTCACTTGAGTATCCCTCTTGAGAACCACTCTGGTCTGAACGTGTGCGCCCCCCCCCCCACCCTAGAATTTGTAGGTTGGAATCCTAACTCCTGAGGTGATGGTATTGGGGATGGAGCCTTTGGGAGGCGATTAGGTCAGGAGGGTGGGGCCCTCAGGAATAGGATCAGTGGCCTTCCAAGAAAGGCCCGAGAGAGCTTCCTTGCCCCTTCTGCCACGGGGGGGGGGGGGCAGAGGGGGAAGGGGGGGGACACATATGGCTGTCTATGAGGAAAGAGGCTCTTGCCATTGAGCCTGCCAGTGCCTTGCCCTTGGGCTTCCCAGCCTCTAGAACTGTGAGAAATGAATTTTTGTTGTTTATAGGCCACCCTGTTTGTAGTATTTTGCTATAAGAGCCCAAACAGCCCAAAAGACTAGCAAATATAATAGTCCCAATAATTGTCCCAAAAGACAAGTGCCATGGAAGCTATTTGGGGATTTGGACAGGGGTGGAACATTCGGGTGTTGATTCTTTTTTTTTTCTTTTTTCTTTTTTTCGGGTGTTGATTCAATCAGTGGGGGTATGACTGTCTGCCTGCTGGAGCCCTTGCCTTCTGTTGGAGGTCTCCTGTGGGTACTTCTGTGCAGGACGTGTGCTCAGCCCTTGCTGGCTGCAATGACTCAGTTACGGCCTGCAGGCAAGTTTCCACATCCTGGTCTGCCATGACTTGTTCTGGCCCACCTGTCTGGTTTCATATTTGGAATTCTTCCCTACATACTGATTGCTACAACCACCCTGGACTGTTTTCTGCCTCCTAGATACCCTGTGTTCTCCGTTCCCCTTTGTTCCTGCACTGCTCTCTGTCTAGAAGCTTCTGGGCACCTCCTCCTCTCTCTTCCAGGCAAATTCCTGCTGCTTCTTCCAGTCTCGGTGCAAATTCTAGCACCATTAAACTTTGCACGGTTCTCTCAAACACGCAGGGGCAGGTTTCTCCGTGCTCACACCAACTCCTGATTGGCATGCTGTGTTGCAATGGTCTGTTTGCCTGAAAGTCTCTCCCTTAGACCTCCCTACCGAGGTGGAGATCCGGTTTTGTTTTGTTGTCATACTTGCGTTGCTAACCTTATTATACCTCTCTGCTGAACATTTGCTGATTGAGCGACTGCAGAGCTTGCGGACGGTGACGTTCCGTAGGGAACATTTGTCAAGTGCCCTGTAAATGTCTAGCTCATCCACCATCGGCGTTCATGAAATGCTGGACTTCTCGTGGAACACAAGTGATCATGCTGAGAAAAATGCAGAATGTGTCAGAGCGAAATCACCTGAAACGCTGACATATGGGGGAGGGGGTTGGGGGGGCATATATTTGTGGCAGAAACAAAACAATAAGACTTTGGAAGGGACTTGTGAGACATTCAGCTATTGAGAATTTTGGTTTGATGATCTGTCAGGGGAGCAAAGAGTAAGTGGAGACCCATTTCCTCCTGGTGACGGTCCTCAGCTCCAATCCTTTTGGTTTCAAATGTTGTCTCCTCTTGGCAGGGCAAGCAGTTGCGCTGTTGGGGCTTCTTTCCCAGCATCTGCACATGAACCATCGTGTACCCAAGAATGCCAGGCCTGTTTGCTTGCTAAGTCACAGCTCCTGTGCTCCTCAATGACGAGCAAATGAATAATGTGATGGGCTGCCAAGTTTTTGTTTTTTGTTTTTTAGTTTTTTTCAAGTTTTTTTCTTTAACTCAGCCGTGGAAAGAATAGGAGATTTGAAGTCAGAAGAAGACTCCCAAAGTCCCTGCCTTGACTCGGCCACTCCCTGCCAGCGTATAAATAAGCTCTGAATTTCTCAGTGATGTCATCCTCCAAATGGGGGTGTAACATTCACAGCAACGATGGCCTCACAAGGCTGTGGTGACTGCCACGTGACATCCCTTAGATAACGCTAAAAGTGAATTTTTTTTAATGGTAAAATTATGACTTTCATCCAGCTATGAAATAGACACATGTCAAAGATTGTATTTAACTCGTCTGTCAATGCGGAAATCAGTAAGATGGTAAAACTGGTTCAGGTGAGAGTTTGACTCACAGAGATGGTTGTTCTCCGCGGTGCACAATTCCTTTGCGCTGCCATGAATGGGAGGCTGTGCTGTCCCGTGGACCCGGGGAGCCGGTGGTGTCAGTTTTCTATGACTTAATTTCTCTCCGCATAGATCTCTTAAATAGCGTAGGCAGTCAAAAATAATCCAAGGTGCACATCCCCACAGTCTGGTAATTCCTGGAAGGTCCCCTAGAAAACCCCGAGCCCTCCACTCCTAGGACACCAGTACCCTCTTCTGCCAATTTTCCCTGCCACTCAGTAGCTGGGTATTCCTGGACCCACATAATCCTGTCTTGTCCTCTTTCTCCTTGACAACCACATTATTCCTGATCCTACCCCCTCCCACTGCCCCCCTTCTCCACTTGACCAGATTCCAACATATTTTCACCACTGTCCCTTCCTCCTTAAGGACACTTTTCTTCCAAGACCCGTTCTCCTTTCCTTAACTTCCTGCTCCTTCTCCGTCATTCCTGCTCTGTGGCTTAGAACCATTTGTGCGTGTGTGTGTGTGTGTGTGTGTGTGTGTGTTTAAGATTCATTTATTTTAGGAGACCCCTGGGTGGTGCAAAGGTTTAGTGCCTGCCTTCAGCCCAGGGTGTGATCCTGGAATCCTGGGATCGAGTCCCACCTTCCTGCATGGAGCCTGCTTCTCCCTCTGCCTGTGTCTCTGCCTCTCTCTCTCTCTGTCTCTCATGAATAAATAAATAAAATTAAAAAAAAAAAGATTTATTCATTTTAGAGAGAGACAGACAGAGAGGGCATGAGTGGGACAGAAAGAGGGAGAGGGAGAGAGACTTCCAAGCAGACTCCACTGAGCGCAGAGCTGGATGCGGGGCTCCATCTCACAATCCTGAGATCACAACTGAGCTGAAACTAAGAGTGGGATGCATAACCAACCGTGCCACCCCGGTGCCTCGTCTTAGAAACATTTTTAAATCCTTCTTACTAAACTGATAGCTGTGGTAGTTTTTTTCTTAAATGTAATTTCTATACCCAACGTGGGGCTCAAACTCATGACCCCAAGATCAAAAGTGGGATGAAATCCTTCTTAATTTAAAAACAAACAAAAATATGTAATTACTCATCTTTATTTGTGCAGCAATGCTGTGTAACAAAAAAAAAAAAGAAAAAAAATTTGACATTTTGATGATTTGTGGTAGAAATCAACTAACATTTTCCTTAAAGGGCCAGATAGTAAACTTTAGACTTCATGCGCCACATATGGTTTCTGTTCCTATTCATTTTGTTTTACTTTACAACTCCTTTTTTTTTTTAAAGATTTTATTTATTTATTCATGAGAGACACACACACAGAGAGAGAGAGGCAGAGACACAGGCAGAGGGAGAAGCAGGCTCCATGCAGGGAGCCCGATCGGGACTCGATCCCAGAACTCCAGGATCACTCCCTGAGCTGAAGGCAGATGTTCAACCGCTGCGCCACCCACGTGTTCCCCCCCCCCTTTTTTTAAAGATTCCATTCACTTATCTGAGGGAGAGAGAGAGAGAGAGATAGTGAGAGAGAGCATGAGCAGGGAGGAGGGGGGAGCAGCAGGTTCCCCATGAGCAGGGAACCCCTGATGCGGGACTTGATCCCAGGATCAGGGCAGAAGCAAGGCAGATGCTTAACCAACTGAGCCACCAGGCGCCCTCTTTACAAATCCTAAAAATTAAACAAATCATTCTTGTACCGGCTGGAGGCCAATTTGACCTGCAGGTGATAGTTTGTTGATTCCTGGCGTATAGAAATACGGCTTTATGTTTCACTCACGTCTCCGGGGCAAAGTACAGGATCTGTCCCTCTCCTCACTGATGCTGGGAGTCATGTGCTTGCTTGGCCAATGGAATGTTGGCAAGTGTGGCATGAAAAGGACATGACTGGCGTATCCATTGGTCCAGGAAGGATGAAAGACTTGTGGAGCAGACCTGGACCCAGACCCCAGCCTGGAAACACGGCCAGCTGGGCCCAGCTCTGATCCGCCAAACGCCAGCCAACCTGTGAAGTTTGGGGATGGTTGACTGCTTAAGCGTGAACTGCCTCAATAGGGGGACCGGTCATTGTTGTTATTTCTGTTTTGCTGATGAAAATCTAGACTAGTGTCCCTTCGGGTGTGATCAGGGACCTGCAAGATGTGATCAGAATCACCTGGCCTGGAATCCCAGGGTGGTGCAGCGGTTTGGCACCTGCCTTTGGCCCAGGGCGCGATCCTGGAGACCCGGGATCGAATCCCACATCGGGCTCCCGGTGCATGGAGCCTGCTTCTCCCTCTGCCTGTGTCTCTGCCTCTCTGTGTGTGTGTGTGTGTGTGTGTGACTATCATAAATAAGTAAATTAAAAAAAAAAAAAGAATCACCTGGCTTACTTGCTAAGTGTCAGTTTCCTGGGGCCTCCCCTTAGAGGGACGAATCTGGAATATTTGGGGGGAAGACTTACTAATGTGCATTATCTCTAAACTCACTGACGAGTTTGGGAAGCCTGTCTCCGACTTTGTACAAGAGTTTTTGGTGCAGGTTGGTAATAGCAACTTTTGTCAGACACCTGCCACGCACCAGATCCTCTGCGTATACACGTGAGCTTCTTTCAGCCTCGTAGCAGCCACTCTGGGACGTGGGGAAGACTGTCCCCATGTTACAATGGAGGAAACGAAGACATGGAGAGGTTCAGGACCCACCCCACGATCACATGTCTATCAAGGAGCAGGGTCAGGCCCACCTGCCATGCTGCCCCTCGGCCGGCTGGTGGACACACTGTGCTTTACAGTTGCAGTTTCACTTGACTTAGGTAATTATGAAACAGCGTGTGCAGTCAGTCCTTCTGGTCTGAAAAGGGAAGTGAGGCCAAGAGAAGAGTACATCAAGGAAAGGAGGGGAGGGTGATGCTGGGAGGGTGATGCTCTGTCTGCAGACTGTTGGTCAGGGGCAAGCGGAGGAGCAGGGCCTGGTCAATGTTGTCAGGGCTGACAGGCTATTTCTGGTTCCTGAGGATGCACAGAAAGGAGGCAGGGAGGGCGGAGGGGCGGCAAGGAAAACAGGTCCAGGGCAGCAGGGTTCAGGGGGCACACATGGATGCTTCGCCACAGAGCCAGTACCTTTGAAGAAAGCAGATGTGCCCTTACAGTTGTCGGGGGAGGGAGTTTACAATGCTGTTTGTCAGGCTCCCTCTTCAGGTTCTTGCCTAGGAACCTTCCTTTTCAGCAAGCTCTCTGAATCTGATGCTGGTGCCTTTAAAAAAAAATTTTTTTTTTTATTTACTTATTTGAGAGAGAGAGATTGCACAAGCAGGGGGTGGCTGAGAGGGAGAAGCAGGCTCCTGCTGAGCGTGGAGCCCCATGTGGGAGTCGATCTCACCACCCTTAGATCATGACGTGAGCCGAAACCAAGAACCGGATGTTTAACTGACTGAGCCATCCAGTCACCCCAGATGATGCTGGTGCTTTAAACCACATTTTGGAAAAACATGTAACTAAAGAAATAGTTTATGAACTATGAACATTGATTTTTCTCTTAAAAAATATGTAAGGAATATATGTGTTGTGTACATAAATTCTAAAATTTGGAAAAAGAAAGAGAAAAAAATGGCTTGAAATCCCACCACTCAGGGATACTACTATCAACGTCTTTGTTTTGTTTTAAGATTTTAAATATTCATTTGAGAGAGAGAGAGCGAGAGAGAGGGCATGAGTTGGGGGGAAGGGCAGAGGCAGAGGGAGAAGCAGGCTCCCCGCTGAGCAGGGGATGGGGGGGAATACGGGGGGGGGGGGATGCGGGGAGGCATCCACCCCAGGACCCTGAGATCATGAGCTGAGCTGACTGAGCCCCCCAGGCACCCACTATCAACGTTTTAATTTATTTTCTCCCATTTTTCTCTTATGTGTGCGTGTCCCGTATGTAGATGGGGCCATACACAGCAGTATTACTCTGTAGCTTGTGTTTTGCACTTAACAATCGATCTTACACCCTGTTCCATATCAATAGACATAAGTTTATCCTATTTATCAGTCAGTGGAGATACATGTTTGGAGGGAGGGTCTGGCATCTTTCACTTCCTCTTCAACATGTATTATCTAGCGAACACCTGCTACCCTGGGGTAAGGCCAGAACTTGGGGTTCCTTTCTGAACCTCCGTGCCCTGCACTTAGCTACACATCTTTTTCTTAAAGATTTTATTCATTTATTCATGAGAGACACAGAGAGAGGCAGAGACACAGGCAGAGGGAGAAGCAGGCTCCATGCAGGGAGCCCCATGCGGGACTCGACCCTGGGATCAGGCCCTGGGCCCAAGGCAGGTGCTCCACCCCTGAGCTACCAGGTGCCCCATGCACTTAGCTACACCTGACGGGAATCCTGCCTGGGCTGGGAAGTGGGTAGCTACTGGTTGGTTCTGGGCAAGGAACAACCTCTACTGGCTTTCTGGGCTTTAGAAAGCATTTGGGGAATCTGCAGCCTCTGACGCTGACCTGGGTGTTTTGGCTCTGAAGGCGCCGTCAAGCGGCAGGATTTGTGGCCCTGGATCACACCCCACCCCCACCCACAGGAGCCCCCCCCCCTCCCCTGGGGACCGGCTTCAGGATGGAAACCTGGGCCCAGTGAAACCAGAGCAGCCGCCTTTGAACGCACAGAAGGCCTCCCCCCTCCCCCGGGTCTCTCTCTCTCCCGGGCCCACAACAATGCAAAGTTCAAATCTATGGTTACTTGGAAGAGCATTTGGGAACAATCAGGGGGCCCCTGACCTCTGACATGTGACCCCAGGCCTGCCCTCCCTGCCCCGGAGACCAGGCTTGAGCCCTTGGAACCAAAGGGGGAAAAATGTGCGGTAGAGGCCTGTTTTTTTGAGAAGAAATGCACTTAAAATACAATCTCTAGTAAACTTAAAAAAAAAAAAAAGTAACCTGAGTAATTGGCTTCAGTCTGAGAGATAAACAAACAACAAAGCAGATCCTTGAACCTCCTGTTTGAGGCTGTAAAGGGGCTGCATTTATATTTTCCCAGTGCTTTTATGACCTAGGGGCCAGCCTTTCTCTGCCTCTGGCCCAGGCCGGCGCAAGGCCGGGCTAATCACAGAGCAGTTTCGGAAATGAGGGTCTGGGATGGAATTTCCTCCCCACGTCCCCCGTCTGCGACCGCCTCTCTGAGCCTCCCCCTCTGGAAGGTTCTGGCCCCAGCTCTGCACAGGGCTGCAGAACAAAGAGACTGTTTCTCTGAAATTTCCCTGGAGCCTAGTGAGCCTTGCGTTGGACAAAAATTCAGTGGAAGCAACTCTTCTATTCCCTTGCCAGTGCAGAAAAGGAAATCAAGGGTTGCATGTGGAGGCACCTACTAGGTGTCGGTCTGGGTGGGGGAGGGATACCAAAATGTATATGGTAGCTCAGAGCCTTGCCCTCAAAGAGCTTACTATTCACCTGGAACGTCATAACTAATCAGAACGCGGGGAAGAAGCCACCTCACGATTCAAGGCCACGATCCCAGTGACCGTTTGGCAGATGAAAGGTACAGGCCTTCGGAGTTCAGTAGCTGTGAGGACAAAGACCAGGGTCTCACTCACATGTGGAATGTAAGGACCAAAACAAATGAGCAAAGGAAAAGAGAGAGAGAAACCAAAAAACAAGATTCTTAACTCTAAGAGAACAAGCAGTTGGTTAACAGAGGGGAGGTGGGTGGGGTGAGGGGGATGAAGAGTGCACGTATCGTGATGAGCACTGAGTAATACACGTAGAATTGTTGAATCGCTATATTGTACCCCTGAAACTAATATAACACATTAACTGAACTGGGAATTAAAATAAAAAAAAAAAGAGTTCAGTAATTGTCTAATATTTGTTGAGCATCTCTACTAGACAAGCTATGGGATGGGATCGAGCCCCACATCGGGCTCCCTGCTCAGTGGGGAGTTGGCTTCGCTTTCTCCCTCTGCCTCTCCTTCGCTCATCCTCTCGAGTGCTCTCTCTCTCTCTCAAACGGATGAATAAAAAATCCTAAAAACCAAAGTGTGGAATCACAAAATCGGTATGATGGTATCTTGTCTCAAAAGATGGCTGCCACCACTTCTTTCCTCCCCAGGGGTGCACAGGCCCGGCCCTCCTGGAGAGGCGGAGTCTCCTGCTCCAACACCTTGAATCTGAGCTGGCTCATGACTTTGCTGGGCCAATGCTTTGACAAATGCATTATTGTGGAGGACGTTATGCTGTGCTAGTTATTTCCAGGCCTAGCCTTTAAGAAGACTGGCATTTTCTGCTTGACTCTCAAAACCCAGTTGACAGGAAACAACATGGGAAGCCCAAATGGGAGAACGACTCAGGCTCCAGGACAATAACCCCAGCCGAGTTTGCCAACAACCCCACCCCGCCAGCTTTGGGAGCAAGCCATCGCGAGCCATCCTGGAAATAGATCCTCCCACCCCACTGACCCACCTCAGCTGACGCTGCCTGGTGCAGCTGCGGGCTGTCTGGCCAAGCTCTGTCCTGGTTGCAAAACTGAACAAATCAATGATGGTCTTTGCATTCATGCATCTGCTTTGTTCTCACAACGATCCTTCAAAGAAGATATTATTAGTATTATCTGCACTTTGTAGATGATGGGGCTGAGATGAAAGAGGTTATGTGAATTATCCAACATGGCCCAGTGAGCAAGAGAAGTCACCAGAATACAGGAGTTGGTGCATGGAACACTTCAAAAGGAGGCAGGGATAACAAGTTGTGTGATTTAAAAAAAAACAAAAACCCACAAGATGGATGGGTTGAGGTTGAATTAAAGAGAGACCCATGTGTCAGGATAAGTTAGCATGTCATTTAATAATGGCCCGTTGAAAGGGGCCACTGAAGGCTTCTGCATAGAAGTGACAGGATAAAAATGACTTTGACAAGTGGCTGGACACAGGTTAGTTTGAAGGGACGACAGGCTGTACGTGGATGGCCCAGCAAAGAGAGCTGTTCAGGAGGGAAGCAAGGAGCTCACGGTGTGGCACACCAGTGACGGGAACGGGAGGCCCTGCACTAAGACTTACAACAAATTGGAACAGTGTTAGGGTTTGATGGCCAGTGGCTCCAGAATTTGAATCTGAATGTCCCAAAGGAGAATGGTTTAGGTGCTATGACTCTAGCAAGTGGTAATGCAGGAAGGAGAGCCCTGCTGGGGAGGGAAGCACATCCTCAAACACTGATTTGTGGAATTGGAACGGATTTGAGGAAGGTGATTTCGGTTTCAGACAAGCTGGCACTGATGAGCGGACAGAGAGTGAAGATGTGGAAGTCATGGCCTAGGCCCTCGGTGGTTTACAGAGTTCTCTCTCCATCTTCCATATACACCGCCTTGTCCGTGGACCCTCGACATGCATTCTTAGTACACGCGCATGCCAGACAGCAAGTAGAAGTAGTGGATAGTAAGTACTAATAAAAAAAATACTGATAAAAAGAATAAACTGCCAAAACGGAAAATAAATGCTATGGGGTGATCTAAAGAGGAAAGATCACTGGCCTCGAGCATCCAAAAGGGTTACAGTAGAATCAGTAGAAGGATCTTCCTCTAAGATAAGCGTGGAGGGCCTGTGAAAAGGATCATTCTCAGAGCCAACGCACATTGTTCGAAAAAGTGATTTTTAACCATCACAGAGTATTCCATCTCATGAATAACCACAGTTTATTAAACTCTCCCTATACATTTTGTGCATTTATGAGGTTGATAATTTTGGTTCTTATAAATAACACCAACAACAAAAGTCTCTGTAAATACATTTTTGCCTGCGTCTGATCTTTCTTTGAAGACAGATTCCTAGAGATGGAGTTAGTGGGCTGAAGGGTGATGATTTGAAAATATTCTTGATGCTTGTTGCCAAATAGGCTGCTGAAAACACTGCCAATCCACATGTTGTCCAGCAGCATGTAGAAGGCCCATCCCGCCATTCAGCTTGCAATGGATGGAATGAGAAGAGGACATAGAGCTGTCTATGTTGTAGGATCTTCTTTTTGTTTTTAAAGATTTATTTATTTATGTTAGACTGGGGAGGGGCAAAGGGAGAGGAAGAGAAAGAGCCTTAAACAGACTCCCTGCTGAGCACGGAGCCTGTGTGATCTCAAGACCTTGAGATCATGACCTGAGCCAAAATCAAGAGTCAAGACTCTCTCTCTCTCTCTCTCTCTCTTTTTTTTTTAAGACTCTATCTATTTATTTGACATATAGAGAGAGAGAGCACAAGCAAGGGGGGAGGTAGTGAGAGAAACAGGCTCCCCACAGGGACCCTGGGATCATGACCTGAGCCAAAGGCAGACACTCAACCACTGAGCCACCCAGGCATCCCAAGAGTCAGACTCTTAACCAACTGATTCACTCAGGCACCCCCGTATGACTTGGTTTATTTATTTGAGAGAGAGAGAGAGAGAGAGTAGAGTTGGGGAAGAGGGTAGAGGGAGAGGAGAGAGAGAATCCCAAGCAGACTCCTCACTGATCAAGGAGCCATCTTGGGGCTGGATCATGACCCTGAGGTCATGACCTAAACAGAAATGAAGGGTTGGTCACCGAGCCAACTGAGCCACCCAGGCGCCCCCGATCTTATTTTATTTTATTATTATTATTTTTTAAGATTTTATTTATTTATTTATCAAAGGCACACAGAGAAAGGCAGAGACGCAGGCAGAGGGAGAAGCAGGCTCCTGCAGGGAGCCCGACGTGGGACTGGATCCCGGGACTTCAGGATCATGTCCTGGGCCAAAGGCAGGCGCTAAACCGCTGAGCCACCCAGGGATCCCTGGGTTACATAGTTCTTGAAAAAAAAAATAAAATAAAATAAATTCTTTTTTCTTTTTTTTTTTTAAGGTTGTAAAAGCAACCCGGCAGGAAGAGCACTGTGCTCAGGCCAGGAAACTGCTGTCCCAGGTGCCCTGCTGACAGTGGCATCTCTGAAACAGCCACTGGGGGGTTCTCAGCAAGGGGCTCCCTCAATTACCAGGGCACCTCAACCTCCTTCCCCAGAGTCCTACCCGAGACCAAGCAAATCTGCATGAGCTGGGGTGGGACTTGGCCGTGGGTTTTGGGAACAAATGACCCACGAACCCTCATGTGAGACTCAGGAACGAACACCCCTGAACTAAAGGACCAAAGGAAGGTCTTCCAGGCCATGCTGGAGACTTCAGCCCCGCCGGGCTGGGGCCATCTCGGGGGCCAGGAGGTGCCGTGCCGAGCACACCTTTACCTATGTACCTGCCGTGCCTCAGCTGCAGGTGGAGGGTGGGCTCGATTCGTATCCACCAACGTTGGCAGACAGTGAGTCAGACCCAAACAAAATCGCATCTCTGGCCAGGGCAGCCAGGCCCTCTCATTCCTCCAGCCGGAGAGCTTGGGTGGGTAAAGCCAGGCCGGGACAGGTGGCCTTGGCCCTCCCTTCCTGTGTTAGGGAAGCCACCTGGTGGTCTCCCTTTTTGGGGTTTTGTGGTTGAGGAGAGAGGTGGAGGTGGGGTAAGGGAGAGGTAGGCCCGGCCGGTGACCTCCTGCTTCCTCCGGGCTGACGGGGAGCTGCCACTGTTCGCTGGCCGGGCTCCCAGCCGCCTCTGAGCCTGGAGATGAGGGCCATTTAATCCCTTGCTCCTCTCTGGTTATTTCTGCGGGGAAGGGGGCTGGGCCTGCCGCTGGTTCCCTCAGCAACGGGGCCTGGCCCTGCTCCATTGTGAGGAGGGCCCCAGCTGGGAAAATCCGTGGGGGAAGGAAGGGAGGAGCCCGGTCTTTCTAGGGCCTTCCCTTCTCTGACTTGGTGGAAGCTGTGGACACCCTGAAGCCCTCGGTTCCAGAAGGGAAGGGGAAGGCTTTAGGGTCCTGGGTCCCTGCCCAGGTGGAGACGGCCAGAGATGGGCCTGCGGGTAGGACAGAGCCACGGTTGAGGGTTGAAAAGGAGGGCGCAGCCGGGCAACATGCTGGGAGGAGGGGTGTTGGAAGGAGTCCTGGGGCAGGGACCTTCCCCTTCACGAAGGGGAGGAAGAGGCCAGGCCGCCTGGGCGACCCTGCTCGGGGGCTGGTCCCAGCCTGACCCCTGCATCCGCACGCTTGGCATCTTCCGACCAGACCAAGTATTCCTTTTAGCATTTCTATTCCCAGAACTTCCTAAAGGCTCATCTCTGAAGCGTCCTCCGCCGAGGGGACCTCGGCCCCCACCCTCCCACCGCTCGCTCTTCCCTGGGTTCTTCGCCACCGTGGCCTCCTCCCCACCGTGGCCTCCTCTCCACCGTGGCCTCCTCTCCAACGTGGCCTCCTTCCCACCGTGGCCTCCTCTCCGCGAGCCTCATCCAACTCCGCTGCAGCGCCTGCCTCGCCCGCACTCCTTGTTCCCACACTCACGCACACACGCAGAGCAAAAGCACATGAAAATCTCCCGTCCCTTTTTCCAGGCCCACTTTTGTGTGAGGATAATAAGGGCTTCGGCAGCCTCAAGAGGGGTCAGAAAACTGGCGCGGCCTAGAGCCGCCGGTGCAGTTTGGGGGCTCCCCGGATGCAACCCCAAGAAGGGGTCAGGGCCGCAGGGTTTCAGTCCCCTCGGTCCTTAGACGTGGGAGCTTCCAGATGTAAAACCGCAGCCACTCTGAATGGTCCCAGGCCACACCCGAGGGTCAGATGTGACCCGTGTGGTTTAACGACGTCCCTTAAAAATAAGTGTCTCCTGGAGGGAGACCCCTCCGTGTGTGTGAGTGTGTGTGAGTGTGAGTGAGTAATGCCCCTCACGCCGGCTCCTGAGGGACTGTGGTTTCCACCTGGAAAGCGGTGCCGTGGGAAGGGTCATGTTAAGGACCCCAGAGACTCTGCCACCAGCTTCCTGGGGTGTCTCTTCATCGTAGGCGGCCTCCCCAGCCCAGAGCAAGGGGAAGAATGGGGCCGTGCGCCTGACTCCCAGCCCTCCCAAGGCCGGGCCCCCCCAAACCACACAGACGACAAGGTCCCAGGTCATTTCCCCCCTGCCACCAGCTTTGCTCGGACAATTCAGCATCCTGTGCCGCCCCTCCTCGCTTAGGCTCCTCTCTCCACGTCTGAACATGCGGTCGCTGCGAGGATCAAGAAAATTGGCGTGTGTTGAGCAGGGAGCCCGGGGCCTGGTGCACAGGCGGCATACTTGCCCACACGTGGGCACGGTAGTATGGTCTTTGGCCTTTTGGCCTTGGGAGTGTGCCTAGGTTATCGCCACCGCTGGCAATGAGCTAGTGCACGGGCCCATCCATCCCAGCTCACAGGCCTAGAGATGGACGCCCAGGCGGTTTCCATAACCTGGCCACCCAGCCGCCTGGACGGTGGCCTCTGGATCTGGGCTCAAGTGCTCAGCAACCCCGGGGGTGGGGGGGTGGCGGGGGGGCTGCTTTCCAAAGCAGCCACCGCCTCTCCTGCATCAGCCAGTTTTATAAATGGCTTGCCTTACCTGAGTCCTTGGAGGTTTGTCCTGGGGAGACGGGTCCATTATGTCGATGCATTTGGAATCGGCGGGAGGCAGGCCTTGGCGGGTGGCTTTTAGTGCCGAGTAAGCAGGTGGAGAGAGAACAAGATCAATGCGATGCAGAGGATGTTTTTGAGGCTCCCTCCTGGGGGCTGTGGCCCTGCCTGTGCTCCCAGGTCTCGGAGGAGCCCGGGGTTTTAAGGCCTCCGAGGAGAACAGCTTCACACAAAGACGGGGCAGGTGGGTTTTCCCATGCTGGTGTGATTTTAGGGGAAGAGGACCGTTCCCCATGGGCGTATTCTCTAGATCTAGAGTGTGTGAGACAAAATGCCCCCGAAGAGAGACATTAAATCACTCTTCTGAGGTCTTGTTCTGTCTAGAGTCCTTTTTAGAAACAAGTAAGCCTACACTATGCAGCAGATGATGGGCCAACTTCCCGGAAGGCAGCAAAGCATTGCCCGTCCAGGCCTGGGGAGGAACGGGGACCAGGATGGGGGAGTCGGGGTGGGGGGTGTGGTATGAGGACCTCAGTGTTCTTCCCAAGGCATCTGGGGGAAATACCTTTGATGTGATGACGTCTGTGTTGGGATCTCTGCTGGGCTGTCCTGCTCCTCTCTGCTGATTTTTGACCAAGAACAGAAAAGAAGGAGGGCAGAGGGGGTGTGGGTGAAAGGAGGAGGACGAGGGCGCATCTGCCTAGCTGAGCGAAGCGGTCTCTCACCCAGCACACGTGTGTGCACGGGTCCACACTTGCACACACACGCGCCCCCGCCACCCGCAGCAGTTTTGGAGAATCACAGTGCCACCTGGTGGCTCTCCACGTGCAGAGACTCCCCGGAGCCCTGACTGCAGAGCCCGCAGCTGCACTGTCCCCTACTTGCTCCCTGCGGTTTCCCGCAGCAGACAGTCCCTCCTCACCCTCCTGCCTTGTTCTCAGGAAGGGAGCCAAGCCATGCACGTGCTTCTGAGAAGCGCTTTCCAGCGTCCCCGGCGGTGCTCTGGGCAAGAGAGACAGTACTCAGAAGAGGGCCTCCCCGCAGAACTCGAGTGCTTGGGGTCTGAAAACCCTGGCCTTGTGCTTATTTGGGAAGGAAGCAACAGGCCTGAGGAGCAGAGCTATGTGAAGCTGAGTCTTTTTTTTTTTTTTTTAAGATTTTATTTATTCATTAGAGACAAAGAGAGAGAGAGAGAGAGAGAAGCAGAGACACAGGCAGAGGGAGAAGCAGGCTCCATGCAGGGAGCCCCACGTGGGATTCGATCCAGGATCTCCAGGATCAGGCCCTGGGCTGAAAGGTGGCACCAAACCGCTGAGCCACCCGGGCTGCCCTGAGTCTTTTTTTTTTTTTTTAAATATTTTGTTTATTCATGAGAAACAGAAACACAGGCAGAGGGAGAAGCAGGCTCCACGCAGGGAGCCCGATGCAGGACTCGATCCCGGGACCCCAGGATCATGCCCTGGGCCAAAGGCAGGTGCTAAACCACCGAGCCACCCAGGGATCTCCTGGAAGCCCAGTCCTGATCGCAGCAGACCCCAGCCCATGTCCGACAGACACTGCATTTTTAAACCTCTGTAAATTACTGGAAGAGCAGAGAAGCCTTAGTACCAGCGGACTCCATTTCTGCTTTTCTGACTCAAGCCTTGGTCCCTCCAGTAATGGCTCATCCCACTTTGCTATAATTATAAGAAACGCCACCCATTTGCAACATCGAGTTTCCACCCTGTGCCAGGTACTGTGCAGGGGGGGCCCTTCCCATGGCTGGTGACTGTCAGGGCAGAAGTGAGCACACCCCCGGGGCTTTGTTTTCCTCCCAGGAACTCCTGTGATCTTTACATCCCTAAGTCAACTAGATCGTCAGGTTGATGAGAAGCTCCCTGCCTGGTACCTCCTGAGTGCCTGTGACTACCGTTGTGAGTGGACCAAGTAGGCACAGAACTATGTGCGTGTGTGCGACTAATTTCTATGACTAGGGAGCAATGCGGATTTTTCAGTGCTTTGGAATATTATTGCTTTTTTATTTTTAAAAGACTATTTATTTCAGAGAGAGAGAGCACGAGCAAGGGTGAGGGTAGAGGGAGAAGGACAAGCAGGCTTCCCACTGAGCAGAGAGCCCTACAGGGAGCTCCATCCCAGGACCCTGGGATCATGACCCAAGGCAAACGCTTAACAGACTGAGCCACCCAGGCGCCCCTGCTTTGGGATTTTAAAGGGACTCATTACAAGGATTACGACTTGCGAGATTTTTTATTTATGTAGGAGTCCGAGGAGTTCTTTCCAAATATTAACTCATGGATCCTTGCAAAATCCCCTGGAAGTGCCTGGCCATAAAGGGAACACCACCAGCGAATCATTAATCTGAGTACCAAGGTGGTAGAGTCAGGACAAGGAACAAGCAGTTCTTCAAACGTCCTCCCTCCGAAGCCTGGAGCAGTAAAACTCCCTGGTAAACAACCTGGTTTTGCATTGTGCCTGCTAGGAAGGGAGACTCCTTGTTTGGCTCGAGGCAGGGAAAGAATAGAGCTCTGAGAAATAATTCTGGATTAGTCTGCAAGCAGGACCACAGAGAGGAGACAGAGGGCTCACATCACCCCTTCTCCTTTCCAACTTATGAATACAGGTGAAATTGGGCTAAAATGAGTATTAAGAGACCTTCAAGGGGGAGGATCCAGATAGGAGTGCTCATAGGGACAGAGCGCCTGCAGGGAGTGGTGGAGGGAGAACCCATTTCCTTGCCTTTTTAGGTCCTACTGAATGCCTGGGTTCCTTGGCCTATCACCGCTTAATCTATTTATCTTTCTTCTTTCTTTCTTTCTTTCTTTCTTTCTTTCTTTCTTTCTTTCTTTCTTTCTTTCTTTCTTTCTTTCTTCTTTCTTTTTCTCTTTCTTTCTTTCTCTTTCTAGATTTTATTTATTTATTTGAAAGACAGAGCCAGCACGAGTTGAAGGGAAAGGTCAGAGGGAGAGGGAAATCAGGCTTGCCGCTGAGCAGGGAGCCTGATGCAGGGCTCCATCCCAGGACCTTGGGATCATGACCTGAGCCAAAGGCAGATGCTTAACCAACTGAGCCACCCAAGTGCCTCCCTTCCTCCATCTTTAAAGAGCATCCCCCCAAGCTCTGCCTCTGTCAGCCATCACCTTCTTTCATCTCCAGCTCTCCCCTTGTAAGGATCCTTGTGGTGGCACTAGCCCACCCAGAAAACGCAGGACAATCTCCCCATCTTAAGATTGCTAGTTGGATTTGCAAAATCCCTTTTGCCATACAAGATCCCATTCCCAGGTTCTGGGGATTAGGATGTGGACGGACTTTGGAGGCTGTTATTCTTCCTCCCATGCTGGGAAATCAGGGCAGAGAGACTGAATGGCATTGCAGGGAGGGATTCCTGTAATGTGGAAATCTCTCCGTAACACCAGTCTCTCTAAGGCCAAGGACCATGGGATGCCTCATCCATGAGCTGCCTGCCAGAGTTCTGAAATGTGCCAAGGTGAGCTGTGCTTCTTGACATGCCTCCCACGTTGGGCACAAGAGAGGTCATTCCTGGGACTCTCCTGGGCGAGGGGAGCTGAGACAGTCGTGCAGCTCAAGCTTCTTCCTCCAGAAAGCGAAGGAAGTCATTTAAAGTTCAGTTACCAGCTGGGCAGACCCAACTCGGGTTGCTGGGGAGATGCCCTTGGCCACAGCAGCGACAGGGAATGGAAAACAGGTTTCATAACAACCAAGCCTCATCCAGTTCTTTTGGAGCATCTCTGAGGAGGCTGTTTCTGGCTTTGAGTCGGGGAGAGGAACCCTGATGGAAACCATAAACACCACGTGTAAGCGTTTCCTTCTGCTCTCCCAGAGAACCACGTTCAAAGTAAGAGTTCTCATCTGCTGAGATGTGTCCCAGCTCATGCGTCCTAGGACCTCCAGGATGGTCCTGGCCACCCACCGTCCTACTGTCAGATCTTGTAGTGGATTCTAGGACGTGATCTGAGCTCCTGGGCGTCTCGGAGTCCCCTGCCCTGTCGCAGGCACCGCTGCCCACGCAGCCCCTGAGTGCTCCAGACTTCCTGCTGCCCTTCGCTCCTGGTTCTGTGGCTTGGATGTCCCCAGGGGGGACACTCTCTACAAACCAGGGTTCTGGGGTCAGCATCGAGGAGGTTACAACGATCATCACTCCCTCGGACCCACGGGTCAATTCCCCTCTAGCCTTGCTTCCCCGCCACCCTCCCCCTCTGGAGAGGCTCCCTCCATCCACAGAGCTTGGGAGAGCCCCACCTTTGCGATAAGCATACCTTCCCTCTTCAAAGCTCTTATCTTTCACACAGCTCTTTCAGTCCTTTGAACAGGAAGAAAAAAAATTTTTTTTTAAGATTTTATTTATTTATTCATGAGACACACAGAGAGAGGCAGAGACACAGGCAGAGGGAGAAGCAGGCTCCCTGTGGGGAGCCTGATGCGGGCCTCGATCCCAGGACCCCGGGATCATGACTTAAGCCCAAGGCAGATGCTCAACCGCTGAGCCACCCAGGTGCCCCTAGGAAGAAAAATCTTAATGAGGACTGTGTCAAACAGGAATTGGTTAGGATGCAAAGCCAAGAAACGTGAGTTATGCCAGGTGAGACAGGGCAGGGCTCTCAGCACTGGTGACATTTGGCCCCAGCTGGTTCTTTGTGGTAGAGGCAGTCCTGGACGTTGCAGAAGGTTTGGCGACACCCTCGGCTTCTAACCACCAGATCAGCTCTTCATACCAGGGGGTGCTTTTGCCCTCCCCGAGGACACTGGGCAAAATCTGGAGATGTTTCTGGTGGCCAGGCTGGGGATGGGGGTGGGGGGTGATGCGACTGGTATCTCATGGCCCCGAGGGCATATCCCACAACTCATAGGACAGCTCCTCACAACAACGAATTATCTGGCCCCCAATTTCAATAGGGCCATGATTGGGAAACCCTGGTTTAAAGAAATCAAAGTGGACATTTATAGTTGGTCCAACAGGATGGGATGAGAAAGTCCCAAGAGAATGACATTCCCCCACCCCCAACAGAATGCTTATCTGATTCTGTCTGCTGAGAGAGCCGGAAATAGTCCGTCTTAGCTGGTAATCACTGGGATGGGGGTCCTCACCGGGGGACCCCCTGGCCAGATGCACGGAGGGACCGGGGATGCACGAGCTCCGACAGCGCAGGTGGCGCGAGCACAGGTGACGCGAGCACAGGCGCCGCGCTCGAAAACCAGCACCTGTGGGACTGGGTGCGGCCAGGGCCACACGGACAGCAGGCGGGGCTGTCTCCGCCCTCCTGGCATTTTTTGTCATTTGGATTTGCTTTTTGCTGTGTTAGCATCCCATTTCTGTTGAAACCCTTACTTTTTAAAAAGAATTATTTATTTGGGAGGCAGAGTGAGTGAGCGAGAAAATAGGAGCAGGGACCAAGGGAGAGGGAGAAGCCGACCCCCCTCCAAGTCCCCCACTGAACAGGAAGCCCAACGTGGGGCTCGATCCCAGACCCTGATATCATGATCTGAGTTGAAGGTAAACCCTTAACCCACTGAGCCACCCAGGCGCCCCTCTGCTGAAACCCTTAAATCTCAAGTACATTGGGGACACCGCGCTCCTGCGCCCGCCGCCAGCGGGCCTCCTTTATAAAACACAATGAACAGTGACAAAGGGAAGCGCGGTGGCTGCAGACGGTCCACCCGGGGCTCCGGAGGCTGTGGATTTTGTTGGCTGGTGGCTGGGAAAGAAACACACTGGGTTGTCACAGTCAGAGTGGCCGCGGGGTCCCTCCCCAGGGTCCCTGCCTGGTGACAAGGTGGTGGCCGCAGGCCCTGGGAGGAGAACTTGGGCCCCGGGAGCCACAGAAAGGGGAGGTCGGTGAGATGCCCGGGTGCTCCGCTGCGCGCTGCACCTGCACCTGCTCCTGCACCAACGAGGTTTCAACCCCTCTTTCTTCCGACCTCTCATTAGCTTGAAACATAAGAGCCGAAAATGCATTCCAAGCACAGGAAAATAGACCATCGTTCCCTCTTTCCTGTCCTGCTTTCTCTCTCTGCCTTTTGGGTCACGGGAAACACGGCTTCCCTCCCTGGGCTGTCTCCCCGCCAGGTGCTCTCGGTCCAGGTCCTTAAAGGCTGGGCGGCGAAGTCAATATTGAAGGAGGAACAGGTTGAGGGCTGAGGGCGGGCTTCCCCAGGCGGCACCGGGGAAATGTTGGGAGTGGAGGAACATTCAGGATTTTCTCTGGTCCTTCGGTGACTTTATTATTATTATTATTATTATTTTTGCTTGCTTTGGTGACTTTAGTCCTGCACTGAGGCACTTGGCAGAAAGAGGGGGCGTGACCGTGAGCGGATGTGTGAAGGCCCCTGTGGTTGCACCGACTACTCATTAAAGGTTTTATGCGGCTATTTGCCAATCAAAACAGATTTAGGACAATGGGAGCTCATCAGGACCCGTGACCCTGACATTGTTCAAAGGGGAGGGGGGACACGACTTACCCTTCCACCCATTTCTGAGCTTTCGCAGGACAGGACCACCCCCAGCCCACCTCCTGGCCGCCCTCCAGCCCCCAGAGCTGTGCTGGTCACAGATGGGGTCCTTAGGCCATGTCACTGGAGCCAGGGTGTGGGTCCAATCTAGGCTCTCCCACTCTTTTCCTCTGTGACCTCAAGCAAGTCAGTCCGTGGGCCTCCCTGCACTTCTCTGTTGCATAGAATTGCTAATGGCACCTCCAGGGCAAAGGCCTGAGTGGGGGGGGGGGAGTAACTTAGCCCGCAGCCAGGCTCACAGGAGATGCTCAGCATTAGCCATGGGGCGCCCCAGGGGGCTCAGGGGCTTGAGTGGCTGCCTTCAGCTCAGGTCATGATCCCGGGGCCCTGGATCAAGCCCTGCTCAGCGGGGAGTCTGCTTCTCCCTCTCCCTATCCCTCTGCCCTTGCCGGAGTGCTTGCTCTCTCTCTCTCTCTCTCTCTCTCTCTCACTCTGTCAAATAAATAAATAACATCTTAAAAAAATTAGCCATTAGTATTAATATTAGGGGTTCAAATTCTGTTCAGCTTTGTAGCTCATCAAAGGCCAAATATCTAAGGCATTTTACTGCTTAATTAAAAAAAAGGAAATCCTAACTGCCTCTCATTTACATACTGTACAGATTATTTTCAAAGCGATATTTGAGAAGATTTTTGAGTGGCTTTTGGTCCTGTTTCTGGACATGGGCGGGGATCCCTTCGGGGTGCTCACTACCCCTCCAGATGAGCTGCATGTTCTGTGCGGCCAATGAACAGGGAAGGCTACTGGATGTGCCCCCCCAACCCCGGGCCATGTGTCCTGGAAAGTTCCTTAGGGCCCTGCGGCCTGAAAAGCCTCTCAGACCCTGCTTGGATTCCTTCCATATTTTTCTCCGCAAAATCTTTCTCCAGATCTCTGCCTTTTCTTTGCGGTTCACTCCGTGTGCCTCAGGCTCCGTATGTAAAAACAAAATCACAATAAAAACGGAAAGTGGGAGGGATCCCTGGGTGGCGCAGCGGTTTGGCGCCTGCCTTTGGCCCAGGGCGCGATCCTGGAGACCCGGGATCGAATCCCACGTCGGGCTCTCGGTGCATGGAGCCTGCTTCTCCCTCTGCCTGTGTCTCTGCCTCTCTCTCTGTGACTATCATAAATAAATAAAAATTAAAAAAAAAAAACGGAGAGTGGGGACAATGTGAGTGCTCTTAACACCCCTGAACTGTTCACATTTGAAATGGTTAAGATGGTAAATTTTATGTTAGGTATATTTTACCACAATTAAAAAAAAAATACAATCACTAAAAAAATCCCAAGAGTGGGGTGAGAAGGACGGAAGGGCCTTCATCTGTGATTAAGATTTCATTTATTTATTTGAGAGAGAGGGAGAGAGAGAGAGACAGAGACAGAGAGACAGAGACAACAGGAACAGGGCAGAGGGAGAGAAGAGCAGACCCCCCTGAGCCCGAGCAGCAGGACCCCAGGATGGAGACCTGAGCAGAAGGCAGATGCTTCACCAACTGAGCCACTGGGGCCCCCAGGAGCTTCCCCCAGAGAGGGTCCAGGGGCACGTGGCCATGCCCATGCCTGGAGGGGCACTTCTTCTATTTTAAAAAAATATTGTATTTATTTATTCATGGGACACAGAGAGAGAGACAGAGACAGAGACACAGGCAGAGGGAGAAGCAGACTCCATGCAGGGAGCCTGATGTGGGACTCGATCCCGGGACCCCAGAATCACAACCTGGGCCGAAAGCAGATGCTCAACCGCTGACCCACCCAGGCGTCCCAGGAGGGGCACTTCTGAGCATCATTGCCCTTTTCGGTGCCAGGGCCGTGGGAGCAAGAGGGCAGGACAGGGGAGGAACCCACCGGGGGCAAGGGCCTGGCGGAGGCTGACTGCGAGCCATCAGGGCGCGTTCCTTGGGGTACCTTAGGTGCTACTTAGCAGTTTTTTAGCAGTAAAGTATTTTTAAGGTACATACACTGTTTTTTAGACCTAATGCTACTGCACACTTAATAAATTACAATACAGTTTAAAAATATGTATGTTCCCTGGGAAACCAAAAGCTTCATTGAATTCACTTGTTTTGCAGTGGTCTGGAACCAAATTCATGACATCTCCCAGGTTTGCTTTTGTAAACCTGGGGGGGGGGCCCTACTTCCTGTCATCGCACTGAGCCACCAGCCGGGCTGGGGAGGCCCTGAGTGGTGTGGAAGCTCCTACAGAAACGCAGGCCTGCTCCATCCTGTGTCTTTGCCCAGACCAGCAGGGCAGGGCCACCGGGTCCCACCCCGGGCGCCCCCACAGCCCCAGGCCTATGCTGCCCTCTGCTGGGCTTCCCCGCCCACGGCAGTGCCCGGCTCGGCACCAGAGGGAAACCAAGGCGAGGCCCCGAACAGGGGGAGCAGGGGCAGGGCCTGGAGAGCTGCAGGCCTGAGAGGGACCCCGGGGGCCCTGGTGCAGGCTCTGAGCTGGTCCTCGCCCCTGGGCTGGGGCCCCAGCCGGCCTCACCGGTCCGCCTCCCCGGGTGTGGACGCAGGCAGGTGTTATTCCTTGTTGGCCGGTTCCAGCCCTGAGCTCTCCCCCCTTGGGGCTCGGTGAGCTTCAAGTGCTCCCTGGGGTGGGCTCTGGCTCCTGGCTGCCCCGGGGGTCTGACCACCACGGCCACATGCTCCTGTTTTCCTTCCAGAACACAGTTCTAGGTGCTGCCCAGCCGCATCGGGCCAGAGTCCCTCCCCTGCCCTCAGGTGTCCCCCCCCTCCCCCTGCCAGTCTGAATGACTATATGACTGTCCTGTCCCCGTCTGACTCCTGCGAAGTCAGCCAGCTGTCCAGGGCAGTTCCAGAACAGCGCGGAACACAAAGGCCTTCATCTGGCTCTAGGCCTTCCTTTCCTGTCCGTGCTTGACACCAACATCACCTCCTCTTGGGTGGCGTCTTCTTGTCATTGGAACCAGAGGCAGAGGCAGCCTGGTGTCTGCAGCTCCATTTGCTGGCGCTTTGACCCTGCCCCCTCCCTCACCTGGGTTCCCGCATCTGTAAAGCGGGGCTGATGGGCGGCTGCCAACGTGTAAAGGACACGAATGTGGAAAGCACTTGGAAGCACACGTGGCACCTGGTGGGCACCTTGTAAGTGGTGGCCATTTATTTGTTGAAAATCTAGGCCAAGTCCCTCCGTGGACTCCAACTTCTGCTATCACCTCGGCTTATGCGCGTAAAGCCACTTACCCAGCTGCCTCCTGTCTCCTGACTTTCACCCTCCAACTTACCTAAAGCACCCACCCTCATGCCCGCCCCCCACCCCCGCAACTAGTCTGGACTTAGAACTCTCCAGAACTGTCTCTGAAACCTGACACGTCAGCCCTCCACCTTCTGGAAGCATCCACCTGTCACCCTTCCAGCTCTCTTAGTGAGCACTGCCTTCAAACCTGCTGGCTTCCTTCCCAGGGGAGCCAGTTCGACCCCTCATTCCTCAGCCCATCAGATCCTCTGAACTAGTACAAGTTTCCCTGCTGAGTTTATTTATTTTTTAAAGATTTTATTATTTGAGAGAGACAGAGAGAGGGGAGCAGGGAGAGGCACAGAGGGAGAGGGAGAAGCAGACAAGAATAATTTATTGAAAGCAGAAACCTCAGGATCCCTGGGTGGCTCAGCGGTTTAGCGCCTGCCTTTGGCCCAAGGCGAGATCCTGGGGTCCCGGGATCGAGTTCCACGTCCGGCTCCCCGCATGGAGCCTGCTTCTCCCTCTGCCTGTGTCTCTGCCTCTCTCTCTCTGTCTCTCATGAATACATAAATAAAATCTTAAAAAAAAAAAAAAAGAAAACAGAGACCTCAATGCCATAGGAGAGAAGGGATACCCAAAGAAATGAAACTTGGGGGAGAAAAAAAGGAGGCAGGACCCCGGGGGTCCATGGAGGGATTAGACAGGAAGGGGTCATGCCCTTGGTGGTAGCAGCCAGGGAACTGTGGGCGTGGAGGTGGAGGTGGGGATGCTCGTGGGGGCTGTGGGGGCTTCCACTGTCTCCGGGGGCCGAGGCCGGGTTCCCAGCCTAGACAAGAGGGTGGCAGGAGGAACAAAGGTCTGCGGAGAAAGAAAATGTGTGTGAAAGCCACTTGGGGTTGACTCTTGGCAGTTAAACAAGAGGAGGGCCCGCAGTCCAAAGAGGGGGTGGTGTTTGTGAGAGTCAGAGTAGAACGAACTGGAGAATCCAGGTTAGACAAGAGAGTAAATTAAGGGGCGCCTGGGGGACTCAGCGGGTTAAGCGTCTGCCTTCAGCTCAGGTCATGACCTCAGGGTCCTGGGATCCAGCCCCACTCAGGCTCCCTGCTCAGTGGGGAGTCGGTTTCTCCCTCTGCCTCTGCCCCTCCCCTGCACTCAGGCTTTTGATGACTTACTAGAGGGTGGGATTAAAAGTGTTTTTGCAGTTATCGGACTGCATGATCTCACCAGCTTCCCAACACCTCCAAAGCATTCTCCAGACTGTTAAAGCAGAACATTTTTGTATGGTCTTCTGTGTGTGTGTGTGTGTGTGTGTGTGTGTGTGTGTGTGTGCGTTTCTTTAAGAAGAAAGATGTCTTCTTAAACACAAATATTGGTAAGAGTTAAGTTTTCTTTTAAGGAGAAGGATTACTTTTACTTGGCTATATAAATACAGTCCGGATAGGATTTAGATTTCAGTTATGTTAATAGGTATCTTAAAGACAAATAAGTTTATCTTATCCAAATCCTTTTTATTTATTTATTTAATTTTATTATTATTATTTTAAAGATTTTATTTATTTATTCATGAGACACACACACACACACACACACACAGAGAGAGAGAGAGAGAGAGAGAGAGGCAGAGACACAGGCAGAGGAGAGAAGCAGGCTCCATGCAGGGAGCCCGACGTGGGACTCGATCCCGGGTCTCCAGGATCATGCCCTGGACCAAAGGTGGCGCTAAACCGCTGAGCCACCCAGGCTGCCCTATCCAAATCCTTTTTAGAAGAAAATCATAATTTGTAAATAATTACAAACTACGTTGATAACATAGGGTTATTTGTTCTACCTGTGAACGCATCCTAATACTTCTTAAGATTCTATTGGTTGCTTTTCCTTATTACAGCTGACCCTGGAACAACCTGGATTTGAACTGCACAGGTCTACTTACACCTGGATTTTTTTTCAGTAATATATGTATCTTGCTATAAATGTATCTTCTATTACACATTTTCTTATGTGCTCTCTCTCTCTCTCTCTCTCTCTCTCAAATAAATAAATAAGATCTTAAAAAAAAGAGAGAGAGAGAGTAAGTTAAGTCCAGAGAGAAGTTAGATGCCCCGGAGGTTAGATGCCCCCAGGTGAGCAGTCTGGATTGGGCTGAATAGTTACCATCCAGGGGGCACCCGAGGAGGGGAGCAGAACACAGGGGGGACTGGATCAGAGTGGGGACGGTTCACGTCACTTTCTGGGGTGACAAGGCCCAGGCTGGCTCCGCGGAGGCAGGTGGGGTTGCAGGAAACGTCTCTGTTGATGAGGAAGTCAGGGGAAGGAGAGCAAGGCGAGGGCCATCAACAGGGAGTTGAGTTTCCCGGGGAAAGATGACGGGGCACAGGGCAGAGCTTGGGACCAGTGTTTTTCAAGACGCAGTGGGGCCAAGAACGTGCTATTTAAGGATGTTTTCTTACAAAGAGGTTTTTTCCTTTTTTTAAAGATATATCTATTCATGAAAGACACAGAGAGAGAGGCAGGGACACAGGCGGAGGGAGAAGCAGGCTCGATCCCGGGACCCCAGGATCAGGCCCTGGGCCCCAGGCAGGCGCCAAACCGCTGAGCCCCCCGGGGATCCCCTACCAGCAGGGAGGGGATTGAGGTGCCCCTTCTCCCAAGCGCACCCCAGGCCTCCAACAGCTGTGGGGCGGGAGGGGCGCACTTCTGTGTGCGCGCCAGGAGGGGGCGCGGGAGACCGCAGCCGGAGAGGGACCCGGGACCCGCCTCCTCCGCGGCCGCGCCCTGGGGCGCCTGCGAGCCGCTCGCTGCTAGGAGGCCGGAAATCCCAAATTAGTATTAGCAGGCAGAGATTGAGGTCTTGGCAGGGCCACGCTCCCTTGGAAGCTTCTGGGCCCGGGTCCCCCGCCCCGCCCCCAGCGCGCACCTCCTCCGCGTCCCCGTGCTCCCCTCGTCGGTGCCCGCGAGGACACCTGGCCCGGGGCGGCCGCCCGTCCAGATCCCTGTAGGACACCTGCTACGGCCCCGGATACCAACAGGGTCGCGGTGACAGGATCCGGGGGTTAGAGGGTCGGGATCGGTCTTTGGGGTCACCACTCACCCTCGTGCGCCCCTGTGGTCTCTAGTCAGCCCAGGGCGGGGCCCGCTGGGTTTGTTTCGGTGAACGTGTGGGTCGCAGCTGCTGAGCTCCCGCTACCCGCCCGCCCACGCCGAGGCCGTCGCCGGGCGCCCCGGGGCGGGCAGTGCCGTCCGCGCGGGGCACGTGGCGGCCGAGACCCGGAGGCTGAGCAGGCGCCACGCGGGATGGAGGAGGCGAAGCGTCGGAAGCAGCGCGGACCACCCCGGTGGGAGGCTGCCGCGTGGGGGGTCCCGGGTCCCGGCAGCACCCGGCGGGGACGCCTCCGAGAAGGCGGCGGTCCAGACCGCGAGCGCCGCCGCGCACATCTGCCGGCACCGGAGCGCGGGTGGAGCACGGGTGGGCGGGAGCGCGGGTGGGTGGGGAGCGCGGGTGACCACAGGTGGGCGGGAGCGCGGGTGGAGCACAGGTGGGCGGGAGCGCGGGTGACCACGCTGGGCGGGAGCGCGGGTGGGGCACGGGTGGGCGGGAGCGTGGGTGGAGCACGGGTGTGCGGGAGCGCGGGTGGAGCACGGGTGGGTGGGAGCGCGGGTGACCACAGGTGGGCGGGAGCGCCGGTGGAGCACGGGTGGGCGGGAGCGCGGGTGACACAGGTGTGCGGGAGCGCGGGTGACCACAGGTGGGCGGGAGCGCGGGTGGCGCACAGGTGTGTGGGAGCGTGTGTGACCACAGGTGGGCGGGAGCGCGGGTGGAGCACGGGTGTGCGGGAGCGCGGGTGACCACAGGTGTGCGGGAGCGCGGGTGGCCACGGGTGTGCGGGAGCGCGGGTGACACAGGTGTGCGGGAGCGCGGGTGGCCACGGGTGTGCGGGAGCGCGGGTGACACAGGTGTGCGGGAGCGCGGGTGACACAGGTGTGCGGGAGCGCGGGTGGCCACGGGTGTGCGGGAGCGCGGGTGACACAGGTGTGCGGGAGCGCGGGTGACCACAGGTGTTCGGGAGCGCGGGTGACCACAGGTGGGCGGGAGCGCGGGTGACCACAGGTGGGCGGGAGCGGGTAATGCGCAGGTGTGCGGGATTGCGTGTGGCGCACAGGGGTGCGGGAGTGCGCGTTGCCGACGGGAGTATGGGAGCGTGTGTGGCGCACAGGTGTACCAGGTGGGGGCGAGCAGCCCCCGCGCAGGCCCACGGACCTGGGTGGGAGCCGTCGGCGCGGGCTCCCAGGGAGCACGTCCCCCGTCCGTCCACCTTAGGCAGGTGCCTGCTCCCCGGGCTCCTGGGCCCCGCGCTCCAGAAGCTGCCCGGTGCGCAGGCGCGGGAGCGGCAGAGGGGAGCTCCCTGCTGGCCGGGGCGGGGGCAAGGAGCGGCCCGCGGCGCCCCTGCCCTGGTGCTGAGGACTGCGGGAGGCCGGTCCCATGGTGCCTCCGCCTGCCAGCGCAGGGTTCCCTTCAGGGGCTGCTGGCCGATCCCGACGGGGGCTCTGGAGACCGCGCATCTGAGGACGACAGCAGCCTTCTCCGAGCGGGTGACAGCATGGAGCGGGTGACAGCACGGAGGAGCACTGGGCCCACACGGCGTACTCTGGCCCGGAAACTAGGAAGTGTGCAGTTGCATTATGGCTAAGAAAATGTACGTACCTCTATTAAAAATACTTTACTGTTAAAAAAGGTTACACATCACCTGCGCTTTCAGTAAACTGTATCACTGGTCACAGGTCACCAGGACACATGTAATAAAGAAGTTTGAGCTGCTGCAGGAGTGACATGTGACACCGAGACATGAGGTGAGTAAATGCTATTGGAAAAGTGGCCCCTATAGACTTGCTCCCTGCGAGGTTCCCACAGACCGCTTATTTGTCCGAAGCCCAGTGTCTGCGGAGCACAGTAAGGCGAGCACAGCGGTAGCAGGTCAGCCTGCACCTGCTCACATGGCCATTGTCACCAGCAGCTCAGATTGGCCTCCTGAACTCCTCCCTTGGACCAGGAAGCTGGAAGCCCTTGGCTGGGCTGGGTTTTGCTCTTCCCCTTTCTCAGCATGTTGCCTGGCTGAGGTCACCAGCCAGGCCTGGATGGCTGTGGCTGAGGGGACGGTCCCCAACGGGTGGCGGGCTCCAGTGAGACGAGATGAGATCCATTGTTTTCACTGAGAAACTTTTTATGCAAATGGAAGGTAGCTTGGAAGGAGGTATGTAAGCAGATGAAAGTAGAGATGCTCCAGATGAAACGAGGTGCAGAGACCTAGTCCCACCTGCCAGAGACAGCACACACAAGTGTGGGGAGGACAGAGAGAATCTTTTTTTTTTTTTTTTAGGATTTTATTTATGTATTTGAGAGAGTGAGTGAGCAGCACCAGCAGGGGGAGGGATAGATGGAGAAGCAGGCTCCCCACTGAGCAGGGAGCAGGATGTGGGGCTCTATCCCAGGACTCTGGGAGGTGACCTGAGCCAAAAGCAGATACTTTTTTTTTTTTTTAAGATTTTATTTATTTATTCAATAAATAAATTGAGGGAGAAGCAGGCTCCCTGCGAGGAACCCGATGTGGGACTCAATCCCCGGACTCTGAGGTCACGCCCTGGGCTGAAGGCAGGCACTAAACCGCTGAGCCACCCAGGGATCCCCCAAAGCAGATGCGTGACGGCCTGAGCTATCCAGGTGCTCTGAGAGAGAGAATCTTAAGCAGGCTCCATGCCCAGTGCTGTGCCTGACGTGGGGTTCTATCTCACAACCTTGAGGTCGTGACCTGAGCTGAAACCAAGAGTCGGATGTTTAACTGACTGCACCCCCCAAACACCCCCCAGACAGAAGCTGTTCTGAACAGTTTGAAAACCACCAGACTCAGGTGTAAGGTCAAGTGTTACAAAAGGAAATTGGGAAAGGAGACGGGGCCACTTACCCAAGCTGGGGCACAGGACAGAGGACATCGAGGTCAGATAATAGGGTCAGAACCCATGTCTAGCAGCAAGGGGAACACGTGCACGTAGGAGAAATATGGTATAAAAATTATCAATCTTCGAGGAAGACACTAAATCTTTGCAATAGAGTAGTGAACATTCTACACAAAGAATGTTAGTTTAGTGGGTGAAACCAAAGCTTATATTAAAATACTTAAAAATATATTATAACATCTTCCCCTGTTAGAACTCTGTTGAGCATATTATAGCGACATTACTAATTTTTAGGTCAACTCCTTCAGAAATGTTTGGAATGTGACCTGTGACTTTCATCTTTAGAGAAGGTTCAATATTTTCTCCTTTAAGAATAATGTTTTAGTGTTTAAAAAATATTTTTCAGGGACGCCTGGGTGGCTCAATGGTTTAGTGCCTGCCTTTGGCCCAGGGCATGATCCTGGGGTCCCGAGATCGAGTCCACGTCCGGCTCCTGCGTGGAGCCTGCTTCTCCCTCTGCCTGTGTCTCTGCCTCTCTCGGTGTGTCTTTCATGAATAAATAAATAAGATCTTAAAGAATTTTTTTTTCAAACACTTAGAAGATTTAAGTATTAAGCCACATTGTTAACACACTTCACAAAAAAAAAAATCACTGTTGGGGGACACCTGGGTGGCTCAGTTAGGCAGCTGACTCTGGATTTTGGCTCAGGTCATGATCCTGGGGCCCCGGAATCAAGCCCTGCATCAGGCTCTGCGCCCAGTGGGAAGTCGGCTCGAAGATTCTCTCTCTCCCTCTGCCTCTGCTCCCCCCGACCCCTGCATGTGCACACACTGTCTCAAATCAGTCAATCTTCAACAACCCCTGTTGGCTCATTTTCTGCTATGTTGGAAAAATAGCAAGTTTAAGTTACCAAATTCAAGATGCCGTTCCTTCTGTTTTCAAAGTAGGATGGTTGGGCAGCCCGGGTGGCTCACCAGTTTAGCACCGCCTTTGGTCCAGGGTGTGATCCTGGAGTCCCGGGATCGAGTCCCACGTCCGGCTCCCTGCATGGAGCCTGCTTCTCCCTCTGCCTGCGTCTCTGCCTCTCTGTCTCTCTCTCTCTCTCTGATGAATAAATAAATAAAATCTTTTAAAAAAACAAAGTAGGATGGTTTTTTTGCAAACTTCTTTCAAAGACTTGTATCTCTTAGATATAATAGTTGATACTCCGTCAAGTATGAACATTTAATGTCATGCCAGTTTTTCATTGATTCAGCACTTATTACTCAATAATGATTGTGTATCTCCCCATCATCGGGTAATAAGCAGCAGCACTGGAGAGTAATAATGGGCTCTGTTCTGGGTCTGGGTCATCCTGCCTCTGCCACTTGTCAGCTATCCAGGGTGAATTAGCATCTTGATTTAGCCTTACAGTTTCCTCTTCTGTTGTTGAGACATTAAATGAGGCCTGTGTGTAAAATGTTTGTACGTAGCACGTAGAACATACAGCACCCCACCCCAAACCTTGCTTCTTTCCTTTGCATAAACGTGTACAGCTGAAGCTCCCATGTATTCATTCGATAATGTTGATGAACCACTTGCTCTACAAAAATAGTAGATGCAAGCTGCTTTTAAAAGTCAGTTCAGAGGAAAAAAAATAAAAAAAATCAGTGTGTGGGGAGGAATCATGACTAGGAAAGGGAATAGCTTGCCCACAGTGGTGTTTCTTGCAATGTATGCAAAGTAATCCAAAATTATTTTCAAATATGTGATTAGTTTTAAAAATCACTTGCAAATGTTCACTTCCAGCCACGATGTGATGATAGGACTGGATTCGCTCTCCCACCACGAACAACTAGGAAGCCATACTCAAAGTACGAAACAATAGTTGTTTTTTTTTTTTTTTTTTTCAGAAACAGTAGTTTTTAGACATTGGACAAAGATCACAAGTCACAATCTGTGAGAGAAGCAAGACAGGGAAGCACTGTGGTTCTCAGCGTTTGGGCTATCGCGGAAGGAGGTTCTGGAACTGTTTGGACAGGTTACTGTGGTTATGTAGGAGAATGTTCCTGGTTTTTAAAATTAATTAATTAATTAATTAATTAGTTAAAATGTTCCTGTTTTTAAGCAGTACACACAAGTATTTAGGGGCAAAAAAGGCAACACTTTTGAACAGTTTGGGAAAAAGATAATTTGTAGATGTAGACATAGATACAAATATATATGTATATATATATATATATACACACACACACACACATTTATGAGACAAAATGATAAAACATGGAAAAATGTTAACATAGGGAATCAGGGTGAAGGGAATATGGGAATTCTTTGTACAAGTTTTGAAGTTTTTCTGTAAGCTTGGAAGTGTTTCAAAAATTTTAAAAAGTCAAAAAAAATTTAAAAAGTCAAAGTATTACTGACTTATTAATGTAGGAACACTGAGCCATCTGTTTCTACTATTTCTACTACTTAAATGCCATTCAAGGGATCCCTGGGTGGCGCAGTGGTTTGGCGCCTGCCTTTGGCCCAGGGCGCGATCCTGGGGACCCGGGATTGAATCCCACGTCGGGCTCCCGGTGCATGGGGCCTGCTTCTCCCTTTGCCTGTGTCTCTGCCTCTCTCTCTCTCTGTGACTATCATAAATAATAAATAAAAATTTAAAAAAATGCTGTTCAAACACGATGCAGAAAAGAAACAGGAATTCCTTCAGATTTGTGGTAATTACTTTAGACTTAGCTATTTTGTAACAGAATAAAAAGCACTGAAGCTTAGCATATTTACCTTGTACAGTGTGTATATCTGTATTTGTAAATTACACATCTGTTTCCTGTATAAAAACTGGAAGATCCAGGTAAGCAAAGACAAATAATTTCAGCAGAGAAACGCTGCTAATCAATTGTCTTTCTGTGTAGTCATAATATACTTTATACTGGTAACTGGTGACATTAAATTTCCATGCTTTCTGAAACGTGATTTTGGAGTAAACAACATTCAATTGCAACTTATTTTTAAGCATTTAAAATTTTTATTTTTAAAAAGATTTTATTCATTCATTCATTCGAGATACAGAGGGAGGCAGAGCCATAGGCAGAGAAGCAGGCTCCATGCAGGGAACCCGATGTGGGACTTGATTCTGGGACGCCAGGATCATGCCCTGAGCTGAAGGCACATGCTCAACCATTGAGCAACCCGAGGGTCACGATCCCAAGATCAAGAGTTGCATATCCCAACAACTGAGACCTCCAGCTGTCCCAATTACAACTTATTTTAGAAGGCGATTGGGGATCCCTGGGTGGCGCAGCGGTTTGGCGCCTGCCTTTGGCCCAGGGCTCGATCCTGGAGACCCGGGATCGAATCCCACGTCGGGCTCCCGGTGCATGGAGCCTGCTTCTCCCTCTGCCTGTGTCTCTGTGTCTCTGCCCTCTCTCTCTCTCTCTCTCTCTCTCTCTCTCTCTCTGTGACTATCATAAATAAATAAAAAAAAATTTAAAAAAAAAAAAAAAAAAAAAAAAAGAAGGCGATACTACATTGCCAATACTATTTTTTTAAATAAAGATTTTATTTTTTTTATAGAGAGAGGCAGAGGGAGAAGCAGGCTCCCTGAGTGGAGCCCAATGTGGGACTCGATTCCAGGACCCCGGGATCATGACCTGAGCCAAAGGCAGGCGCTCAACCACTGAGCCACCCAGGCATCCCATTGCCAATACTATTAAGAGTACTTTGTAGGAAGCACTTTAGTAACAAATAATACACACCATACTGTGTGTGTACTGACCGCTATGGTTTTGAGAAAGCCAGATTCCAAGGAGGAAGAGCCTTTTCAAAGCGCTGGCTCTCGAAAGGATTTAGCATCTCAGTGCTGCTCGTTCTGTAAAGTACTAGAAGATAAACAGAAGCACAGACAAGCTGTAGGGCACACTTCAAGCCACACTACTGTTGGGTGGTGAGGACGAGCAGACTCCTCCTTAGTAAAGTCACACTTTGTGTCCGATGCTGAAATATTCTTAATGGGGGGGGGGACACCTGGGGGCCTCAGTGGTTGAGTGTCTTTGGCTCACGTGGTGATCCCAGGGTCCTGAGATCGAGTTTTGCATCAGGCTCCCTGCGGGGAGCCTGCTTCTCCCTCTACCTCTGCCTCTCTCTGTGTGTCTGTCATGGATAAATAAAAATCTTAAAAATAAAAATTTTAAAAATGAAGTGTTTTTAATGGTGTCAACTTGCAAAAAGAATTAAATATGCTTATACAAACATTCTTATATTCTGGGTATTGTTCTTGACTAATTTTTTATCAATATGAAAAGTAGGTCATATAAGGAAAAGTATTTAAAAACATATTTTTTAATTAGGCCTGGATAAAGCCCACAATGTCAAAATAGAAGGACAGGTCGAAATTGCACAAAAGTAGTGTGTAAGTTAAACAAACAAAAAAAAATGTTTAGAGAGAGAGCACGAGGAGGAGGGCAGGGAATCTCAAGCAGACTCCATGAGGGCAGAGTCCAACACAGAGCTTGATCTCAAGACCCTGAGATCATGACCTGAGCCAAAATGATCAATGCTTAATCAACTGCACCGCCCAGGTACCCTAAAAGTATTGTGCAAATTCTGAGTGTTTGGCATTAGTTAATAGCTAAAAGCCATGACAGTAGATAAATACTAGAGGAGGGGCACCTCGGTGGCTCAGTTGGTTAAGCATCCAGCCCCGAGTCTGGCTCCCTGCTCACCCGGGAGCCTGCTTCTCCCTCTCCCTCTGCCCTTATCCCTCCCACCCTGCTTGTGCTCTATCTCAAATAAGTAAATAATATCTTTTAAAAAAAAAAATACTAGGGGGAATATTCAAATAAGAGGAAACAATTTAAAGTTTATTAGGCCTTTTGTTAAAAAATCAGATCTCTTCCTGATACCATACTTGTGCCGGATCTACGTGTCAGTGTGTCGATGATCCGAGCTGTGGCTACGTGATTGGATTTACAGAGTCTAACAAGTCAAAAACAATTTTGACTACTGAAGAGACCACCTCATGGTTGCTCTGTGTGCAAGAGGTATGAAAAGTAATCAGCACGGGGGGGTGGGGTGGGGACCAGGAAAGGTCTATACTGTGTGTGTACTGACTGCTATTGTCCCTTTTGTATGTCAGCATCCTTTAAAGACTTTCCTTCTCAAGGTTGTGATTTATTTGGCCTGTTCACTTTCAGCTGGATATCACTAATGTTTTCTATTGGATGATCCATGTGTTGATTTAACTTTTTTTTTTAAAGGTTTTATTAGTTATTTGACAGAGTGAGAGTGAGAGCCCACACACAAGCAGGGGGAGCAGCAGGCAGAGGGAGAGGGAGAAGCAGGCTCCCCAATGATCAGGGAACCCATTGTGGGGCTCGATCCCAGGAGCCTGAGATCATGACCTGAGCTGAAGGCAGACGCTTAACCAGCGGAGCCACCCAGGCGCCCCTGACTTAACTTTCTTAAAATTAGAAAACATGTAACTTATCATTGCTAACTTTAGGATTTTGAAGTTACTTTCCAGAAAATACCCCTTCCCCAGGATCAAATATTAGCTCTGGATTTAGGTGAGCCTTTACTATCCTAATCTCTTCCTCCCATTGTCGTTGGTATCGGTGGGTTGCCCTTCCTAAATTCTACTGATGTATAAAGCCCTCTAATGTTATAAAGCAACTGGCATATAGAAGAGACAAAAAATACACGACTGTTAGTTTAAAAAATGTTTTAAAATTATAAATACATGCCTTAAAAAAATTCAAATATACAGGATAAACAACTGCATAGTTGAGTATGGAAGCCACTGGCTGGATTTCCATTGTTCAAGTTATCACACGGGGTTGGAGGGTAGCACACCAGCGGAGGACACGGACACATTTCCATCATTACAGAAGGCCCACTGGGCAGTTCACTGGCTACCGCCCTACAGTAACCATAATTAAGCACTAGTATATACGTGGCTCATTATAGGAGGTTCTGCATATACTCTGGATACAAGTACCTTATCAGACGGGATTTTTACACTTTCTCCTGTGCTGTGGTTGTCTCTTCACTTTCTTGATGGTGTTCTCTAAAACATAAGAGTCATTTTGAGGAAGTCCAATTTATTTATTTTTCCTTGTTGCTTGTGCATTTGGTGTTGTCGCTAAGAAACCACTGCTTCGGGATCCCTGGGTGGCGCAGTGGTTTGGCGCCTGCCTTTGGCCCAGGGCGCGATCCTGGAGACCCGGGATCGAATCCCACATCGGGCTCCTGGTGCATGGAGCCTACTTCTCCCTCTGCCTGTGTCTCTGCCTCTCTCTCTCTCTCTCTGTGACTATCATAAATAAATAAAAATTAAAAAAAAAAAAAGAAACCACTGCTTCGTCCAAGGTCACGAAGATTTACTTGTATGTTTTCTTGTCAGTTTTACAATTTTAGCTCTTATATTTAGGTATAGGATCCTTTCTGGGTTGAAATTTGTATGTAGTATTGGGGGGGGGTTCTTTAGCACTTGGCTATACAGTTGTCCTAGGACTATTCGTTGAAAAGATTACTCTTTCTTACTGAATGCTATTGGCAGTATTGTCAAAAATTAATTGATCATAAACATTATAGGCTTATTTCTGGATTCTCAGATATATTTTATATTCCCTTAATCCATGTTTATCTTCATTCCAGTGTCACACTGTTGGTTACTGTAGCTTTGTAGTTAATTTCTGTAATTGGTTAAGTGTGAATCTTCCAACTTTGTTCTTTTTCAAGATTGTTCTGGCTTTTGTATTTTCCATGCGGATTTTATCAATTTTGGGTTTCTGTATAAACTTTATCAGTTTGTCAATATTTGCAAACCAGCCAGCTGGGATTTTGATAGGAACTGCAGTAACTCTGTGGAGCAATTTGGGAGCAATCTTAACAATGTAAAGTCTTTCACTCCATGAGCCAAAATGTATTTCCATTTATTTAGGTCTTCTTTTAATTTCTTTCAACAATGTTGTATAGTTTTTATTCATCTCAATGCTACTGTAGATAGAACTTTTAAAAATCTCAATTTCAGAACATTCGCTGCTGACACAGAAATAAAACTGATCTTTGTATATTGATCTTCTATCCTGTAGCCTGGTGAACTCATTTCGTAGTTTTCAAATGAAACTTCTTAGAATTTTCTATCTAATAAGATTGTCATCTGTGAAGTTTTCCTTCTTTCCCGTAGGATTTTTTCTTTTTCTAGCCTAAATGCCCTGGACAGGACCTCAAGAACCAAGGTTGAATAGAAGGGGCGAGAGTGAATGTCCTTGTCTCATTCCTCATGTTAGGGGGAGGACATTCAGCATTCAGTTTGTTGCCAATAATGATGTTAGGTGTGGGCTTTTTGTAGTTGCTCTTTATCATATTGGGGGATTTCCATTTTATTCCTAGTTTGTTAACTATTTTTAATCATGAATGGGTGAATTTTATATGTTCTGCAGCTATTAAGCAAGTCAGTGTAGTAGTTTGGTCCTTTATGAATATAGGATGGTTGATACTCATTATTTATGAGCCTATATTTGTGAATTTACCAGTTTATTTGTAAAATGTGTAATCCCCAAATCAAAACTGTCAGCACTTTAATGATCACTCATAGATATGTGCAGACCTATGAAAATTTTGAGTTTCACTGATATGCATGTTCCCAGTGGGGGAGAACAAGGCCATGGTTCACCTTCCTGTTCCAGCTCTGCCCCAGACATGACCAGAAGATGAGGGGCCAGGGGCAAGGCTGTGTGAGCTTTGGCTCTGGGGCCAGCTGGACGGGTATGAATCCCAACTGTGGCAGTTATAAGTGGGGTAGCCTCAGGAAGTCACTTAATATTTTTGAACCTCATTTTCTTTGTAAAATAAAACAATATACACCAGGATAAATAGTTCTCAGGATTTAAGATTATATATAATCTATTTGAGATATGAATGCACACACACACGTGCACACACATCTCCCCTAGGAGCAATGGCTCTGCATTCACTGGTTCAGTATTCATTGTGACTTCCTAGATTATAACTACTGTGAATAATGAGAATTTTTTGCATTTGACATTGATTTTTGGATGTTACACAAACCTTGCATTCCTGGGATCAATCTTACTTGGTCATGGTGTATGATCCTTTTTATTATGTTGCCAGACTCAGTTTGCTAGTATTTTGTTGATGACTTTTTGATCTGTTTTCTTGCGATGTCTTCACCTGGTTTTGTATCAGCGTAATAGTGGCTTCATAAAATAAGTTCGGAAGTGTTCTCTCTCCTTGCATTTTTGGGAGAGAGTTTGCAAAAGATTGGTGTAATTCTCTAAATGTTTGGTAGGATACAGCAGCGAAGCCACCTGAGCCTGGTATTTTCTTTGTGGAATGTTTTAAGATTACTAATTCAGTATGTTTGTTATTGGCACTTGCCATTTTAACTTGCTTTAGGTAGGACAAAAGGTGGTAAGATTCTCTCTTAAGGCCAGTAAAATTCATTAAGAAAATGTAAAATTCATTAAGAAAATGTTATCCCAAAAAAAAAAAGAAGGGAAAAAAATGTTATCAAGGAGGACATATCCAGTGTTGGTAAGATTCAGAGAAGCAGCTGCCAAGATTATTCAGTGGCAGAAGCATCCTGCGGTCTTGCTCTAAGACAGACAAACATTTCGTCACCTTTCCATGTGCTTTCCTGACCTTAGGAACCATAAATTTCCGCCTGTTCTACATAAGATTTATATACCAACCTCGTAACTGATGCTTGCAGTGACGTCCTATAATCACAAATTAAAGTTTATACATTTCTAAGATTATATACAGACCTGCATATTTACATATTATCTTTAAATCCATCTACAAATGTAAAATGTGTCTCAGAACCTGTCAGGAAGGTAGCGTGTAGTGGAATAAACACTGGAATGGAAACCTGGAGGTCTCAGTTCTGGTGCCAGCTCTAAAGTACACAAGATGCCTCCATCTGTTTCTCCCACTGATGAAACTGGGTTAAGTGTGATCATCACCAGGGTTTTTTGCCCTGATTCTAAAAATACAATGACTCACTCTACAATAACATCATTCTCATCATTCTTACTTCAGAGTGCTCAAAATGAAAATATTTTTGTTATAAACACACGAACATATACACATCCATCCTTTACCCTTACAAAACAAGTCAACCAATTCATCAGCTCCTAAGAGAGAAGGAAGAGGGTAAATAATATAATTCCAACACCTGAAAGTCCTGAGTTTGCCATGAAATATCTTTACTAATCTCTCTCTTCGAATAGGTATTTGCTTCTTCATGATGCTTCCCTTCATGTCAGTCCTGTTGCACAGGAGGCATCTGGTAATTATGACAACTTCCAACAACAAGGAGGTCACTTTTCGGAAATTCGGAGTGCCTCAGAGAGACTGAATGGCACGTCATCAGTTGTCTCCACTGGCACGTTGCTCCTACCGAACTGGCATGGATAGTGGTGGGTGTGGTGACTTGACATAAATGCATCTGCCGTCCGGCTGCAGCGACAGCCATCTGATGGCAAGATGTTACTTGAGTTACCAAGGTGCGAATGGTAAACCCCGTGGAATGAGTCTTGAGACGAGTGGTAGTGGCCGCCTCCTGCTGAGGTGGATGCCGAGCTCTGGTAAGGTCCATTACACATAATACAAGTTTGGAAGCAAGTCTTCCTTCCCAAACCTCGGTGAATGTCCAGTTTGGCAATGAGGGGTTTCCCAACATTCACCTCCTGCTTCTCCTCTACAGTATCTTCCAGTCCTGAGTACTGATATGACAGGCAGACTGAGAAGACGAGATGTTCCTGAAAAGGAAAAGACAATTATTTGTATCAATTGTGAAAGCATCTCAATCTTAAGAGTACTTACTGACATATACAAATACACATGATCACACAACAACAGCAGCTACTCTCACTTCCCTTTCCCAGGTTCCAAATCCCCAAGGCCCGTTTACCCCTTCCCCACACTCAGGAAGGCCCGCTATAATTGCCTTCCCTTTCCCTCATTCAGTACTTTCAACTGGTGGAATTCTAGATCCTGCTCCTGACAGCAGCCAGAGTCACAGCGACCTTGTACCACACTCTGGGTGAACAGTGGAAATGTGTTTTCTAAGCAGTGGGGGTTGGGAAACTTACCCTTCCCTATTAGTGAAGATGGAGAATGATCCCTTAATGAAAAAATCTGGCTGTACACCTAGGCCAGAAGTTTAGCTGTTTTAAAAAACCTGAAATAATAATCCACAGTCCCAGGTGGAGAAATACCACTGAATCCGATCATTAGGGTTATTTCAAAGACAAAGGAGACTGCAGGTAGATTAGCTAGGAATGGGATGACAATAGTCTGTGTTGTTCCTTAACTAGGAAATGATTACTTGAAGATGCAAAGGTATTTTTTTTTTTTAAGATTTTATTTACTTATTCATGAGAGACACAAAGAGAGAGAGAGAGAGTCAGAGGCACAGGCAGAGGGAGAAGCAGGCTCCATGCAGGGAGCCCGACGTGGGACTTAATCCTGGTTCTCCAGGATCAGGCCCTGGGCTGCAGGCGGCGCTAAACCACTGTGCCACCGGGGCTGCCCGATGCGAAGGTGTTTAAAAGCAGACCATGCTCTGTATCTCTAAGTTTTCAAAAATGTGGAGAGTAATCACATGTGCTCTCACACAAAAACCCTCAGGCCACTACCAGGGACAGAACAGAATATTGCAAGGGTCACTGATGAGACGCACTGTGTATCACTTACCTCTACTTCAATTTAATACCAATGAAGCAGCTCATCTATAAACTAATACAACTGTCACACACCAACATGAACTTAACTTTCATTAAGTTAGTAGTTATAAACAGGACAAGTAATAACCTTTAATTTTTGCAGCGAACTGAGCCTAGTGTAGAGGCAATGCTTGGGAAGATCCTTGGATACTAAATAGCTGCCAGTTTCTTCAGGCGTCCCTTTATTTGCATCTTTTGGATCAATATCTAAATCCTGTGAAAATCAGCAGATGTTATTAATGAAATCACTTAAGGTCACAACGTAGTCTATGACAGTATACTATCTGAACAGGTATTGCTCTCTTATGAAATTTTGGCCTGAGAGGTGAGCCCTTTGCTAGGACTAAAGAAACTGTAAGAACGACATTCTAGAGTCTAACAGGAATTCTAAATTGTGCACAGATACATTTAAAAAGTTAGCTCTGCAAGGCTACTTTCAAACTACCCCTAGGAGTACTTCTTAGCCCACTTGAGCTTCCTTTAGGGTTCCAGCCCTGTTAGTGTGTGACTCCTGGATTCTTTTCCTGCTCACTCAACACTTTTGGGAAGGTGTAGGGGGATTTACATGATTCATATATTTAAAAAGAATAAATGGACGTGTACATACAGGCAGCCCTTCCCTTTTTCTTCTCTAAGAGCCAAGCCCTGGCTGAGAGCGGGAGATCTGTTCTGGAACTTCAGAGAGAAGGCCTCAGGCTCCCCCTGCCCAATGCCCAGGAGGCCCAAGCGAGTCCAGCGCTGTCAGGGTTGGTAGACAGACCTGTCTAATCTGGGGTCCAGGGCTGGACCGTTTGCTCTCACATGAAGCAGTGTCCTCTGTGAAGCCTTTATCAGTAGCAAGGGTGATGTTCTGGATTTGTCTTGTTCCTTGCTTACTTCTCAATTTACTACAGTCATGTAGGAAAGAGGAGCACTATTTATTGGCTTCTTTAGGCCAACGGAAATAAATGAAATAAATGATGATATCTTAATTTTCAGAAAAAACAACTAAATTTCTATGCTTCCAATATACTATAATTTTATTTCTTCACACTTGATATCCTCCTCAGGGCTAAGGAAATTAAAGGCTTCTTTCCTAGGTGAACTTTAGCCATTCCTAAATTTGATAAATGTAGCATATTTGGGGGGTTAGTTTTTAAATGTAATATAAGATATATTAAATATGAAAAACAGACTAATACTAAAATACAAATAAGTATTTAGATAAATGGAATATATATGTATGTATTCTTAGTTCCTTTAAATTTACCATCAACTTTAAGTTTCCATATGTTTAGTCTTTAGTAAGTGACGCTATACCGTCCTATTTTGAGTAAAAGAAGATAGGGGGTTCTTACAAGAGGGAAATCGGTGACATAGGCGTCGCACATCACCACGTCGGCTGGCTTGTGAACTATGCTCGTGTAGATTATCATGACATTGGAGAACTCGGCGGCAAACCCTAACTGAATCTGAACGCCACACTGAAATTTAAGACACATACTTTCTGGGAGTTCTGAAAAAGAACAAAAAGAATAACTTATTTGAGAAGTGCTTGGTAAGTGTTCTCATAAGCAACAGGCAATTGTTCTTTATGGGACAAAATATAGTGAGAGCTTCAGCTTCTGCTTTCGCTTACAAATGTTCTATAACACATTGTTGAAAAACACACAGACACATATGCATGCAGTTAAAAAAAGAGGAAAAAAAAAGCCCCATGTTCTGCTGGTCAAGCAAATAAGAATCTTTCATTGACTATTTCCTTATAGTTCTCATCCCTCTGCATATGTAACTTTCACAGTGGGAATCGAAAGTATCCATACAGTCGTAAATACATTTTCACTGTTGCCTCAATCTTCATGAAAACAGTTTTTAAGAAAGCATAATGTCACTGAATATTTGTTACTTTGAACAATTCCACTACTCTTGAGTATCTGTGGTATTTCTGGGTTTTATTGTTTTTCTATCATAGTCATTATTTCGAATATATATGTACTCAATGCTTTAGGATTATTAGATACAGCTATTCGATGGTCCCTCACACATGTGACATCTCCTTTTATACAGAATATAAATAGATCTCACCATAACATTTCCAAAATGAAGTAACATTAATTTTCAAAGTGTGTACCTAGTTGATGGTATAAAAAAGGAAAAACTGTACTAACATAGTTTTAATTTTATTTTCTCTAATTACTACTTAAGTTTACCATTTTCTGTATTTGTTCCTTAATTATTAATATATTCTCAATTGTGTAGGCTGAATTTGCATCCTTTGATGATTAACTGAGAGAGTCTTAACGTTTTTCCTTTTACCACTTTGCGCTCTTTAACATAAAAAATACCAAATCTGTTACAAAAAAAAAAATGCTCTCTTTCTAGACAAACTCTCCACGTCTCTAGAGCCTGTTTGCCTTTGGTAAGGTGACATTTACCCATATCTAAAAGATAAGAATTAAGTATTATTTTAAGACCACAATTTTTTCGTTATGTTTTAAATATTTAGGCCAAGAACTATGCTGCAAATCCAGTGATGTTTTCAGTATCACTTACTCACTCAACAACTATTTTCCTGAACACCTAGTATGTGCCAGGCATAGTTCAAAGTAAAGAACAAACAGATAAAAATATTGGATGAGCCTATGTCTAAGGTTTCTTTCTTTCTTTTTTTTTAATTCGAAGTCCTAATTGGCTTTATTAGGCAGGCAATTCATGAATTCGGCAGCATCTCATACAGCAAGTAAAGAAATGCTCTCTTTGTTTCATTTCATAAAGGTTGTATTTACTGTTGATTTTTACCACCATGATTTTGTTACTATTGTTGTTTAGGGCTTTTTTAAAGGAAAAGAATCAATTTCTTTCTTTTTTTTTTTTTCATTTCAATTACTTATCCAACTATCTGAAAAACCAAGACACTATATTTGTGGCATTTTATTTTAATGTGCTTTAACATATTTACCAAAAATATATCTTAGAGAACAGACTATTAGGAAAAGAAAGATATTATATAGAAGTTCAACGAATACAATTTTCAATTATCTACAGTAAAGGATACATAATACAGATATTTGGGACTCACAACAAATCTAAAATCTTCATTTCGGTCAATAATTTAAACTTACTTTTTCACTAAGTCACATAGAATTACCCAGGGTAATGAAGTTACAGGTATGATTTCCACCTCACCTTCTACTGTCTTGCTCACTGACTCATGGATTCAAGAGTCAAAGACAGAGAATACTCAGTAATATTTATGAGCACGTAGTATTTGCTGACGAGTGTGCTTCTCTATTTACGTGTGTGATCTCAATCAAGCCCAGCAACCTTACCAGGTATTATTTCTTGTCCCCATTTATAGGTAACGTGCTTATCCAGTGGTAGAGACAGGATCAGAACCCAAACCTGTCTGATTTTTCAAATAGCACACTTCCAACAGCTCACAACAGAATAGGATCTAAGGGACTGTATGTTACATAAGTTGTTTAGTCTTGGGTTTGCCCACCAGGCTAAAATATTTTCACTACAAAATCAAGAGGAAAACTATTTATTCAGGAGGGAAAAAACCTCCTTCATCATTTAATGCAGCATAGTATAGAAAAATCTCACAAAAAGCCAGACATCACCATACCATGTGCCTTGGCCCACTGTAGATTCCGAACCAGAGATTCTGCGGAATAGGCTGTTCCCTGAATCGGGTCAGTAAGTGCTCTCTTTTCAGATAAGCTACTCCGGATCTCTAGAGCCTGTTTGCCTTTGGTAAGGTGACATTTCCCCATATCTGAAAGATAAGAAATAAGTATTAAGACCACAATCTGTGTTTAAAATATTTAGGTCAAGAATTCTCCGGCAAATCCAGTTACAGCCTCAGTATCACTCATGCACTCAACAACTATTTTCCTGAACATGTACTATGTGCCAGGCACAGTTCAAAGTAATGAGCAAACAGAGAAAATATTGGGCCAGGCCACTTCTAAAGGCCCCCTTTTAGCTTTTATCTTCTATAATTCTATTATCGTATCCCTAATATTTGAAGCTTTAACATTTACAAAGATCTAGAAGTATATTCTTTACTGCAAGGGTAGCCATGGTAATTTTATGTCTATACTCTGTTGAGAAATACATGTATTTAGTAAACAAATGACTACTTATCCATGAGAAAGGAAGATATCATGCCATCTTTATCTCAGATATCCTTAAGAAATAATGTGTTACAACCACTGATATGGCTAAATCACCATAAGTCCTCTCCCCTGACTCAAAATAAGCACCATCCAATGTAGTATGTATATTCCCGTGCATATCTTAATTTTCACTCATGCATAGGCACTGGTAAGTAGTTTATGCCAATGTTTTAGGTTTTAAGATTAACAAATGTTATGCTGTATGCATGCTTTGTGTTTTCACCCAACATGTTTTAGGCAAGGACTTGTGACAATTGATAAACATGAATTTAAATTTACAAAACCATATATATCATATTCTTTAATATGAATAAATTATAGTTTCTCTTACTTCTATTTTTATTATTTATTATTATTAATTATTAATAAAGTTATAAAGTAATAATATCTGGCCCCTGGTATGTAGTTACTTATCTGAAAAAAAAGAGGTAAAACTAAGATTCTGAAAGAGAAGAATCTATTCTTAAATAGAAGCTAAATATAAAAAACAGATGAAAGCAGAACTTTTCCGGTTGAAGCAGGGTGGTGGGGGAAGGTCAAAGATCTGGCTATGTTAAATGGGAAAGTGGTTAAGTCAGGTGATCCAGCTAAGAGATCTACACACAGATAAAAATATGAAAATAAACAAAGGTGACTCACAGCTCTTAGTGAAATACTCACATACCTTATCCTCTACCTGCCATCTTTGGAACACCCATGAAACTCCATTTTCCATGGGCTAGTTCACGAAAGAATTGCCTATGGGTATGGTTTTTAAAATGGCATTTCAAAAAAATACCTGGCAGTCTACTGGTATAGTAGGGTATGTACTTGTTCAGCACCCGATGGGAGCATAATATTATCCCGAGAAGGAAAAGGCAGAGAAGGAAATGGAAGACATGATGTTAGCCCTCTAGGATTGTGTCCTGAAAGCAGAATTTAAAAACCACTAAGGGGCAGCCCGGGTGGCTCAGCGGTTTAGCGCCGCCTTCAGCCCAGGGCCTGATCCTGGAGACCTGGGATCGAGTCCCACATCAGGCTCCCTGCATGGAGCCTGCTTCTCCCTCTGCCTGTGTCTTTGCCTCTCTTTCTCTCTCTCTGTGTGTCTCTCATGAATAAATAAATAAAATCTTAAAAAAAAAAAAAAACAAACACTAAGTCGGGATGCCTAGGTGGCTCAGTGGTTGGGCATCTGCCTTTGGCTCAGGGCATGATCCCGGGATCGAGTCCCGCGTTGGGCTCCCTGCAAGGAGCCTGCTTCTCCCTCTGCCTGTGTCTCTGGCCCTCTCTGTGTGTCTCTCATGAATAAATAAATAAAATCTTAAAAAAACAAACAAACCCATAAGTCCATCATGAAAAAAATGAACCCAGCCTTCTCCACTAGGGCCTCAAAATTTCTATAAAGTTGTATCTGTCTGTTCCAGGGAGAGGATGCTCTCTGGATGTTTTTTTTTTTTTTTTTTTCTCTGCACTAGGCATGAGGCACAGAGCACTGAGGATGAAACTTCAGAGATTCCAGTCTTGCCTGGGACCAGCTTTGCAGCAGGATCATGCTGCAGAGATGGCACAGAGCTCAGTCACCAGGGAAAGGAGGAGGGAGGAAGAAGCAAAACAGGAGTGCTGCTGAACATTCTAGAAAAAATTATTTTACAAAAATAAATACTAATTCCAAACCTGCACAATAACAGTAGGAATAAAATAATTATCAGAGAACCCTGGGTAGCTTTCTCTTTATTTTTTATTTTACCTTCTGCAACTTCATCCAGTAACACAGTAATTTTCTTGTCTTCTAATAACCTATCTTTTAAAAATTTCATGAAAATTCCATTTGCCAACCCAGAATGCTGGATTTCAAAAGCTTCTGCTCCTTGACACCTTAAACACAGCAAAAAGACAGAAAATTTTTAAAAAGTAAACAGTTGCCACATGGGGCTTATATAAATACTGATGAGCCTCATTTGCTTGCCTCTCTGCCTTTTGAATGACACTCTCATTAAAGAGTTAATCTTTAGGGCACCTGGGTGGCTCAGTGGTTGAGCGGCTGCTTTTGGCTTGGGTCATGATCCTGGGGTCCTGGGATAGGGTCTCACAGGGAGCCCTCTTCTGTCTCTGCCTCTCTCTGTGTCTCTCATGAATAAATAAAATCTTAGGGAAAAAAAGTTAATTTTTAAGCAGGAACTAAATGCTCTGGTGTTTAGTAAAAAGAAGATGCCAAGATACGAGGAGCAAAAGTCAATTACTTAACTCATTTGTCCTATTAAGAATATTAGGGACGAAAATGTATGCTTACATTTCTACAGATATATCTAGGCTTCTAACCTATAATCAAAAGGAAGTCATTGAAAAATGAAGGCATCTTGAACACAAATGCAAAATTTCCTTACGTGGCATATCCAAAGACAATGTTGGCGGTGACTTTTAGTGCATCCAAGATTGGGATGGTATCATCATAGTCGTTTCTATTTAAAAGGGAGGAGGGAGGAGGATAGATACAAATGTGAAAAAAATTAAGCAGCATTTAAAGAGAGCATAAATAATAATATGATGCAAAATCTGAGAATGCTATTCAATTACACATAAATTAAGATTATAGATTCAAAATTCCTATTATCAAATCAGGCACATATTTGCCCCAAATAACCCAGGGCTCCTCTGCTGTTGAGACAGCTGAAGGCCACATCATCCGCTCTCTGGTTTGCTTCAAATCCGGAGTTATATCTAAACTCTGGCACTGGTTTTTGATCGGTAAATGCTGAGCAAGCACAAAACCATATTTCGGAGAGGGATAATCACTGGTTCTATTCCCTAGTAACACGGTGGCCAACAACTGGGACCCAAACCCTTTCTGTATATGCGAGCCCAGGACTGCTAGAGGCCCCAACTCTGTGGGGGCTGCTTCTATCAATTCCTGGAGAAATAAATGCACCAATGACTAGACACATCTGCAGGTGTTCTGAGGTATGAATAAATACCCACACCTTTGAGTTTCTCACTTCTGTTCTCTAACAACTAGGAAAAAAGTTAAAGTAATTAAATACATAGAAAATGTATTTTTCCCTTAGTTTCCTTCTTAGTCGGTTTCAATCTAATTATAAACTCACAAGCTTAAGTGCTCCTTAGAATTCCCAGGTTTGTCTCAGATTTAACTCTCAAGGCTGATATTTACCTAACTCCAGGGAACTTTGTTTAACAAAGATGAGGCAGTTTACCTTTTCCTACACATGTCCAACAAGAACACATTGAGTCCAGTTTCTTTCTCTTGCATCAGTTTCAGTATATTTTGTACACACAGACAGTTTTCAGACCTATATGGATTTGGGGCATCAACAGGGACCATAAAGCTGTTGCCAAAGTTTTCATAACCATGCCCCGCATAATATAATAATCCTGGAAAGGAAAAAAGAAAAGATGTAAAAATTAATTCTAGTTTGCACTCCGAACATGCATGGAGCACTCTTTAGAAAGAAACCTAGACTTTAGTTTTCTTCAGGTTAATGCAAGTTTATTTAAGAGATACTCAATTATAAACACAGTCAATGTTAACTAAGTTTGCACAGAAAATTTTTTTAAAAAGATTTTGTTTATTCATGAGAGACACACACACAGAGGTAGAGACCCAGGCAGAGGGAGAAGCAGGCTCCTCTTGGGGAGCCTGATGTGGGACTCGATCCCAGGACCCCAAGGTCTTGACCTGAGCCAAAGGCAGATGCTCAACCACTGAGCCACCCAGGCATCCTTGCATGGAAAAATACTTTGACAATGGTTTTCAAGACCAACATTGAGATGCTGTTCTAAAGTATATTTTATTTTTTTAAGATTTTATTTATTTATTCATGAGAGACGAGACACAGGCAGAGGAAGAAGCAGGTTCCCTGCAGGAAGCTCCATGTGGGACTCGATCCCAGGAGCCCCGGGATCATGACCTGAGCCAAAGGCAGATGCTCAACCGCTGAGTCCCCCGGGTGACCCCTAAAGTGTATTTTAATTCATAAAAATAACACAATTATAACCAATGGTATAACACAGAATACAATTTTATCTCATGATGTATAAAAACGAAAAAGGCTTAAGACTTCTTTGGTGACTCATTTGTCTCCTCTATGAGACCAGGAGCTCCCCCAGAGCAAGGACAGTATTATCTTTATCTGTGTATTCCTGGGACACAGCAGGAGCTTAGCAAGTTTTAACAGATGAACAAATAAACACAATTCAGATGGATATTGCAATGGCAATATCCAATATAAGAAATTCTGCAGGCACTTCCACATAATGTTAGTAAGGGCTATAAAAATATAAATGTAGCTTTTTCTAAGCAGAGAAGGAAAATCTGATTTCATGGATTATTTTTTCCTTTCTGTTATGAGATATAAATATCATTAATTTTCCATCTAGAGTCTCTTGAATTAATAATCTAAAGTCTGGGTTCTAAAGTATTTCATAGATGAGTCATTATTTCTATACCGAGAAATACTATAAAAACTGCACCAAACAACTCAACATTTTCTTTTTTTTTTCAAGATTTTATTTATTTATTCATGAGAGGCACAGAGAGAGAGAGAGAGAGAGAGAGAGAGAGAGAGAGAGAGGCAGAGGGAGAAGCAGGCCCCATGCAAGGGAGCCCGACGTGGGACTCGATCCCGGGTCTCCAGGATCACACCCTGGGCTGAAGGCGGCGCTAAACCACTGAGCCACCGGGGCTGCCCAACTCAACATTTTCTTAAAAAGAAGTCTGTTTTGGCTGTAAAAACAACAACAACAACAACAACAACAACAACAAAAACACCCAAAATATCAGTATGGGCTTCTTTATAAAAATATCTGACAGAAATACTTGTGAAGACATGTTCCCCTGAGCATGTGGTCTTCAGGGCCCACTAATTTTTTTATCTCGGTATTCTGGATATGATGACTTCTTTCTAGGATATACTCTAATGTCAACAATAAAATGGGATTTAGACAGGGAACAACAGGAAAGCTAATCCTTTGTATCTATAGCCCCAATTCCTAGCAAAGAATGTGGCTCTGAACATTAAGCAACTTGTTTCATTCGGTCCTAGAGGGCAGGACCCAGGTCTACTGTTCTCGAACTCCTACTAAAATGAGAAATAGGTTTTTTTCATATGTCACATTTCAGGTAAAAAAAAAAAAAAAGTCAGAATGGGCACATTCATTTATTCAGGTGGGTTTATTCCACCTCCGTGCCCTGAATGAAATCGTGTATGTGCCGAAAGAAATGCAAAAGAAAAGGAAGACAAAGTTCCTGCCCCAGGGAACTCGCAACTCATTCAGGCCTGCTCGTGCTTGTGCTGTTAGTCAAAAAAACAAAGAAAGTCAGTAAATAATGAAATACCATAAAAATACCATAAATTGTGTGATTAAGGAAACCTTGCACAATTGGAGTAGGTGCAGAGAGGACTCAGGGTGCAGTGACACAGCAATGGGTGGCCCTGAGAGTCAATGGGTACAATGTGGGAAGGCAGAGAAAGAGTGACCTTCATTACAGGCAGGGGGTAAGAGAAACGAGGTGTGGACCTCAAATGACAGCTAATAGCAAGGACACCAGCCTGGCAAAGAATCAAATTATCATTGTAAATGGGAGTAAGAGTGCACTGATTGGAGCATTCTGAAAATCATGACACAGGTATTGGATTTAATTCACTAGACAACAGAGATCAAGTACATGAAAAGATAACCTGAAGAATGAGGGAGAATGTTTGCAAATCACGTATCTAAAAGGACAACTTGTACCTAGAGTATGTACATAAAGAACCCTTCAATTTGACCATTAGAAGGCAAATCCCCAAGTAAAAAATGGGCAAAGGACCTGAATAAACATTTCTCCCAAGAGGATATACAAATGCAAAAAATCACATGAAGAGCAAAACAAAAACGATGAAATACCACTTTACACTTCCTAGGGCGGCTGTAATGAAGACACAGGCAGTAACGAGTGTTGGCAAGGAGGCAGAGAAAGTGGAAACTTCATTTATTTCTGGTGGGAATACATAACAGGGCAAGCACCCTGGAAGGAGGTTAGGCAGTGCCTCAAAAAGTTAAACTTAGAATTATCACATACCCAGCAATTGCAATCCCAGGAATATACACCCAAGAGGCCTGAAAACTTGTGTCCACACAAGACTGTGTACACGAATGTTCAAGGCAGTGTTATTCACAGTATCTACACCATTTAAACAGCCTAGAAGTCCACCTGCTGATGAGAGGAAATGTGATGCGTCCACACAGTGGATGATGACCCAGCCATAATAGTAAAGCAACAACACGGATGAACCTTGAAAACATTTTGCTAAGTGAAAAAAAAAAGTCACAAAAGGACACGTATGGAATGATTCCATTCTATGGAAGGTCTCAAAAAGGCAAATCCATAAAGCTAGAAAGGAGTTGTGTTGTAGCCAGGGGTTTGGGATAAGAAGGAATGAAGAGTGAGTGCGGAGAGACATGGGGATTCTTTCTGGGGTAGGGGAAGAGATCCGGAATTAGGTAACCGATGCACAGCTTTGTAAATATGCGTCCCTCACATACTGGCTTTTACGGACACCCTACAGTTCTATGTATATTTAATTTCTCGGATAAAAATCATAATAGACATTAAGCTTCCAAGCTGGTATAGCTTTTTCATGGTTTTGGAAGCACCTTCATATCCATGAACTGATTTTTGATCCATATAGCAATCTTTAAATGACTTATACCCCTATTTTAGAGATGAGGAAATTATAAAGAGATCAAATGACTTGCTTAAAATCGCATAGCTGATAGGTGTCTGGACTCCCAAAAGGCATTTTTTTCTCATTATATTAAGGGATTTATAATTTTGAGAGTATAGGGACACCTGGGTGGCTCAGCGGTTGAGCGCCTGCCTTCAGCTCAGGGCATGATCCTGGAGTCTTGGGATTGAGGCCTGCACTGGGCTCCCCACAGGGAGTCTGCTTCTCCCTCTGCCTGTGTCTCTGCCTCTCTGTGTGTCTCTCATGAATAAATAAAATCTTTAAAAAATAATTTTGAGAGTATAAATCATGTTCTTTATTTTCTGAATGTCCTTCATTCAACACCTAGCATACTCCTTTATCTGGGCTATAATGTAATAAGGAACATATTTTTTGAATGCATTAAATGAACAGTGCAAACCAATAAGGACAGAGGCGGAGCTAGAGAACTTTCCATAAAGGGTCTGATATGCAACAGAAATTGTACCATTTCTACAAGTGGCTTTCTTACGTAAGCCAGCCAGCCAGGCGGCTCATGGATTGCCTCCATTGCATCTGCATCACGGAATACAACTGTCTGTAGCAAGACTTGTAACTTGGGGGAAGCACCAACTTCAAGGGAAGGTTTGCCCTCCATCAAGCAGGGAAACCTAAGTGTGGTCCATTATTTCAGAGCCATAAATCCCGCTCTGCCATCACTAAGGCACTTAGAACAAAATACCTTTTGTCTACCCCAAAATGACTTATGAAAAACATTTAGCATCAAAGTCTATACCCAAACGACATTGTGGGAGATTAAACATTTTTATGTAAAATAAATTAGATCAAAGCATGGTATTTTAAGGATTGCATGTCTAGTACTGCTTATTAATTGAATCGACTATCCCATCACTCAAGGAGAGGCACAACATAGGCATCTTCATAAGTGACAAAAAACTTCATGTGGTTAGAAATATAATCCTATCAATTAGAACTTTAGGGAATTTGATTTCTTGGGAACATGATTTCCAAGAATATAGTTCATTACAGATATTTCTTCTTGCCTACAGAGAAAATCATTGTTTGGATGGAAGATTGTCCCACTGGAGCTGAACTGCAGCACCTAGCAAGGTGCTGATGAGGACATCCGCCACCGCCACCACCGTCACCGTCACCTACAGAGCTCTTCCTCTGTGCCTGGCACTTTCTGAATAAAGTGCTTGCTTTAATTATATGGTTCTTACCTCCTATAACCCTCATAATATATTTCTCATAAGTAGGTAGATAATATTGTCATCTCCCTTTTACAGATGGAAATACTGAGACACTTAAAGAGGTATAAGAGCTCACATAAATCCACATGACTAACAGGTGACGGAAACAGAATTTGGACGCTGGCCAGATCAACCACTGTGCTCCACTATACTGTCTCTTAATAATCTACTGCTGGTTTCCTTCCTCCTTGCCCTCTCCCTCCCTCTCTCTTTCTTAAAAGATTTTGTTTATTCATGAGAGACACAGAGAGAGAGAGGCAGAGACACAGGCAGAGGGAGAAGCAGGCTCCCCGCAGGGAGCCTGACGTGGGACTCGATCCCAGGACCCTGGGATCACCCCCTGAGCTGAAGGCAGATGCTCAACCACTGAGCCACCCAGGCACCCTACTACTAGCTTTCTAGTTAACTTTATTCTCAGAAAATACAAAAAGTCAGTGTACTGGTTTTTCATGGCTTCACTACACTATCATTTTGAAAACTCCTTCTCCCCCGCCCCCAAATGAAATCTTAGGCTGAATCTTAATAAGTAACAACACGTGAAAGCCGGGTTTCTCTAATTGAGGCCTGCAGTGGAATACTATCTGGTTCAAATCTCCCACCTAAAGATGAAGGAAAACTGGAATTCAGGAAATGGTAACAACAGCCACAATGCTTTTAGTAGGCCAGGCACAGGGATAATTACTTTATCTTCTTTATTCTGCAATCACCTCATCAGGTTAGTCTATCCACTTCAGAAACTCTTGCTTATAAAAGTTAACTCTGTTCTAGTTACACACTGGTCAGCAGAAAAGCCCGAGCGCTGGACATGAACGAGTTTACTTAAGGCCTCCTGCTTCACCACCGAGCTCTGCTGAAACGAACGACTCCCCCAGAGTAAACCAGGCTTTTGCCTTATTCTGAGCAGACTCCTCCAATGTCCTTCTCCAGAAAAGCACAGCTGAGCTGCGGTGAGCAGTGAGTGCAGGAAGGCACCGGTGGGGGAGATACCAGGCCAGTTGCTCCCTATCAGAGCCTTCCACATATGATAACTGGAAATCTTTATCTTCATTTGTCTGCAAGGACATGTAGTAGAAATCAGTTATTCCTGTTCTTAGAGTGTGTTTTCTATGTTTTAAAAGTGAATTGCCTATTTTTTGTTCTGTGGCAATTTTTGTTCCTCTTAAAAACCCACAGGCAACATGACTTAAAAGGGCATAAGCCTGAGTGTGTATGCTTTCCACCTCTAGAGCTGTTCATGCTGAAGCTCCCATGGCTCTGCCCCAGCCTCCTCCACCCCGCAGGATACAGCCATGACCTGGGGCTGCCAACTGGAGGTAAAGACACAGTGCAGGAGGAAGGCCTTCGCCCTCAAGCCTCACCACACTTACATGCTATGCACATGTGCCTGATGTCTGGGGTTCATAATCCTTCAAAGTATAATGCAGCTACCCTGTTGAGACACGAATCAGTAGGACTTAAAAGTCTTCTAGCTTTCTTAAGCTGCTATTTTGCTTTAATATGCTTATGTATTCCATACTCCAAGATGATTTTTTTTAAAGGCTTTTTAAATTTATTTATTCATGAGAGACACAGAGAGAGACACAGGCAGAGGGAGAAGCAGGCTCTAAGCAGGGAGCCCAATGTGGGACTTGATCCCAGGTCTCTAGGATCAGGATGATGTTTTTATACTGGGGCAAAGCCTCAGCATTAGCTAGGCTGTTCTTGACACAGCTTTCTAATATTTTGGATTCTCTACTTTGAAGGGGCATTAAAAGCTTTGATTTAAAGAGCTAGCTAGGCAAAGGGCTTAAAGCTAAGGTGATAGTGTCAATAAGAAATGAGAATAATCAAGTACCCAATTCTTCATGTAATTCCCTCATTCTTAAAATACTTCACCAACCTGGGGCGCCTGGGTGGCTCAGTCAGATAAGTGTCTGACTCTTGGTTTCAGCTCAGGTCATGATCTCAGCATTGTGGGATCGGGCCCTGAATCAGGCTCTGTGCTCAGTGCAGAGTCTGCTTGCAGAGTCTGCTTGAGACTCTCTCCCTCTCTCTCTCTGCCCCTACCTCCACGCTTTCTCTCTCTCTCTCTCAAATAAATAAATAGATCTTTATAAAATACTTCACCAACCTAAACTCTAAGTTGGTTAATATTTTTCCCTTTTGCCTCATTCCTTTCAGTGATGTTTTAGAAGCCTTTTCTTGGTACTTTATAAACGGAGATAAATTATTTGAGAGAAAAAGAATCAAACCACCCTCTTAATCTAGATCAAAAGTATGCACACCCATTGCCAAAAAGGCACATTTGTATAGTCTATGTTTTCACAAGAAAAGTGAATACTCATAAACAAGGTTATGTTATTACTACATCAACATAACTGAAATCCCAAATTTGAGATATTTAGTTGTGTCACAACTGTAATCCTTATTATTTACGAGGAAACTCATTTAAATATTTAAAATTTTAAGACTCCCCATCTCATATACAGTGATATGTTAAATATTGGGGAAAAAAAAGTTTTTCTTCCATTAAAAATTCTCTTTTGAGACCCATTAGCAATTCCACCAAGCTCACCTCATCATAATAGTCTAATCATAAATTAAAGGCTAAATTTAGAAATTATTGAAGTAAAATAATTCGAAAGATATAGGAGCTAAACTGGTACTTTTTGTTTATCACCAGGATGCCTAACAATAGGCCTGCAGGTGCCACTCCTCTTGCAGTCAAATGCCACGGCACGGTATCACAGCGTGCACACCCTGTGAGTTACAGCTCAGACCAGCCAGCCAGCTGGCCTTTCATTTGTGCTTATACCCATTACAAGAAGGAAGTCACCAAAGAAATATACTGACAGCATATTCTGTGTCTTTAAAAAAATCTTTACCATACATGTGGTGTTCTTAATATTTAGATGAGGAATGCGTAAAATGATTACAAATTTACCATTAGAATTTTTGTGGCAGTCTACCTTTAACTATGTTTGTATAGAGCTTTAGTTTACAAATTGTTTTCATATGCTCCATTCACCAACATATCCTTGCTAAATTCTAGCTCCCATTAAAGGACAAGAAAATGCCATGCAATAGTTAGAGAAAGGAATAAAACATATAGAATGTACACTTGATGATCTTTGTCCTACACACACACAGCAGTACTGTACATATATGAGTCCACAATTTGCCATCTGGTCATTGAGCTTCACTGCACTTCAGCTCTTATCAACAAAAAACAAAATCACCTAAAGTAGGAAAGAATTCTAATAAGAACAATATTGTTTTGATAAAACAAGAGACATGAAAGGAAAGACATTGAGCTAAGTAGTTATTCACATGGAACTACAGAATGAAGATCAGATCCATCACTTTTACAAGAATAAAATTCTTCATTGGGATGTGTTTACCATACCCAATCTTTGATTTTTATCTCTTACCATAACTTGTGCAAAGAAGAGTAAGATAATTATAGAAACAAAAATTACAAATATCTTACCATATACTCCTTTGTCTAAAAGTAGTAAAAATTCATCCACGGCACTTCGCATCTCGTATTCAGTAAGATCCAAGAGTGAAACGACTTTGAAATCTAGTTGTCTTAACAAGTTGGTCAATTCATATACATCCACCAAAGGAGCTTTAAGCTTGGGGTGCTCCCAGTAATTCATATTTCCTATCAAAAGAGCAACTTTGTCCTTTGCTGTTAAACAAACAAACAAAAAAAAAAAAAGACGGGGGAGGTGAATGAGAAATTGAGAAGAGGACATAAAGATTAAAACAAAACCTATGGAAATGGCATAATTATAATAAAATGTCTGCTTTACAAATAAGATCTCATTACTATTTAATTTCATTTTGGAACTATCACTTTACAGTACAGAGTAGACCACTTTATATAGTAAACTCTACTGATGAACACAGGCTGATAACTCAAACAACTGAAACCAAACTTAGTGATGCTTTTGAGAACGAGGCAAAGGATATTTATGAGCTGCATATGAAGCATCAGTATGGTAACTAATATTAAATTAATACCTTCATTGAGTTACAACAAAAGTAGAAAATATAATATTCAGCTAGACATTTGGAGCAAATTTTTTTTTTTATTAAAATCCTCTTTTTTTTTTTAAATTTTTATTTATTTATGATAGTTACACAGAGAGAGAGAGAGAGGCAGAGACACAGGCAGAGGGAGAAGCAGGCTCCATGCACCGGGCGCCCGACGTGGGACTCGATCCCGGGTCTCCAGGATCGCGCCCTGGGCCAAAGGCAGGCGCCAAACCGCTGCGCCACCCAGGGATCCCCCATTTGGAGCAAATTTAAACAAGCAACATTAGTAATTGGGTTCCTGTCAATTAGGTTGTTTGGTGACAGTGGAAGAGGCTAAAGAAAAAAGAAATACCAAAAAGAGGAACGGGATGAGTTCTTGTCAGAGCAAGTAAGGGGAAAACCAAAGATGAGAGAAAAGCAGGGACTTAACAAGAACTCTATGTGTATTTTTTCAGTTGATGTGCTGTCTCCTTTTGGCTTCTTAAAAAACAAACAAACAAAGAAAACCTGGTTTGGGTGACCTTAGGGACATGTGAAGACCTTCTGTATGAACATTTTAACAGTTTATTTTCTGACCTTAGTGCAGAGACTTTGTTCAAAGATGTACACTCATCAATCATACAAAGAATTTTTATGTTTTTAAGGGGCAAAAAGATCCACATTTATGCCTTAGAAAGTACCAGCTAGCTTTACCATATATAGCTTGTCCCAAAATGGCGGTAGAAGGCTGGTCTTTAGAACTACACCTTTGCTAGTCTGGGGTGGGGTTAGTGGTTAAAGATCTGAGACCAGGCCACGGCAGTAGTAACCTGTTATGATGTTTTTCTTGAAGACTGGCAGTAGGGGATGGGCAGCCCAGATTATGGTACAAACCATGACAGAGACACAAGGGAACAGCAGAGAAGGTGTAGCAAGAGCATGTGGCAGTACTCAGCCAACTGGCCAAGGAGCCGCCCTGGGTAGGAGTGTGAGCCTTGGACCGACACAGGCGAGGACTAGGTGACCAACCTCTGTCCCTAAATGCTGAATAAAATTATTATGAACACTACTCTTATGAAATTGAAACCAGCACAAATCATCACACTGCTGACTTGATGTCTGCAATAGGGAACAGAATTTCCAAAATTTCAAATCATTAAATGGATTAAAACTTTTGGGGAAACTTCTTTTCTTTCCACAGAACATTTAAGTCTAGTGTTAAGGAAGGTCTGGAGAAAACTAACACCAACTCAAAGAATGGGACTCTCTCAAAGTGAAAGAAAACCCCACTGTGTGAAAAGCCTCAATACTTTTATGTCATGGTATCTTTATTCTATATTTACATTCTTAGGGATTTCTTGCAAGTTGCTTATTCCCATGAATATATGTATTTTAGGAAAATGAAATCATACTTAAGCATTTCTACTTTAGTAAAAGTTACTTCAAGTCCTATATAAATGATAATCCTTTATTCAAAAGAAAAGGTCAATTATCAAGATTATTTAAAACATAAGGATTCAGGGATCCCTGGGTGGCTCAGCGGTTTGGTGCTTGCCTTTGGCCCAGGGCGCGATCCTGGAGTCCCAGGATCAAGTCCCACATCAGGCTCCCTGCACAGAGCCTGCTTCTCCCTCTTCCCGTGTGTGTGTGTGTGTGTGTGTGTGTGTGTCTATGTCTACCATGAATAAAAAAAAAAAAAAGATTCTCTCTCTCTCTCCCCCTCTCCCTCTGCCCCTCCAGCTCACTCACTCAAAAAAATAAAACAAAACAAACAACAACAACAACAAAAAAAACATAAGGATTCAGGGCAGCCCAGGTGGCTCCGCGATTTAGCGCCGCCTTCAGCCCAGGGCCTGATCCTGGAGTCCGGGGATCAAGTCCCATGTCAGGCTCCCTGTGTGGAGCCTGCTTCTCCCTCTGCCTGTGTCTCTGCCTCCCTCTCTTCCTCCCCCCCCCCCCGTATCATAAATAAATAAATAAATAAATAAATAAATAAATAAATAAATAAATCTTAAAAAAAAAAAAAAACCCATAAGGATTCAGACATAGTTTCTACTGAACTGCTTTAGTTCTTAGAATCATTGTAAAAGTTGAGGACACTCAGGATAGATTTCAATAGGAGGCAGTATAAAACTTAACATTAGGGTTTTTTTTAAATTTCTTCTTAAATAAACTAGATCGATACTCTTATACCAAAGTATCCACTATATACCAAAGTACCCAGCAAGACTGTTAGCTGACTAATCCACAGAAAGAAAATTCTCAGTGCATTTTTTTGTTAGCACATTAACCCCCTCAGAATTTAGACCTGTGGATACAGTGACAGACTCAGTGCAATCTACCTCTAACTGTGTGTGTGGGGGCAAGTAAAAGAATATGTGTCTCTGGCTTATACCTTACAGCCCAAATCATGGGTTCCCAAAGTTTTTCAGGTAGTAAAGTATTTGTAAATCCCAGAGGGTTTTTTTTTTTGATGGAATATTATGATAATTTAATTCTATATATGTCCTAGACTAAGTTTTATTGGCAAAAAACAATTATAAGGAATATAACAGGAAAAAAAAAATCACTGGAGTCTGGGGGGTAAAGGACCAGCTATCAAACTAAGTTGTTTTTGCTAATGTCAATTCTTTACTCATGGATTGAGTCATCTATTTAGAAAGAACACTTGGCACAGTTTACAGAAGGCCAGGGTTCAACGATTTAAAAACTACATGGCACAAAATGTATCGGTAGTTGACCATAGCTCTTTAAAAAAATTTTCCCTAATGACTATTTTTAACGGCCAATTCCTAAAATATCTTAATGCATTTTCTTGAGTTTAATGGTAATACAGATGATGGGTAAGTGAATCTTACCTTGCCCAATCTACATGTGAAACAGTTCCTTAGTGACAGGCGAAGTGCGGTGCATTTGGAACAGAGAAGCAGACTGCAGTGGTCAATATAAGAGATGACAAAGACCCATTCCAGGAATTGGTTGTAGAAAAGAAAAGGAAAAGCCAGACTTTAGAGGTACGACAGAGAAAGAAGCAGTAAAATGTGAAGTTAAGGAGATAAGGGTAAGGAATCAAAGACCATTTCAAAATAGCAACTACATAAGCAATTCATGATGGTTTGCAAGTGATAAAATAGATGGAAGAAATCTTCTGAAGAAAAACATTTACTGTAAGAGCCACCCACAACTTCTTGAACATAAACCATTTATTGGAAAAAGGAAACATAAATGCCAGTTGATCAAGCAATAGAGTAATAAAACCACTTCAGAAAGATATTTTAACATGCTCCTAAGGCATCTTCCAAAGCTTAATGCAATGTATTCTTCAAAAACTGGCACAATGTTACAGCACTAATTCCACGTCTAATTATTCTGACAGTGTGTTACTCATCTTGTCTCATCCAAAATAAATAATATTCTTAAGCACCTGGAAAGAACCTGACACAGATTAAGTGCTATTTAGGTATTTGCTAAATAAAAAAATCTTTGGCTATCAAAAATTGAGTATTAGCATCAAATTTGACTGAATATACAGTTCTTGTTGGTTGCACACAATCTTTTAATCTCTGTGTCCTACAGAGTAAAGTCTAAGCCTACTTCCCCAGATGGGGTAAAAGGGAAGACCTCTGAGGAGCCACGCTATCCTTGTCCTCAGGGTACAGAACTGCACCCCAGCCCCCCCACCCTGAATGTGGGCAGCCCCTAATTCTCTCTGAACAACATAATTTGGTGTGAGACTTGCCAGTTCTGGATCTAAACCTTAGGAAGTTTAGAAGATTCACACTTTTGAGACCCAGCCACCATGTAAAGAAATTTAGCTACATGGTAATATCACATGGGGAAGGAGGAGGACAGGGAGGGGAGAGAGTGAAGTAGGCCCACAGTTGTACAACAGGAAAACAGAGGAGCAGAAATCCTGTTTAAAGGGGCAGCCACACTTTAGCACAGCTACCCTCAAAAGCTACCACTTTTCAAAAGAACGTAGAAATCTAAATCTGTTCCCTATGTCTGGAAGGTCCTTCTGTTCATCTTTTTTTAAAACAGTTTTTTTTTTTTTAAATTTTTAAGTAATCTTTACACCCAATATGGGGCTCGAACTCACAACCCTGAGATCAAGAGTCACATGCTCAAAAAAAAGAGTCACATGCTCCACTCACCAAGCCAACCAGGTGCCCCTTTATTCATCCTTTAAAATATAGAACTGCTATTGCAACCTCTCTGCTGCTTCTCCAATCTCTAACTGCACCAAGAGATAGTATTAATCACTTCTGTGTAACATGTGCAGGTTCCTGGTTTACTTATTTGTTTGCTTGCATGTTGCCAAAACAAAGAAATCACCCCACAGAAGTTGACTAGGTCCCAGAAACTGAATTCATAATCTTTTAAAGCTCCCTGTTCTAGAATTTCTTTTACAAATATCCAAAATAAAACATTTGGTCTCAGTGTCATTTAAATATTTAAAATGTCAAATTAAAATATCTTGAATCCCTTCATGATCACCATAAAAGCACTGGAAAGTTGCATTTTGACGAAGCATTTTATTTATTTATTTAAAAAATATTTTTATTTATTTATTTGAGACAGAGAGAAAGCTCATGAGAGGGGCTGGGAGGGGCAGAAGGTGAAGGAGAGAGAGAGAATCTCGAGCAGACTCTGTGAGATCAGGACCTGAGCTAAAACCAAGTTGGATGCCCCTATTTTAACCAAGCATTTTATTTTATTAAGTAGGTTCTATGTCCAGGGTGGAGCCCAACATGAGGCTTGAGCTCATGATCCTGAGACTGAGACCTGAACTAAAATTTAGAGTCAGACACTTAACCAACCAAGCCACCCAGGAGCCCTGTGACCAAGCATTTTAAAGCTGTACTCACCCAAAGGCTGATCAGCTGTTTGCTCTTTATTGTCTACAAAAAGATAAAAATGGAAAAAAGATAAGGTGTTATTGTCCATGATACAAATATCTGCAGGGTTAAAGACCAATGGAAAAAATGAACAATAGCAGCAGCATCAAAAGACAGAATGTGGTTTCTAACAGCTAACTAACAATTTTAATATTTTCAGATTTTTAATTAACACACCTGGACGGACAGAGTTAGAATCAGGGCAGGGGAATGTTTTCAGTAATTAACTACCACAGCTGGGGGCAGTAATCTTTGCTATGCTAGGTAGAAAGTAGTCTGAAAATGGTGGGTGGTGGTAATAAGCAGTGCAGGAATGGTTAGCAGTTACCAAAGGCTTGCCAGGAACTGTTCTATGTGCTTTAAATAAAATGGATTTAAATAAGCTTCACCCTGTCTAAGATACATACTTCCTCCATTATATACATAAGGAATCTGAGGCACAGAGAGATTGAGTGAGTCACTTGCTCAAAGTAATTGAACTAGTAAGCCTCACTCCACAGTCTGCGCACTTTGCCATCTATATACATAGAATAAGAAACCTCCCACCCCAAGGACCATGCAGGGAAAGATGGGAGTTGAGTCAGTAATGTGTCCATTATTATAGATAGGGTAATTCTGTTTTTTTTGTGTGTGTTTTAGATTTTATTTATTTATTTGACAGAGGTAGAGAGTGAGCCCAAGCAGGGGGAGTGGCAGGCAGCGGGAGAGGGAGAAGCAGGTTCCTTGCTGAGCAGGGAGCCTGAGGAGGGACTCGATCCCAGGACCCTGAGATCATGACCTGAGCTGAAGGCAGACAACCAACTGACTGAGCCTCCAAGGTGTCCCTGTGTCAGTCTCTTAATGGTCCACGACCCTCTATTTCTCCCCACTCACACATCTTTTACTTCAGATAAAGATACTCCATTAACTGCCTTTTTATGACCTAGAGTCATACACAATGATAAAAATATACGTTGATATATTCTGCTGCTGTATACTTTTCTGTCGTCTTACAATCTAGAATGTTTAATATTTTACTTGCATGAAATTATCCTTCACGTAAGTATTAATTTCAATCCTAAACTGTATTATTTTAATAAAGGAAAAAATTACTAAGACTGCTATAGCAAAAGATTATCTAGTTATTGTATTCAAGCTAATGTTTTATGTTTATATTACTCACCAGGATGTCCAAGATTATCTAATTCATCTAAAATGAAGAGAAAATAGACCAGTTTTATATAATCGAACCACCAATTTAGCATAAGTTGTAAGACTAATCAGAGAAGTAGGTTTCAAGCTATTAAATTATGTTGTAATATTTCATTAGTTTAGAACTTTTCAAGTGCCTTCAGGGAGAAGCCATGCAACTACTAAGCGTGAGAGAATGTTACTGTTGATACATGTAGGACTTCTGAGCTATTGCTACTTTCGTTAAATGACAAAAAGCAGAACAGACTCATTCATCATTTGTTCAAAGTTTTAGATATTCTGGCCTTTTTTTTTTTTTTTTTAATTTATGATAGGCACACAGTGAGAGAGAGAGAGAGAGGCAGAGACATAGGCAGAGGGAGAAGCAGGCTCCATGCACCGGGAGCCCGACATGGGATTCGATCCCGGGTCTCCAGGATCGCGCCCTGGGCCAAAGGCAGGCGCCAAACGGCTGCGCCACCCAGGGATCCCTATTCTGGCCTTTTGAGACAAAAACAGTCAAGGGACAGACAGGTCTTTGGCCTCAATCGAAAACTCTGTGAAACTAGGAAACAATTTCAAATGATTTTTTCTAGTAAACTTTTAATTTTGGAATTGTTTAGAAGAGTTTGAGATGTGAAACGAGTAAAGAAGAGTTCCCGTATACATTCATAGCTTGCCTCCCTATTTTAACATCTTATGTTTAGTAAGGTGTATTTGTCACAATAAATGACTCATGTCCTTTTTTCCCCCTGGGACCTCATTCAGGACGCCACATTACATTTTCTTTTTTTTTTTTTTTTAATTTTTTTTAATTTTTATTTATTTATGATAGTCAGAGAGAGAGAGAGGCAGAGACATAGGCAGAGGGAGAAGCAGGATCCATGCACCGGGAGCCCGATGTGGGACTCGATCCCGGGTCTCCAGGATTGCGCCCTGGGCCAAAGGCAGGCGCCAAACCGCTGCGCCACCCAGGGATCCCCACATTACATTTTCTTATGTCTCCTTAGGCTCTTTGTTTTGAGTGTCTTAGGCTTTCCCTTTTTTTAAAAAAAAATATTTTATTTATTTATTCATGAGAGACACAGAGAGAGAGAGGGAGAAAGGCAGAGACACAGGCAGAGAGAGAAGCAGGCTCCATACAAGGAGCCCAATGTGGGACTCGATCCTGGGAATCTGGGATCAGGCCCTGAGTCAAAGGCAGATGCTCAACTGCTGAGCCACCCAGGCATCCCTAGGTTTTCCCTGTTTTTGATGGTCTTGACAGTTGTGAAGATTACTGGTGAGGTACTTTGTGGAATGTCTCTCAATTTGGATTAGCTGATGTTTTCCTCGTGCTTAGACGGGTATAATGTGTTTTGGAGGTACAGTGGTTTCAGGATTATTAACCTGTCTGTACTCTCTGGTGAAAGGACAGATACAATCATTTAAGCAAATACCCATGACATTACAGCCATCTATTTTTCCTTTGCAAATCTTATGAAGATGCAAATTAGCATTAGCAATAAATTACAAATGTTACACTGTTCATAAGAGTCACAGAGGAATTTAACTCTTATCTATAACGTAAAACCCATGAAAGAGTATCAACAACTAGAGTACAAGGCTCTGTACAATTTCTTTTGTCTCTTGTCTTAGAGACTTCATTCATTTCTAGTTACTGAGGTCGGCACCTTGTTCCTCCTTCCCCTCTTCACTGAGGTTGCTGCATACATTTGTAACGCATTTAGATTCTTTGGTCATATTCTTCATTCCATTCTGGGATTCCCCCTCCCCTGACCTCCCACTAAATGATTTAAAAAACTTGCATACATGTATTCACCATTACAATGATCAGACTTGTTTCACTGCCCTAAAAAAAAATCCCCTGACTTCACTTATTCAATCCCCATCTTTTGTCCTGATCGACTACCTTTAATAAAATACATAAAGTGAAATAAGTGATATCATGTTCTGCGGTTAAAAAAAAAAAGATACGATGTAGGATACTGTTAAGGGTATGTGTCAATCCATCAATTATAAAACATCTCAACCTTCACACTTTTTTTCAAAAGAAAAGTTGGATCTAATTCTCCCATTTGAAGTTTCTGAAGTGGTTCCATAGTTGGATCTTCATCTCGAAGTGTGCTGATAGGTTTATGTGAAAATGAGAATTTGACTGTGTTTGCTACTGTAAAAACTATAGAGATGATCATACAGGGAAAGAAACAGCACAGCAAAGGTGGTAATTTCCATGTAATACCTCGAAGCCAAACAGCAGTGCCACTTTATATCTGTTCTTAGAGATATCCAACTTTGGAAAAGTTTAGAAATCATGCAATTAGGCAAAAAGAAGTAAGAAAATGAAGAAGAGTTTTTGAAGATTTCTTCATATGCTTCCCTCGTGTAAGGCCTCTATAGACAACAGGACTGGAATCCCCCTCATGCTAGAGAACTCCTGTTCAAACGTATGCATTAGGACGAACATAGTAATTACAGCATTTCAGTGTGACACCACAGAGATATGAAAGGCAGGAAAACCCAGGAAATACAAGATTCAACTTTTTTTTTTCACTTTACCCAAGTAGACCCCAAGATTATACAATAGTTTAAAGAAGCAGACATTGAAAAAATACTTTGCTATCTGCAAACAAAATTCTGTAAAACAATGTGATGTACTAAGAGAAGGTAACGTAAGTATTAAAATGTACTCGTTAGAACTTCTGTACAATGCTTTGCATAACTAAAACAAATTTAAAAGTTTATGTTGAAACAGATTTCCCAGTTGTCTCTCTATATATTATGGTAAAGATGACATAGTAGATTAATGTACAGACTTGGAGTTTCAAAAAATGGATCTTACCAATTTTATATTGAATTAGAAATATTAGATATTTGATAAGACATGTGTTCAACAGGAAATTGCCTGTCCTGAAACTGACACGGAAGCCACATGCGCATCTGAGCAGCTGATAATCATGGCTAAAAGGATGGCCAAAATCATTTAAACCATTATCCATGGTAGTATGCCACCAGTCTTTGAACAAATTTCAAATTAAAGTTGAGCAAATTACTAAAAATTAGTTTGTAATTTTGTAAAAATTAACATTAAGAATTAACTGCAAATGCTCCCTATTCATATGATGTGCAGAAACACTATTCTTACGTGCCGTAGAAAATCAATGGAAAATTAGTTACTTTAAGTGTGTCAGTTTAACAGTGTCCCTGGCAATTTACAAAACCCTGAGACTCCCGTGAAATTTCACCCTTCTTAGAGCTAGTATTTTTTCCATGACTGCGCGCGCAGGCTAGAGCACTCCACCAAACCCCAGAGGAACCAGCATGCAGGATACGTGCTTTCAAACCAAAGGATTACTCTACCTTCAGTGCACTCCACTGCCTCATCTGCTCTTCCTTGTATCAGAGAAAACAGATGTGAATATACTGTAATTCATGATCTTAGGAAGGGCGGCCATCAGGTAGACAGAGAAACAAATATCACAGAACTATGTTGCATACCAACACATGCTGCAACTCTCCTACTGGTGACAACCTAAGTATAAATGCATTAAGCTTCAACAGCGCAAACTACCACATTACGAACTTCATAATGGGGGCTGTTGGTTAACAATCATTCTTTCCTCTCTATGCCTGGGATGCCTGGTTCTTAAAATGTTTTATTAAACATCTTTTCCCATTTAAACCAGATTTCTTATAACTAAAGTTTTAAAGAATACTTTTTTTGGCCACAAATGTTTATGATTGTGAATTTATGTATTCTGTTTCCGTATAAACAATATAACTGAATACTTAACCCCCCATTAAATAGAATGGGGTAGAGAATTTCCATTGCTTCAATGTTTCATCTTGCATAACTTATATCCATTTGTCAGAACACTGAGTAAGAGTGCTTACCTATGATGATTTCCACCTTCTTGCTATCCTGACTGTCTCGATCATTATATACATGACACCAATAGATTCCCTGATGTTCCAGATCCACATAAGGCACCTATTAGCAATATCAGAACACATACACACACACATTTTCTTTCAATTTAATTGGCTTGGAGAAGTTGTTTTGAATTAGGAAAAAAAACCTAGAACATTTCAGAGGACTTTAGGCATTTCTTAGATTATATCTATATCTTATGTTAAATATAAGCAGGCAAATGATACAAAGATTCCAATCATGGTAAGCGAGTGCTCGCTTCGGCAGCACATATACCAATCATGGTAAGCGAGGTGTAGTACTATTGGACATTTTAAGGTTTTTATTTTTAGAGTAATCTCTATACTCAGCATGGGGCTTGAATTTAAAACCCCACAATGAAGAGCTGTATGCTCCATCAACTGAGCCAGCCAGGTGCCCCTATACGACATTTTAGAATAAGCCCTTAGATATGGGCTGGTGCTATGTTACAGCACTTTTGTAAATATAAAAGTGAATTAATACTGAGTAACAAGGAAAACATTAAGACACCCTGATGAATATGAACTTTAATGTTTGTCTTAATTTTCAATTATACTATTTTACATGTCAACACAGAAAACCCCCAAATTACCAACTTCTTACCATGTATAGCTTTTTCGTCTCATGTATTAATGGTGACTCATTTTTGAACCACTGGTAGTGAGGAATAGGGCTTCCAACAGCAACACACTGTAAGACCAATGTACTGCCAAGCATTAGCCTTTGGGACCTTGGTTCGACACAGATTTGCAACTTGGATTCAGAGATGCCATCTGAACTTCCTTAAATTAAAAGAAAAACATTACCGAACATAAATAAAACCTCTAGGTTAATAATAAAATTGTTTTCCCCTTTACTAAAAAAAAACAAAAGTGTTTTTAAGTTAATTTTTAAAGATCTTTTTTTATTTTTTATTTTTATTTTATTTTATTTTTTTTAAATTTTTTTTATTTATTTATTTACAATAGTCATACAGAGAGAGAGAGAGAGAGGCAGAGACACAGGCAGAGGGAGAAGCAGGCTCCATGCACCGGGAGCCCGATGTGGGATTCGATCCCGGGTCTCCAGGATCGCGCCCTGGGCCAAAGGCAGGCGCCAAACCGCTGCGCCACCCAGGGATCCCTTTAATGATCTTTAAAATACCTCCCAAAACTATGTTGCATAAAGCCGTGGCACTTTTGAGAGATGTTCTGTGGATAAAAGGATGCTGAACACAAATACATTTCGAAAATCCCGGGTTAAACAGAGTTAAACAGATTTTTTTTGGCAAGGCTTCTCAGAGCCTTTTTTAAGGACTTCTCAGAGCTTTAAGTGTTCGTATGCTTTGTTTATTAATTAATTACTATTTTAAAAATATTATATTTATTTATTCATGAGAGATGCACACGGGGGGGGGGGGGGGGGAGGACAGAGACACAGGCAGAGGGAGAAGCAGACTCCAAGCAGGGAGCCCAATGTGGGACTCGATCCCAGGTCTCCAGGATCAGGCCCTGGGTTGAAGGCAGTGCTAAATCCCTGAGCCACCCGGGCTGCCTGCTTTGTACATTTAAAAGAGCAAAGTGGCTCAGTCAGTTAAGTATCTGCCTTCAGCTCAGGTCATGATCTCAGGGTCTGGGGTTCGAGTCCTACACCGGGTTCCCTGCTCAGTGGGGAGCCTGCTTCTCCCTCTCCCTCTGCCCCTCCTCTTTCTCTCTCAAATAAATAAATAAAATCTTTAAAAAAATAAAAAGGCAAAATAGTTCAAGTGGTTTCCACATGTGTTTGGTTATAGATTCTTTCTGGTGAGGGCAAACAACTTATTAACATCTTGAGTGATATTCACACTCAACACAGAAAGTTCTATATTCTACTGTTTAACTTATTAAAAAGAGTTTTGGGGGAGGCCTGGGTGGCTCAGCTGGTTGAGCGTCTGTCTTCGGCTCAGATCATGGTCCCAGGGTCCTGGGATCCAGCCCTGAATCAGCATCAAGGCTCCCTGCTTGGCGGGGAGCCTGCTTCTCCCTCTCCCTCTGCCCCTCCCCCTGCTTGTGCTCTCTTGCATGCTGTAAAATAAATAAACAAAATCTTAAATAAATAAATAAAGTTTTGTTATTAGCATGGAATAAATATGGATGCATTATCACTAGCATTTCTTCCTGAAACAGATATCAGAAAGCATTATTACTATTATTTTTCTAAAGATTTATTTATTTTAGAGAAAGAGAGCAATGTGCATGTGTGTGTAGGAGGGGCAGAGGGAGAGAGAGAATCTTAACTAGCATGGAGCCCACGGAGGGCTCGATCTCATGACCCTGATTATCATGGCCTGAGCCGAAATCAAGAGTCCAGTGCTTAACTGAGCCACCCAAGTGCCCTCAGAAAGCATTATTTATTGAACACTCACATGTTGCTATAAGGTTCTTGAGGAAGGAGGACTTGTTAGTGTTAACGCAATACCAAGTCTCCATCATGAAACTCAGGGTCTTACACACTGCAAGTGATTGGTCTTTGCTGAATGAACAGGATTTTTTAAAAAAGATTTTATTTATTTATTCATGAGAGACAGAGAGAGAGAGGCAGAGACACAGGCAGAGGGAGAAGCAGGCTCCATGCAGGGAGCCTGACGTGGGACTCGATCCCAGGACTCCAGGATCACACCCTGGGCCAAAGGCAGACGCTCAACTGCTGAGCCACCAGGTGTTCCAATGAACAGGTTTCATTTATAAACATACTAAAGTTCATTACATGCATGGAAAAATTCTAGAAAGATACAAATAATTCCTTTAAATTAATCATGACTATTTTTAGAGATTATTTATTTAGGTGTAGGAAAAGCTAAATTTGAGAGCGAAGAATATAGAAGATAGACTGGTAACAAAAAGTCTGTTTCCCACCTACTCTTTTCGTCTGGCAAAATGACAAAGAATATGATTCTTGACTGTGAATGTGAATACAGAAAATACCATCTGCTGACTACTCTTTAGAATAGGCGGATTTTTAAATTTTTCTTTATTTTTTACAAGATTTTATTTATTTATTCATGAGAAACACACGAGAGAGAGAGAGAGAGAGAGAGAGAGAGAGAGAAAGGCAGAGACACAGGTAGAGAGAGAAGCAGGCTCCATGCAGGGAGCCTGATGTGGGACTCGATCCCCACAGGATTCCCCACAGGATGAGGCCCTTGCCTGAGGTGGTGCTAAACCACCGAGCCACTTGGGCTGCCCCAGGCAGATTTTTTAAATCAGTACTAGTTACTGAAAAAGGCTGGATGACAGAGAATAGAAAATCTGATGAAATGCTTTACTGCAGGGAATGATATGTTACTTGCCCTTTCATGCCAACAGCAACTCTAAAGGTTTTTTTAAAAAATTTTTTTTTTAATTTTTATTTATTTATGATAGTCACAGAGAGAGAGAGGCAGAGACACAGGCAGAGGGAGAAGCAGGCTCCATGCACCGGGAGCCCGATGTGGGATTCAATCCCGGATCTCCAGGATCGCGCCCTGGGCCAAAGGCAGGCGCCAAACCGCTGCGCCACCCAGGGATCCCAACTCTAAAGGTTTTATTCCAAAATGCGATTCTGTAATATAACAGTTTGGGAGGAAGATATAGAGTGTAGAAAGAAAGAAGAGGAATGTTTGCAGGGGCCAGCAGCAGGGCCAGTCGAAGGCATCTGCTTGTCTATATGTCCACAGAGAAGGGATTAAAACGCATGGGCTAAAGTGTGAGCAACTGGTGACCTTCTGCTGGTGGTAAGTATGTACCTGAGCTGCCAATACTGTTTGTGATACTGTGAAACTAAAGTAAACGTTCGAAATAAAATAAGGCAATTTCCATCCCAGTATTCAACTTCATTTATCACTTACCCTGGAAGCTTCCTGTTACTTCTGTGACATCACAAACATCCAGCTGTGACCACTGGCTGAATTCAAAGGTGAAATTATTATTAACTCGACAGACATAAAAGCCTGCATCTTTTACATGTACTGTGTTAAAAATGAGTTCTGATGCATTTCCGTTCGGAATCTGTGAAAGAATCAGTAAGAGAATGTAAATGAATGATTCATCAAAACATTACCTTAGAGAAATGTGCCATGCAAAAAAATGTGTTGACTTCTTTGGAGCTGTCAAAAGCATACTTTTTCCCAAGTTCTAAAATATTTTTGCTTAAAAAAACAAACATTTTGAATGATTTAAGACTAAAGTCTTAGAAATCCACACTCTTTTACGAATCCATTAAGTAGAGAGTTAAGCTCTCTCCCATTGATCTTCCAAAACCTAACAGAAAGTATCTGTCTGTCATTTAAAACTATTCACATCTTAGTATTTAAAGAACCTACAATAGCAAATTTATAAGTAACACAGAAAAGTTAGGCTTGGCTATTAATTTCAGTTCTGGTCAAATTAGCTGTGAGTACATAAGCAAGTTATTTCACTTTGGGACCCTACTTTTTCAGCTGCAAAATTCTGTAAGAGGATAGACCCCTTAACCACTACTCTTCTTTCAGGGTCTGGGCTGAGTAGGGCTATGGAAAGCATGTCAGAAGACTACTTGTAGGGCAGCCCAGGTGGCTCAATGGTTAAGCACTGCCTTCAGCCCAGGGCGTGATCCTGGGGTCTTGGGATCGAGTTCCACATCGGGCTCCCTGCATGGAGTCTGCTTCTCCCTCTGCCTGTGTCTCTGCCTCTCTCTCTCTCTCTCTCTCTGTGTGTCTATCATGAATAAATAAATAAAATCTTAAAAAAAAAAAAAGAACACTACTTGTACCTGCATGAATAAATGTGGTCAAGTATGGGAAAGAATGGCCACCCAAGAGTTTCCCAAGGTCTTCCCCAGGGCTCTGGTCACCACATTGATTTCTTTCTGCTTTGCTGCTCTCATCAATCTATAAGTGCCATTCACTTCCAGCACATTGCCAAGAGGCTCAGTTGAGTGCCTTGTTATAGTACATTAGCTCCCTTTCAAAAGTACCCCCCTTCAAGTCCCAACCAACGGAATTCAACTCTTGCCCCCTCAGAACCTGCACCAGAGGAAGAGCATTTTGCTGAAGATTTGACAACTTGGATGGCAGGCTGCACCCGGCACCGTGTTAATGTACTAAGTCTGCTTTCCTACTAGACTATTAATGCATACTTTCTCTCTCTCAAACCTTCTACAATCCTGCCACCGACTTCAGATAGAAACTCTCCCCTTCCTGCCACCTAATCACAAAGCGATCTATGTATCTCTTCATAACTGCTCTCTTCTCTCTGGTTAAAACAGAAAACACATCTTCCTAGCAAAGGCTACTTGGGCTTAGGATCTGTGGGGATCCACTCAGAACCCCAGAAGGTATGCAGCCTCATTCAAGCTGCAGACATTTGGGATGAACAGGTCCAAAACGCAGCTTACACAGAGATCCCCTTATCTAACTAAAAGTAGACACTTCTGGGAAATGAGGCTACCATAAATTCCTTCTTCAGGTGGCTTTACTCAGGAAGGAGATGGAGAAAAAAACCTACCACAAACCCCCCTCCAGGAGAGTTTTATGGTCATGATAAAGATGAGAAGACCACTTATACCTGCATAAGGGCAAACTTCCTTATCTCCTGTTTATTCTTCTAGAAATTTCCTTGTAGTTCTTAAAGAAACCCATTTGTTCCTCTCTCAGAAGTCTTTCTCCCTCCTCCCTTTTCCCTACTGAATCAGGTATGTGAGGCTCTAACTTTAACCATTTATGGAGCTACCTCCTTTGTAAGTTCCCAAAGGGATAAACTTTTTCTCTTGTTAATCTGTACTTTGTCATTTAATTCACAAGCACCCAGAGACTGAACAGAAAAGGGCAGAGGGAAGACACCTGGATGGCTCAGTGGTTGAGCATCTGCCTTGGGCTCAGGGCATCATCCCAGGGTCCTGGGATTGAGTCCCACATTGGGCTCCCCGCAGGGAGCCTGCTTCTCCCTCTGCCTGTGTCTCTGCCTCTCTCTCTCTGTCTCTCATGAATAAATGAATAAAATCTCAAAAAAAGGGGGGGGGGCAGAGGGAAACTTTTTCTTTCCTGCCAATCCCACTCACTCTGACCTTGCTCCTGCCTTTTTCTCTCTACTTTACCATCTACTTCGTTTATTGTATCACTCTTGAAAACATACCCTAGGGCTTTTTATCTTAAATAAGTAAAAAATCCCAAACAAATCTCCCTTGACCCACACTCCCCCCCTTCAGCAGCACTGAATGCTAACTACATCTTTCTTCTTTTTTCTTTTTTTTAAATATTTTATTTATTTATTCATGGGGGGCAGGGGAAGAGACACAAGCAGAAAGAGAAGCAGGCTCCTCACCAGGAGCCTGATGGGGGACTCATTCCAGGACCCTGGGATCACGACCTGAGCCAAAGGCAGATGCTCAACTGCTGAACCACCCATGTGCTCCTCTACCTTTTTTTTTCTTGAAATAATTTCCCTTTTAGGCTTCATACCATCTTTTGCTGGATTTCCTCCCATCTCTCTTTTAGGCTCTTAGTCTCTTTACTGGTTGGTCTTCTGTAACATAAACTTTCATTGACTCCAGATATCCAAACTGCCTAGATGATTCACGTACATGTCTAACAGGTGCTTTGAACTTAATGCACCTAAAACCAAATCCTTGATTTACCTCCTTAAATCCATTTCTTTCCCAATCTTCAATACCTTGGTATATAACACGACCCCAGATGCTTCAAGTAAAAAATCCAAGGGTCACCCTTGATCTCTTTCCCTTTTTCTTCACGTTCCACCTCTAACCTATCAGGTGTGGAAAACTCTCCCTCTAACATAACCTGACCTGGGCACTCTGCTCCCTCTCCATTGCCCTACTCTGGTCCACACTGTCATTCTTGACAGTCTAGTACAGGCATTAGCTAACTGGTCTTTCTGCTTTTCCTTTGCTTCCCTTCAAGCAGCAGCATTGTGTTTTAAAAACACAAATTCTATCGTGTTACTTTCTCCTGCTTAAGACAGTGGCTTCTCATTTTAGATCACCCTGATGTTCCTCATAGTTCTTAACTCAAAGAATTCTGTTATTTATTTACTGTTGCTCCCCACCGAGGGAGGCAGGACCCTGTGTGTCAGCACTTCGTCATCACAGCCTTAGATCATGGCCTGGCACAAAACAGGTGCTCGCTAAATACTTCTTAAATGAGTATCCCTTAAAATAACCCCATGACCATAAAAGTAGTTTGACAAAATTCAACCTTGTGAGGGCTTTAAAATCTATTACAACTCTTCGAATTGAAGAAGTACTGCCCCCTGCCTACATTTTTACCTTTGTCAAGTCAGGGCTTACTTTACAAAAGACATGCTTTTTTTTTTTTTTTTTTTTACTGGACTTTTAAAATTTTATTTGTTTTTATAAATTTATTTTTTATTGGTGTTCAATTTGCCAACATATAGAATAACACGCAGTGCTCATCCCATCATGTGCCCCCATCAGTGCCCATAACCCACCCACCCCCACCCCCTGCTCACCTCCCCCTCCACCATCCCTAGTTCTTTTCCAGAGTTACGAGTCTCTCATGTTCTGTCTCCCTTTCTGACACTTCCCACTCATTTTCTCTCCCTTCCCCTTTATTCCCTTTCACTGTTTTTTATATTCCCCAAATGAATGAGACCATATAATGTTTGTCCTTCTCCGATTGGCTTATTTCACTCAGCATAATACCCTCCAGTTCCATCCATGTCAAAGCAAATGGTGGGTATTTGTCGTTTCTAATGGCTGAGGAATATTCCATTGTATAAGACATGCTTAATATAGCAAGCTTTATCTATTGTTTCTCCCTCAAAAAGCATTTATTAAGATAAAAGCAACTTTGCAATTGAGAAGATGTTACAGATAACTTTAGTTACCATCTCTTGAAAGCCTAGGTACGTGAAATGCCCTATTAAATTCTCATACCCCTGGAGGATAGAAATTCATGTCACTAATAATGACACTCAGGGTTCCAACCCAGGCCTGTCTAGCACCAAAGCCTACGCGCAATCTTTTACTGCAGGTCAGCCGCCCTACCTCACCTGTGTGTAAGGGATGGAAATAGGAAATTGTATAAAACCACACATTTCTTCTAAGGCACAGGATCAATTCCACTAAAGGAAAGATCATAATCTTAGAATAGCCCTTTAACTTAGTTTCAGGTTTGCAAATGTAGACCTAGCACTGCATTTGGAAGAAAGCTTAGTTATTTGACTAATAGGTTGAAAAGAATATGGAGTTTCAAGGTACAATCTAGGATGGCAGGGGGAGAGGGGAGGTGGAGAAGGGGAATAGAGGACCCTACCAAAGTGAGACACAACCTGGGCGAGCCAGAGCAGTGGGACATGCCCAGTGGCAGAGCGGCTCAAAGAACTTTTAAGAAAAAAGAATTCCAATGTGTGATTTTGCATTACTTGCTGGGGAGCGCAGGAATACAATATTTCTACAGGAGGAATAATGCTCCTCTCTCCTAGCTGGAATTTGACTTCAGAATCTACCATAATAGCCTACATTTTTTTTTTTTTAAGATTTTATTTATTTACTCATGAGAGGCACAGAGAGAGAGGCAGAGACACAGGCAGAGGGAGAAGCAGGCTCCATGCAGGGAGCCCGATGCGGGACTTGATCCCAGGACCCTGGGACCATGACCTGAGCCAAAGGCAGATGCTCAACCACTGAGCCACCCAAGTGCTCCTAGCCTAAATCTTTTGATATAATAGTTACATGGAATGTTTAGAATAATCCTCTATTTGCCTTCCATGTCATCTTAAAAATACCTCGATTAAAGATTTTGATTGCCTTTTTTTCAGGTGGTCAGGAAGATGGTGGACATTTAGACTGAGCATGCCTACCCAAAGGAGCCAAATCAGCTTTCAAAATAAGAAGAGGGATTGCTGGAGAAACTGGCAAAAAGACGCCCCTACAGTACCATCAAAACTTTGGTCTGGGTTTCAAGATGCCCAAGGAGGCCACTGAGGGTCCTAAAACAACAAGAAATGCCCCTTTATAGGTAATGTCTTCATCAGAGGGCAGACTGAATCTGGTGTGGTGATCGGGTGAAGATGCAGAGACCACTATCATCCACCGGGTCTTCCTCCACCACATCTGAAAGTACAACCACTCTGAGAAACACCGTAAGAACACATCTGTGCACCTGTCCCCCTGCTGCAGGGACGGCCAGATTGGGAATATAGTCACAGTGGGCAGGTGCTGGCCTTTCAGCAAGACTCTGTTTCCATGTGCTCAAAGTCACAAAGACTGTTGGCACCAAGAAGCAATTCCAGAAGTTCTGAGGTTAGACGTCTACCCACACCGCCAAAGAAAATAAAGTTATTTAAAAAATAATTTAGTTGGAACATAACTTGTTGTAAGGAATTCTCTATGGCATGTTAGAATGTACTGGTGATAATTACTATTTTTAAGATTGTTGTTCCAAGTAATCCTAATTTTCTACAATTTTTAAAGTCTTGAGAATTGATTTTATTATTGCTTACCATCTTTTATTTTATTTCTTTAAAGATTTTATGTATTTCTTCATGAGAGAGGCTGAGACACAGAGGAAGAAGCAGGCTCCTTGCGGGCAGCCCGAGGAGGAACTCGATCCCAGGACCGCGGGATCATGACCCAAGCCAAAGGCAGATGCTCAACCACTGAGCCAACCGGCATCTCTCCGCTTACCATTTTAAAAAAAGATTTTATTTTTTTGAGAGAGAGAGAGGGAGCATGAGTGTGTGCACATGAGCAGAGAGAGAGGGAGAAGCAGACTTTCTGCTGAGTGCAGAGTGCAATGGATGTGGGGCTCCATCCCTGGACCCTTGGATCATGAAATGAGCCGCAAGCAGATGCGTAACAGACTGAGTCACCCAGGTGCCCTGCTCACCATTTTTTTTATAAGCCAACTTTTGGAATTGTCTTACCAAAATAATGATTATTGTCTACTTCAGTAATACCACAGCCAGGTCTATCAGAGCAAAATTCCAAAAAACACACTGAGGATAATGACGTTAAATAATTTGCTATCATTCTCTCTTCTTATGACAGAGGAAGTAAAATACACTTAAAAACTTACCTCTTTATTCATTTTAAACCACTGATACTGTACAAAGGGATGTCCAGTTGCCCGGCAACATAGTTTCACAAACTGTCCAGCCAAGACTGCCTTTGATTCTGGGTTGACAGTGATCTTTATTCCTTTAATAAAAAAAAAAAAAAAAAAAAGTAAAATTAAGTCACAGAAGAGAGGTTTTCCTTGTTTATATTTCTGAAACAAACAAAAAAAAAAGTATTTTGGAAATAACCTGTATATTCATCCTAGTTGTAAACTGCCCATTCATATCTCCTTCCCCATCAGATTGTGCATCTGTGAGTTCCAGGCTTTGTAAAAACAAGAGGAAAGAAACTCATCCACAGAAGACTTTGATCTACTGTACTTCCCATAACTGGGGGAGAAAATTGTTAGCCATATTTATACAATTCTTAGAAATATTTTTTTCATGTTCTAACACCTCTGAAATCAGGATGCACTTTACTTATTTATTTTTTAGATTTTACTTATTTATTTGACAGAGAGATAGAGCATGCGAGCAGAAGCAGGGGGAGGGGCAGAGGGAGAGGAAGAAGCAGGTTCCACGCAGGGCAGGGAGCCCGACAGGGGGCTTAATCTCAGGACCCTGGGATCATGATCTGAGCTGAAGGCAGACACTGAACCGACTGAGACCCCCAGGCGCCCCCTAGACGCCCCCCAGAATGCACTTTATAAGAGATGCCTGCTAGACAAGTCATGATGCAGTTCTCAGTGCCAACTCTTCATATACTTGGTCCTAAATGTTCATACAGCTGGAACTTCAGTTGAGTTAGGTGCACTGTTCTAGGTATTGACTAATGAAAACATCTTCAAAATATATTTAATTTCAATGCTATGATTTAGCTTTTTTTTTTAATGATTTAGCATTAAAATAAAAATTAGGAATGCCTGAGTGGCTCAGTGTTTGAGTGTCTGCCTTTGCCCAGGGCGTGATCCCAGAGTTCCAGGATCGAGTCCCACATGGGGCTCCCCGCATGGAGTCTGCTTCTCCCTCTGCCTGTGTCTCTGCCTCTCTCTCTCTCTGTATCTCTCATGAATAAATAAAATCTAAAAAAAAAAAAAAAAGAAAATTATTCTGTATGCAGAAAGGCATGGAAACAGAACAGCAGGATAAATCTGACACGTGATAACACACATTTCTCATCTGAGGAATGACTATCAGCATCAAAACTTGGACAGCTTTAGGGACACCTGGGTAGCTCAGAGGCTGAGCGCCTGCCTTTGGCCCAGGGCATGCTCCTGGAGACCTGGGATCAAGTCCCACATCGGGCTCCCTGCAGGGAGCCTGCTTCTCCCTCTGCCTGTGTCTCTGCCTCTCTCTGTGTCTCTCATGAATCAATCAATCAATCTTAAAAAAACAAAAAACATGGACATCTTTAAAGAAAATCCTATATCATTTATGAAATTATTCCCTCACCCCACACCCCCCTCAATTCTCCCTTGGGGAAGCCTGCTGTCCTGTCATGGGGACACTCAGGCAGCCCTGTGGGAGGCACAAGCGGTAAGGGAAGAAACTTGGGACTCCTGCCAAGAGCCATTTAAGTGAAGCACCTGAGAAGAGGACTGTTGAACCCCAGTCAGCCCAGACGGCTGCAGCCTTGCCCCAACAGCTGGGGCCAAAACCAGAGCCCAAAACACCCAGCTAAGCCATTTCCAGGTTCTTAGCCTTAGAATTTTGTGAAGTAATAAACGGTTGTTGTATTAAGCCTTGGGTTTTGGGGTTATTTGTTATGCAACAGATAATGAACACACACAAAAAAAACCAAAGTTAGGAAATTTGACATTTGCCAAGCTTACAGTACACAAAACTGGGTTAGTTGGCTTTCAGGAAGGAAGAAGAAAAGGTCATTAAAACTTGCAAAATAGAATTCCTTCCACCTAGTTTATTTTCTTTCCTCATCTATCCTGAATATGGTTAACAGTATCTTCTTCCTCTGTAAGCCACTAATCAAAACAAGATCAAAACAAGATTACAATTGAAGAGGAGTTAATCCCAATAAGAGCACTCTTACAGTATATCAAAGATACTAACCTTTCCAAACAAAAATAGTGTATAAGGTAAAACAGGTATGTGAAAACCATTCCAGGAAGATACCAAAATAAATAAATATTTATTGCATACTTACTATATTTGAGGGTCTGAAGAAACCCTAGAAAACCTTTAGTAAAGGCTTTGCCTCTCAAAAAAGAATTTAAAACTTTTGCCAAGGGAGACCTCTCCTATTCATTAATTTTTTATGTGGATGCCAAGTTAGCACAGTATGGAAGTAACAGTTCTTCTGAAACCTGTACTCTGTGTTGGTGGCAAAGTACATGTCAAAGACAGAAAAAGGGATGAGCACTCTCACTTTGGCCGGCAAATTCACAGCACTGCCTTTAACATTCCCAATGCCATTCTTTAGCCAGGAGAGACGTAGGTCACAACTTCAAGATCAAGAGATTCTGATTTTAAAACTTAATGTGTGATAAGAAAGGAAAAAAAGTTGTAACAACAAAAGAAGAAAACAAATATAAATCTGAAGAATATAGGGTTTGTGGCTAAATGGGCTTTCAAAATGTGGATGTTGGGACAACTGGGTGGCTCAGCAGTTGAGCGTCTGCCTTTGGCTCAGGTCATGATCCCGGGGTCCTGGGATCGAGTTCCACATCGGGCTCCCCGCAGGGAGCCTGCTTCTCCTTCTGCCTGTGTCTTTGCCTCTCAAGAATCAGTAAATAAAATCTTAAAAAAAAAAAAGAAAAAGATTCTCTCTTTCCCTCTGCCCCACCCCCTCACACACTCTTTTTCTCTCTAAATAAATAAAATCAAATAAAACAGATTAATCCATGTCACTCCTCTGATTAAAGCCCTTGCCTGACCTATTGTACTTGGAATAAAATGAACACTTCTCATGTAGGTCACAAGGTCCTACATAAACTGGTTTCTCTAACTTCGTCCCTGCCTGTCCTCCTTGCTCCAGCCACAATGGTCCTCTTTTCAGAAGCCAACCTATTTTGTACTTTTCTGCTTACTACTCCTCTGCTGGATTTCCCCTCAAACCCCCCGATGTTTCATGACAGGCTCGTTCTTTCTCATAATCTAGGTCTCTAGCTTCTCTGGGAAACATCTCTAAACCAGCTACCCCCACCCCCACTTCTCACTTACATTCATCCCACTTTCTGGTCTTCACTGCATGAACCCATCTGAAATCCCTGTGTTTTCTTGTCTGCCTCACCTACTAAAACAGAAGCTTCATGAGAGCAAGGACCTTGCCTGTCTTGGTCACCAGTTTACCCGACACCCAGAACAGTGCCTGGCACATGGTGACACAGTGAGTGTTCCGCACGTATTTGTTGACTGACTGTGTTTCATCACTGTAATAAAAACTACTACATCAGCAGTTTACTGACTGCTTTATATATGCCAGGTGTTTTGATCTTTAAACTTCAAAATAACCATATGAGTTAGATATTCATTAAATCTATGTTACTATGAAGAAAATGAAGTAATTTGCAAAAGGTCACCCAAATGACCTTGAGTAAACTATTTAACCTCTCGGAAACCATTTTTTTTCTTTTCCCTTGTAAAATGGCAGAACTAGAATACCAATCTAGGTTTTCTTGAGCTTTAAAATCCCCATGCTTTTGTTTCAATGCAGCGAGCGATTTTTTTTCTCCACCTTTATCGAAGTATGCTTGACAAATGAAAGTTGCGTACATTTAGGGTATATCCTGCGATAATTTATTACATATACACATTATGAAGTGATTACCACGGTTGACTTAATTAACACATCTATCACTTCACATTAGCTACCATTATCCAGTGATTTTTTTTAAGGTTTTTTTTAAAAAAGATTATTTATTTATTTATTTATTCATTCATTCATTCAAGACAGAGAGAGAGAGGCCAGGAGCCCGACGTGGGACTCGATCCCGGCACTCTAGGATCACATCCTGGGCCGAAGATTTTATTTTTAAGTAATCCCTATGCTCAACATGGGGCCTCAACTCACAACTGTGAGATCAAGAGTCACATGCCAAGGACGCCCGGGGGGGCTCAGTCAGTTAAGTGTCTGCCGTCAGCTCAGGTCATGGTCCCGGGGTCAAGTCATGATCCCAGGGTCTGGGGATCAAGCCTGATGTTAGGCTCCCTGCTCAGTGGGGAGTCTGCTCTGGCCCCTGCCCCTGCTCCAGTGATTTTTTTTTTTTTAAAGATTTTATTTATTTGAGAGAACAAGTGAGAAAAAGGAGCAGGAGGGAGAGGCAGAAGCAGCCTCCCTGCAGAGCAGGGAGCCTGATGCGGGCCCAATCCTGGGACTTGGGGATCATGACCTGAGCCAAAGGCAGATGCTTAATGGACTGAGCCATCCAGGTGCCCCCCTTTCAGTGATCCTTAACGCACCTCCCATGCTAATCTTCTGCTACAGTGAGCCTCTCTTACTGAAGGGAGAATGTCAGGCAGAGTGCAATGTCTCGTACCATGGCAGTGCTTATAAATGGACCACGGCAAATATTCTCTCCTATTATACAAAGAGACAAGAGACAAGAATGATGGAACTTAAAAGGTTTTCTCCCTAGAGTGTCTTACAAAGAAATGAATGACTTTAATGGACAAAGGATCCATATGGCCAGGATGTCCTAAAAGGTGTCCTTCCTTTGTGTGGGAGACAAGCCTACATGATTTCTAATGTACATTCAAGCTCAGTTTACACCTGCACCATCAATTTCAGTAGTCTAGTCTACAATAAGCCAGCGAATAAATACACGTATTTATTAACTTAATGCTTCAAAGACTGAGAATTGAAAGGCACAATGTGATTCGGAAACCACCCTTGGTGAGTAGTAAAGACAAGAAGTCACAATACCTCCCCTGCCTTCACCACACAAATTTCCTTCCTCCCACGTAGTGTTGTGCGGCAGGGAACCATGGTCAACCTGTAACCGCCCTCGTGGGGCGCCCACTAGTCAGAAGGTGCTGAACAAAGGTAAGGAAAGAAGATGGCACAGGGCTATGGAGGGTGTACCAAGGTACACAAATGAAAGTTCTATTTTAAAGGGTGAATGCACAGTTTCCTGACAAACAAGCCTATTTTCAGATAACATCTGCAAAGAAGTCAAAGAGGTTACTTGGTTTCCTGTAAGCCGGGGAGAATCTGAACTAGGTACGATGGAACATGAGGATCGTGCGTCCAACACACACCTGTGCAGATCACAGATTCATGATACTGAACAGTAAGACTAAAAACCCTGCTGGAATTCCAAAGCAGATAAATTAGGGTCATTCTTGACAGAAGGATTCACTACAGCTCCCCGTTACGTTAGCCTCTCTCAGGATGTATTTAAATATTGAGGCAATTTACAAACAGCTGTTCCAGAAACAGATCCACTGTATACACGATGGCACATCTGTCTTCAGAGGCTGCGAACCAAACATTTCTCTCCATCAGCTTCTACCTAAAACTCTTCCATTGTTATTCTGAAAATGTCTAAGTTATCATTGAAAAGTGCCTCATACTGTCCCAGAATACCATTTCTCTTTCTCCAATAATTTCCCTGCAACACAACCAAAGCATGTCCACGTATGACCCTCCTACAAGGCAGTTGACATTTGCCCCTTGTCTACACCTATCTCATCATACCCCGCCTGCTCCCACATTGCCCAGGGACCTGAAGAGCTCCACAGAGACGTACATTCCTTCGGACCTCATCACTCCCTTCCCCTCTCTCTTCCCCTCCTTTTGTCATGCTTCTGTCAATACCACCATTGCTTCTTCCACTTCTTGATATTTTCCTTTCAGTAATTTCTGTCACTCATGCAACCAAAAAAATCCCTTATAAAGGAGATCTAGGATGAGGACTTTTTTTTTAAAAAAAGATTTTTTTAATTTATTCATGAGACCCACACAGAGAGAGGCAGAGGGAGAAGCAGGTTCCCTGCGGGGAACCCGATGAGGGACTCGATCCTGGGACCCTGGATCACAACCTGAGTCAAAGGCAGACGCTCAACTGTTGAGTCACCCAGGTGCCCCTGGTATGAGTACTTTTTAATTTGGCAAGGACAAAAGAACTGCAGTCCATAGGTCAAAGAGGCAACTGGAGGAATAATTCATCACCAAGCTTCTGGAATGACCCAGAAATCTCTTAGCATGATGGAAATGCCACTGAGTTCAGGTTGGGGTCAGCAGACATGGGCTCTAATCTGCTTTTGTCAATAACTCTGACTCTGGCTAAATGATAAACGCTGGAAATCTCATTTTCCACCCAAATGTTTGCTCACTTTGAAAATTTAAATGTTCATAATAGCAGAGCTCTTGTTCCTTCACAGAACTGTAAAGATAAGATGGTTCTGAACTCAAGGTATTTTGGAAATTAAAGAATAATATTCAACAATCTTGGCTCCTGCCTTCTTTTTTTTTTTAAGATTTTATTTATTCATTTGAGAGAGAGTGAGAAAGAAAGAGAAAGATGAGTATGAGAGGGGAAAGGCAGAAGCAGATTCCTCGCTGAGCAGGAGCCAGACATGGGACTCCATCCCAGGAGTCTGGGATCATGACATGAGCCGAAGGCAGATGCTTAACTGACAGAGCCCCCCAGGTGCCCCTTGGCTCCTTTCTTAAAGACAAAAAAGATGTGGGGCAAGTGCAAAAATGCCACTTGAGGAGTAGCAGATGAGGAGACCCTGGCCAGAGTCTTCTGGTATGTCTGGAGAGTGAAGTATTTTTTTTGTTTTCAGTTAAATCTTTATTTTTCTTTTTAAAATTTAAATTCAATTTGCCAACATATGGTATAACACCCAGTGCTCATCCCATCAAGTGCCCATCACCAGTACCCCATCCCCCCACCCAGTGAACTACCTTTTATTTATTTTTATTTATTTTTTTAAAGATTTTATTCATTTATTCATGAGAGACACAGAGAGAGAGAGAGGCAGACACAGGCAGGGTCACATCCTGGGCCGAAGGTGGTGCTAAACCACTGAGCCACCCGGGTTGCCCGTGATCTAACTTTTATATAAAGAAGGAAACAAAATGAAACAGAACTGGAGTTGGAACCTTGGGATTCATCTAACGAAACCCATATATAAAATGTTAATTCTAACTATCCCCTACTGTCTGGCCTCTGCTTAACTAATTTGGGGCCAGGGCATTACTTCCTTGGCAGCAGTTGTGTGATCTGCATAATTACATAACTGACGGAGCCTATAATCTACACTCAAAATGTTTTCACTTAAAAAAACAACAGGAAACAGGAACATCTTGAACTGCACATCGAGGCTCAACAACATTTGCAAAGGACAGAGATGCCTATGTCAGTTGCTTTGGGATCAGAATTTTTGATGCTTTAACGAGAAAATAAAGGTCTAAAAATCATTGTGGACTTCTGGTTCAAGCCATTTCAGCACACTCACTAACGCTCCCACTTCCCTCCAATTCCCACAGAGATGATCAAAAGAATAAAATAGGGAAACCATCAGTGCTGAGAAATGGGCATGGACAGCATCCACACACAAAAACTACAGGTGATTTCTGTAACATAAAATATAGGCCAGATATACTGAGGATAGGGAGCAGCAAGCCATCCATGTGCTATGAAAAAGCCCAATTAGAAAGAAAGCAGAAGAGAGGAAACCTCAATCTATGGGGTTCCTTCAGAAAATATATTGTGTCAGAGCCCATGGAGAGCAAGAATTTAAGGGTGAGTTACACTTGGCTTAGAGTCCATCCTAAGTGAGGGACCTCTGAGGCTGGTTCCCAATCAAGGGAATCGTTCTAGTTAGAGACAGGGGGATGCTGCCCCCACTACTGTTGGGCTACCAAAACAAATATACAAGAGAAACTCAGTTTCTCAGAAAAACAGAGAAACTCCTTATTATAGCCATCTCCAATGGCTCTCTCTGTAATTCGCTGCTGGCTTGTCAAAAATCAAAATATAAAATATTGTCAAAAATTTTAGGCAGATCATTACACATAAATAAACACAGGACTCAATTTCAGTAAAGCCCAGTGTCATGCATGGGAAACAGAAAACGTGGAAGGCCGAGATCTTAGGCCAGTGATCCCACCACAACCAGAGATGGGAAGCCTCTGTGGTTGCCTAGAGGCAACTTCATACAGCATCACTTCATGCAGCTCCTACAACTCTGCCAAGTACAGAAGACTTACTCTCATTTTATAGACTTGGCAACCAACAGTAATTAGTGTACTTACTGAAAAAAGATAATGAGATATAGAAGTTATATTTACTTCCTGGAGAGGTTTCCTAAGTTTTCAGAGACCCTGGTTCTATGAAGTGTGAGAACTTAGTAGCTGAGTGTCCCAACTGGCAGATTTCAATGGTCACAATTCCTGGGTAACAGTCCAGGCAGTGGGGATATAAAAGTTAACAAATGTCACCTTATTAAGATTGGTGACAGACAATGATTTCATCTAGAGGGGCTGCATTAACAGTGGTTACTCCTACCCCATACCTCTTGGCATGAGAGGCTAAGGAACAGATGTCAGGCATCCAAAACAACGTGTAACTCAAATGAGGCATTTACAGAAGACCTATTTTATCATCTACATTAGGCCTTGGGAAGCAGAGGAGGATCTTAAGAGTCTAAGTTTCCTGACTTATAATCTAGGGTCCTTTCCATTTGTAGTGGACTCTTAAATTACCTCCTCAGCATGTTATGCTGGCCCACTTTCGTTTGGTAATCCACGTAGTTTCTGGAAAGCTGACTCAACCCAACTTCTCTCCTGGGTCTAAGCCAGCAAATGGGCACATTCCATCTCCTTCGCCACAGTGACAGGTGTAGGGACAAGCATGTCGTTGAAATTAGTTAGCAAGAGTGAATCTTATTATGATTTTTGCTGGAACAAAGATGAATGCAAGGAACAGTCAGGAGAGCTCTTGCAACTATGTAGAAAGTCACTCTTGGAAGGAAGCCAAAAACAAGAAAGGAGGGGCAAAGATGAAAACAAACCAATTCTTTGAAAACAGGGCTGTCCTCAGCCTCTCTTGAAGCCCAACCTGCTTCAAGACTTTTCAGTTAGAAGATTCCGGAACCCCAGAACTGACAAAGATCTAAATTATAATTTTAGGTTCCCCATGTTAACTTCAAAACATTATCACAAATAAGCCGGTTATGTAATAAAAACTGCATACATCAAAACCATGTAAAATAGAGAGCATGAGTCCTTAGACCATGGACCTCCCAATCTTGACTGGTTTCTCTGCTTCTAGTGGAAACTATAATGGTGAACCAAACCCCTGAGAGAGAAGGTCTGCGGTGCTGGTGCCATCAAGTGACTTAGATCACATGGTTTCTCCTGCCTGACACTGCTGCAGCAGACCAACTTTACCTGTAGTTGTGGAAAGGGGCTGTTTCCTATTCCTCACACCTGACCCTGGAAGTGAAAAATCTCTCAATATTGGTATGATCAGAAGAAAAATCAGGGTTGAATCAATCAACATTTCAAAAGCATCGTGTTGGTGAAATACTTAAACAATAAACATTTATTATATATGCTTTATCTCATTTGTCTACATATTAATATATACTTATTTTTTTGGCTGCATTTTTTTCTTCTTTTCTTTCTTTTTCTTTCTCTCTTTCAAAGTAAACTCTACCCCCAACATGGAGCTCAAACTCACAACTCTAAAATCAAGAATCACAGGCTCTACTGACTGAGGCTTGGCTACACTATTTCAACACGAGTTATAGAAATCTTACCCGTAGAGGCACCTGGGTGGCTCAGTAGGGTAAGCATCTGCCTTCAGCTCAGGTCATGATCTCAGGGTCCTGGGATTGAGCTCCACATCACTGCTCAGCAGGGAATCTGCTTCTCCTTCTTCCTCTGCCCCTCCCCCACTTCATGCTAGCTCGCTTTCTTTCTCTCAAATAAATAAAAATCTCTAGAAACAAAAAAGAAATCTTACTCCTAAATAATACTTTTTTTAAGTAGGCTTCACGCCCAACGTGGGGCTTGAACTCACGACCCTGAGGTGAGAGTTGCATGCTCTACCAGCTGTGCCAGCCAGGTGCTCCATCCCCTAAATACTTCAGCATGCATCTCCTTGGAATAAAGACATTCTTCTATAGAGCTACAGTACCATTATCATATGATTCCCTAATATCTAATACACTTGTTAAATCCAAATGGTTTTACTAGTCCCCAAAATATCATCTATAGTTGATGTTTTTGAACCACAACCCAATAAATATTTATGCATTATACTTGTTTTTTATGTGTTCTTTAGTCTCAAACTGAAGGAAAAAATGTTTACATTTTCCAAAAATATTTAATGCAATTCATTGTCAAATGAGATATCTTCCTCTACGTTAGTCTACACAAACTCCTGGAGAACAGACCCAAGAGAAGAACCTACCTGGGGGGCTAAGAAGCAGAAGAACCTCCGTGTGCTCCATAGCCTGCAGGAAGTCACTCAGTTCTGTGACCGTACAACCTTTCTCACCCATCAGCTTCAGTAAACATAAGCTTGGACTTCCTTCAGGCTCCAAGACCTTAAGAGAACACTGCTCCAAGTCCAGACAACTGCAAACAACAGATTTAATTCAAGTCAACAGGATTCTCCAACAAGATATGCCTGCTACATGTCTGGTATGAACTGCTGTAGGGATAAACTGTAAGTCACCGGTGCAGTTATTTACGTTATGAATGCTCCTGTCCTTTCCTTCTTCTGCCATCATAGAGGATTCCTCTTTATGCCCTTCTCCAACTCAGCTCCTGTGACTACTAAATTAGAAGATGAGAGAAATCTTGAAACAGGATAGAAGTTTGGCTTTGATGTCAATAAAAATTTTTATCTAATTTGGGAATACTGATTAGAAAGACCAGATACCTTTCTCTACTCATTCTTATGCTTTTATAAAGTATAATATGACCCAAGAAAGAGGCATTTTGAAAAATGAAAAAACTTAATATACAGTATTTTGTATTAGCAAAGTAGTGTGCTTACATATATAATCAATATGAGTAAAGATAAGGAAGAGTGTTTGTTCTGCATGATATCATTTTTATTAGTAAGAATATATATTTGTTCTTATATGTACAGAGTTAACTTTGACAAGATAGCCAAGAAGCCAGTAGTAGTAATTCTCCTACAGAGGAGAGCCAGGGCAGCTGGAGGATTCACTTTTTACTATAAACTCTTGTGTACCGTCAAATTTTTCTTACTATGTGTGCTCATTTTTTCAACAGTTTTTAAGACTAGCAGTACTGCTAACATTCAAAGTACTTCTAAGCATCTAGAAATACCTTAATACAGGGGCAAGACAAACTCTGGTCTGTGGATCAAACCCACCCAGCCACCTGATCTTGTAAACAGTTTGGCTGGAACACAGCCTCACTCGTTCACATACGTATTTACAGTGGTGGATGGCTGCTTTCCGTTGTAACAGCAGAGGTGAGCAGTTGGTCCACAAAGCTGAAACACATGGACTATTTAGCTCTTTGTAGAAAAAGTTTGCTGACCTCTGTCCCAAAGAACCTACTCTCTGTCTCACTGCCCTTTTGTTAAAACTATTCTTTTAACTATCACTAATTTTTATTTATTTTTATTTAAATTTAATCTGAGCCAACACATAGTACATCATTAGTTTCAGATGTGGTTTTCAATAATTCATCAGTTGCGTATAATACCCAGTGTTCATCACATCACATACTACCACTATTTATTTATTTATTTATTTATTTATTTATTTATTTATTTATTTATTTATTTTTAATTTTATTTATGATAGTCACACACACACACAGAGAGAGAGAGAGGCAGAGACATAGGCAGAGGGAGAAGCAGGCTCCATGCACTGGGAGCCCGACGTGGGATTCAATCCCGGGTCTCCAGGATCGCGCCCTGGGCTAAAGGCAGGCGCTAAACCGCTGCGCCACCCAGGGATCCCCGTACTACCACTATTTAACATACATATACCATTTCCTTTTCAATGTCATTGTGTTCAGTAGGCATATATAAGGTTAGAAAGACAGGCTAAGGTCAGACAACAGAAAGTCATAAATAACAGGACAAGGAGTATGGACTTCAACCATTTCATAGGAAGGGAAAGCACAAGTATGAAACATTCAAGAGAAGAAAAACAAGAAAGTTAAACCAAACAATCAAAACAACAACAAAAACCCCAAAATCTTCCCAAAGAGACATAACCAACAACAAAGGCCAACCAAAGCCTTTAGATAATCTCCATGACATATTGCAGAATTCGTACCTCACACACCTTTGCAGCGACCTCTCCCTTTCCTGCCAATTTAAATTCTAGTCCAATATATAAACTAGTTTCTCTGTGGAGTTCACCCAGACCACACAAGTCCCCCAAACACAGGTTAGAGTCGCCTCATGGTGCTTATCTTACATATTAAAGGTTGGCAAATTTCAGTAAAGTGCCAGAGGGAACATATTTTAGGTTTTATGGGCCATACAGTCTAGCGCATGTTTTTCTTTCTTGGCTTTTGTTTTGTCTTACAATTTTTTAAATATAAAAATAAATCTTAGCTCATAAACTGCAAGAACAGGCAGTAGCCCAAATCTGGCTCACGGATTGTTGTTTGCAGACCTCTGTTTTCTAGGTCTCAATTGACACAATTTTGCCTTAAAACTGTGTGCTTTTCTTTCATAGGCATGTCTTCTCTACCTAACCAGATCGTAGTACTCCTAGAAAACAGAAACCCCATATTTTAAACCCCTCAATACCTAAAATCTGCCTTGCCCACATTCATTGTTTGTATCTGAATGATTATGGAGTGAATTTCAATCATAACTAAAAAGGCTGGACGACTAGATGGAAGGAGTCAGATACAACAGCATCACAGCTGTGCCAGATGCATGGTAAGCAAGTTTTTGTATGACTTGGAATTTTTTTTTTTGTTTACGAGAGAGAGAGTGTGCACAGGTGCACAGGTGTGCCCATGCATGCAGGGGGTGGTAGGGTAGGGTGGGGGGAGAGAGGGATAGAGAGAGAATTGTAAGTAAGTAGGCTCCATGCCCAGTGTAGAACCCATCGTGGGGCCCGATCTCATGACCTTGAGATCAAGAGCTGAGTCAAAATCAAGAGTTGGACATTTAACCAACTGAGCCACCCAGGTGCTCCTGAATATTCTTAATCCACATTCATTTTGATCAGTTTTATTAAAAGGCTACCATAGCATTTATATTAATGGTCACTCAAAATTTTAAATTCTGTGGTGAAGTTGGTAATCTCATAACTTTAGGGAAAAAAATGTATTCAACCAAAATAATTTCAATCCCGGATCATCCATCTCACAGGATTATTAGAATTAAATTAGATAATCCATGCTAGAAGTACTTAGAACAGTGACTGGCAAATAATAAGCATTCAATAAAAGGGAGTTCTTGGGGGATCCCTGGTGGCTCAGTGGTTTGGTGCCTGCCTTCAGCCCAGAGTGTGACCCTGGAGTTCCGGGGATCAAGTCCCGCATCGGGCTCCCTGCATGGAGCCTGCTTCTCCCTCTGCCTGTGTTTCTGCCTCTCTCTCTCATGAATAAATAAATAAATAAAATCTTTAAAAAAAAAGGGAGTTCTTATTATGCAGTAGAAATATGAGATATTAAAAGAACATTAATTTCCTAATTATGCTGATTTCTGAAACTGTTTTAGCTTTTCCTTAAAACTGTTTTTGAGTAGTTACTAGTTTGGTAATCCGATCATGTTGTTCAAGGCCTCTTGTCTCTAAATTCACTAGGTTTTCCTTTCTAAGTGTCTCAGATTTATGTGTATATTCAATACCCTATTTTTGTTAAATGTGACTCATCATTACATAGGTCAACTGTTCCCAAAATCTGGACTGTAGACTAGTGGCAGCATAATCTGAAGTCCATGGTAAAATGATAAAAATAAGGACTATATGACTGCCTTTTACTTCAAGATGGTCTTTCCTATTTTTTTAGAGTTAAAGTGTCCTTTCTTTTATGGAATAATGGTGACTATGATGACAGCAACAATGAAAGCTGGGGAGGGATGCCTGCTGGTCCTCTATTCTGTAAAATTTTCTTTCATTAGTTCCTATAACACCCAGGTCAAGAAACCAGTATTAGAGACAATAGAAGGATTACTATTCTTTTAAATAATTAGAATTAAGATCTATAAAAACAAGGATGCTGTATGCTAAATATACACACACGCATTTTTTTATGATTCAGAAAGGTAGTCAGAATCTGGTACATAAAATTCAGAAGCCATCTCATCAAATGCAGCCAAGTGATGCTTTGATGTTTATACTGATACAGAAGAAAGAGAAAAACAGTTTGACTTCTTTCTTCCAAATGAAGAAAGAGGCCAAGCTGAAGTAGACAAAAATTTCCAATACAAGAGGCACGGGAGAAAAACAAGATTCTGTATCTCCTTTCCTTTTTTACCGACTTTCTGCACGGGCCCTGGCTTTCAGCTAAAATGATGCCTCTACATACCCAGACCCTTTCTTTCCTTTTTTAGTTACATTCCTGTAAGACTATACTTTGAAGTGGTTTCTATCAGCCCTAATTTGGAATTTCTCATTTAAGTTCAAAGACTATTACCGAAACAAACGGGTTTTGCTTTTAAGAAAAAGTATTCATCTTCACTATAAAAAAATATGTACCCAAATAAAACACATCATGCATTCCTTGGGGTACAAATCATGGCCCCGCTTTCAGGTTCTTTTGCTTCTCTTCTTGGAACATTTACTCTTTGAAATCTCTATTCATTAACTCAGCAACTACTTATTAGTCATCTAAAATAGGCCAACCATTTTTTCTAGGTTCTTTAGGATACTGTAGCAAACAAGACAAAATTCTCTATGATCCTGGATTTTACTCCAAGATACACACACACACACACACACACACGCACAGGCAGGCATGAGAGGTGTGTGTGTGTGTGTGTGTGTGTGTGTGTGTGTGTGTGTCCATCCAATGGTCGTAAGTGCTCTGGAGCAAAACAAAGCAAAGCAGGGGGATAAGTAATGCTGGAGTGGACGTACCGGGTGGTTTTAAATAATGTGATCACAGAAGACCTCATTGAAGGAGGTGACTTGTGAGCAAACACTTGAAGAGGTAAAGGAGGGAAGTCAGACAGTTCTCCTGTGGAGACTATCTCAGATGGAGGAAACAGCAAGTACAAAGACCCTCCCGTGTTCAAGTCAAAAGCGAGAAAGCAAGTGTGCTGAGAGCAAAGAAAGGGAGGAAGACAACAGGGTCCAAGAGATAAGTGGTTAGCTAACTGGTGTTTTTATACTGAAACAGAAAAGCAGTTAAGGGGTTTTGAGCAGAAGAAGGGTAAGACTCGACTGAACCTTTTAAAAGTAGTAATAATTCTCACTGCCATGCTGAGAACAGCCTGGGGGCAGGGGCAAAGTGGGAGAAGGCAGGCAGCTCCTGGAATGATCCAGGTGAGAGAGGCTGGACTCCGGATGCACAGGAGGTACAGCAGACGAGGGTCGCTGAGAACACGGATGTGCTGTGTAAAAGCGGAGTCGGGGCTGATGGTGAAGTTTTGGGCCTGAGCGATCGGAGGGGTGCAGTCGCTATTTCCCGAGATAAAGAAAACTGCATGAGAAAGACGGCTGTGGAGGAAGAAGTGCTAAGTTTTGGAGGGGTTCAAAGCAAAGATAGGAACCAAGAGTAATCCACCCTGAGACTTAAGGATACACCAAGAAGGGGACTGGGTGAGGACGTGTAGGTGGAGACACAAGGCCTGAACCCTACAGCACTCCAAATTTCTGACACTGAAGAGACAGGAGATCTTTTGTTTCGGCTTTTCACAGGTTCTCATGCTTATAAACTGTGTGAGGGCAGAAATCTGCAGCTGAAGACGCCTTCAGTGCAGCAGGTGCGCAGTGACGGGTCTCCTTGGCCCACATCCCACAGCCCCCTTCCAAGCTCTGCATGGAGTCCAGGCAGCAGGAGAGCCTCCTGAAAGTTCTGGCACCTCCAGGGCTCCGAGGTCCCACACCAGCACACAGTTTACGTAGCTTGGCCAAGACACTCGGAACCTGCATCTAGCTGCACTGACAGCAAAGGCTGTTCAGTAGCAGGGTGGTTAGGAGTGGAATTAGGGCTGAGTTTGTAATTAGGGCATTTCCGTGTGCACACGGTCGTGGGAAGCTAAAGCATAATAAGCCTGGATGGACTCTGAGTCACCCAGAATCGTATGAAGACATTTATTCCTAATCTGTGAGAGACCGTTCAGGATGGGCTCTTGTGGTCGATTCAGCAAATTTTCATCTATTTGAGGAAACATGTATAGAGTCAGAAAAAAAGTGGAAAGAAACAATAGGCAACCTGTGAAGACCTTAGGGAAAAAGTCCACATCCTCATGGGAACTGTGGTCCACTTGGACTGTCACTCTTTAATTCCTCGATCTCACACTAGAGAAAAATATCTTTGGGATTTTCTGCTATCATAGATACTCTTCTAGTACCAATATGAAATTACTCTGAAATAGCTTTTCTTGGTTTTACATAGAGAAAGCGTCCCCAGCTTACCTTGCTCCTCAGATGTCACTCTCCAGTCCCTTAGTTTCCAGGGCTGCCCTTCTGTTATGCCAGCTTAATTCTGATTTTGTTAATGTTCTCCTATTTTATTTTCCAGCCTGCAGAGGTGCCCCCACTCCCACCATCACTCACCTATTCTTTTTTTTTTTTTAATTTTATTTATTTATTCATGATAGTCACAGAGAGAGAGACAGAGAAGCAGAGACACAGACAGAGGGAGAAGCAGGCTCCATGCAGAGAGCCCGACGTGGGATTCGATCCCGGGTCTCCAGGATCGTGCCCAGGGCCAAAGGCAGGCGCCAAACCGCTGCGCCACCCAGGGATCCCTCACTCACCTATTCTGAACTAATCTTCATCAACCTGGAAGTCTAGTGAAATCCCATCTATCTATCTTTCTTTCTTTCTTTCTTTCTTTCTTTCTTTCTTTCTTTCTTTCTTTCTTTCTCTCTTTCTTTCTTTCTCCTCCCTCCCTCCCTCCTTTCTTTCTTTCCTTTTTTTTTTTTTTTAAAGATTTTTTTATTTATTTATTCATGATAGTCACAGAGAGAGAGAGACAGAGAGGCAGAGACACAGACAGAGGGAGAAGCGGGCTCCATGCAGAGAGCCCGACGTGGATCGATCCGGGTCTCCAGGATCGCGCCCCAGGCCAAAGGCAGGCGCCAAACCGCTGCACCACCCAGGGATCCTCCCTCCCTCCTTCTTCCTTCTCCTCTTTCTCTCTCCTTCTCCTTCTTCTTCCTTCCTTCCTTCCTTCCTTCCTTCCTTCCTTCCTTCCTTCCTTCCTTCCTTTCTCTTTCCCCTATCTGTTTCTTTTCAGACCTCCCACCCTGGAATTTGCCAGATTCTAGGAATATATGCACTTTGTTGCCTGTCACCCCTTGCGAGGCTGCTGCCCTTCTCTCCATACTACCTTCATCAGAGATGTGGCCTCAGATTTTTTATTAGTTTACCAAACAAACCATTCTGTAGCCTTTGGGAAAACCCAACTGGAGGCTTGGGGAGGAACACTGAGCGCGTGATGTCAGGTACCCATCACTTTCTGATTCCATCAGGCAAGCTTCTTCAGCCGCAGGGCCTTCCTTTCTTTTCTTTCCTCCACTGCCAAATTAGGAGTACTCATTCCCAGGCCCTCCTCAGCAGAGTCCAGAGCCTTCTCTAACTAGCATACGAATCACAAACTAACCAATCCCAGATCTGATGATATGATCTCCAAAGAAGAAAACATTTTTCTGTTAAGTCTAGAAATTCAGAAACCTATGGACCTAATGTAATAGTATTTTGGATTTTTCTTTGCACAACCTAAAAGAAGCATGTTCCCCCCCCCCCCCCCGGAACAGAAAATTGTGCCATCTGTCCGCTCAACTTTGTGAGTTTACCACTTCTTAATTCCAACCTCACATGTGGCCAAAGAACCCTAAATCATCATGACCCCAGTTTAACCCCAAACTCTGAAACTCGAGGTTGTTGTGAGGGTTAAAGTAGATAATACATGGAGATGCTTAGTGCATTAGTATACACTAAGTGTTCAATAAATGATAACCTATTGTTATTATCACTATTCACATCCCACATAGCGTTTTGGACATGTTATTTGTGAATGCCCCGGAATAACAGTTCATTACTAGGTAGGCCCCTTGTGAATAGGAATAAGATATTTGTCATCTTTTTATCCTTTGGAACGTCCAGCTCATAATAGGCCCTGAAAACAAACATAACTGTGAATGAATGACTCCCCTTTCCAAAGTATTTACTCCAAAGTGCCTAAGACAGGTTCCATGCATAGAACACAGAATCTTCACTGATGCCTCCTGTTCTCAAGGAGTTTGTCAAAAGACGGAGAAATAATTACAGTACAAGCCAAGGTTTAGTCATACAAGGAGTTACAAGAACTTCTCAGGGATTCCCAGGCAGACCAAAATCCCAACAACGGTACAGAGGAGTGGTTCAAAGTGTGGTCTGGGCATCTCTCGTGCAGTTCCTGGGACCCTGGCGCCGCAAGGTCAAAACGGTCTTTCACAGGAACACTGAGATGCTATTTACCGTTTTCATCTACCTTCGGAGGAAACGTACACTTTGGAGCATCCTGCGTTCCAGGGCCCGGGATACAGCGCAGCCGCAGCCGAGTGAAGGCAGCAACACGGAATAGGGACCCGACGTGCAAGGGACCTTCACAACGTAAAACAAAGCCTCTTGTCTAACTAATTTTTGCCTGCTTTGGAAAAGCCTCTTTTTCCAAAAAAGAAAAACACGTCACTTCTGTGAACACGTAACAGATCATTCTTTTTTAAAAAGTCAGCACATTAACGTTTCTTGGTCAGTGTCCCCCCTAGGTATGCGGGTGGCACACGGAACCCGCAAGCAGCCCTCTCCGGGGTCCTCGGGACTTGCCGGCGTGAAAACAAGTCCCGACACCCCAGGGCGGCCGCTCCGAGCCCGGGAAGAGGCCAACGGTGTTGCTTCCAGCCCCGTCCCTCGGGCCCTCGAGAAGGGGCCCCGGGAGGCCGGTCCGATGGAGGGAGGCGGCGAGCTCCAGGTTCGGCCTTTCCCACCACGGCGTCGCCCGCAGCCCCCCTGCAGGACCCGCCCCCGCGCCCCCGCTGCCCCCGCTGCCCCCGCTGCCCCCGCTGCCCCCGCTGCCCCCGCTGCCCCCGCCCCCACTCGCCGCGCAGGCCCCGCGCCCCGCCCTCACCTGAGCCGGAGGCGCCCCCGGCTCCCCGCCACCTCGGCCAGCCTCCTCCAGCCCCGGCCCTCGGGCGCTCGGTCCAGGCTCCCGCCGAGCCTCCGCAGCAGCGGCTCCGGAAGGCGGTTGAGGGTCGCGCCGCCAGGCGCGGGGAGCGGCGGCCCCGAGGGCGCGGCCGGGGGCGGCTGCGAGCCCGGGGGCGGCGGGGCCTGCGGCGGGGCCTGCAGCAGCTCCCCGCACAGCGAGCCCGCGAGCGCCGCGCCTCCCGCCGGCCGCATCGCCGGCCTCGGCTCCGCCGCGCCTTCCGCTCGCCCCCTCGCTCGCCCCGGCGCCGCGGAGGCAGGGGCGGAAGGACCAGCCCAGCCGCGCCGCAGCGCTCTCGGAGGAGGAAGCTCCGCCGCCCGCCCCGCCGACACAGCTTTGCCGGGGCCGCCGGCCGCTCCGCCCCGCCTGCTGCGCCGGGGGCGGGGCCGGGGCCGGGGCGGGGCCTGGGATGGGGCGGGGCCCGGGCGGGGCGGAGCCGACCCCCTGTGCGCGCGGCTGCGGGAACCTGGTGCTGCGCCAAGGGGGCGGGGCCGGGGCCGGGGCGGGGCCTGGGATGGGGCGGGGCCCGGGCAGGCGGGGCCTGGGCGGGGCGGGGCCGGGCGGGCGGGGCCGACCCCCTGTGCGCGCGGCTGCGGGAACCTGGTGCTGCGCCAAGGGGGCGGGGCCTGGGGCGGGGCGGGGCCTGGGATGGGGCGCGGCCCGGGTGGGGCGCCTAGGGGGCGGGGCCTGGGGCGGGGTCACTCCCTGCGCGCTAGGCCTGGGTGCTGCGCCGAGGGGGCGGGGCCCGGGCGGGGCCATTCCCTGCGCGCGGCCCTGGTGCAGCGCTGAGGGGGCGGGGCCTGGGCGGGGCGGCTGAGACGCGCGGCTCCGGGGCGGGGAGGTGGGGTCGGGGCTGAGCGGGAAGGTCGCGGCGGCTGCCGCTGGCGGAGGAAGCCGTGGAGGGCAGCGCCCGGGCGGCTGGGCTCCGGCGAGGACGCCCGCGGCGTCGGGGCTTCCCAGGCCGTGGGAGGAGGGTTGCCTCACTCCGGGGACGCGGGGAGGGCGCCCGGCGCCCCAGCGCCCGCCCGGCCGCGCTCAGCTGACTCCGTGACTCGGTGCGGCCCGCGGCGCCACCCGCAGCCGCGTTGGGCGACCTCAGGGGAGGCTTCCCCGTTTAGGGTTTGATGTGTAGGCATTGCTAAGGGAAGTGGTTCCTAGACATCAGATACCTAATGGAAATTTGCTCGAAATCTGTGCCTACACTTTTTTTTTTCTTAACTGGATGGCAGATCTTGCAAATGATTGTTTTTAGCAGGAATTGTCTGGTTTCCTCCGAGTCTGACTGCCCCCCATTGAAAACTGTGGAGTAGCCTGGGGCAAAAGCAAGCAGCTCCTGAAATGCGACCGCAGCCAGATTGCCGCCCTTCCCCTCCAACTTCTGGTGCCATTCGTTTTTTCGTCACACAGGACAGCAGGATCTCCTGCACCCAACTCTTGCAGCCTTCTGGCGAGGGAGTTGATCCCTGCCGTCTCCCATCACGTTAAGCACAAGCAATCGCTATACTTTTTTTCATCCGGTGTAAATGCAGAGTTCAGAGAATGCAACGGCTAAGTGCCTTTAGATCCGGAAAGATCTGCTGGAGTCTAGTTTTATGACCTTGAATAAGTTACTTAACTCTCTGCCTCACCTGTTAAAATGGGACCGAAGACACAGTAGTGGGTATAAACTTGTTACCAGAATTAAGGGAGCTGATGATGTACCTAAAGCACCTAACTCTGCTTGTCACATAGTAGGTGACAAATGCTAGTTTTTATCTTTACAAACGCTAAAGCCTGTTTCATACTCAGCTTGACTTGATACCCTTTCCCGGACACTTCTTGGTGCCTCCCTGTTTTGTTCTTAGTCATCGGACATATAGGAGAATCTATTAGCTTGCATGGGCCAGTTATGGAAATCAAGTCTTTTAGTTTTTACTGGTCTAGTCTTTATTAGTCAACTAGTCTTTTAAAATTGGGATTCAGGGGATCCCTGGGTGGCGCAGCGGTTTGGCGCCTGCCTTTGGCCCAGGGCGCGATCCTGGAGACCCGGGATCGAATCCCACGTCGGGCTCCCGGTGCATGGAGCCTGCTTCTCCCTCTGCCTGTGTCTCTGCCTCTCTCTCTCTCTCACTGTGTGACTATCATAAATAAATAAAAATTAAAAAAAAATAAAATTGGGATTCAACCGGCTTCTTTTCTCTAAGTCTGCTATGTGCTCAACGTTGCTTATGCAGCTTCTCAAATGTGCCTAGGGGTCAAATGCACATCTATCTTATTCTGCACATCTATCTTATTCACCCTGGGAATCCTTCCTTAATTTGATCAGGTGCTTCTTTATCCACATAGCTCAGCTAGATACTGACGGTGTCCATCCCCTCCCATGTCCTCCTCACCCACTCTTCTCCTGCCAGCAGGACTGCCTCCCGCATTTCATTCTACTCTGGGTCCTGTTTTCCACCTTGAAGTTTTGTTTTATTTTATTTTATTATTTTTTAAAGATTTTATTTATTCATGAGAGAGAGAGAGAGAGAGAGAGAGGCAGAGACATAGGCAGAGGGAGAAGCAGGCTCCATGCAGGGAGCCCAACGTGGGACTCGATCCCAGGTCTCCAGGATCACGCCCTGGGCTGAAGGCCGCACTAAACCGCTGAGCCACCCGGGCTGCCCCCATTTTATTTTTTTAAGTAGACTCTAACCCCCGACATGAGGCTTGAACTCACAACCTCGAGATCAAGAATGCCATGGTCTACTGACTGAGCCAGCCCGGTGCCTCCTACCTACCTTGCAGTTTTATAACCTATTCAGTCACCCCACCCGCCACCCTCCAACCTCTGCCATGGACTGACATTACATCTTACGATTGGTCTTTTTCTCCTCTTAATCAAATATTAACATTTTTATTATGTAATTTCACCCCCTGTGGTTCTCTTAAGGGGCATGACAGTTTAATAGGGAAAATTATGACCTTTAGAATTAGCCCTGAATTTGAATGTTGATGCTGCCACTTACTAGAGACATGACTTTAGGCAAGTTACTTTAACCTCTCAGCTTCAATTTCTACATCTGTAAAAGCAGAAGATAATAGTACCTGCTTCAAATGACTCTGTGAGAATGAAATGAGAGAAAATAATGTATACATATAAAAAGTGTCTGGGAGAAGTAGATGCAGGGTATGTTAGTACTCTCAAAACTGCCACATTAATTTTGGGAACAAGGTAATAAGCAGTAATTCCACTTCCTTTCCTATGCTAACCATTGCAATCATACGTAGATAGGAGTAAAATGGAGAGTGGAGATCTGGCTTTTAAATGCACCTTCAAAGTTCATGCATATCTTTAGATGATATGCTTGGGAGCTCTTCCTCATTTGTTAAAAGTGACATAGATCATTGTAATCCAGACAATCTGCAAGAAGCTTGTGGTTTCTTTCTATGGAAATCCATTGATGTAATCTTCAAAATACAAATCTGGAAACTGACTCACAAGTTTCTTTTCCTTTACAGAATTTGACTTTAGATGGTATTCTAACTAAATACGCCAGGACAACATGTTATTTCATATCTGGACAGGTTTTCAAAGGCCGGGTGCAGGAGGAAACCTGCAAGTCCTGGGACTGGTGTACAATGGAGGGGGAGGATGCAGAAGTCCTGTAACTTACATGGCACCCCTGTCTTTCACCCTCATTCCATAACCAGTACCCTTCATGTCCTCTGGCTCTGCTCTGTGTTGAGGCCACTCAGTGCACCCTCAGAAACAAGGCTCTCCACACCCACTGCAGTCCCTTCTTGCTGCCATCTCCCAAAGAATTAGGGGCACTTTCCCATTTGGATTTCAACTTTGGAATAGTAACTGTCATAATAATTTTCCATCATAATGAATCATCCATACCAAAGACTACAATTACTTGTCTAAATTCATTCATTCATTCATTTATTCACTCATTCATTCGATCATTAACAAATATTTACTGATGCCTACCTTGTGCCAGGCTCTATGCCAAATACTGTTAAAGGATAGTTTTTATTAAGGCTTTTTTGGGGGAGGGGGCAGTTTTAGATTCACAGCAAAGTTGAGGGGAAGATACAGAGATTTCCCATATACCCTCTGCTTCTACACATGCACAACCTCTCCCATTATCAACATCCTGCGGCAGAGTGGTACACGTGTTGTGACTGATGAACGTCCACTGACGCATAACCACCCTAAGTCCATAGTTTACATTAGGGTTCACTCTTGGTGTTGTGCATTCTGTGGATTCAGACAAATGTATAATAACATGTATCCACCATTATGGTAGTATACCGGTGGTATTTTCACTGCCCTAAAAATCTGTGCCCCACCTATTCATCCCTTTACCCTTGAACTCTCATGAGACTATCAATGGATAGTTTAGCAGTGCTTTATGACATGGAAGACCTTCATGTGCAATACAATCACGTCATTATCTCCACTTTTCCTTCAGAGTCAAGAAAACACATCTGAGTGCTAGTATGATGATAGAAATAATTTTAGGTATCATGATAAATACGGCACTCTGATAGGAAAAGCCTTGAAGTCTTATTTATTATCTACAAAGCAAATCATTCAGAAACTCTGATACTTAAATGATCATTACTAACAAATCACTGGGGACCCTTTTCAGCTCAAGGTAGGAATTGCAATTGAGGTGCTATTTCTCATGGCCATGAGATGCTTTGTTGGGGTATTCAAGAGTACTATTAACCTACCCAGTAGTCTTTTGACTTTGTGACAAAAACAATTTCATTGGGCTACAATGTAATTAATGAAGGAAGTCAAGCAGTAATACTCACCAACTACTAATCAGTAGTCTCTTAGGATGTAGGAGGAACACCTGTGTTCTTCATCTTTGGCTATCCTTAAGAATCATGGGGCACCTGGGTGGCTCAGTCGGTTGGGCACCTGACTCTTGATTTCAGCTCAGGTCATGATCTCAGGGTCCTGGGATTGAGCCCCACATCAGATTCCAGGCTCGGGTTGGGAGTCTGCTGGAGATTCTCTCCCTCTCTCTCTGCCCCTTCCCTGCTCTCATGTTCTCTCTCTGAAATAAATAAATCTTTTCAAAAAATATTTTATTCATTTATTCCTCAGAGACACAGAGAGAGAGGCAGAGACACAGGCAGAGGGAGAAGCAGGCTCCATGCAGGGAGCTGGACGTGGGACTCGATCCCAGGACCCCAGGATCACACCCTGAGCCAAAGGCAGATGCTCAACCACTGAGCCACCCAGGTTCCCTCAAATAACTAAATCTTAAAAAAAAAAAAAAAAAAAAAAAAAGAAGAATCACATGAGGGCAAGGCAATTCATCAAAAAGCTAAAGTGCACTTTGGCAGCACATATACTAAAATAGCAATGATACAGAGATAATTAATATAGCCCCTGAGCAAGGATAATAGCAAATTTGTGGAGCATCCCATGTATATATTTTTTGTATCTGTATGAGATGATGGATGTTAACTAAACTGTTGTGATAATCATTTCATGGTATATGTAAGTCAGATCATTATGCTGCGCATCAATTATATCTCAATGAAACAGGAAAAAAATTAGACATAGAATTACCATATGATCCAGCAGCCTCACTTCTGGGTATATAGCCAAAAGAATCGAAAGCAGGCACTCAAACAGCTCCTAGTACACCAATATTCATAGCCTCATTATTCACAGCAGCCAAAAGGTAGACAGCCCAATGTCCATTAACAAATGAATGGTAAAAAAATGTGGCATTTCCATGCCACGCAGTATTACTCAGCCTTAAAAAGGAAGGAAATGCTGATGCGTATTTACAACATAGATGAACCTAGAAAGCATTATGCTAAGTGAAATAAACCAGTCACAAAAGGATAAATGCTGCATGATTCCAATTATATGAGGTACCTAAAAAAGACAAATTCATAAAGACAGAAGGTGGAATAGAGGTTACCAGGGCTCGTGGGGGAGAGGGAATGGGGAGTTATTGTTGAATGGATACACCTTTTGCTTGGGATAATGAAAAAGCTCTGGAAATGGATAGAGCACAACATTGTGAATGTACTTAATGCCACTAAAAGTACAAAAAAAAACCCTAAGCATACAAAATTGTATGCTTAAAAATGGCAAAAATGGTAAATTCTATGTTACAAATAGTTTACCACATACACAAAAAGAATCACCCAAGACACACTGATACCTGGGCTCTAGTCCTCAGAGATGCTAAATTTAATTGGTCTCAGGTTAGGCAGCAGTAGCTTTTGATGTATCCCTCAGGGTATTCTAACCCAGACAGGCGTAAGAAGGGATGCTTAATCTCCAGGGCAGTGAGGCTCAGCCTTGACTACACATTAGAACCATTTAGGGAGTTTTAAAATACAGTGGAGTCTGTGATTACACCCAGGATTCTTATTTAATTGGCTTGGGGCTCCTGCCTGATCACCGAGATTTTTTTTGAATTCCCTATCTGATTCTAGTAGGCAACCTAAGGCGAGAACCTTTGCTCTGGGAACACCCCAGGATCTCTGCCTTTCATTCCACTTTGGGAGAACGAGTATTTCTCTATGCTAATGATGAAATCAGGGGCAGAGTCCAAAGGTCACTTGATTCCTTCTCTTTCCCTCCACAGAGTCAGAATGCTAAAAATGGAGAAGCAAAGACCTGTAGAGGGCCCAGGAGAAAAGGGTGAAGATCCATCTATTAGGCTCACTCTTAAGAGAAAGGCTCTTTCTTGTAGGCACCTAGCTCTTAACAGCTTCTAACACAGGCAGTGCTCCCCACTTCCTGCCTTTGAATTCCTCTCTGTCCCCAGGAGGGGCTCAGAGCTGACCTGCTCAGCCAAGGCCCCAAAGAGCCAGGGCTGCTAAGAGTATCTCAATTAAGGGGCTATATTGCTGGTGCATGAAAAACTGGCCAGTTTATCTTAAAAGAATATCGAGATGGTAGACATACACCATCCTCTGTGTGATCCTGACTTACCTTCAGCCAGTTTGTCACTTATGTCTTCCATGGCATTTGTTTTTCTGTTCTTCTATATAAATATTGGCTCATTCTGCTTATTAGGTCCCATTATATCCTGCTATCTTGTTTAGGAATGCCTTAGTCCAGCCCTACTTCCTTGGAACCAAGGCCAACAAGGCCAGGGGTGAAGCAGGGATTTAGTCATGCAGCTCAAAGGCAATGTGGGATCAGGGTGGCCCCTAAAGATAAGAAGTATGGAGAGGGCAGAGGAGGCCAGTTCTGCTCTATGCCTTGAGGTAAAGTAGTGGTTCCCCATTAGCCTGTGTCATTTCATCAAGGTAAAATCCCACCATAAGGATTTTGGCTGGTCACTTGCCCAGTGGTGGTAAGTGCCTTTAATGTCTCCTATAGACATTCCCCTCTTCCATATATATGGCCCTTGGGAACCAACCCAACACTAGAAAGGGATCTTGGGGTGCCAGATCCTAGCAATCTCTGCAGACACAGTGAACAAGGGACAAAAAATATAAAACAGAACCCATGTTTTCCAGGAACCTATGATCTTGTTAAGGAGATAAGTTATATAAACATGAAAAAATGGCAAAGCAAGGTGTTGAACTTGAGGATTTCCACATTTTTAGTGCATTGTATCTCATTAGTTTTCCAGAGACTTATCAAAGGCCTAGCAATGGGCCAGGAACAAAGAGAAATAAACTTCTGGGATTAGGAATGGTGGGCCCAGAGAGTTAAAGGAATCTGAGCGATGAAGGCATGATTATTTCCTGGATGATAATGGTATCATTTATATATTTTTTTAAATGTGGCAACTGTGACTATTCCCAGTTAATGAAATTAACCTTTGCATGTGAACACACCCAGGTAGAAAGGTGGTTAAATACATTTGTGCTGGCTCTACTCCGTGCCTCCAAAGGTGACCTGTCCTGTTTTCTGGGGTGACTGATGGAGGACCTTCGCAAACTGTCACAAGATGTTAGTGATCCATTCAAAGCTCCTGATTGCTCGGGCTGTCCCTTCTGGATCTGGGAATCCCTTGGTGTGCTACCTTGAAGACACATTTGGTGGCTCAGATTAGGGGATGGGACTAGACAAGAAGTCCCCTTTAATCCTTAGGTTCTGCATAGAAAGGCATAAGGTCCCAGAGGGAGGAGACCATGTGATCAAAGACCAGCCAAGGTATTATCAGGGTAACTGCAGCTGCTCCAGGATTGAGTTAAGCAAATTAACATGTAAATACAATTTATTTGTGTGGGGCAGAGGGGCAATATTTAAATGACTGACAGGTCAAGTGGTACCATACTAGTTATTTGCTAAAGTTAGATGTTGTGAACAGCACAGCTATTTCAGGAGGGTAGGCAAACAGAGCATTACATTAAAATGCAAGTAATATTTATTTGTTAGAAGAAAGGGGAGGAGAAGTACATATTTAGTTGACCAATAGCTTAAATTATATTTAAGGTATTTAAATATTAGTTCCATGCTAAGCCTTATATGCTAATTATTAATTTGTTCCGTAAAGCCACGTCAGTGAAGACTTTTTTTTGAAACCCCCCCCTTTTTTTGTGGGAGGCTAGCTGACATTGTGAGTAAAAGGGCATTTAGTTAAATATTCAGTAATATAAATTTTTCAAAAGTGACCGGACTGAATTTTATTTAATGGGGTTTTGCCGTGTATAGATCAGAGCTCTTAAGCTTCTGGAAATTTTTATGGCATCTTAATATAGGTAAGCAATAATTATTTCATGGTAATGAGAATAACTTGAATAAGAACACATGTAGTCAGAATTCAACACATGTTGAACCCTGTAAGCTCAGAATGTCAGTCCTAAAGAGCACTCTGGCCGACTTAGCCAACACCTTTAATTTGAGATGAGAGCCCTGTGGCCTAGAGAGGTTTGTTGCCCCCTTCTTGAACCCCTACATAGTAGTTCTCAAAGTGTGGCCCTTGGACCAACAGCAGCAGCTTTTTAGAGATGCAAATTCTCAGGCCCCACCCCAAACCTACTTCATAGAAACTCTGGGATGGGACCCACACTATGTAGCTTACCAGCCTTCCAGCTGATTCTGATCCACCTGAATGTTTAAGAACTACTCCCCCACATCTTGGCTTTAACATATCTTGAGGCAGTCAGTTCCCTTAGATCTTTCTCAGCCACATAGAGAATTACTTCCTGTTTTATGTCTAAATTTATCTCCCTGAAGTTTTGAAGGGCGTGTCACACAGTCTTCACAAGTGTAGAGATACTTCTCTTAAGTTCTTTTATGGGCAACAGTGCAGGATGGGTCTCAGCAGAAGGGGAACCAAGCTGAGAGGGGAGATGAAGATAGCTGGCAGTGGGCAGAGAGTAGGGAAACAAGACCTGACCTTCCACCCCTTCCCCATTACCATTATTTGATAATTTGGTAATCCAAGATCAACTCTGAAGAGGAGCATGGTACAGTTTAGTTGGGGGTCTGAGTTTCTTTCTTTCTTTCTTTCTTTCTTTCTTTCTTTCTTTCTTTCTTTCTTTCTTCTTTCTTTCCATTAATCTATCTGAGAAAGAAAGAGTGCATGAGCAGAGGGGAAGGAAGAGGGAAAGGGAGAAGTGGGGTCCTCGCTGACCAGGGAGCCCCATGTGGGGCTTGATCCCAAGACTTTGAGATCATGACCCAAGCTGAAGGCAGACGACCAACTTACGGAGCCACCCACCCAGGTGCTCCGAGGGTCTGAGGTTCCTAAGACAACATGGAATCAAGGGAATACAGAGTGGGGGGAAAACTTGGGAGCTACACAGTAGAAAAGATGAGAATCTAGAATATTAGCCAATATTGTTCCAGAAACTCTGATTAAAAGCAAAATAGAATCAAGAAGGATCCAGCCCTCTGGGACTTGAGCATTGTTGACAAGCTAAAAAAAAAAAAAAAAAAAAAAAAGGCTCCAGATGGACTGGCTGTGATTCATGGAAGGATTCTACTGTTCCCCACTCACTCCTGCCAACTGAGTTAGCAGAGAAATCCAGGGATTCAGGATGCCCAAGAAATTGAGGATTCAGAATGCCAAGGGAGCCACGTGAGGCCACTGTTTCTAAGGTATTCACAATGCTGTTTGGAAGGATGGCACAGTGGGTGGTTACTGTCTTGTCTGCCTAGAATAGCACTCCTGTCTCAGAAATACTGCTTCTCAGTGTGGGGTTCAGTAGGAGCCGCCAGTCTCTTACCAATATGTTTCTTTAACTCAGTGATTCGCTGGAGGTAGGCATGTTGTTCCCCAAGCTTGGCCTCTGCCGGGAATTTCTGACCTTCAACCAAATGGAGAGGGTCTCAGGCTGTGTCAGGCAAAACTGGGAGGTACAAATCGAGCTGTTTGGTGGTCATGTCCCCACCAGTTGTGTGGAGGAAGCCAGTAAGACGGTGGGGAAAAGTGACTGGTACACTGAGAAATAGAAACGAGAGGTGGAGAAAAGACTGGTGCTGCTCCAGTGCCTGGTTGTAATCCTCCGTGAGCCTGGCTCACATCTACCTTTTCTGCAGTTCAGTTGGCTGAGCCAAAAAATTCCCTTTTTTGCTACTAGGAGGGGAGGGGGGGAAAGTTTCTTCTACCCTCCTCCATTCAGTACCTGGGGCCTGCAAATTATACCAATAAAAGACAGATGCACAGGAGAAAAGGTTTATTTTGTATGCACAAGAGAACCATCAAAGGAAGCAACTGGCTTCTTAAATTGTTAGAGTTAAAGGATTAAATACTGGGACCCTGGGTCACTCAGCAATTGAGCGTCTGCCTTCCACTCAGTATGTGATCCCAGGATCTGGGGATCCCAGTCCCTCATCAGGCTCCCTGCTGGGAGCCTGCTTCTCCCTCTGCCTATGTCTCTGCCTCTCTTTCTCTCTGTGTCTCTCATGAATAAATAAATAAATCTTTAAAAAAACAACAACAACCCTAATCTAGTAGAAAAAAAGGAAGGGGGGAAGAAAAGGCTTCTTAGGTGAAGAACAAATAGGTTTCTTATTTTTTTCAACCTTTTTAAAATTTACAGTAGCAACAATATGAAAATGGGAGAAAACGTTAGCATCAAAAATGTTAAAGGAAGTCACTTTCAGAAAAGATCTGTAACTTTGCAAATAGGTTTCTTTAGTAAAGGAAGATGGGGGGACACCTGAGGGGCTCAGCGGTTGAGTGTCTGCCTTTTGCTTGGGGTGTGATCCAGGATCCGGGATTGAGTCCCACATCGGGCTCCCCACAGGGAGCCTGCTTCTCCCTCTGCTTGTGTCTCTGCCTCTCTCTCTCTCCGTGTCTCTCATTAATAAATAAAGAAATCTTTTTTTTTTTTTTAAAGGAAAGGCAGATGGGTTTTAGGAAAAAAGTAGAGAATAAGAAGATTTATGATAATGTCTAGATAGGTGTGAGTGGTCTTTCCATCTTCAGGGTAATAAGACTGCCCTGGAGAAGGGATTTGGGGGAGGTTTTATTCATGTTTTTCCTTCCAGAGTAGATTAGCCCCGAAGAAGAATTTGTGGCAGTCTTATTTCCCAGAAGTTGCTCCTTTTAATCACATAAGGGAAACTCCCAGAGCTGACCCCACTGCCATCTGCTGAGTCTCAAAAGTGTCTTCAGCTTAAAAATAACCATTACACCAAAGTGGCATATGTTGGTGTGGAATATTCTCACCCCCTTCACTGTCGAAGCCAACTTGTCTCTAGGTACTATGTCTCACTTCGCATCGTCTTCTGCCGATGCTTTAACAAAACACCTTGTAAAGTTTTAAATTGTCTTACTTTTTCTTTTTTAAAAACAGAATTTTAATTAATTGATTAATTAATCTGAGAAAGAGAGCATGTGTGTAGAGGGACGGGCAGAGGGAGAGGGAGAGAGAATCCTAAGCAGATGCCCCCGCCATGACCCTAGATCATGACCTCTTAACTGACTGAGCCACGTAGGTGGCCCCCCTTTTTTTAAGATTTGTTTAAGAGCAAGAGAGAGAACATGAGAGAGTGGGAGAGGGGAAGAGAGAGAGGGAGAGAAATCTCCAAGCGGACTCCCCTCTGAGCATGGAGCTAGATGTGGGGCTTGATCCCAGGACCCGGAGGTCATGACCCCTCCTGAAACCAAGAGTTGGATACTCAACCAACTAAGCCAGGCAGGCACCCCTATTTTACTTTATCTGCTAAGTGGATACATGACTGATTCATACTATTTTTAAACTTCATATTTTAGGAAGTTTTAGGTTTACAACAAAATTGAGAGGAAGATATCACAGATTTCCTGTATACCACATGCCCTCACACATGCATGGCTTCTCCCATTATCAGCATCACTGACCAGAATGATGCATTTGTTAGAATTGATGAATCTACTTTGTCATATCATAAGCACCAAAAGTCCATAGTTTACCTTAAAATTCACTCTTGGGGGTGAACATTCTATGGGACTAGACAAATGCATCATGACATATATCCATTGTTATAATACAGAGTATTTTCACTGCCCTTAAAAATCCTCTGTTCCACCTATTCATCAATCAGCAACTGCTGATTTTTTTTTTATGTCTCCATGGTTTAGCCTTTTCTAGAATGTCATATCATTGGAATCATACAGTATGTGGTGTTTTCATATTGTCTTCTTTCACTTAGTAACATGCATTTAAGGTCCTTCCATGTCTTTTCATGGCTTGATAGCTCATTTCTTTCTAGTGCTGAATAATAATTTACTGTCTGGATGGGCCACAGTTTATTCATCCACTCACCTATGGAAGACATCTTGCTTGTTTTCAAGTTTTGACAATGATGTTTAAGCTGCTGTAAACATCAATGTGCAGGTTTTCAGCTCCTTTGGGTAAACACCAAGGAGGGTGATTATGGGATTGCATGGTAGGAGTATGTTTAGTTTTGTAAGAAACCACCAAACCCTCCCCGTGGCTATACAATTTGATTGCTACCAGCAATGAGTGAGGATTCATTTACTATCACTGAGCCCACATGGAACCTTTGCACATTTTTTCATCTTGTGAGAACTGTGTGTTTAGAAAAATTTGCTTCTAGAAAATTTCTGCCAAAGAATTTTATCGCTGTGATTCACAACCACTTATTTGCACAATATTAACCAATTATGCTTTTCTTTTTCTGGATAGCATGTTACTATTCACTCTACAGATTGCTTATTATTCCATTTAGATGTTCGTACATTTTATGAAAGATTCCACTAAGGGTATCTCTGGAAGAAATTTGTGTGTGTGTATGTGTGTGTGTGTAAGTAGTATTGGCAGCTCAACAGCCTCTAGCCTGAGGTCCTTTGTAACACCAGTTTGAGCAACAGTAACTCAGCTTCATTCCCAGCTGTCTTCAGAGCTCTTCAGTAGACACTGCCTGATTCTGCTGACTTAATTAATCAGGTGATTTGTCAAGTGAGTTTTAAGTATCTTCTGTTTAATCCAATGCTTTAGACCTATTTGCTTCGAAAGATATTTGAGGACAAGCGTATCCCTAAAACGTGGAGTAAAGAAAGACTAGGGCAGAGAAAGCTTCAATGCTCCAATCGTATTGTTCCTGAGTGCGTACTTGCATTGCGTTTACCTGGTACAGAACGAAAGACCATGGACTCTTGAGATTTGGCTGCAAACTTTTGGTTTCACCCTGTTATGTTTCCTCCCTTTGTGGTTAGCTACTTGGGAGGGGATTTCCGGAGATGTGGGCTATATAGTTTGTTTCCCAAAATATTTTGCATTGTTTTGGGTGAGACAGTGTACTGCCTACTGGGTAATACCTAGATCTCAGAGAGCTGATACAACTTATAGCCATAACCACCTGAGGGTAATGTGTCTCAGTGGGGACACATTCTCTCATTAGGAAAGAGAACTTTAAGAAAGTGTATTCTTTTTTGATTTGGTAAAATATACATAAGCATTTACCATTCTAACCATTTTTAAGTGTCCCATTGAATGCCATCAAGTTCTTGGTGTTGTGCAACCCTAGCTACTATCTATCCTTTCCCAGAACTTTTTCATCATCCCAAACAGAAACTCTCTATCTCTTACTCAGTAACTCCCCATTTCTCCCTTTCCTCCTGGTCCTAGGCAACCTCTAATTGACTTCCTGTTTCTATGAATTTGCCTATTCTGGGTATTATATGATAAAGGTGGAATCATATAATATTTGTCCTTTTATTTTTGGCTTACTTCACTTAGCATAACAAATACTTTCTAGGCTCATTGATGCTGTAGCATGTTTCAGAATGTTATTCTTTTTGAAAACTGAATAATATTACATTGCATATATACACCACATTTTATTAATGCATCTGATGGTGGGCAGTTTCTACTTTTCAGATATTGTGAACAGTACTGCTTTGCTTTGAAAGGTATTTAGGGACAAGCGTATCCCTATAGACTACAGAAAGACTAAGGTAAAGAAAGCTTAAATGCGCCAATCGTATTGTATAAGGAGCCCATGGAGTCCCCACTTCCAATTCTTTGGGTATGTACCTAGGAGTAATTATGTTTAACTTTTTGAAGAACTGAAGAAAGGAAAACTTATGAAAGCAGTTCTTTTTTTTTTTTTAATTTTTATTTATTTATGATAGTCACAGAGAGAGAGAGAGAGGCAGAAACACAGGTAGAGGGAGAAGCAGGCTCCATGCACCGGGAGCCCGATGTGGGATTTGATCCCGGGTCTCCAGGATCGCGCCCTGGGCCAAAGGCAGGCGCCAAACCGCTGCGCCACCCAGGGATCCTGAAAGGAAAACTTATGAACTATCATGCTTTTTCTTCACTAATCGCAAGTTGGATCTTCAGGCCCCAGATGTGATGTTACAGAATGTCTCAGATTACACTCTTGCCACTAGGGTATATCCCACAGCATGTGGTATGCTCTAGAAGATGGTTTGGTATTCCCAATACAGGGCATGTTTGGGGGAAGCAATTTACTTTGGGGTATCTTGCCTGAACCTACAATATTTACTTATAGAAGAGTTCTACATCTTTTCCCAAGAGGACTCTGATATTCAGAGCAACTCCAAAACTAGCCTGTCATCTTTTTTTTTTTTTTTAAGATTTTATTTATTTATTCGTGAGAGACACAGAGAGAGGCAGAGATACAGGGAGGGAGAGACAGGCTCCATGCAGGGAGCCCGATGTGGGACTCGATCCCTGAATTTGGATCGTGCCCTGAGCCAAAGGCAGATGCTCAACTGCTGAGCCACCCAGGGGTCCCTTGGCATGGCATCTTTGGATTGATCCGGATTAGGGCCTCTGCAGAACTGGATTAAATCCCAGGGTTGCTCCAGGCAAGACTAGAAAACCACCTCCATCTTCCAAAACTGCCAAATCACATTCATCACCAAGTCCTGCCACTTTTTATTCCTCCAGGGCACTGGATCCTCTTTCCTTTCTATGTTTGCTGCCACCACCTTGAAGTCCAAGTTACCCTTAACCTCTCTTGTGAACTCCTAAAATAGCATCTCTTGCTGGTCTTCCCCCTGCATGCTTCTTTACACTTTAGCCAGAATGATCGTTCTGAAGTTCTGATCTGATCATGTCACCAACAGGGTTTGGGTGGAGGGGACCAAATAGGATGATTATAAATTTCATGTGGAGAGGTAAATAGGTAGCAACCGGGAAGTTTTTGAAAAACAAGAGTAATAAGAAGAGACCAGCTGTTTCAAATGTCAAAATAGATTTAAGAAGCTATAAGTACTAAAATGGTTTTGATTTTTTGTTGTTGTTGCTATTGTTTTTGAGACAGTGAGAGAGAGAGAGAGAGAGAGCAAGCAGGCATGCATGAGTGAGTGGCAGGGGGAGGGCCAGAGAGAATCTTAAGCAGGCACCATGCCCAGTTCATAGACTAACTAGAGGCTTGATCCCACAACCCTGAGATCATGACCCGAGCTGAAATCAAGAGTCAGACATTCAGCAGAGCCACTCAAGCGCCCCAAGTACTAAAACAGTTTTACACCACACATGGGTAGGCAGATCAATGGAACAGAATACAGTGCTGTTAAAGAACTTAAATTATAATGAACATGGTATTTTGAATCAGTGGGAAAAATTTGATTTTGACTAGTTTGGTGTTGAGACAAATGGGAAAAGAATTGTTTCCTTAAGCATCACACTAAAGCAAATTCCAGCTATATCAAAATTTTAGATAATATTCTTAAAAATGAAACCATAAAGATCCAAGCAGAGAATTCAGGAGACTGTCTTTATATTCAGAGTATGAAGGGCTTTTAAACATGAAAAATCTCAGAAGACTTGAAAGAAAAGATTGATATATTTGTGTACATACAACAGAAGATTTTGTTCATGGAGAAACAGCATGTATAGCACCAAAAGGCAAGTGACAAACTGGTAACTATATTAAAGACAACGGGTATTATTCTTAACATATGAAATACTCTTGTAAGATAATTTTAAAAGATTACTTACCAATCTAAAGATGGGCAAAGAAAATGAATAGGCTGTTCACAGACAAAAATGATCCAAATGGCTTTCGAATATATGAAAAGATACTTTACCTCTTTTTAAATAACAGAAATGCAATTAAATAATAGAACAATGCTAATTCCACTACTAAATTGGCAAATAAAAATTCTGATACTAGATTGTGCTTCAAATCTGGTATCTCATATCTCATATTGCTGGGAAGAATGTAAATTTGTATAACCCTTTGAAGGACAATTTAACCATGCACTTACTATTTGATCTAGCAATTCCATCTCTAGAAATGTATCTGAAAAAGATGAGACTCATATACAAGGATGCCATGAGAACATTCTAGAACAAGTTATTCAGTCTGGCAAGAGAGGGTACACAAAAGACTTTCAACGAGGAGTCATCACTGGAAGAGTAAATCATCTGACACTTTCTTAGCTAAGATAAAAGAAATTCTCCACTCAGCCAATGTCTGATGTGGTATGTGTACATATGTATGGATGGTTGAAAAGATCTAACTGCAACAAAAACTATTGCTTGCTGAGTTCTAAAGCTGGAGAGAGATATCAAGGTTTCTTCTGGGACCAACATTAATTTTTACATGAATTCCCCTCCAAAAATTGCCTGTATTTCCCTCCCAATGAGTAACTTGCTCATAATTCCACACTTCTATTTTCTGATGAAGCACATGTCAGACCTGCTCCTGAGACCAGCTCCATATTTTGCAGGGCCCACTGTAAAATGGAAGTGCAGTGCCCCTTGTTGAGGAGCAATTAAGAATTCTATGGTGGCAATAGCAGAATGTTAAACCAAACATGTGGCCCTTGTGACCAAGAGGTCCTGTGTGACCCCACAGGTCACAGGCCCATGAGGCCATCCCTGCTAATTGTAGTCCAGCTCTACCAAACTACTTTTGTAGTTCCTTTAAGTAAGCCAAGCTTTTCCACACATCATTCTGCACAAGCTGTTGCTTCTTTTTTTATTTATTTTTTAAAAAGATTTTATTTATTTATTAATGAGAAACACAGAGAGGAGAGAAAGAGAGAGGCAGAGACACAGGCAGAGGGAGAAGCAGGCTCCATGCAGGGAGCCCGACGTGGGACTCGATCTCGGGTCTTCAGGATCAGGCCCTGGGCCGAAGGCGGCACTACACCACTGAGCCAGGGATCCTTGGGTGGCTCAGCGGTTTGGCGCCTGCCTTTGGCCCAGGGCGTGATCCTGGAGACCCGAGATCGAGTTCCACGTCGGGCTCCCTGCATGGAGCCTGCTTCTCCCTCTGCCTGTGTCTCTGCCTCTCTCTCTCTCTCTGTCTGTCATGAATAAATAAATAAAATCTTAAAAAAAACAATAAAAGCTTTATAAAAAAATAAATAAGTAAACCACTGAGTCACCCGGGCTGCCCTGTTGCTTCTTCTTCTTCTTTTTTTTTTTTTAAGTTTTATTTATTTATTTATGAGAGACACACAGAGAGAGGCAGAGACACAGGCAGAGGGAGAAGCAGGCTCTCTGCAGGGAGTCTGATGTGGGACTCCATCCTGGATCCTGGGATCAGGCCCTGAGCCGAAGCAGACGCTCAACCACTGAGCCACCCAGGCATCCCACAAGCTGTTACTTCTATCAGAATGTTCTTCTGCAGACCCTTTTTCATTATCCTCAAAGCGCCTAGTCATATTTCAAAACCTCCCTGAGATGTTACTGCCCTGAAGCATCCTTCGCCCCATTCCCCCTTCCTTCAGAGTCGGCCCTGTATACTTTATTGGCTCCCTCTGCACACCTGTCCAAGGTTCTGTCTCCTGCTTGTCTGTGTGCCCAGCACCCCCTCCCCTTACACAATGTCAATCACTAACAGTTATCGGGCACTTACCATATAGCAAGTATTGTGTTAGGAACATGCCATAAGTAACTCACCCCCACATCAACCTAAGGAAGAAGCTGCAGTTATTCTCATTTACCAAAGGAGTTTCAGGGAGATAAAAATGTGTCCAAGCCACACATCTAGGGGTACATATACTAGTGAAAGTGGGTTGAGTTTAATATCTTCGTGCATAATTAAGTCTTACCAGTAGCCTAAGCCATATGAAGCCCACACTTGAAATAGCTTTGTACAAACAAATTTATGGAGAGACTGTCTAACCAGGTCACTGAAGGTCTCCCTTAAAAACTGCAGGAGTACTTTGAATATTAAAGAGGGTGTCCTCTTACCGCCCTTCCCCCCCCCCACAATGCTAATTTTCATCAATGATGGTGAGGCCTCAGAGTGGACCCTTTGAGTTTCCTGTCTTTTACGTAAACATTTGCCCTCTTTAGGCATTCTCTTTAAGATGCAAATATTCTCCAGAGTTAAGGCATTAAACTTATTCCCATTAAACTCTGTAATGCGTATGAGTTTATCACAGACTTCTCTACTCCAGCCTTAAGTAGAAGAGAGAAATATGAGGCTAAATTTAATTACATGATGTGGTGAAAGGTGGTTGGTTGCCCATCAGTGTCTTAGCGATTTTTGTCATGTGGTTCACTGGCTACTTGCATGAGGTGTGCGTGTGTTGGGGGGGCGGTTGTTTTTGAAAATGAAGATTTGTGACCTTGAACTCAGATCCACTTAGTCTGAATCTCTGGGAATGGATCCTGCATTTGAACAAGAGCCCCTGGAGATTCAGATGCACACAGTGACCTTCAAAATGAACAGCTTTAAATGTCAATATAAACTCCAGATAGAATGACATGAAAATCTCTGGCACTATAGGTTGTGTTCTCATCACTACTTCTATACTGGTCTGAAAATTATGGGCTGGAATCCCCCAACATTGCATGGTAACAGCAGAGGGAATATTGGAGTGGGGGAGAAAATGGAATCAAAAGAAAGTATCTAGGGACTGGTACCTCAAAACAGTCTTCCCTGTCACTGGTGCTGGGCCTGCTAAGGCTTCACAGAGTAACTGTAGATGATTTTACCTGCCTTTCAGGAAGTCAGTCCTTTGGGAGAGCATGAGCAACAACTGCCGTGAGAAGGCTCTGCTATCTAAGACTCGTCCATTCACTTAGTCAAGGACCATGGCTTGAGCCATTGCCAGCTAGGCACTGTGCTAACTACTGGAGCTGTAGGGTGAGCAGGCGTTTCTCATAAAGCTTACAGATTGGGTGGAGGTGAGTTAGCTTCTGAGGAAATTATAGGTTCATAGTGATAATTGTTTTCAATACTTCAGTGAAGTCAGGGAATAAGTTGTTTTATCAATGATAAAAATGGAAAGCTCTGCTATAGTATTTCAGCTTTCCTGTATGGGGAGGGGATAGTTAAAGTGAGGAAATCCTCAGCGCTGTTAGGGCGTGAGATACTTTGTGTGCAGTGAAAGGGGCTGGCCAAACAGTGGGTAAGGGGCATCATGGCACAAGTAAGGATATGTCAGCAGCAGAACAAATGGTTTGCTCATCATCAGGAATTAAGTTATTTTAATGGTGCAGTTCTCAGAATGTAGCAGCCTTATTTTCCACTCTCCACCCCTCCCCGTCTTTGTGTCTGAATCTGTGCTTGCTGGCCTGTGTAATTTGGGTAAAAGAGGAAGTTGGATTAGGTAATCGTGAAGGCCCTTGCAGGGGCTTTGTTCTTCCAGAAAAGAGAGTTCCTCTGCTGCCTTTAGCCTGGAAATGGAATGGAGCAGGAAACAGTCTGAAATGTGTCTCAGATCAGTCTAGACAGGTATTATCTACACAAAGCACATCCACAGCAGAGCCGGTTACAGGTGTGGCGTCGTGCCCTCCTGGGCAGGAACCACAAAGAAATGGGACGATGGCCTCAGGCCTCCAGGACTCCACGAGTGTGGCTGAGGACACTGCACAGACCATGTAGTCAGAGGCAGCAACAAGATGTAGCTGGCTGAGGCTGTTTTACCCTCCTCCTCTTGGCCAGAGTGGATTTCCAGGGAGGAGGTAGGCACAGCCTTGTGTCATCTTCCTGCCCAGTCTTGAAAAAAATTCCATGAGCCATGAAGGTGAAAGGACTGGTCAGCAAAGGTACAAGAGAGATTAACATGGGGTGTTCAGGGTGTGTGTGTGTGTGTGTGTGTGTGTGTGTGTGTGTAGGTGGGGGATGAAAAGAAGGGCCTGGCAGGGGCAGAGTGCCTACGGGGAGCAGAGGTCAGTGAAGGCATTTTGACCTACCACTCAAGGTATTACTGTCCTGGCAACAGGCGCTCATAGAGTCCAGCTTCATGCCAGTATAAAATAAATTCTCTTTGAGAAATCTCTGATGTGCTAGCAACATGAGCCGCTGACAGTCTGTGTCATTGATTAAGCTCTGATCGTTACCCATCAACTGGGATGATGGTATGGCTGAAATGGATAAGAAAGCTGAGGAAGCCAGGCAGGATGAATGTTGGAATACAAGGCTCGTACCCTCCCCAAAGAAGAGCAGAGTCATCCAGAAACAAGACCCACATTTCCCTCATAATTGATTTTTATTTGTTTTTAAAGATTTTATTTATTTATTCATGAGAGACACAGAGAGAGAGAGAGGCAGAGACACAGGCAGAGGGAGAAGCAGGTTCCATGCAGAAAGCCTGATGTGGGACTCGATCCCAGGACCCCAGGATCATGCCCTGAGCCAAAGGCAGGGTGGGGTTGGACAGAAAAAAAATGGACTCAAATTAACCTTCATAAACTAAATGGATATGGAGAAAGGCCTGTGTAATGCAAATGTTAACTGGTTGTTATGTTACTAGCATGCGCAGCTACCATTTGCAGGTCAGAGATGATGGTTTTTCACCCTGCGGTAAGGTTCTCTTTTTGTCCTTGGGAAGACCAGTGTGGACAACTTATGAGAGAAGTATCTCTGAAATAGAAAGACAGGCCATGTTTTCAAGGCTGTAGCCTCAAGCCCTCTGCTGGACTAGCAAAACTGAGCTCAGAACTCAGCCATGCAAATCTTTCACCCACAGAAAGGGATGGAACTGCATGAAGCATGGACAGGACCCTGGAGGTCCAGAAAGGGATAGACTCAATCTGTACATGTTATTGTCATAAAGTGCATACTGTTGATTACAAACCACTGTGAACATATATATTTTTTAAAATTTTGTTTCAAAGGGATTGTTTTTTTCTCTCATTGTCTTGTCATGTACAAACTAGTTTTTATAGCTATCAACATTAGGATTAACTCAACCATGCCAGCATCACTGGTATGATATATATTTAATTAAAGCACACTTTCCCTTACCGTATACTCATAATGACGATTAAAGCCATTATTTTAAATGCTTGTGACTCTTTCCTAAAGCCAAAGTTTCTATTGAAATATGTATTGACACACCACTAAGTACAAGGTTGTGTACATGGTTGTGTACACATGCTACTTTCCTAGGGATTCAAAAACAGGTTTTTGGTTTTGAATAGCAATTAGTAACATAGTGCTATTTCAGGTATTAATGATTAAAGTTAATAACATTTTGTACAATTTCCACATAGTCTATTCATTAAGTAATCTTTTTATAGTTACATCAGGCCTGAACCCGTCCATTCAGAAAGGTTCAAATTATAGAAACAATACTGTTCTATATGAGTGACCGATTATGCTTTCTTTGGCCTACATTCTTTATTCTGCGGTGAAGTTGAGGCTTATAAGTCAAAACAAAGGAACTAACTTACTATCCACCAGTTTATACAGAATCTATGACTTTTTTTTTAATCTATGAGTTTTTTAAACTAAGATCTGTTAAAAAGAAATCTGTTTGAACAGATGACCGTGTACAATACCATGTGGTGAAAATGAATTCAGACTTACTAAACGACAAACTTGTTAAATCCTCTCAGTGTCTATTTATCAGCACAATACACACAGGAGAACTGTTGATGGCATATTGAATAGATTTTAATGAATAAATTGCTCTGGAAACCAAAAAAAAGAAAAAAGAAAAAAAAAGAAAGGGATAGAAGGCAACAGGGGCACACAACTTCAGAACACTGTGATTTGGAGGGAACCTCCTTTGTGACATTTTGACAAAATGGTAAGGAACTTACATTTTTCCTGCTCATTCATCAATTGGGTAGAATTGACTGGTCCCTTAATTGATCATGCAACTATAAAAGTAGGAATAGGAAACATAATAGTTTGCCAAAACCCCTGCTTTAATGTCACGTATTTTTTACTGTGCTTTTAAAATGATTGTTACTGGGCACCTGGGGGCTCAGTGGTTGAGCATCTGCCTTCAGCTCAGGTTGTGATCCTGGGGTCCTGGGGTCGAGTCCTACATCAGGTTCCCCACAGGGAAGCTGCTTATCCCTCTGCCTGTGTCTCTGCCTCTCTCTCTGTGTCTCTCATGAATAAATAAATAAAATCTTAAAAAAAAAAGATTGTTACTAATGCAGAATCTTGGGCATTAAGATCTTCAAAGCTACCTCCCTGCAGATAACATGTGGCAAAAGAGTACAGGAGCTCTTTCTCTTGACCTTTGCAGAGCTCCTTAGAGCACACCATTTCCCCTGCTACCTTTATGCTTGTTGGAGGATAGGCTCATACGCTGCCTTGTTGCATAAGAGAGTGGCATAATGACACTGTCAAATGAGCAAGTGTCACACCAGGTGGCTGGTGATAATTCTTGTCTTAGACTTTTGGCTCTCTGGGTATCTGTCATGAGGAATATCATGTTCAGGAGGATTTATTCACTAGGTATCTGTTTCTTGGGCTCATAGTAATTGAGATCCGAAGTAATCATTCAAAGTCACAGGTTTATCCAGTAGGTCCTATGCTTTCTGACATGACTTAAGAATAAAGGTCAGGTCAAAGGCATCCGAACTGGAAAGAAGGAAGGAAAATTATCTCTGTTCGCAGATAATGTGATCTTATATGTAAAAAGCCCTAAAGACTCCTCAAACAAACAAACCCAACCCACAACTGTTAGAATTAATAAACAAATTTGATAAAGTTGCAGGATACAAAAACAACATACAAAGGTCAGTTGAATTTCTATACACTAATAGTGAACTATCTAAAAAGTAAATTAAGAAAAAACTCCAGGGGCACCTGGGTGGCTCAGTGGTTGAGCATCTGCCTCTGGCTCGGGTTGTGATTCCAGGGTCCTGGGATGGAGCCCCACATTGGGCTATCTGCTGGGAGCCTGCTTCTCCCTCTGTCTCTGTCTCTGCCTCTCTCTCTGTTTTTCATGAATAAATAAAATCTTAAAAAAAAGCAGACACAAATAAATGGAAAGACATCTCATGTTCACAGATTAGAAGAATTAATATTGTTAAAATGTCCATACTACCCAAAGTGATCTTCTAGACTCAATGCAATTTTTTTAAGTTTTATTTTTAAGGTATCTTTACACTCAATATGGGGCTCGAACTCATGACCCCAAGATCAAGTCTCATACTCTTCTGACTAACCCAGCCAAGTGCCCCTCAATGCAGTCTTAATAAAAATCCCAAGGATGGAGCACCTACTGTGGCTTAGTTGGTTAAGCATCTGCCTTGAGCACAGGTCACAATCCCATGGGATTGAGCCCCGTGTTGGGTTCCCTGCTCAGTGGAGAGCCTGCCCTTCCCTCTCCCTCTGTGCTTGCTCTCTCTTTCCCTCAAGTAAACAAATAAAATATATTTTTTAAAGATTTTATTTATTTATTCATGAGAGACCCAGAGAGAGAGAGGCAGAGACACAGGCAGAGGGAGAAACAGGCTCCCTGCAGGGAGCTCGATGCGGGACTCGATCCTGGGACCTGGGGATCATGCCCTGAGCCAAAGGCAGACACTCAATGGCTGAGCCACCCAGGCATACCCAAATAAAATCTTAAAAAAAAAAAAAAAAAAAAAAAAAAAAACAAGGACATTTTAAAAACAGAAACAGAAAAAACAATCAGAAAATTCATATGGAACCACAAAAGACCCTGAGTAGCCAAAACAATTTTGAGAAAGAAGAACAAAGCTGGAGGTATCACACAGTTTGATTTCAAGCTATATTACAAAGCTATAGTAGTCAAAACAGCATGATACTGGCACAGAAACAGACACACAGACCAATGGGACAGAAGAGAGAACCTAGAAACTCCTGCATGTATGGTCAACTCATCTTTGACCAGGACACTCAGAACACATGATGAGGGGAAGGACGGTGTTGGGAAAACTGGATCTCCACACGCAAAAGAATGAAACTGGACCCTTATCTGTCACTATATACAAAAAGTAACTCAAAAAGGATTAAAGATTTGAATGTAAGATCTGAAATCATAAAACTCCTAGAAGAAAACATAGAGGAAAAACCTCTTGACGTTGATCTGGGCAGTGCTTTTTTGGATATGACACCAGAAGCAAGCATAGGCAACAAAAGTAAAAATATACTAGTAAGACTACATCAAATTAGAAAAGTCTGTCCAGCCACGGAAACAATCAACAGAGTGAAAGGGCAACCTACAAAATGGGAGAAAATATTTGCAAACTATATATAAATTATACCTCAATAAAGGTGGGAAAAATTAAAAAATAATAAAGTACAAAAAAATTGTTTTAAAAAGATAGGCAAGGGATCCATTAACTATTTCATTCTATTTTTAAAGCAGCTTTATGCAAGTATAATTTACATAAAATTGTTTCATTGTTGGTGTACACTTCAATAATTTTTAGCATATCTAAAGTTGTGTAACCATTACTATGATCCAGTTCTAGAGCATGTCCATCATTCTGAAAAGTTCCCTCATGTCCATTTTTTAAGAAAAAGATTTATTTATTTATTTGAGAGAGCGTGCGAGAGAACAAGCAAGCATGCGTGCATGAGCAGCAGAGGTGCAGAGGAAGAGGGAGAGGAAGAGAATCCCAGGCAGACTCCTCGCTGAGTGTAGAGCCTGACATGGGGCTGAGATCCTGACTTGAGCTGAAACCAGCTCAGCCGGCTGAGCCATCCCCAGGTATCCCCTTCATGGCTTTTTCAGCTACACCCTCTCCCACCTCCAGACTTAGAGAACCACTGTTGTTTTTTTGTATCTATAAATTTGCCCCCTTTTTTTGGACATATCATATAAATGGAATAATTCTTTTTTAAAAAAGATTTTATTTATTTATTTACTTATTTATTTAATGGTAAAAAAATTTAAATTTAGATTTATAGCAGGCTGGACTCAATTTAGATGATCCCAATTTTGTTGGCAACATCCAAAGCATCATAGTCAGGAGCCAGTCGAACATATGCTTTCTTCTCTCCATCAGGCCTGATCAAGTGTTGACCTTGGCCACATCAATGTCATAGAGCTTCTTCACAGCCTGTTTGATCTGGTGCTTATTGGCCTTGACATCCACAATGAACACAGTGTGTTGTTGTCTTCTATTTTCTTCATGGCTGACTCGGTAGTCAGGGGGAACTTGATGATGGCATAGTGATCCTTGGGAGTGTTTTTCCTGGGGGTGTTCTTTCGAGGATATTTGGGCTGCCTTCAGAGACACAGGGTCTTGGGTAGTCGGAATGTAGGTGACATATGGATTTTCTTTTGTTGTGACTGTGCACGCCTTTCAGCACCGCTTTCTTAGCTTCCAAAGCCTTTGCTTTGGCTTCGGCTTTGGGAGGGGCAGGGGCTTCCTTCTTCACCTTCAGCGCCATCTTCATGACAAGGAAAATTTTTATTTATTTATTCACAAGAGACACACAAAGAGAGAAGCAGAGACACAGGCAGAGGGAGAAGCAGTCTCCATGCAGGGAGCCTGATGTGGGACTCGATCCTGGGACTCCAGGATCACGCCCTGAGTTGAAGGCAGATGCTCAATCACTGAGCCACCAGGCATCCCATAAATGGAATAACTCAATATGTAGTCCTTTGGGTTTAGCTTCTTTTACTTAGCATAATATTGAGTTTCTTTTAAGTTGTAGCATCTACCAGTTGTCCTTTCTTTTTGTTGTTGAATAGTATTCTACTGTATGTATGGATGTACCATAATTTGTTTTATCCATTCCCTGGTTGACAGGGACTTGGATTGTTTCTAGTTTTTGGAATACAGGATTTTTTGGGACATGTGTTTTCATTTCTCAGAGGTAGATTCCCAGTTGTGTAATTACTGGGTTGTATGGTAAGGATATGTTTAATATTTTAAGAAATTGCCCAACTATTTTCTAAACTGGCTGTACCATTTTACATTCTCATCAGCAGTGTAAGAGGGTTCCATTTTTTTCACATCCTCATGGACACTTAGTATTGTCTATCTTCTTTTGTTACAGCCATCACACTGGGTGTGTCGTAGTATCTCATTGTGGTCTTTGTGCTTCTCTAATGACTAATGATGTTGAGCATCCTTGCATGTGCTTATTAGTCATTTGTATATTTTCTTTGCTGAAATGTCTATTCAAGTCTTTTGCCTATTGGATTACTTGTCATCCTTTTATTGAATATGTGTGTGTGTGTTTATTTGTATACACACACATACATATATATATTCCTGGATATGAGTCCCTTATAAGATATATGATATACAAATATTTTCTCCCAATATATGGTGTGTAATGATGTATTTTGAAGTAAAAGAGTTTTTAATTTTGATGAAATTCAATTTTCTAATTTTTACTTTTATGGATCATGCTTAATGGAAAGGACAAGTGATATAACTCTGCATAACCCAAAGTCATAATCATCTCCTGTGTTTTCCTCTAGAAGTTTATTATTGTTACATTTATTTACATTTAGGTCTGTGATCTTTTTTTTTTTTTGAGAGAGAGAGAGAGAGAATGAGAGAGCGAGCATGAGCAGAGGGGAGAGGGAGTTGCAGAGGGAGAGAGAGAGAGAGAGAATCCCAAGCAGGTTCCACCTCCAGTGCAAAGCCTGATGTGGGGTTCAGTCACATGACCCCAACATCATGACCTGAGCTGAAATCAGGAGTCCAATGCTCAGCCAATTGAGCCATCCAGGTGCCCCCTGTGATCCATTTTGAGTTAATTTTTGAGTGTGGTACAAGGTAAGTTTCAAAGTTCAGAATTTTTGCATATGGATATACAATTGCCCTAGAACCATTTATTGAAAAGACTCTCCTTTGTTGAATTATCTTGGTACCTTTACCAATAATCAGTTAACATAAATTTATTTCTGGATTCTTGATTCTGATAGATCTATACAGACTATCCCTCTATATGACAGGGTGCCAGTATTGCACTGTTTTGATTATTGTGGTTTCTTAGTTCTAAAATCAGGGAATATAAGTCCTCCAACTTTGCTGATCTTTGTCAAAATTATTTTGGCTGTTCTAATTCCACCGCATTTCCATATAAATTTTAGGATCACCTTATCAATTTCTACAAAAATCCTTCTGGGGGGATCCTTGGGTGGCACAGCGGTTTAGCGCCTGCCTTTGGCCCAGAGCGCGATCCTGGAGACCTGGGATCGAATCCCACGTCGGGCTCCCGCTGCATGGAGCCTGCTTCTCCATCTGCCTATGTCTCTGCCTCTCTCTCTCTCTCTGTGACTATCATAAATAAATAAAAAAAATTAAAAAAAAATCCTTCTGGGATTTTGCTGGGGATTCTGTTGTCTATAGATCAATTTGGGGAAAACTGCAACTTTGACAATACTGAGTCTCCCAATCCATAAATGTGAAATGTATCTCCAATATTTAATTTTCCTTACTTTTATTTTCAGTGTTTTATAGTTTTCTGTATACATGTCTTATTTTTATTTCTAAGTATTTTTTAGTTTAAATTCAATTTAGTTAATATATGGTGTATTATTAATTTCAGGGGTAGAATTTGGTGATTCATCAATTGCAAATAACACCCAGTGCTCATTACATCAAGTGCCCTCCTTAATGCCCATCATCCAGTTACCCCATCCCCACATCCTGTTTGTTTCGAGTTAAGAGTTATTGATACTATTTTGAATAGAACTGTTTTCTTAATTTTATTTTTGAATTGTTGCTCATATATAGAAATATAAGTGATTTTTGTATATTGATTTACATCTTGTGACTTTGCTAACGTTGTTTATTAGTGGTAGTGGTTTGTCTGCTGAATCCTTGGGATTTACTACATACAGGATCTTGTTATCTGTGAATGAAGACAGTTTTACTTTTTTCCCAATATGTATGTTTTAATGTTTTTTCTTCATTGCCCTGCTTAGAACCTCCTGTATGTTGTTGGATAGATGTAGCAAGAGTCATGTCTTAAATTTCCCCTGATATTAGGAAAGTAATAATAATGACAATAATTTTGTAACTATTTTTTAAATCCTTAAAAAAATTTGTAACTATTAAGTAAAATATTCACTGTGGGTCTTTGTTTTGTAGATGCCCTTTATTCCTAATTTCTGAGAGTTTTTTTTTTTTATCATGAATAGATGTTGTATTTTACCAAATGTATTTCCTGCCTCTGTTGAGATGATCATGTAGTTTCTTCTTTTATATTATTAACAGTGTATTATAATGATTGGCTTTCAGGTGTTAAGCTATCCTTGCATTAGTAGGATAAATTCCAGTTAGTCATGGGATATAGTCCTTTTCATATGTTGCTCATTTTTCTTGGTAATATTTTGTTAAGGATTTTTGCATTTATGTTTTTGAAAGACATTGGTCTTGGGTTTTATTTTCTTGTGATGTCTTTGTCTGGTTTTGGTATCAGGGTAATACTGAGTTTCTACTGACTGCTTTTTTCTGTGTTAGAATATACTGTCCTATCTTTGCATGTTTCATGGCTTTTTGTTGAAAACTTGAAAATTTAGATAATATGTAGTAAATGCTTTGTGTGTGTGTGTGTGTGTTAACTGAATTCTAGTCATCCCTCCACCAACAAGTTGTTGCTGCTGCTTGGTTATTTGTTAGTTTAGTAACTTGTCTGAGATAAATCTGTGAAATCTGTCTCCCCTGAAGTATGTGGACACAGATATTTCCATTCAGTTTTCTTTAAATTTTCCTTCTTTCTTCCTTCCTTTTTTGTGTGAGAGTGTTTGTGAGTACCCCAGTTGGGTGGGGAGAGGAGCAGAGACAGAGGGCAAGAGAATCTTAAGCAGGCTCCATGCCCTGTGCGGAGCCCAATGCAGGACTCAATCTCATACCCCACAATCATGACCTGAGCTGAAATCAAGAATCTGATGCTTAACTGACGGAGCCACCCAGGTACCCCTCTTTAAATTTTTTAAAGCTCGGCTTCCTAGGGGGTCACTTCTATGTCTGCATAGCCTCATGTCAGCTAATGATTGGACAGAGATTGTGGTTGAATACCTTGAGCCAGTAAAACTTCCATCCTCTGACAATGTATCTGTGTGTGGGTAGGGGAACCCATTCAAGTTTCAGCCATGTTCGGTCTGCCCTGATACTTACTTTGTGCTGGGCCCTTTCATGTCTTCTCTGTGCATGCTGGGAGCATATGGATGGAGAGTGGGTCCTGCCTTGTCTCCACTGCACATGCCTGCAGCCTCAGCCAGACAGGTGTTTGTCCCAACCTCAATTCCATTCTCAAACTAGTAGAGCAGTGGGCCTTCTCCACTCATCTGCTACTAAGAGTTACTTCCATTGTTAACACTGCTGGGCATAGGTGTTTTCCACTGCTCCAAATCCAGTAAGTCCCCTTGGACAGTGGCTGAGAAAATGCCAGTTCTCACAGCCTGCTCTAGCAGAGCTCCATGACATCAGAGCTGGATGGGGGAACTGGAGCAAGTCCAGCCAAGGATGTCAAACACACTCATTGTTAGTACCCTAAATGGAGAGCTTTTTCCATTATAAATGCTTCTCAAATTTTTTGATGCCTTTAGTTGATATCTGGAGCACTAAAATGGTTGCTTGTCTGTATTATCTATTTTATCTATCTATCTATCTATCTATCTATCCATCATCTATATTTTTTTGTATTATCCATCTTTATAGTTGCTTTTGAGGGAGATTTTCCAGCCTCTTTATTCAGTCACAGTTAAGTCTTACCTCCCATTTCATTCTATTTTTAATGGGGGGAAATCTAGTTTTCAAATCAAAATCCTATTGATTTTGATTTGATTATCAATCTCTTAGTTGCGAAGGGTGGAAGCCTCCAAGAAAGGAACTGAGAATCTTAGATATCTGGGTTAAGGAAAAAGACACAGACTGATCCAGGACATTAGCATAGATGAAGTAACATGAAAAAAGGAGAAGAGCTTGATTCAGACCCAACTTTACTCTCTGCTCTGCCTGCAGCAGCATGGATAGTGGATAAGTCCATAGAAAAATGGAGGCTTTATAAGCTAAGGAAGAAACCATAGGAAAAAGATAGTTTTCTTTTTTATTGTGATTTAAGAAATAACAAAGTTTGCCATTTCTTTCTTTCTTTTTTAAAGATCTTATTTGTTTATTTGAGAGAGAGAGAGAGAGAGAGAGCATTGGGAGGGTAGAGGGGCAGAGGGAGAGGGAGAAGCAGGCTCCCCACTGAGCAGGGAGCTCAATGGGGGCTCGATCCCAGGACCCCAGATCATGGTTGAAGTTGGAGGGAGACTGTAGCCGTTTGAGCCACCCAGGTGCCCCCTGAATTTGCCATTTCTAAGGGTGCAGTTCAGTAGTGTTAAGTATGTTCACATTGTTGTGAAACAGATTTCCAGAACTTTTTCATCTTGCAAAACTGAGACTCAGAACTCATTAAACAATTCCTCCTTCCCTCCTGACCCTGAGACCATTTTTGGTAAATAAAAATTCAGAACTTCTCTATGTCAGAACTTCACAAGTAAAAGGGAAAACCATAAATTGGAAGATAGAACCCATTTGCAACAAATTACACATGAAATGCTTTTATATGTAGCAAAGGAAAATACTCAAAGGTGGCCAAAAAAATTGAAGAGACAATCCATCAGAGAAACAGGGACTAATGAACTCATGAAACAATATTTAGCCTTGTTAGTAATCAAATAAATGTATATTACAATATTAATTTTGCTTCTAAGATTACCCAAACATTTTCAGTGATGTGCTAAGCACCAGGAGTTGCCCCTTCAGTGAGATGGGTGGGCTCAGACCTACTGTTGGAAATGTAATGCAATACAACCACTATTGTTTTATTTGGCAGTATGTTTCAAAACCTTAAAATGTTCATACTTTTCACCCATTAATGTCACTTTCTGAATGTTTAAGCACCCAGAAAGGGAAAATAAAAGAGGTAGAAGGCAATTAGCCAAAAAATGGTGGCTATCTTGAGATTTCAAAGTGGCTATCTTGAGATTTGATATTTTCAAAATATCAAAATATTAAAGATTTTCAACAATGAGTATGTAATTTTCAGTAACGAGTTTATATTGCTCTTATAATCAAAAGTAAAGCCTTAAAAAGGAAAATTTTATAAAATAGTATAAACAGCATACATAAATCTTTTTTAAAGTTTAAATATCCAGGCATTATTCAACTAATTAATTTCACTTAGTATTTGTGAAACTGAAATAAACTGTGCCAGAATTTTATCTTGGAAGTCAAAGTCTGGATATTTTTTTGCAGACAGACTTTCATATTTAGTAAAATTGAATTTTAACCTAATTTTGACACTTGCGGTTTTAGGAAGCTGAAATATGGCACTTTGGGTACACAATGGATTTAGTACTTCTGTAAGGTGTTCTGTGAACCTAATTCCCATTTATTATTTTGACACTTTGGGGGAAAATGAAATGTAACTTCCAAACAACATTCATATGCTTGGAAAAGCCCTTCTTGAATATAAGAATTCTGAGAAAACTGCATTTTAAAAATTATTTTGCAGATTTTTTTATAGAGATCTTTTAAGTCATCTGTATATCCAACAAGGGGTTTGAACTCATAGTCTCAAGGTCAAGAGTCACATGCTCCACTAACTAGCCAGCCAGGCGCCCCTTTTTCAAGTATTTTTTAAACTTCATATTCTCTTGAAAAATTTTATGTTACCTGGTATGAAAAACATCACGAGAGAACACAGTCCTATATTTACATTGATATTTCTGTTGCCATTGCACTTAAAGAGTTCAAAATGCCTATTGGGTTGACCTACCTGATTAGCAGTACGGGGAAGTGAATGAAGGTTGCAAAAGTTGGATTTGGGTCATGTCCACCGGCAAGATAGCACACACAGTGCATAAACTATGAGAACCCCTGTATCCTAGGTATATGGACTATTGAGAGAGGGAACCCGAGCTGATGCTCTCAGTAGTGGGGGGCTCTCCCTAAATGCAGACTGTGCCCTGAAGGTGGAGAGGCTGCCTCAGCTCTGGTTTGACCCAAGGACCCTGGCAGAAAATCTGATCTGACCTGACATGTGATTGTTACCAAGTCTCAGCCAAGAATGTGCTCTGCTGGAAAGGGCATTCATCACTCCTACCATTAGGAGTGCAGTTAGACATGAGCATTTGAGGGCCTTCTGTGCCAGCAGGGATAAAATGAACAGATAAACTCCTCACGTACCAATTCAAACCCAATTTATGGGAGTGAAGAGCAGCATGAGAACCTAATGAATTGGCTTTAAATATTCAGATTAGTTGGGAACTGACTCGATCTGGTCCCATGGAGCCTAGAGTGGCCAAGGAATTGTGAGGCACCCATTCATTTGAGAAGCGAAGAGAATAACAAAGCCCCAAAGGTCTTTAAGAGAAACAATTAAAGGACATCCAATAAAAAAAAAAAAAAAAAACACATGCCCAGGGCACCTGGGTGGCTCAGTGGTTGAGCGTCTGCCTTTGGCTCAGGTCATGATCCCTGGGTCCTGGGATTGGGTCTCCCTGCATGGAGCCTGCTTCTCCCTCTGCCTATGTCTCTGCCTCTCTCTCTGGCTCTCATGAATAAACAAAATCTAAAAAAAAAAAAAAAATACATTTCCAACTCTGCTCTCTGGATGGATAAAGGGAGGATCTTGTTTTTCCTTTTCTAGCTTCAGAAAAAAGAGATAACTTACGCATACTTTCTTAAGTGCTATATTACTTTACCTGGAATGATACTAAACATTTTTAGGTCTTCATTTTTAATCACAAACTCATGTATTTTTTAATGCTATTGAAAAGGCACAAATGTATGCCCTCCTTTTTCTCTTCAACACCTTAAACCACAGAAAATTCAGAACAGTGTCCTGGCCTCATTGAATTTAATCCCAAGGTCTGTTTCTGACTGTCATCTATTCCTGCTCCCCAAATTTAAGATTAAAACAGAAGCTCTGGGCAGCCCTGATGGCTCAGCGGTTTAGTGCCACCTTCAGCCCAGGGCGTGATCCTGGAGACCCAGGATCGAGTCCCACGCCAGGCTCTCTGCATGGAGCCTGTTTCTCCCTCTGCCTGTGTCTCTGCCTCTCTCTCTTTCTCTCTCTCTGTCTCTCATGAATAAATAAATAAAATCTTTAAAAAATAAATAAATAAAACAGAAACTCTATGGCTGCAGGTTAAGGAGATGAACAATAAAATATATATAGGTATATCCACTATAAATTATATGTATATTTTAATCCTCTGGTCCTTACATTTATTTTACTAGAAGATGAAAGCTAGACTGGGAGGGGGTCCATCTTTCAGACGGTTTGTCAGGAACAAAAGCAAGTTTCATAATGAGTGACAACTTTTCCATTTAAGAACTCCCAGGCAACAATTCTTTCATGACCATATATGTCTGTCTACTGCATTGGGATGTTGGTTCCCTTTGTCTTTATCCTATCCTGCTGCTGTGTGATAACTTTATTTTTTATCATCACACCTTCCTCTTATCTGCTCTCTTAATGTTCTCTACTTTTATTTGGAAAGAGCCTCTATGAAGAGGATCCATCTTTAAATAAAACCAGCTGATACCCACAGTCATCAAGGGGTGGTAATTTTTTGCATCCGGCTGCGTTTCATAGGTATGTTCCCAATGGGACAGTCATTATTTTAGAGTCTCTCGGCTTTCAATGCCTTTCTTCTCATATGAAGAGGAAACTGAGAAACAGATCACATCAACCGTATACTTCTTGATATTTAATGACTTTAGGTGATGACTTTTTCATCTTGTGAAAAATTTCATTCCATCCAGGTATGGTGATGCACACACTGCTCTATGTAAGCACAGTCTGCTTTTGAGGATTGTACTGCCCAGCACAGAGTGAGTGTATCCAGTTATGTCCCCTTCAAAGTCACTCACTCAGAGATGCTAATTTTAGCCACCTCTGTGAGTGTCCTAAGAAGTTTCTCTCCAAGCTGTCAGTTTCCAGGTATGGCACATACTTTTCCGGAGAGACAAAGTAGTTCCAGAGAAAATACTCCTGGCTTTTTGTTTATCTTCTGTCTTGGATTTGGACAGAGTTCAATAAAAGAAATGCCCACATTACAAATTCTACTTTGGTATGTAACAAGAGCAATTCTTGACAATTTGACGGATTTGTGGCGTTTTTTTTTTCTAAGGTTTTCTTGTGTTCTTCCTCTCTTCTCTTCTTACTACTGTAGTCAAAAATAGGAAGAGAGAGAATGTGTGTGTGAGTGTGTGTGTGTGTGTGTGTGTGTGAGAGAGAGAGAGAGAGAGACAGGGTGGGAGGGGAGGGTGTGGGGAGGACCGCTAGGGGTGGAGGGAGGAGGGGGGATCCTGCTTGCTGTGGCTTCTGCATTTCTCAGAGAACTTCAGAGAACAACTGTAATACCAGCTCTAAACGAACAGCATAGTGCCTCTTTTTTTCACCTCCCCTTCACCCCCACCACCCCCTGCACAGGTTTCCTATGCCTGGTACTCTTGGTCTGAGAACTGCCGGTGTTACTCCGGCCCCAGAGACTTTATCAGACAGCAAGATTCTGCTTTTCTAGGAGGCAAGCCACTAAAGCTGAGGGCCTGCACAATCTTGCAGATCAGCGCTCTGTGTCCCAGGCCTCGGGGACAGCTCGTCTGTGTTTCGTCAGCTCGCTGGAGCTGCATTTCACCAGGTCCCTTTGCCAGGGCCTCCCTGGCGGCGTCAACAAGTGTCACACCTACTGCAGAAACAGCCCTCAAGTTTCATCACAGTGATGCTAAAAAATATTCTCCAGCTTCAGCAATGACCTAGTTCATTCAAGGGCAGGGAAAAAATCTCTTCTTCCAGAACGTCCCTGGGCATAGAATTTTCCCTCTTAGGAAGATAGGAGCTTTTCTGGAAACAGACCCAACTGTGCTTTGACCTGAACGTGGATAAGACCCTGAACCCTGTAACTCCTCTGAATGCCCAGTCCCAGGAGCAGGGACACCCAATCAATACTTCCCAACACAGCCCGGGGAGCCCACAGCCGAGCCAGCCCTCCTATCACGTCTTTTGGACGAAAAATACTGAAAAGTAAGTATCCAGACTTTGGTTTTTACATAAGGAATGGCTGTGCTTTAAATATGTAGTTGTTTGCATTTTCTGCAATAAGGAACAGAGCAGATGGTTTCCTGATGATACAGAACAGGACGGAACAAGTAGGGGCCATCTGGCACATTTGACTCTATAGGCTTTAAAGTAGCCAAATTATCATTTGTAGTTTAGGTCCATTCAGACCCTTTGGGGAAATGATTATTTTTCATGTCTGTTTATTTGGGCCCAGCAGTAATTAAAATAGACACTTTCTATCTCAGCAATTAAAACACACACACAGGATGACTCGAAGGAGTGATCTGCAAAGGTTTTGCAAAGTAACATGAAAAATTGGAGTGATCATTCTGGTAACTCAGACCCCAGATCCTTTTGTCTGAAATATTTTAGTATTTTAGTCAAAAGTTATTGCTTAGATTATATGAATGATTGAAAATCCCCACTTTCTGGATGGACACAGCAGTATCTTGTCTGACACCCGGAATGCAAATTGCTGAAAAGCTATCAGGCATTTCAAAATGGCTGATGGAGACATTCATCAAGTCATTAAATAGATTTGCTTTCCTCTCCTTTCCCCCTCCCCCTTTTTTTTTTAAATTGAGGTAAGAATGCTTGAGATCTAACCTCTCGAATTTTAAAGTGTATAATGCAGTTTCGTTAACCATAGGCAGGATGTTGTACTCAAGTTGTTAAATAGATTCTTTAAAAATTTAAGGTGAGAAGTCAATCAAAAAAATCCATCGATAAAATGGCCCCACTGTCACATTGCATTTTGATGAACACATTCAAACTTTAAAACCACTGATTAAGGGTGTCAGTTACAGACATCTGGCAATCATTTAAAAATAGATAAAAGCAAGAGCAGCATTTAGAACTGCTTCTGCTCTAATATTTCCCTTCCCCGTTCTTTTCCTTAAGTATAGTTATCCTTAATTTTGGAAGCTTAAGTGACCAGGAACAGTAAGAGATGTTTTGTTTTGTTTTGTTTTGTTTGTTTAACAGCATGCCAGCCAGCTAAGAGTAAATTGAAAGAACTTCTTTGCTGTGAGACTTATGTACCAAAATCCAGGATGTTGTTCTGAATCAACAAATTGACAAATCCTGTATCAACAGGCACTGATGGTCCATTAGCACATTCAGATCTTGGAAATCAGGATTTAAAACAAATTGAAACAGATTTGCTGCCAAATGTCATCGTCCTTTTGAAGTTTTTGCAAAACACTCACTTTCTGGGGAAGGCTTTTAGGTCATGTGGATTCTTGTGTCTGTCACAGGCAAAAATCTCCCTGTCCCAATCTAATTTGTTTTTAAGGCCCCCATGCACACCTACATGTAGATATCAGTCTATGCAAGGAGGAAGCAGTGGACATTCTAATGTGGGTAGAGGTAGTGGGGGGCCGGGGGTGCTGAGGAGTAAAGCACAGGCTCTGGAGTCAGATTTCCAGTCAAATTCTGACTCTAGCACAGTTTTTCAGCCTGTTTGAAATCCAATGTTCTCATCTGTGAAATGAAGATAGCAACATCCACTCTGACCGGAGTGATGGGGACATGAGTAAATATACCTAAAGTATATGTCACATCCTAGCTTCTCCCCAAAGGCCAGTTCTTCTCCTTGGTTAATTTAAAAACTTCTCTCTCTCTTTTTTGCTAAAACTTCTGAATGCTTTTACAATAGAAACTATTAAAGTGGTGGAAGTTAACACATTTTTGACATCAATACAATGATTAAACCAAAATAACGTAGAAAATTAGATTTTTTGGGTGCCTGAGTGGCTCAGTTGGTTAAGCATCTGCCTTCAGGTCAGGCCATAATCTCAGGGTCCTGGGATTGAGTCCCACCTCCAGCTCCCTGCTCAGCAGAGAGCCTGCTTCTCCCTTAACACCTCTCCACACTCATGTACTCTCTCTCTCTCTCTCACGCATAAATAAAAATCTTAAAAAAAAAAAAAAAGAAAATTAGATTTTTTGAGGAAACTTCTGTACTTAAAAATAAAGTGTTTGAGAGCAAAACAAAACAAAACAAAGATTATATTTTAGAATGTGCCTGCAATAAATGAGAAAAACTATTTTTTGTTTGAAGATGGTTGATGGTATATTTATTACCTGTACAGGTAGGGATTTATCAACATCATATGATACTTTTTAGTATATATCAGTGTCATATTTAAATATGAGTTCTCATAATCCATAAGAATGGAAAGTAAAGGTATAAATCTATACATATGAAGTGATATCTCTGTGATTATTATGAAAATTAAGGCACAGGTCCAGTCTTCCCTCAAAGTTTCTAGGGGCACCTTGCACTGATTCCCTTTTTGCTTGGACAGAGGCCTAGTGGAGTGAGGACATGTGAGAACACTCTGAAATGGGCTAGCCATGGGGGGCTCAGCGGAGACAGCAGCTAGATGGACATTTCAAGAGCCGTGGCTGGAATTTCAAGGTCAGTGATGAAAGTACATTATGAACAGGGTGCTTCCTCGTTCTGGAGTGAGGACAAGTCAGGCACAGAGGGATGGAGCAGACAAGAGTCACAAGTAGCCCTCATTGGACAGGTCCAAAGAATGCTAGCCACATCTTTATTATTGCACTGTCTTGACTGAGCTATGGCACAGCTTCTGCCCAGGCACATCAGAGTAGCTTGATAAATCCTTTGCTTGAGCTACTGACAGGTTCACAAGGAAACCTGTTGTTCTTTTCTGCCAAAAAGGAAATCTAGACATTCAGAAATGTAAAGGAACTTGGGAGACAGTAAGCATGTCATCTTAGGGTTGGTAAAAATAAAAGAATAAATGCCCAACCTGCAAGAGAGGAAAAAGACCCACAACTCACCTCTATCTTCACTTGGTCTTCAATCCTGCTCTTGGATAACCAGGTTCATTTGCTCCTCAGTCAGTAGTTAGAGATTTTTCTTCTAGTCCAGTGGTTCTCAAACTTTAAAGCTCAACAGAATCAGAAAGCTTGTTGAAGGGTTCCCTGGGTGGCGCAGCGGTTTGGCGCCTGCCTTTGGCCCAGGGCGCGATCCTGGAGACACGGGATCGAATCCCACATTGGGCTCCCGGTGCATGGAGCCTGCTTCTCCCTCTGCCTGTGTCTCTGCCTCTCTCTCTCTCTCTCTCTGTGACTATCATAAATAAAAAAAAAATTAAAAAAAAAAAAAAAAAAGAAAGCTTGTTGAAATACAGGCTCCTGGGTCCCACCCCTAGAGTTTCTGCCTCTGAAGGTCCGGAGAATTTGCATTTCAGACAAGTCCTCAGGTGATGCGGATGGATGGTGTGGTCCAGGGACCACACCTGAGGGTCACTGCTTTAGCTGTTTCTTGGGCCTGTAATTTCTGGGGAAACCCTATTTGCGTTGATCCTTTCAATCACTAAACTTGCCTACTTTTCAAAAGATGTGTGGCAGGCCCAGTCACAATATGCTAGAACTGGGGAGAGCACAAAAGATAAACCCAGGAGTCGTCTTGCAGGCAAACATCTCACCGTGGAGTATGTCTGTGGGGGACACTGAGTGTAGGCAGCGCACACGGAGGTGAGTGGTCCACCATTTGGGGAGGAGTCTCTTTTCCCCCCCCACCCTGAGGCTCTCAGAGGAGGCTTCAAGGACAATTTAGCCCTTGAGCTGGGGTTTGAAAACTAGTGGGACTTGAATGGAAGAACCAGATGGAAGATGGTCTTTCTGTGTAAAGGAAAAAACACGGAGCAAAACAAAACACGAAGGGCAGCTTGGAGAAGGCGTGTCCCACACGGAGTTGTGGAGTGGAGGGCCAGGGGTGGGAATTTCAGGCGCCCTGGGCCAGGGAGGACCAATCTGGACCAATCAGGGCCCAGGAAGCAGGAAGGCTAGGGTCGCGCCCATCCTTGAGGTCCAGGCTGGAGTGATGATGGGAGAGGAATGTGGGGAATGCAGTTAGGATGACTGGGAAACTTGGCCAGTCAAGGAGGTCTGGGGTATTTTTTTTTAAGATTTTATTTATTTATTCACGAGAGACACACACAGAGAGAGAGAGAGACAGAGAGACAGAGAGACAGAGACACAGGCAGAGGGAGGAGCAGGCTCCATGCAGGGAGACCGATGCGGGACTTGATCCTGGGACCCCAGGATCACGCCCTGAGCTGAAGGCAGGCGCTAAACCACTGAGCCACCCAGGAAGCCCCAGACCTGCTTTAAACTGCAGCCCAAACAAGTTTAAAAAAAATCTCCGGGGATCCCTGGGTGACGCAGTGGTTTGGTGCCTGCCTTTGGCCCAGGGCGTGATCCTGGAGACCCGGGATCGAATCCCACGTCAGGCTCCCGGTGCATGGAGCCTGCTTCTCCCTCTGCCTGTGTCTCTGCCTCTCTCTCTCTCTCTCTGTGACTATCATAAATAAGTAAAGAAAAAAATATTTAAAAAATAAATAAATAAATAAAAGATGAAGAGCGAGTCAAAAAAAAAAAAAATCTCCTGCAGAAGGGTCCTGTGTGTGACTGCAGTGAACGCATGGATACAGTGCTACTCCCCTGCTTTCCTTGGGGGTGGTGCTCCTTATCCCTTAGGCACACTTTACTAAAAACAGCTTGATAATGAATGATAAAAATAATTCTTCAGAAAACAAGGCAAGTGGAGGCAAAACCACAACATTTTCTCCCAAGGCCCTCTGACTGGCTGGGAGAAGGATGGTGGATGAAGGTGGCCGAGGTGACACTGGCACTCTCCGTAGCAGCCCCCTCTCCCGTCCCAGGCTGGGAGGGGACAGAAGGGAGGAGAACTTTCCCCAGGTGCTCCCCTGTCTACAGATGCCTGACATTGCACACATTTTGGTCCAATTTAAAATAGACATTCTCAAAATAAATAAATAAATAAACAAATCATAAAAAATAAAATAAAATTTTTTAAAAAATAGACATTCTCTCCAAAGAGGGACCCAGGGAGCCTAGGAGAAAGCAGAGGACAAGAGGAGGAACGAGAGAGGATTTCTTCACAACACAGTGAGGACTGTGATGACACATACCTCCATGGGACACAGCCTTTGGCCCACCATGTTCAACCTCCAACCAAAGTGATGTTAGCCAGGTAATCCATGGCAGTTGGTCTCATTAACAGTACAGTCCTGCTCTGTATGTTGATAGCATCATGATCTTTCCTTTCTACCCTGTCTTTGCTTGGAGAGAAGACAAGGATAAGCCCAGTAGAGGAATATGTCCTCTCAACATAGTAAGTTGAAAATTAGAATCAAGAATTATGGACTCTGCCATTCATAAGCTGTAGGACCTTGGAAAAGTCACTTAAGCTGCCAGTTTCAGGGGCATTTTTCTTTTTTCTTTTCTTTTTAAAAAGATTTTATTTATTTACTCATGAGAAACACACACACACACACACACACACGAGAGACAGAGGGGCAGAGACACAGGCAGAGGGAGAAGCAGGCTCCATGCAGGGAGCCCAATGTGGGACTCAATCCCAGGACCCTAGGATCATGACCTGAGCTGAAGGCAGACGCTCAACCACTGAGCCACCCCAACGTCCCAATCACTGTTTTTAAAAGGCTTCCCACTTCCCTTCCTTAGATACTTGGGCCTCCATCCAGAGACAACCATGGTACCAGTGTCTTGAGAGTTTTTAGAATCATTGTGTGTATGGATAAGCATATCAGAATATTCTTCTTGTTTTGCCTATACAAGTGATAGCTGCTCTCCACTCTTCTATATTTTATTTCGCTGAACAATATATCTTGGAGATTATTTCATATCAGTACATACAGAAATTCCTTATTCATTTTTAATGCCCATTGCTGTTAAAAATAGAAAATCCGGGACACCTGGGTGGCTCAGCGGTTGAGCGTCTGCCTTTGGCCCAGGGCATGATCCTGGAGACCCTGGATCAAGTCCCACATCGGGCTCCCTGGATGGGGCCTGCTTCTTCCTCTGCCTCTCTCTCTCTGTGTGTGTCTCTCATGAATAAATAAATAAAATCTTAAAAAAAATAAAATAAAATAAAAAATTAAAATAGAAAATCCATTCAGCAGATAAACTGTAACCATCTTCTTACCTGTGGAGATTTTGGTTGCTTCCAGTCTTTTGCTATCACAAGTAAGACTGCAATGACTGCAATATGTGCTTATGACATGTTTGTCTCCTTGCTTCTATTTCAGAAATTAGCTTTATTGGGGCACCTGGGTGGCTCAGTGGTTGAACATCTGCCTTTGGCTCAGGTTGCGATCCTGGGGTCCTGGGATCGAGTCCTGCATCGGGCTCCCCTCAGGGAGCCTGCTTCTCCCTCTGCCTGTCTCTCTGCTTCTCTCTCTGTGTGTGTCTCTCTCATGAATAAGTAAATAAAATCATTAAAAAATTAACTTTATTAAGACATATATTGCATTTTGTATAATTCACCTTTTCCTTTTTTCTCTCCCATCCCGCAATTATAATTCACCTCTTCTAAGTGTTCAATTCAATGATGTTTGAAATAATTTTATCAAGTCCTACAACCATCATCATAGATCAGTTTTAGAACATTTTCGTCACCCCAAAAAGATCCCTCACGGACATTTATTGTTATTATTATTACTATTTTTTTAAAGTAGGCTCCACATCCAGCGTTGAGCTCAACACAGGGTCCCATCTCATGACCCCAAGATCAAGACCTGAGTAGAGATCAAGAGTTGGGTGCTTAACTGACAGAGTCACTCAGGTGCTCCCATGCACATTTATTATTAATCAGTGTTCTCCCACTGCCTCCATCTCCAGCAACCACTAATCTACTTTTGGTCTTTATAACTTCCTTTGGATATCTCATATAAACAGAATCTTACAGTATGTGGTCTCTTGTGTCTGGCTTCTTTCACTGGAATTTTTTTGGAGTTCACCCATATTGTACTGTGTATCCAAGCTTTTTCCTTTTTATTTCTCCATAGTATTCTATGGTGTGGCTATACCCCATTTGTCTATCTGTTCACTAGGTTTTTCCAGGGGGCATTTAGATTGTTTCCAATGGAAATTTAGGTTATTTCCAATTTTAGGTTATTATGAATAATCCTGTTAATATTTGTGTGCAAGTCTTTGTGTGAGTATTTGTTTTCATTTCTCGTGGTGAGATACTTTTGGTAAATTCATGCTTATCTTTTTTGGAAACTGCCAAACTATCTTCCAAAGTGTCTGTACTGTTTTACATTCCCTCCAGCCATGCTTGAGGATTTTTCTCCATATCCTTGCCCACACTTGGTTGCCTATCATGTTGTAACCACTCCAGTAATTGTGAAATGCTATCTCATTCATTATGATATTAATTTGAATTTCCATAATGACTAATGATAGTGAGCATCTTTTCATGGGCTTATTTTCTTGCCTCTGTTTCTCACATACAACCCAAAAGTCACACCCAAGAAAGAAAACAATGCTTGAGCTCCAACAAACCAGGATGCAATATCAACACTGTCACTTGCAGGCAGTGAGGAATTAAGTTTGTTACGTCAACGCTTTTAAAGTTACCTTAAAGTGTCAAGTCATTATGTATCAAATGGGAAAGAACACCTGCCTTAGTAGTTTTGCTGTGAAGATTCAATGTGATGATGTCTACGAAGTGTCCAGCCTGGGGGCTGACACATAGAAGGTACAAAAGCATTGTAATTGTTTCTCTCTCCCCACCTGGTTTGCCTCCTCCTCACCCACTTCCCCAAATTCCCAGATCTCAAATTCCCAGACCCCATCTTTGGGGAGCGTATGCTTCCCTAACTAACATGGGATAGTAGATGTGACATCCAAATCTGTAGTAACTCAGATACCAATTGCCATTTGGATTAGGTTGAGTAATCAGAACTAATCCCTCCTGTCCCCAGTGAGAAAGCACGGTGACAGCTGGCTTTCCTGCCAGCTCCAGAGGCGCTGGTTAGCTATTATTTGCATGTGGGATGAGAGTATTTCCCTGACCCTGTCAGTTGACAGCAACTTTCCTGCTGACAGAAGCCAAGCCACCGAGTTATTGGGGCAGATTGGCCAAAATAAAACTTGGCATCCATCGAGGGCTCTAATGATTCAAATAATTCTATAACCTCCTATCTCTTTTCTAATTTGAGAGGAAGATGTTTTGGTGATTTTACTGATATTAAACCCAAAGCTCCTGGGCAGCCTGGGTGGCTCAGCGGTTTAGCGCCGCCTTCAGCCCAGGGCCTGATCCTGGAGACCCAGGATGGAGTCCCACGTCGGGCTCCCTGCATGGAGCCTGCTTCTCCCTCTGCCTGTGTCTCTGCCTCTCTCTCTCTCTCTCTCTCTCTCTCTCCCTCTCTGTGTCTCTCATGAATAAATAAATAAAATCTTTAAAAAAACAAAACAAAAAAACCCAAAGCTCCTGATAGCTAACACTTACAGAGTTCTTACTCTACCATTTAGAAGAGCTTTATACATACTTAATTTTCCTAACAACGAAATGAAGTAGATACTGCTATTATCATAGTTTTACAGATGAAGAACCTTTGACAGAGCAAAGGTGAGCTAGTAAGTGGCAGAGCTAAGACTTGAACTCAGGAATCGGGCCCTTCATCACCATATCCTTCTGCTATTCTGTTAAATGCCCTGCCCATTTGGAGTATCTATCAAAATAGAATATGTGAATGCTCTTTTATCCAGCAATTTCATTTCTTGATATTTAGTCTGGAGAACCACTTATGTGCCCAAGGAAGCATGTAGAAGGATGTAGTTTTATTGGAGACACATTTGTAAGTGTAAAAAACTCCAGCCTAGCTCAATGTCATCAACACAAGAACACACAGATTAAGCCTGGTATTGCCATGCTAGGCAATATTGATATCATTGAGTAGCATTTAAAAAATGATGTAGCCTTTTATGGATTGGATTGGCAATCCATAACAAGCCAACGGTTATTACTAAGTAAGATAAGCCAACTGCCTGGGAAGTATACACAATTTAATGCCATGCATGCCACAAAATTATATATAAACACACACATATGAGATACACATAAATGGATATAAATTATATAGATATAACAAAATATAAATGTTATGTAAATGTACACATATTTAGATGCTGATATACATACATGGATAGAAAAATGCCTGAAAGTACAGCAAATCTTTCCTCTTTTTTAAAAAAATATTTTATTTATTTATTCATGAGAGACACACAGAGAGGCAGAGACACAGGCAGAGGGAGAAGCAGATTCCATGCAGGGAGCCCTACATGGGACTGGGTCTCCATGCAGGGAGCCTGACGTGGGACTCGATCCTGGGTCTCCAGGATCACGCCCTGGGCTGAAGGTGGTGCTAAACTGCTGAGCCACCTGGGCTGCCCCACAAATCCTTCCTCTTGAGAAGGTTTTGAGATGGAGAGATAGGCATGAGGGAAACTTTGCCTTTATATGTGTTTTTACAAATACATGTAACCTATGCATTTAGAATCTGTATAATTAAAGGCAAGCCAATTTTTTTTTTAAAAAAGGAAATGACTTGTTCTGGACCCCACAGCTAAAAAAAAAACAAAATAAAGTCATGCAAATCTTGTGCTCTTTCCAGTTAGCATGTTACCTCTCCATGTCTGTGAACACCACCAGAGCCCCCTCTGCTCATATCAGTAATTCAATATTGGTTGTCCACGTTTAGCGGAGAATGATAAATCTGTCTCCAAGGAGTCTAACCTTCAGAAAAGCCACGAAACATGAACCACAGCCTGACTTAACTGTCCTCTCTCCTTTATAGTCAGCACAGCCGTGGCTGGGACAGGCAGTGACTGAACCGTCTCTATGAGTCAAATAGCATGTTTGTAAGTGTTGTAACCTGTGGGACTTCACCGTCAGGAAGCAGTCACCTGGGGAGGAGTCAGAGATGACACATAAGGTTCCCAGTGTCACCCTAACTTTTCTTCTTGGCAGTTTGATATGTCCTTTCTTCCCTTTCTATCCATAGCGGTGGATCCTGGGAATGGGGATGGCAGGAGTCATGTCTTGAAATTACTATTACAGCTGAATGTTCCATGAAGAGAGATTTTTAGACATCTATTGGTGTATTGCTTAAAAAAAATTATTGTGGTAACCCACAGCAGGAAAGGAAATTGATGAAACCAAGTGACGTCTTTCCTTTAAGCCTACTGATTACCACCTCGAAGACCAATTATGTGGCAGGTTCTCCTTAGGCCATTTATGTAAGGATTATTCTAATCCTTAGAACATTAGCATCATCTCCTTTTACAGATGAAGAACTTTGACCAGGTAAGTGGCAGAGACAGATGTAGATATGTCCCTTGCAAGTGACAAAGCCTGGGTTCCGTCCTCAGTCCTGTGATGTTTCCCCGATCAGGAGAATTTTCCAGATTCTAGAGCCCTTCCCCCCACTCCCCCCCCCATCATCTGAGTAAGTGTCCTAGGGATGTGGAGAGCCAAGGCAGTCATTCTTGTGCCCCGACAGCTGCTCCCAAGAAGGGTTGAAGAATGGTGTAAAAAGGAGTGAATACTGACCCATGATGCAGCACAAATGGACCTTGGAAACGTCGTGCTAAGAGAAAGAAGCCAGTCACAAAGGACCGCGTAGCGTTTGATCCTGTTGATCTGAATAGTCCAGGATAGGCAAATCCACAGAAACAGAAAGTGGATTAGTGGTTGCGTGGGGCTGTGTGTGTAGGTTTGGGCGAAGGGACAGAAAGATGAGAACTTGAAAGCTAAGGAGTGTGGGATTCTTTTTGGGGAAATGAGACTATTCTAAAATTGATTGCGGTGATGGTCACACAACTCTGAATATATTGAAAGCCACTGAATTGTACACTGTAAATGAATGAATTATATGGCATGTGAATTCTATCTCACTAAAGCTGTTAAAAAATGTTGCATATCGGGGATCCCTGGGTGGCGCAGTGGTTTGGCGCCTGCCTTTGGCCCAGGGCGCGATCCTGGAGACCGGGGATCGAATCCCACGTCAGGCTCCCTGCATGGAGCCTGCTTCTCCCTCTGCCTGGGTCTCTGCCCCTCTCTCTCTCTGTGACTATCATAAATAAATAAAGAAAAAAAAATGTTGCATATCTCTCAGCCTTGCTGCCAGTCAGATGGGCTAATGTTTTCAATCAAAGCTGCATTTAAAAAAATAATTAGTGCTAACATTTATCGGGCACCTACTTTTGTGCCAGGTGCTGTACGAAGTGCTTTGCAAGCAATAACTCGTTTAATCTTTATAACAACCTAGGAAGTATAGACCACTGTTTTGCCTTCATTTTACAGATGAGGAAGCTGAGGCACGGAGGGGCCGTGATACGCTTATTGACAATGCTGGTAGGGAGTGCCGCCAGCGTGTGAACCCAGGGTATCCGGCTCTGGATCTCCTAGCACCGGTGCCATGCTGCTGCTCAAAAACAATAAAGGGATGTGTTGTAACTAAGAGTTCTGACTCCTACTCCCTGCTTTTCTTGGGTTGTAAAACCTACCTATGTGCCGTGTCTGACCAATATGCCAACTGGGGTATAAAATACGTAAAATTGCATGGTTCTCATCTTTGGAAAATTTACCAGATCAGTAATAAATACTCCAAATATCTTTATTTGGAGGATGATTCTAAATCTCACTCTGTCTCTTTCTCTTGCCTTTCTTCCTTCCTTTTTCTTTTTCTTTCCTTTTCTTCTTTTTTTGTCTTTCTTTCTTTCTTTCTTTCTTTCTTTCTTTCTTTCTTTCTTTCTTTCTTTCTTTTTGTCTTTCTTTTCCTTTCCTGCTTTCTTCTTCTCCTTCTCTTTCTTTTTCTTCTTTCTTTCTTCCTTTTCTTTCCTTTTCTTTTTCTTCTTTTTCTCTTTCTTTCTTTCTTTTCTCTTTTATTTCCTTCTTTCTTCCTTTCCTTTCCTTTCCTTTCCTTTCCTTTCCTTTTCCTTTCCTTTCCTTTCCTTTCCTTTCCTTTCCTTTCCTTTCCTTTCCTTTCCTTTCCTTTCCTCTGTCTTTCTGAAGCTGTACTTTGATATGTTTGCCAACCCTTGTTCTATATTTTATATTGAGTTAAAACAGTAGATGAGGTCACAAATACAACTTGCATTTTCAGTTCTGAAATACAGTAAAAAATTTAAAACTGGACTTAGAGTCCATTCTTACTGCCTTTTGCTTACATTTAGCCCCAACAATGTTTGTTCAATAATACTGAGAAATATCAACTTTTATCTCAAGTCAGTTCCATAGCTCTAGCTCTCATCACCTGCTCAGACCTCTGAAATGGATGAGCAAATACTGACATTAACCAAAGATGCTGCTTCTTTCGGTGTGTATTTTCGGCGGGGGGGGGGGGGGGGAGGCACAGTACGTGGGGGGTGGAGAACATTTCTTCAGCAGTGAAAGGACAGCACGTTGCCATTCATTTTTCTTGGCTTCTGAGCACTGTGGGACCCACACTCATTCTGGCTTAGTCATCTATTCATACAGTAATTCAGCCACACACACCAAGTCTTCTGTAAACTTCCTTGTGCAAAGTGGCTACCATAAAAGTTGCCCTTTGGAGTTATTTGTCTTTGAGATTTCTTTCAACCTAGTTGAGATAGTTTTTCCATTAGACATTTCTGTGACTGCTAAGTAAATAATGCAGGTCAAGTCTGGCCTTTTTATACTGATTGGAACCATCAACCACAAATGTACTTATTATGTAATCTGGGGTGCAGGTGTCTGTTTGACATCTTGCCAACAGAATTTCTTGCTGTTCTGTGCAACTAACTTACTATCTAGACTAAGAGGTGCTTATGATCTTTTAAATATAATACCTATTAATCAGGAACCCTGTGGGGGCCAATCTCTACAGGTTACATTTAAAATGTCCTAAAACTGGGGCACCTGGGTGGCTCAGTTGGTTAAGCAGCTGACTCTGGGTTTCGGCTGAGGTCATGATCTCAAAGTCGTGAGATCAATAAGTGGGGAGTCTGCTTGGGATTCTCTTTCCCTCTCCCTCCAGCTCTTGTGCGTGGGCTTTCTTTCTCTCTCTTTCAAATAAATAAATAAACAAATCTTAACAAATAAATAAATCCAGTAAAAAGCCCTGTAACCTAAAATCACCGGAAATGCAATTCAAGTCTTGATTAAGGGGTGTCGAGAGGATCCAATCAACAACTGTAGAACAAAACTTCTTAACATCCTCTTTTCCGTTTCTCTGGCTCAATCTTCTTTGCCCCAGTTCCCTGCAGCCCTGTGGGCTTCTCTCCCTGCCCTTGTGCTCTGTATCAGACCTAAGCACTTACCTTCCTCTTTGATGCAAACCTATTATTTCTTCAGCTGTACAGCTCTCTCTCCCCGTTCTGTATGTTAGCTGAACCTCAGGTCAAAGCACAAAGTTGCTTTCTACACATTCTCCTGAAGAAAGGAAGGAGGTACATTCTCCTAAATTAATTGTTTTTACCCCCATACTCAGAGAGCTTGGGTGTTTCACTAAGCAGAAGTTGGGAGTGCTTTTTTGTTTTCAAGGACTAACCTTATTTCTAAACAGAACACCTTAAGATTAAGGAAATGCCCTGGGAACACCAAAAGCTGAAGGAAAGGCCTCAAAGGGGAGGAAGCACTAGTGGCCATTGGTGAGCAGAATGTTCTCAGGGCCGTGTCCACCGGGCAGGGCCAGCCTCAGGGTCCCACAGTGTGAGCCTCGCACAGGGCCCCATGCCCATAAGGGCCCCAGCACTCAGTTTATGGCTCTTTTGTTGCTATCTCAAATAGCTCGATCATTTTTGAACAAGGAACCCCTCATTTTCATCTTGAACCAGGCCCTGCACATTGGAGGAATTGGTTCTAAATAGTTAAGGTCCACCCATATGGAGTGGGGTTTCCCCTTTGATGATACAGTTGTGACTATTAAGATACAGCCTAGAGCTTGGATCGCTCTTGCTTTTGGATGCTCAGCATCCCCAGAATCACTGTTTGCATGTCGAAGTGTGCCTCACCCCATCCATGCTAAATGTATCCCACTGTGGGGTGTGCTTTCCCTTTCCTGAGCTTTGAGCATATGGGAACTGCTCACCAACATCCAGAGGAATGGGAGCCTCCAGTTTGGATAGAGCAAAATGTTATTTACAAGCGTGGGGCTCTCCAAAGGATCATTTTGGCAGAGTGGTGCTAGCCTGTATCTGGAGGAAAGAGAGGATAGGGTCCTCTGGGTTCAGACAGACCTGGCTTCTTAGGGCTGTGTGGGTTGTGCACTGCGCAACTCCGGGGACACCTTGCATGCTAGCAGTGTCAGCCTACACAGCCATGAAGGGCGCCCCAGGGCAGCAGCCACTTGGGCTGTGTGACCTTGATCAACTTGTCGAATCTCTCTGAGATTCCACATGGGTAAGGTGTAGGAGGTGTTAATAACCATTCAGGGAATTTAAAAGAAATGAAATGAAATAACACACCTGGTGACTAATCAAGTGTTAAAAGCCTTCCAGTATCAATGAATACAGGCTTGCTCAAAACTGCCAGCCCATCCCCCACCCTCCTGGAGGCGCTCGTCTGGGGCTCGGAGGGAGCAGTACTTTCCCAATTTCAAAATACCTCCCACCTGGAGATTCCTTTGCATTTAATCAACTCTTTCTTTGGACGCAAGCATGGCTTGCACCCTTTTTGAGTGCAATGAGAAGACTTTAAGGACAGAAAGAAAGAGAAAAGAGAGATGGTAAATGGTGTCAGCTCAAGCCGTGCTCTCTGTCTGGGGACAAGCTGCCTTGCAACCCACTGGGGTGCATGCTTCTGTACTGGGGCTGCCCTCCCTGGGGAAACTTGGCAGTGTCTGCGGATATTTTTGATTGCCACGACTTGGGGGAGGGCTGCGGCGTCTGGTGGGTGGAAGCCAGATGCTGCTAAGCATGCGACAGTGCACAGCACAGCCCCCACGACAAAGCATCTGGTCCCAGTGCCGGGCGTTGCAGCAGGTGAAAAAACCTGCCCGCGGGCTTCTTGCAACCTGCCCACCTGCCCACCTGCCCACCTGCTGAGGGCCACCGCCCAGCCTTCTGCAAGCCAGGGACCACGCTGCGCTCCTTCTCTTCCCAAGAGCCACCACCAGCACTCCCGGGAAAGTCAGAGGAATCCCCCAACAAATGGTGATGTCAGGGATTTTTGTTTTTCAGATTCACGTGGCATGAAAGGATGACAGACTTGGGAGGGCCCCAGAGGCGCACACTTTGTTTTTTATCTACGTTACTTTCCCAGAAGGTTCCTGAGAAGTCAGACGCCGTGCTTCGCTGCATAATATCTGGTAACCCTCAGTGGCTAATGACCCTCTGCAATCTCCCTGGGGCCCAGGGTTTTAGGCTCACAAAGGCATTATTAAAAACATCATGGCCTGGCTAGCGTGGTCTGAGTGATCAGTGGAACAACTAAATCCTCTATGATTTTTTTTTTTTCCCCAATCTGGAGAATTTCTTCGAGTAGCTTCCTGGGCATATTTTTATGATCCTTTTCACTTCACATTGTGGTTCTTGGTTAGGCGATTCCCACACTGGTTGTTTTTTCAAATAATACACTCTTAATTTCCTGTGTACGTAGGAATGGGATGATTAACTTTACTTCAGATGACTTGATGAAATCTTTCTTCACTCTTTCCCTGACATCCCCAAACTGGCTAAATGCATCTCCCACTGCTTACCTTCTTCAGGCATGCTAGTCAACAGTAAAGAGGGCAAAACCAAGGCTGAGGATGCCCAATGGAGAGAAGCAGGAGACTGGAACTCCCCCTGGACTGGAGAGTAAATAGCCCAGATGTGGCCCCCAAATAGGTATCCCCAGTAGTAAGGAGGATTTATTATTAAAAGGAAATAGTAGAAGCAAAATAGTAGGGTAGGGAAGTAGTATCTTGTACCTTGTGGGTTGTTTTCTTTCTTGGATTATGTCTCTTTCTTCAAAGACAGAGGCACCGGTGGTCTTCCCTGAGGGTACCTAGAAAACTCTTCTCCCCTGAGCTCACTTTTTCTAGGGAAGAGGAAAGGAGCCAGCTTCTGAAATGGCCACGATTCCTTAGCCAAAGTCGTAATAAAATCTCTTCTCTGGTCTGGGTGCTGGAGTGTATGACTGTGCGCTTAGCTCCTTTGAGGCCAGAGCCAATCCCCCATCTTTCTCGGTGTTTGTCCATCATTGAACCTTCAGAGGAGGGACAGGCACAAGTCTACCACTGAGCCTTCATACTGGGGCCCCCATGTCTCCTCAGGAAGCCCCAGTGTTGGGACATACACTAAACTTGCCTACCAGTCCCCACACCCATTAGCCGGATGCTTGTGAAACATTCTGGAGGTGGCTCTCAATATGTGACCTGCAGGTAGGCTTCAAAAACAAGGGAGGATTTTCGGGTGAGGTTTCCAGCAAGTGGAGGGAGAAAAGAAAACCACCCACAAGGTATAAGATACCACTTCCCTGTGTAAGTCTCATTTCTGGCTGATTATTCAGATCTATACTGCACAGAAGGAAAAAACCCGTCAGCCATTAAGAAACTGCGGGCATCAACCAGCCCTGATCGGTGTGAATAAGAAAACTGGGGTCCAAGCGATTAGAATGAGTTCCCCGTACCTTAGGTACCATCTTAAAAAAAAAAAAACACACACACACAACTATGCACAAAAATAGGAGCAACTCGATACTTCCTGAGAAGGAATCTAGTAAAATTGACTAGATGATTTTAGGGGGATGCAAAGCTGCTAAGAACAAGCCGAAATGAATTATCAGCAGCATCCTTGATGGTTTTTCAGGGAAGCTCATTTCTGGTGGTTTAGTCATTTGCCTGGAAGGGACTCCGCCAAGCCACTGGTAAAGAAGGATGTGTCCTTGCACGCAGGCCTGTCTGCTCCTGGTTCCGCGGACTGATTAGTCAGGCCCCTGCCTAAAGAGAGAGAGGCAAGGAGTGATAGCCACAGTGGCCACCAAGCACATTGATGGAGTTAGCACAGAGGTAGCCTGGCTGGGAGGCCCCAGATCAGACAAGACATGGGGAAGGAGGCAGGGCCTCTGAGCACCCTCAGGTCCTGTCCATGGTGCAGATCTCAGAAGCGCACCCAGCACTTCCCGTAGTGATCTCTGGGGCCGCTCACCAAAAATCCTGTGATGAATTAAACAGAAACACTAGAAGGATGGATCTAGAAAGTGTTTTGTTTCTCAATATTGGACTTTTCCTCTGATCACATGGCACATTTGGGTATGTTTTCAATGAAATAGAAGCTAAGGGGAAAGCTCACTGGGACACACTGGAAACCTTCCTTCAGCTATAACACGGGGTAGAAAAATCCCAAGAGGTGATCTGGGGTTTTACCAGATGAGTCCATTGGCATCACATCTGGTTAATGATCACAAGGGCAGGATGGGCTCCTTCTGAGGGAGAAGGCGTAGGGCAGTGTCTGTGATGGCGCCAGCCAGGTATGCACAGTCCCTGCCTGGGAAACACACATCCTGGACTCCTTCATCCTTAGGAGATGGCATTTTGCTCCTCCACTTCGTTCTTCCCTCTTCTGTGCCATTACAGTTAAAGTACAATTTTCCAAAGGTCAAGCGACTTCCCTGCAAATGTGCAACGAACATTTCAATGGTTTCATTCAATCTTTAAGTAAAGAGGGAACCAGAAAGTAGGAAGTCCTGGTCAAAGAACATTTGAGGAACTATTTATTTATGGGCAATTTGATAAAAGAATGTTAGGATAAGATTGCTGATCCAGGTAAAAATACTGGTTAATGTCCTATAGGGCAATAAACCATGACTTACAGAGTTATTTTTTTCAGACGGGCAGAGATCATTTACATCTCCACTGGATAAAAATTTACCAGTTTACGTGTAGCTTCACTAAATCTGGGAATTTTAATCAGTAGTAATCTTCGAATTAAACAGAGTACATTCCCCTAGATGGACCTTTGTCCCCCTATGACACTGAAAGAAGATCCTACCCACATTTTTGCCTCATATCCATGTTTTAGATAATTTTTCTTAATAGCTCCTTGAGATTAGGGAGAGGATCTTTCATTTTGGATGCCTCACCCCCACCCCAGTATCACATCATCTTAGGCATGTAGCATGCTCATTAGTGCTTACTGAGTGATGCATTTGAATCCAGGAGAGGGCATTCCCGAACTGAGATACTTCATCATGCTCATCCCTATTGCTTATTACCCATTCTTGTTCATAGCTTTATGATTTTTTTCCTGAAAATACTTAATGCAATAAGAACATTCTTATGTCTTCATTATCAGGTCAACCCAAGCCAGAGGTAACTTGGTATAAGAATGGCCGAGCCATCGATGAGTGTGGCATTGTTTCCAGTTGTGAATTCTTCCAGAATCAGTATATTCATGTGTTACATCTCTATTGGTAAGTAAATGTGCCTCTGTGGACTGTTTAGCAAGGCCCCTGCGTTATGTCATGTGCGGGTTGATGTCGGGGAAGGCCAAATGATTGGCTCCTGTTTGCTTTTCGTACTCCCATGTTAGATGCTATGAGCAGATGTCAGCCAAGGCATCCAGCTGAACTCTGTCTGGTAACTGTTCACACTCCTCTAATTTGCTGCCATTGATGGAATTACAGCTTTATCTAGACTTTTATTCAAGGTGGTCCGGGCATTTTCCTTCATTAAATGAGCTCTTCATTTAATCTTGTTCTCTCTGGAAAGTCAAGAAACGCAACAGGGTTTTGGCACCGTCATCCAACCTTTCTTGCGTAACAACGGAAGGAAGGAGGAGTGGCTGGCCATGATCCCATAGCACACTGGTGACGGCAGAAGGCTAGAAACCATGCCTTCTGGCTTGATTTTAGGAAGTAGTATGGTCCAGTACAGTGGTTTCTATTCTTTTTTGTTTCCCCAAGAACTATTTGTTTGATGAAATCAGGAAGCTCCACATATGAAGTAGAAAATATAAGAACTGCTTTGGTTGAAAGTGGGTGGACAGTCTGCGTGCTCTTAGTCCTCTGTGCTACAGAACTGGTCAGATGGTCCTTACGGGGACTCTGAGGAGCCCCAGGTCTACAGAGCATGGTATGAAAATGACCAGTAGGCATGCGCATGTGCAATAGCCTTGGATCTGAGAATAACAGAGTAAGAATGAGGTTTGAATTCTGGCTCTACTATTTTCTGGCTGTTTGACCATAGCCAGGTATTTAATCGTTCCAAGACTGAATTTCTTTATCTGCAAAATAAAAGGATTGCTGAGAGAATTGAATAATATCATGCTTGTAAAGTTCTTGCTGTGTACTAGTTGTTCAATAAACACTAGCTTTCTCATTTTTCTATCCATTCTTTTGTATCAAAATATGACCAGAGAACTCTTTATCATGGTTGAAATTCTTGACTTAACTGACTTACAGAATATCTAACTTGATAGTCAAGATGCTCATTTATTCATTCACTATTTAATTCATTTTTTAAAGATTTTATTTATTTATTTATTTGAGAGGGAGAGAAAGTGTGCAAGTGGAGGGAAGGGTAGGGGGAGAGGGAGATGCAGAACATCTCAAGCAGACTCCACACTGAGCACAGAGCCCAATGTGGAGCTCAAACTCGCCACCCTAAGATCATGACATGAGTCAAAACCAAGAGTCAGACACTTAACCGACTGAGCCACCCAAGTGTCCCCATTTACTATTTAATTCTTTAAACAATATTCATCAAGCAGCTATTATATGGCAGTCCTGTTGCATAATGCTAGGGGTAGAGATAAACATTTTCCATGCTCTCATCAAACTTCGAGTCTAGTACAGAAGATAAATGGTGAACAAATCATGCCATTCCCTCCCCTGCTCCCCAGTATACCGGAAGCCAGCCCAGGTGCCACTTGCCACCCTCATCCATGGAGTAGACATTCCTGCCTCTTCACTCTAATTTTGTCAAGGCCTTCCCCTCCTTTCTCTTCATCCTGTTCAACTTAGAATCCATCTCTATAGTTCACAATAATTCTAGTTACGGCTCTGTCTAGCCTCGACATTCTCTTCTCTTTTGCACGGACACCTCTTTGGTGCTTATTTATTGCTTAGGATTGACAGTTCAGTAGACTGTAGGCCTCCTTGGGGTAGGAACCGTCTCTGTTTCACACTAATGCATCCCCTAGGACCTAGTAAAGTGCAACATAAATATTTACTAAGAGGATGGGTGGGTGGATGGTTTTATATGTACCATAAATATATATGATATTAATTTAGATCAACATTGGCAAACTTTTTCTAGAAAGAACCAGATAGTAAATATTTTAGGCTTTGAAGGCCAGATGATCTGTCACAACTACTCAACTCCACCATAGTAGTATAAAAGCAGCCATAGACTATATATATATATATATATTTAAGCATGGATGTGTTCCAATGAAACCATTTACAGAAACAGATAGGGGACCAGGTTTGGTCAATGGGCTATAGTTTGCTAATCCCTGGTCTAGATGGTAAGATCCTTGAGTATCTACATACTGTACTCTTGGTATGTTTTCCATTCTTGCCTTTGTCCCTCTGAGCACTCAATCCATATTCCTTGATTAATTTTAGTCTCACACTTAGCTAAAATATTATACTCACTTTTCTTAGCCAGGAGAGAGGCTTAATGAGTGTTCTTCGACTGATGGAATGCCACTTAAGAATTGAGGTTTGTTATTTACGTTATTTGCTGTTTATACAAGACCAGAAATGTAGGCACAACCAGTGTTTGTGGGGTAAGGGAGCTAAGGGATGGAGGAATGAGAAGACCATGATGAATCCCAGGGGCAGGTGGGCAGGTTAAAATGGGAAGAGAAATTTAGGAAGAGAACTTGAGCTGTGGGCGGGGCACGGAGTCCTCATTCTCATCCCAGAAGTCCAGCAGGTTTACTGTAACAACTAAAGACCCGAGTTGATGAAATGTACTCTTTCCAAACTCTTGTTTTGCCATTTTGAAAAGTAGCCTCTGGGAAAGGCATTCAGTCCTGGTACAAGGAAGATTGATGGGGCAATACGATATTAGATGCGGTTGTATTTTTCTGCTTAGGAATGTGCTAGGTACTAATGATCTTTTGAAAACTCTGACGTTTTAACACCAGTAAAGTTCTGAACCATAGCTGCCCATGAGCATCCTCCAAGATACTTTTAAAACCCTGTAATGCTTGGCCTTCGACTTTGACTAATTCAGTCTGGACCCCAGGTGATTCCAATGTAATTGCCCAAGGTGAAAAATTCTTATTTATTTATTTATTTATTTATTTATTTATTTATTTATTCATTCATTCATTCATTCATTCATTCATTTAATCTTTACACCCAACGTGGGGCTCAAACTCACAACTCTGAGATCAAGAGTTGCTTGCTTGGGGACGCCTGGGTGGCTCAGCGGTAGAGCATCTGCCTTTGGCTCAGGGTGTGGTCCCAGGATCCAGGATCAGGTCCGGCATCGGGCTCCCTGCAGGAAGCCTGCTTCTCCCTCTGCCTGTGTCTCTGCCTGTCTCTCTCTGTGTCTCTCGTGAATAAATGGATAAAATCTTTAAAAAAAAAAAAAAAAAGAGTTGATGTTCTTCCAACTGAACCAGCCAGGTGCCCCAAGATGAAAAATTCTTTACATCCTAAAACATTCACCTGCCAATGTAGTTTGACTTCTACCAGTGTGTTAAATGCTGCTTAGGCAAATGAATGGTATTTTGTGCAAATGTCCTCCAAAGATTAAAGGCTGGTTGTCAGGGGCAGCCCGGGTGGCTTCCCGGTTTAGCACCGCCTTTGGCCCAGGGCATGATCCTGGAAACCTGGGATCTAGTTCCACGTCAGGCTCCCTGCATGGAGCCTGCTTCTCCCTCTGCCTGTGTCTCTGCCTCTCTCTCTCTCTCTCTCTCTCTCTGTGTCTCTCATGAATAAAAAAATAAAATCTTAAAATAAAAAAGGCTTGTCAGTTATCATATTAGTCTCAGATTTTCTTGCCATCATCAGGACACCAGAAACCACCAGATTAACTCATAGTTCCCCAAAGAAAAGTACTTTTGTTTTTAACCTACCTGAGTTTAGTCTTTAGGTCATTAAATCTTCACTCTCAGATGTTCAAAAGCTCCTCTTCCTGTGTTTCCCAAGGATTTTTTTTTTTTCCTGTCTTCATAAACCCAATCTGCAGTTCCACTCTGGTCAAGAACTTATCAATGGACCTTCTGATTTTACCTCTTTCCTCACCTGGCATCATTCTTCTCTATCCCTGGTCCCTGGGTTCTCCTCCACATACCCCTCTAATCTTGTAACACCATGTGCTTTGAACAAGTGAGATTGCTCGAGGAGATTGATCAGGGCTGTTGTGACCTTTACATACCACAGGTCAAGTGTGCTTGGCAGGGGAGAAGTGGAAAGCCAGGAAAGCATTCCAAGGGAGGGCGACGTTAATAAAAGCATGGTTTGCACTGTAGCATGAAAACATTTTTTTTTCTTCAAAATACGTGGGGGTTGGGAGGAGGAGAAGAAAATGCAAATAGATGTTTTCTACCTCATAGAAAGTGAATTTTGAGGAGTGCGTATACATACAAGGAATTGTGGCCTTTTGTGAACACGATTTAAGGCAGCCAAACAGATAATCTGTCCAGGAACCCACACCTAGAGAGAGGCTCCTCTCCTCAGCAAGGAGGTCACGAGCAATCACATCCCACCACGATGAGAGAGCACGGATTGCGAGAGAGGTGGGAGGGAGGGGAAGCTGGAGTGAGTGGGGTTGGTCAGAAAGCCTGGATCCAAGGCAGGGGTGAGGCTGCTCCTCCTACCCCTCCTTAGCTCAGCAGTCCAGCCTGGGGTAGGCTGGAGGCGTGCCCTGCAGAGGACCTGGTGGGGGCCATGCACAGTCACCGTGAGCCCGTCTGCGCATGATGTATATGGGTTGAATAGTGTCCTCCCCAAAATTCATGTTCATCTGGACATCAGAATGTGACCTTATTTGGAATTAAGATATTTTCAGTTGTAATTATTACTGAAGGTGAGATGGTGGTGGATTGACGTGGGTTTTAATTCAATAATTGGTGTTTTTTTTTTAAAGGAGAAAATAGACACAGATGGGGACATAGCCATGTGAAGACAGGCAGAGCCACAGGGATTCAGCTACAAGCCAGGAAATGCCGAGGACTGCCCCCCAGCACTGGAAGCTAGGAAGGGGCAAGAGAAGATTCTTGTCTAGAACCTTCAGAGGGAGCAGGGCCTTGACAACCTTGATTTGGGACTTTTAGCTTCCAGAACTGTGAAAGAATAATTTTTTTTTTTTTACTACTCTCTTCATAGTAGTGTGTTATGACAGCTCTAGGAAACTAAAACATGATATACCTGAACATTTTAGGGAAAAAAGTGCTACCATTTGCCTATCTTGACTTAGGGGTGACTGACTTCTCTGATAATGTAGTACTGGTCCCAAAATACCAGCTGGATTCACCTGGGCCACCTGGGGGCATCTATGAGTCAAGGGGCAAGAAACATTTTTCCAGTTATGCCTCAAACTGGATATTGATTACTTAAGATTGTGAAGGAAAGATCAATATGAAGATTTCCTGGGTCACTTGTGTTTTGGCCCCCAGGGAACATTTGACAATGTCTGGAAATATTTTTGATTGTCACGGCTGGGAGGGGATGCTCCTGGCATCCAGTGAGGAGAGGCTAAGGGTGCTGCTAGACATTGGACATTGCCCGGGGCAATGCCCTACAACAAAGAACTATCCAGTCTAAAATGTCAGTAGTGTTGAGGCTGAGAAGCTATGTAATAAACCACCACAAAACAGAGTTCCTTGAAATGGCAGTGTTTTATTATTTCTCATGGTTCTGTGGGGGTGGCTGTGGTTCCTCTGCTGGCTTGGCCTGGCTCACTCAATGCTCCCTCTGGCCACTTGAGTTTGAGGATTGGTTGGGCTGGAAGGTCCAAGACGGCGTCACCAACAGGTCTGGGAGTTGATGCTGGTTGTTGTCTGGGCCACCTCAGCTCTCTTCCACATGGGCTCCTATCCTCCTCCAGGAGGCTAGAACTGGCTTCCCCATGCTGTGGTCTCAGAGCAGCATTCCAGGGGAATGGATCTGCAGGCCTTTTGGGTGCCACCGTAATACCAATTCCAATACATTCCCCTGGTGGGAGCAAGTCACCGGACCATATTTAAGCAGCACAAAAGTAGAAGCCACTTCTTTAAGAGTGGAGTGGCAAAGTCACATTGCAATAGGGTGTGCGTAAATGCACAGGAGGAAATTGTGGCAAACTGTGTGATCTACTACACCCTCTCTCCATCTAACATGTACCTAATTAATCTTTTAAATCACCTACTTAAGCCTCTTCATCCTGCTGGAAAACAACTTTCTAAGGCTCCTTTTTGCCTGTAGGACAATTCTTTCCATTCCTAATCCATTCATTTATTCTGCAAACATCAAGCACACTTGGTAGGTTCTCATCAGCCCTAAATAGGAGCATGTGGAGGGCTAAGAAAATGTCTCACCCCTGACTTCTGTGATCTCACAGTCCAGCGGAGGAAGCAGACACAGAAGAAGACAATTAGCAGAATGAGTCATCTTTTTTCTTCCTGATACCAACCAATTCTGACACCAGCTGGCTGTTCTACAGTTCAGTTCAGTTCTGACAACCAGATATTCAGAGGTAGCATCAGACTCCACAGGTTTAAGATCTCCCTCCCTCAAGATCACCCCCTCGTCCTGCTTCAGACATCATTAGTTGCAAGTATTGTTGGATCCCTGGTCACTTCTGTCTGACTGGCTACAAAGTCGGGGGATTCCCACAATCTCCTCTCCCCCCTTCAGGTTATGTAATTGGCCAGAACAACTCAGGACTCAGGGGAAAACACTTTACTTACCATAATCCTTTTGTTATAAAGGGTACAATTCAGGAACAGCCAAACAGAAGCGATACATAGGGCGAGGCGTGGGGTCAAGGCTGTAGCACTTCGTGACCGCTCCAGGTTTGCCCCTCTCCCGGAACCTTGATATAGTCACCAACCTGGGCCCTTTCTCAACCCAGTCCTTTAGGGATTTCTCTGGAGCTTCCATTATGTAGGCACGAAATGATAGAATTTTTGGCCAATGGTGATTAACCATCTCTAGCCCCTCTCCCCCCCTCTCCCTCCCCGGAGGTCTGGGCCTGGGGCTGAAGTTCCAACCTTGTAATCGTGCCTTGGTCCTTCTGGGACCATGCCCCCTCCTGAAGCTTAACTAGGGGTTTCCAGGCACCAGTCATCTCATCACCACACAAAAGACATCATTCCAGAGATTCCAATGGTTTCAGGAGCCATGTTCCAGGAACCTGGACAAAAATTGAGTATTCATTTTTTTTAAAGATTTTATTCATTTATATGAGAGAGAGAGAGAGAGAGAGAGAGAGAGAGAGCATGAGCAGGGGAGAGGGGAAGAGGGAGAGGGAGAAGCAGACTCTCTGCTGAGCAGGGAGCCTGACTCAGGGGCTCAATCCCAGGACCCCAGGATCATGACCTGAGCTGAAGGCAGATGCTTAACCCACTGATCCCCCCAGGTGCCCCCTGCACATTATCCTTTACTTGGCTTCTGTCTGTCTCCTGACTGGACCGAAAGCTCTGTGAAGCCTGGACTTTTCATTCAGGGCTCAGTTGATATTGGCTGCATGAAGTTAGTGACTTCTGCTTCACTGATGTCCCCTCTTCAGCTCCTAGGGGCAGGGAGTGGGATTTCTGTCATCTCTTATCCCCACAGACTCATGTGTTTGTAAATGATGACAAAATTCTCCAAGTCCTGCCTCAACGTCCTAATTTCGCTGTCGCCATGCTCCGCCCCTTGCTAGCTGTTTGGCCTTGAGCAAGTCCATTAACTTCTCTGTGCTTTGGTGTCTTCATAAAGTGATCTTTTGTGATAATTTAAATGAGATTTTTCATTCAAAATGGTCAACAAAGTGTGCATTAAGCATGCAACAAGTATCAGTTATTAGTTAATAATTGATGCCCTTTTCCTGACCACTCCCTGAAAGCAATGTGGTCCCAGAATTACTCTGAAAGAATTACTCTGCCCTAGCTGACAGCAGTTGTACTTAGAGCCAGGATAATTTTATCTGAATAGTTTTGAAAAGCATTAGAGTCCCTGGAGAATTTTCAAAGCCAGGAAAGAAGTGGACATTTAACAGGTGAGCTGGAACCCAGCCACAAGTTGAAGCTGCTTTTCTCATATATGCTTGTACTTGAAACCCTGTTTGGAAGGTTTTTAGATGGTCAAATCTGTGACTGTAGTGATGTGTTAGACTTTTTAGTTATTCCTCACATCTGGGTGGACAGATGCCAGGAGCACCGGGACACTGTTATATTCTCGAAGCCATTCTGGTTTGTCACAAAGAGCTGTTTATAAGTTCTTGTTGTCTGAGCCAGACACTTTGGTTTCTGGAGGCCGTCACCCTCTTTCTGGACATGATCACCCAGGGAAACCCAGACTCCTTGCCAAATACCTAAAAAACATGAGTCGTTGGTCAAAAATGAGTCTGGGCAAATGAGTATTGGAGAATTAGTTTCAAACATCTTGATCCCTGCAAGAAACACTTCAAGCCACACATCCTGCTAACAGCAGAATTGTCACCATCAATGTTACTTACAAAGGAAAGGTGGTTTTCCTTTATTTCCACCATTTAGAGCAACGATCTGAAGCCAGGTTGTCTGGATGTAAATCCCAGATCTTATATACTGTATCATCTTCAGCAAGTTACTTAGCCTCTCTAAGACTCAGTTTTCTCATCTGCAAAATGGGGATAATGATAGTACTGCTTTATGGGATTGGTATGGGGATTAAATCAGGATGGGTGATTTAGAATTCTCTGTAAATAATATTTTATGCAGTTTGAACATGCCCCCACACTGAACTATCATTTTTGACCTGATTAAAAATAGGGCAACTAGGAGGTAAGACGGGTAGCAGAGCTTGGCAGCATTTTCCCTCGGCTATTTCCCTTTGGAGGATGAGATGTAATTAATGTGTTTCATCAAGGGACCATTGGGTAGAAATAAAGATGACTGAATCCTGCTATGTCTTGGCTAAGACAGAAAAGGCATTTCATCTGAGGTTGGAAAGCATTTTGTGAACTTTGTGTTCCTGTGAGCTTAAGTAGGTGTAACAAGTCTTAAGGATGACTGGCGGAACCTTCTGCACCCCGAAGGCCTCCTTGTTCCCAGCACAGAGCCCAGGCGGGCGTTCTTCCTGAATGATTTCAGCATCCTGGGCATTCCTCAGACCATGCCTCGAGCATTTCTTGAATGAGTCCTGAGGGTCTGACAAGAAACTCCCATTTAGTCCCCAGGGTGACAGGTCTGTGCCGAGAATCCCCCGCCTGTCCTCACACTCTGGTTTTGATTTTGGTTAGGTAAGTGTGTCAGAGGAGTGAATGGTTATGGGAGCCACACTGTGGGACACTCATCTTTTCCTGGGCAGTTGATCCCACTGCGGTGCTGGCCCTCAGGGCAAATCGATGCTAGTTTGGGAGCAGGTGACAGACTGAGTCAGGAGCCCCTCCCAAATCTTGGGACAGAGAGGAGTGCAGTAATCCCTGGAAATTGGATGCGTGCTAAATGTCTTTGTAAATGCCACTCCATCAACACCTTCTGGGGACTTAGAGCAGACGGGTAACATTAGGGAAGTTTGGGGCCAACTGGGGTTCATTCTTAATTTGTAATCACAGAATCTTGGTCCAACACTTCTGATGATTGACAAGATGGGGAGCCTCACTGATGTAGAAATCACAGCATTAGTGCTAGTGATCACTTGACTGACTCCCGTTTTAAAGGTGAACGTCATAAAGATGCTACTTGACAAGGACAGACAGCGACTTGGGGGAAGGGCTGGAACCAACTCAGGCTCCATGAGTCCCAGGATGGGCTTTGCTCCAACTCTGAAGAAAGGGGTGTTGGTCAGTGGGTTGGCGGGGGAGTGCAGGACTAAGAACAAAATTTGGTTTGGGAACATATGTCCTTGTCCTGGCCAGCACAGCCTTATTTTCTGCCTCTCAGCCAAGAGTCCCCCATGAAATTTACCTCTATCTTTGCCCCATCATGCCTGGGAGCTTCTCCTATCTCTGACTCCATTCCCCTCCTCCCTGTACTTTTAGTAACTCAGTTCTGAGCCACTTCGGAACTCAAAGATGTTAATGAGGTCTAGTGGCTTGCTCCCACAGGGCCTTTGCACTTGCTCTTCCTTCTACCCAGAATGTTCTCTCCCCACGTAGCCCTATGGCTAGTTCTTGCATCTGCTGCAGCTCACCTCATCACTTAGAGCTTCTCTGACCAGTCACCAATAGCTCTACCTGCCCCAGCATGTCCTACCTTTCTTATCTTGCTTTATTTTTCACATAGCACATGACATAATGTATGTGTGTGTGTGTGTGTGTGTGTATACATATACTTAACAACTTTGTGTGGGTGTAGTTGACACACAATGAACTGCACATTTAAAGCGTTCAATCTGGTAAGCTCTGATATGTGCACACACCCATGAAGCCATCACCACCATCAAGATGAACATGTCTGTCACCCGCAAATGATTTCTCGGTGTCCCTTTGCAGGCTGTCTTGGCCATTCATCCTTACACAGCAACCCATCTGCCTTCTATCACTGGAGGCTAGTTTGTCTTTTCTCGAATTTTATATAAATGAGATCACCAGGCATGTACTCTTCTGTACCTGGCTTCTTTCACTCTTCATGATTATCTTGAGAATCATCTGTGTCCTTTGCTGTGCCAATAGTTCATTCTTTTTTATCATTCAACTGTGTTTCAGTGTTTCATTGTTTGGCTCAACCGGAATTTGTTATTCCATTCACCTGTTGATGGACACTTGCATTGTTTCCAGTCATGATGCATATTTATTTGTATTTGTGTTTATTGTGAGGATCCCTCAAGTGGATTGTAAATTCCATGGGAGCAGAAATATGTCCAGTGTTCCTTGCTGTACCCCAGAGCCTGCCCAGTGCCTGGTTATCATCACACATTCAGTAAAGATCTATGAGATAAATTATATAATGCATTCAGTGCTTTTGCTGTATTCTCCACAGTTTTGCCAAGAGAGGGGGGAATGCTGACGGGGTTCAGGACACATTACCTCAAAATATGGCACCTCGGCATATTAAATAACTTAAGCTGAAGGAATTATTAAAAACAGCAGAAGGAGGAAGGTCTGAGCACTCCTTCCCCCACAACCATCCTCTCCCTGTTTCCCTGCAACAGGTCTTAAAACTCTTCCTAGAAAGGTACATTCCCTGTGCCAGGGGGAGGGGAGACATCTTTATCACCAGAGACAGGCAATTTGGGGTCAGGAAATCTGTACAAACAACCTTGTCAAACTCATTCTTACCTTCCTAGTTACTTCTTTACCATTTGCTACCTTTAGCCCAAACCCCTCTGTCTTATCAATTTTTCACAAACTTCTTGTTTTTTGTCTAAAATGTATCAAACGACTCTGCTCTCGTCACTTCTTTGGGTCTTCACTCTCTTGTGAAGACTCCCTTGTAAAAATTCAATAAAATGTGTATGCTTTCCTCCTGCTAATCTGTCTTCATCAGTTTAATTTTCAGGTCTGTTCATGGACTCTGAATAGTTGAGAAAACTTTTTCCTCCCCTGCAGAACCATTCCATGGGCAGCCATATGAATGTGGGGGCTTGATTTAAATTACTATGGCTTCTTGGTGGTCAGCCAACTATTACTTTAGAGGCTGTGCGGTCTAAGGGGATTGTGAAGATAGGAAGTAATTATAAAAGGCCCTTGGCAGGAGCTATAGGAGCAGACCACTGTGTCAGCAGCTCCCGTGACCATTTGAGCTCCCGGGAGTCTGCTTTTCTGGTCATTATGCTGCTGCCCCTTCTCTGTCCTTATCATTTCCCATTCACTGGGTTGCCAGGCGAGCAAGGCAGGGGTTTTTCCTGCCCTCCAGCCCAGGCCAGCCTTCCTGCAACATGAGATGCTCCTCTCAGGTGCCATGTGGCTCCCTGCTTTCCTGTGACTGCCTGGGGCCACACACTTACTCAGCCACAGGGCCCCAGGATATGGGATCAAGGCAGAGGCACAGTGAAATGGCCCAGAGGAATGAAAGAGAGGGACATAACATGCACTGAGGCTCTGGTAGGGCAGGACACAAAGAGAAGCAATTGAATTGTGACAGTTTCTTCCCTGACCGCAGACTCTCAGACTGCTTTTGAGAGAGAAGTTCTCGGGTCTGGTTTTGTGCCTGGGTGGAGTGGTTGGTTTTTTTAAAAAGCAAAACTAGCTCCAACACCCACAGAGCTGGATGTGGGGGCAGCTTGTCAAGCAATTACTGGGAACTCAGCTCAAATTGAGCAGTGAGTCAAGTGACAGCTGATATTTTTTTGAGAATTTAATAAAGGGACTTTCACTTTTTAGAACCATTGGAGTCCTGGAGCTGGAAGCAACTCTAAGAACTTGCCGCTCAAAGGTGATTTCAGAGCCATAGCAGCAGCCACCACCATAGCCCCTGGAGCTCTCTAGAATGCCCAAGTCCTGACCCCTTCCCCTGCCAGTTGGATTCTGCATTCTAACAAGATCCCAGGAGATTCCTGTGCACAATGACATGTGAGAAGCTGAGCTCTAAGGATTATCCCACACCTGGCTCTCTGTGACACACGAAGAACTCTAAAAAATACTGATGCTCAGGTCCTACACCTAAGAATGGCTGATTTAATTAATCCAACCCAATTGGTTTTTTACTTTATAGATCACCCAAGGCCCAGAAAGATCATGGGAGTCTTCAAAGTTCTTAACAACTGGTTAGGAACACAGCCACTATTTGAAGTGAAAAAGCCTGTCTCCTAGGACTCCTGTCCTATTATATTACTCACTGCATTTCTCTCTACCAGAGCCGTCCTCTAAAACAAAATCTACTAACATGTGTGCTGGATTGTAACTCAAAACGAAGTGATCATGAGGCTTGCCTTCAAAAAATAAGGATTAATGGAGGGCCTATGGTACACTAGAACCATTCAAGACCCCTGGGACCCAGTAGGGAGCACAGTGAAGTCCTGATCTCATGGGACGGGGGTAAAGAAGGAGTCACACCAGCAAAACCAGTAGTGTCAGGTGACAAACAGTAAAGGAGGTGGGGAAGGGAAGGAGTCTTGGGAAGAAGGGGTCTTTGCTGAGGTGCTAGGAGCAGGGGTGTGAAGGGTGAGAGCAGGAGAGGGCTGGGATTATCCTGGGGCAGAGTGTTCTCTCCAGAGGGACCAGCAGGGGCAGAAGGAAGCTGGAGGTGGGAGCATGCAAGGTCATTGCAGCTACAGAGGAGATAGAGCAGAGTGGGGAAGACCCACAAGCAGCAAAGCCATCATCCAGACAAGAGAGGAAATGGCCCAATCCAGGGTGGACCTGGAGCATGTGACGAGGAGGCACCAGGTTCTGTATCCATCTGCCAGGAGTTCCTGCTGGATTGGATGCCGAGGGGAAGTGAAAAATGGGACTCTGAGCTGTGCCCCATGAATGATTAGTAGAACGGAATCACAATTTTTTTGAGACAAGAAGCAGGCCTGGATTGCGGTCAGTTGGGTTTTTGACGAGTTAGCAGTACTGGTCTTTATAAGCTAACTGGCTTTTATAAAAGAACTCTGGGTCTTCCAGTGTCTAGTGGTGTGCTGTTTTTGGCCTGTTCTCAAGATGCCATGTCTTTCATGGACAGATTTATAATTTAATATAGGAGTTCTTCTGTTGTCACAATGTGCCTTGAGATTTCTGGACACACTCTGGGCATTCTGCTAGCTTGGGTGGAATGTAGGGACCGTTTCTAACTACCCTTGGGTTTTCTTTTGATAAGAAGGTCCAGCTGTTAGGGCGCCTGGGTGGCTCAGTTGTTAAAGTGTCTGCCTTCCGGTCAGGTCATGATCTTGGGGTCCTGGGATCAAGCCCTGTGTTGGGCTCCCTGCTCAGTGGGGAGTCTGCTTCTGTGCCTCCCCCCCACCACTTGGGCTCTCCCTCTCTCTCAAGTAAATAAATAATTTTTTTTAAAAAAAGAGGGTTCAGTTGTCTGTTTACTAAGCCTGATGGTAGTAATGCTGAAGGTTTTTCTTTTTCTCCTTTCTGAAGTCAGTTTGCTTGTTTCCTATTTAAAGAATATCTGGTCAGCCTACATTGCTCACAGAGGCTCAAGAAGCTGTCAAAAGCTTAGCACTTTTGTCTCAAAATAGAGCCAAGAAATCACTCCTGATACATGCCCAGGCAAAGATCCCTCCTCTCCCATCAACTTACCAATTCCTCTACCTCCTTCAGGGCCACACAGGAGCTAGCATTCATTTATCTCAGTGCTTCTGAGCTCTGGTTCCCCTTTAGAATCACCTGGGAAGCTGCAAAAATATGCATGGTGAAGCTCCTCACCCTTGAGATGCTGCTTACTTGCTTTTGGGGGGGAGGGGCCTTGACACTGGTGTCCCCTCCCCCCTTTTAAATACTTCATTCTTTAGAGTACTTTTAGGTCCACTGCAAAGATAAGCAGAAAGTACAGTTTCCATACCCGTCCTTGACTCACCCCACGCACAGCCTCCCCCACCATCTCCATCCCCCACCAGAGTGGTAGAGTTACCATCAGTGAGCCTATGTGGAGCTGTCATTATCACCCAGAATCTGTGGTTTACATTAAGGTTCACTCTTGGTGTTGCACAGTCCATGCTTATGGATCAATGCATAATGACATGTATTCACCATTAGTCTCATACGGAGTTGTTCACTGCCCTAAAAATCCTCTGGCCCTGTTATTTTTGAAAAGCACCCCTAGTGATTCTGACATTCAGCCTGGGCTGAGAACTACTGATTTAGTGCTTTTTGTGTGCTGGGCCCTGCTTTAAGCACTTCTAGGAATTACCTCCTATAGTCCTCAGGTCATCCCCTGCTGTAGGTACAGTCACAGTACTTTAGTAGCTTGTCAACATCACACAGTGAATGGGCAGTGTGTGAACCCAGGCAGTCTTGCTGCAAAGTCTGTCCATTAACTGCTGTGCCATACTGGCTTTGCCATCTGCCTCTCCCGTCTGCTCAGAATTGCACTCGGGTGAAGAGGAAAAGTAGAATTTCCACTGCAGTTCACATGTGCCTTGTGCTCCTGAGCAGGACTCTGGGCCTTTCAGCCCACAGCTTCTGTCTTTAGGGCCCTTTCCCCACCAGCTCTTTTCTTTACTGTCCCTTCCACATGACCTGCTCATTTCAGCTCTGGTACATCTGCCACAAATGCCCTCGCCACTTCCCCCACCCCAAACCCGGAGCCAAAATTTAATCCTTTCCACTACGCTCAAGTTCCACGCTCCTGGCATGTTGTCTGAAGATCCAGGCCACCCTGACCTCTCCCCTCCTAGCACCAGAAATGCTCCCTTGCCTTAATTGGGCCTTTTGGGATTCAGTGACACTAGAGTTTGCAAATTGCATTTTGCCCCCTGTGTAACACCTGAAAGTCTTATCTCTCTGCAAAATTGGAGCTCCCCTGGGGAAGGAGACCATGAATATACCATTGATTTCTCTCCCCTTTCTCAAGTCCCACACACTGGCTGGGCATGTATTGTGGTAGGTCCAATAGGACATATGGGAGAATGAGGTGTTCCTGCTCCAGCAGGGACCACAGCCCATGTCAGATCTGGAGAGCAGGAGCCCTCCATCCTCCCCCTGGCACACTGTGAGCGTGTGTTGAGCATCTTACAGTATGGTCTCTGTTCCCCTCTAAATGGCTGCTTTGATCTGATTCCCAGGGATTCCCAGTTGGAGCCTGAGGTCCAAACTCCTCAGTCTCGGGTGGAAAATCCCCCAGAGTCTGGGCCCTGCCCAAGCCCTGGTGGGTGACCACATCTCCTGATTTATCTGAGTCAGTCTCTATTTCCCTGGCATGGCCCTGGTTTCTGCCTGCAGTATTGATGTAAGTATTAATAGTGTCCCTTTTCATTCTCAAAAATGTTCTGTTTAAATAATGAATACTGCAGTGGCCCTAGCTTTTAGCTCACCACTCCCCTAGGATCTCACCTTGAGGCTGTTCCTTGTGCCTGGAATGATCAGCTCCCTCCCCAACCCCAGGCATATACCAACTTTCCCGCCAAAATCCTCCTGTGTATGTCCTGTTTCCTGTATACTCAGGGAACCTTCCCTCATTATCTTGTGTCCCCTGACCCGGCTCTCCATAATTAGTCATGTTTTTGATAGCCCTTGGCACGTACTGTCCTGTATTGTAGCCGCTGGTATAGATGCCTCATTTCTCTTATTAGATGAGAAGCTCTTAGGAAGAGCCAAGGAATTTACCATTTTTATCTTCTACATGGAGCCTAACACGGTGCCTTATGCATGGTAGACATTTCTTATAATTTCTTAACTGTGTTACTTAAGATAGTCACATCTCGGGTTTCATCTCCAACTGAGTCAGTGAACTAAATCACCCTCTACCAGTCAGGGTCTAACCAGGAAGACAAAAACTATTTTCAAGCATTCAATGTGGGATTGTGTGGGTGATTGAGTCACAGGGTCACCCAGAGATGAGCATCAGCAGGAAGCCACCATTCCCTAGGCTGCTCAGTCAAAGGGAGGTGGCGGGACTACTAGTTCTGGGTCACAGGACAGAAGCTGGAACCCTGGTGGGCCCGTCTGTGGGACCTGGAGCTACTGAAGAGGACAGAAGGGATGTCCTCTTAGAAATACTACTTGAGGGGAGCCTGGGTGGCTCAGTTGGTTAAGCGTCTACCTTCGGCTCAGGTCATGATCCCAGGGTCATGGGATAGAGCCCTGGGTGGGGTTCTCTACTCAGCAGGAAGACTGCTTCTCCCTCTCCCTCTGCCTGCTGCTTTCCCTGCTTGTGCTCTCTCTCTCTCTCTGTCAAAGAAATCAATAAAATATTGAAAGAAAGAAAAAAAGAAGAAAGAAAGAAAAAAAGAAAGAAAGAAAAAGAAAGAAAAGAAAGAAAGAAAAAAAGAAAGAAAGAAAGAAAGAAAGAAAGAAAGAAAGAAAGAAAGAAAGAAAGAAAGACCACCCGAGGGTGACTTTTCCCATCTTCCCCTTCTCCAATCTCCTGCTGCCCTGTAGTCAAATATAGCAGGAAGCCAGTGGTCCTGGGAGCCGGGGAGCCAGGGGCGGCACAGCTCCAAGTCCCCTTTCAGTCTTCAGACTTGTGGTTCAATAAATGCATCGGAGAAATGAGTGAACAGGTAAATGTATGCGGAAACTCCTCATCAGTTTTGAAGTGTATCTAGCTCGTAGAAATTATGATCAAGAAGTTCCCTGTGTTCCTAGAATTAGAATTCTCCCATTTCTTCAACAAACATAGCTTTGGGGCATGAAAAAACCCAAGCCTTTCTTATTCCTTTAGTTATCTTGAATAATTCAATCAATCAAACTGATAGTAGCAGTTAGGCAAGTAACAAGATATGGACACTTAGTGTAAGAAAATACTTTGACCTTCACCTGGTGCTGTGACAGGGGCAAGGACATGGATGTCATCATGTAAGTATTTATTGAGCCTGGTGCTCTCCCTCCCCTCTGCTGTACTGGGCAGGCAAGGCTCAGAAAATCTGCAGGGTGGGGAGGGAATGGGAGGGGGGCTTCAGAGGCCTCCCACCCCCCCACCCCTCCACGCGAATTCCTGGCTGCCCCAGGGAAGACAACTGCAGACATTTTGTTCCCAGGTCTTGTTTCCCTCCACTGGAAAGTGGAGAGCATAGTAAAATAGAACAATACCTGAAACCCAGGGAGGATTTCCTGTCTTACCTCCAGCCAATCGCTTGAGCTTTGTCTCCCACGAACACTGTCCTCAGGGTGTCTGGTCAGATTGCAGGGTTTGTTTCAGCAATTTTAATCTTGGTTGGGAGAGTTTTCTGGGGAGCAGGGGAATGACCTCCAGGAGACAAAAGGGAGAAGAGAAGCAACCTGAGCCGGGGAAATCCACTTTTCAGTCTGCGCGGGAGTAAGTCATTCTATTTTATTTGTCAGTGGAATGGTGAGTGAATAGATGTATGAAGAATGAATGTGCAAATCCAACACCCCGAGGGGGCAGTAATGGTGGGGGTTGTAGGGATTTCATTTATTTATTTTTTATTTATTTTATTTTATTTTTTGAGGGGGTTGTAGGGATTTCAAAGAATACCAGGTCTGATAGGTCTGTTTTGCTGGTAGCTAGAGAAAAAAATTGATTCCTTGTCTTCTTTTTGCACCTGTTACATTCTATTCCTCAACCCCCTATTTTCATATTCTTATTTGCCCTGTTCTAGTTCTCACTCGCATTTATAATCCTTGTTCCCAAAGCACAAAACCATCCTATGATCTTTTGTGCAAGATCTCCAGAAATTCTAAGGTTAGCACCCTCCTCCCACTCCTGTATTGATTGATCGAGCCTTCTCCAGCCCCAAATTAAATCGTGTAGACCCATGTACTGAGCATTAAATGAGAATCTCTAGGGGGTGGGACCCAGACATAGGTCTTCTTCCTCTTTGTAAATCAGGAAACTGAGGCCCAAAGAGATGAAGTCATCTGCCTAAGACAGCACCTGAATGATTATACTGAGCAACGCGTCAGCCCTCCATTCTGTTGCCCATTTTCCAGAGTGCAAGGGCACTTCTCTGCCAGGTGTTTTGCTGTGAGAGAATTTCTGAGAGCATTTTAAAGCTTCCCTTGGTGAATAGCTTTAATTAGTGGTTTTCAAAGTGTGGTCCAGGGACCCCTAGGGTCACTAATGACCTTTCGGAGGATCTGCAAAATCAAAACTATTATCACAGAAGTACTGAAACATTATTTGTCTTTTTCACTGTGTTGACATATGTAGTGATGATAAAAAGCAATGGATGGTAAAACTGTTGGTGGCTTAGCATGAATCTAGGCAGTGGTCCCAAACTATACCAGTTTTCATAGAATTCTTCACTGTTATGCAGCCATAGTTAAAAATCAAAACATTTTACTTGATAATGTTTCTGATGCATCAGTAAAAATTGCTAATTTCATTAAATCTTGATGAAGCACTTTTACTGCCCTGTAAGGAAATGGGAAATATGCCCAGAGCATCTCTGGTGGATTTCCTTGAGATGATAGTCATCTTGAGAGATAGCATATGTATTATTGTTTAAGTTACAAGCTGAACTAGCCACTTTTTCATGAAGTACAATTTTTTTACTTGAAAGAACAATGGACAAACGATGATCATCCAACCTTGGATATTTGGTGAACATTGTCTTCAAAATAAACAAAGTAGGTCTGCCACTTCAAGGAAAACTTATAGTATCTGCTGCTAGTGATAAAAATCCAAACTTTTAAAAAAGGTACAAACTTCCAGTTATAAAATAAGTAAGTCTGGGATGTAATGTACAGCATGGTGACCATAGTTACTAATGTTGTATCATGTATTTGAAGGTTGCTAAGGGAGTAGATCTTAAAAGTTCTCATTATAAGAAAAAGAAATTTGTAACTCACTACAACATTAGTGAGTGATGTTAACTAGATCTATTGCAGTGATCCTTTCACAACATATACAAATATTGAATCATTATGTCATATACCTGAAACTAATGCAATGCTATATGTCAATTATACCTCAATTTAAAAAAATCCAAGCTTTCAAGTTATCATTGCAGTCCCTTCTCTGAACTAAGGACTTCCACTTTCTTCAGATATTCTTTCTGCTTTTTTATTCTCCCTTTATGTATATGTTGTGAGCTCACTGGTATCCCACACACACAGGTCTCTGAGAGTCTGTCCAGTTTTCTCCATTCTTTTTTCTTTCTATTCTGAAGACTAGATAGATGCAATCAATCATCTACAAGTTCATCAACTTTGTCTGCTCACCTCTGCTCTTGAGCCCTCTAGTAAATTTTTTCATGTCAATTATTATACTTTTTAACTTCAAAATTTCTATATAGTTCTTATTTATAGCCTCTGTGTCTTTATTAAGACACTCTTCTCACATTTTCCTTTAGTTCTTTAGACATAGCTTCTTTTACTTCTGTGAACACACTTAAAATAGCTAATTAAAATCTTTAGCAATTCCAGGGATGGTTTCTACTGACTACTTTCCTTGCCCCCCAACCCCCATGTATGGGCCATGCTTTAATCTTTCTTTGCATGTCTCTAATTGTTTTGCAAAACTGGACATTTTAAACATATAATGTGGTGACTCTGGAAAGCAGATTCTCTCCCTTTCACAGTGCTTGTTGTTGTTTGTTTAGTGACTTTTCTGAACTAATTCTTTAAAACCAGTATTCCTTATTGTTTGTGGTCACTGAAATCTCTGCTCAGTTAACTTAGTAGTTGACTAATGACTAGACAGAGATTTCCTTAGATGCCTGGAACCAGTAAGTCTCTCAGCTTTTGTTGAAGGGCTCTGTGCACATGTTGGGACATGCCTTCAACACTCAGCCAAGCAGTAGACAACTCTGTCTTAGCCTTCATTTCCTGCTAGCACAGAGCCTTCAGGTCAGTTAGAGTTGAGTGCTTACTGTCTTCTTAAGTCTTTCCTGAGCATGCATACAGCCCTGGACATGCTCAAAGCCACACACATGTGCATGGCCTACTAGATTCCCAGAAACATGTTGGAGCTTTTCAATGTCCCCTGTGGGCATCTCATTCCCTATCTTTCCCTCTTAATCTTTTTGGTTAGCCCGTTGTTTGTCTCACCAGTGATCCAGTGCCTCAGGCAGCTGTGATGTGAAAGTTGCCTCTGAATTTTTACCTGACAAATGTCTCAGGAAAAAGGTTGTTCACTCTAGTTGAACTCTGAATCAGAACACATAAAGACAGTCTTGTGAGTATGATTTTTCAGGGAGCCACCAGAGAGGTCAGATAACAATTCACTGAGAATGGGGCTTTGGAGCTGCTCCAACCCTGTTCTGCCCCTTCTGGTGGCTGCCAGACCCCTGACTTATGCCATGATTGTGAACACTTGGTTTACATGGAGGTGGGGATGAGGGATTGGACTAGGGAAAGTTTAAACACCAGAAAATTTGCTATTTTCCTTGCGATTCAGTTATTTTTCTTGAATAAATCTTCAGATTTGTCTTTGGTTAATTTTCAGAATTCTGAAAAAGTTGATCCTGGCAAATTTTGTCAGTGTTCTCATTGCTTTTATGGAGGAGAAAATTTCCAGAAGTTTTAATTCTGCCATTTTACAGATGTCCCTCACCCTTCCACTGCTACCAAGCAACTTAGCACAGAATTGACTTATGTTGTTATGATTAATTAATATTTGTATTATTTCCCTAACTAGAAATTTCAAAAACTTGTATCCTTCATCAGAAGCTTAACAGTTTCCCAATACTTCCAAATTATTTTGGAACCAACAGTAGGAATATTAATGCATGTGATTTAAAAAAGGTATTATTTAGAAGATCTCATGAACCAAGTTTCTCCAGATGAACAAATACATGATGTTACAAAATCATATATGGGTAAAGATGCATGTAAAATGTAGTCTAAGCCAATGGATTTTATGTAACTAGTTGATAGGGGTTCAGATTCCACATTGCAACCACTCTTTGTATAGTATCAAAGAAGATGATCTATAATCATATGAAAAGACTATTAAAATACTCTTTCTTTTCCAACTTCATATCTGTGTGAGGCCAGATTTTCTCAATATACTTCAACCAGGCCTTATCGTATTACAATACAGAAGCAGGTTAAAAAAAAGACCAGCTGTCTTTTATTAAGCCAGATAGTAGCTGTGTGAAAAAAATGTAAAGCAGGGGCACTTGGGTGGCTCAGTGGCTAAGCCTCTGCCTTTGGCTCAGGTCATGATCCCAAGGTCCTAGGATCAAGTCCTGGGATCAAGAGCTTCTCCCTCTGCCTATGTCTCTGCTTCTCTTTGAATGTCTCTCATGAATACATAAATAAAATCTAAAAAAAAAGGTAAAACAATGTTACTCTTGTGAAATTTTACTTTGTTTAGGGAAAATATGGGTATTTTAGCATAAATATATGCTATTTATGCTAATATGTAATGAGCTTATTTTTGTTATTTTAAAATGAACAAACGTTTTCAATTTTTCTCAGCTTTAATTTTAATATGGTAAATATTGAAAGATGTAACCCCCATAAACAAAGTTCTTGGGAGTCCTCAATTGTTTTTGAGAGCATAAAGGGGGTCCTGCTGCCAAAATATTTAAGAACCTCTGATTTAGACCAACCCAGGGGGTCCAAGCCTAGAAGAAGCCCCATCCACTTAAGGTCACATGTATGTCTTTTTCTTTAATATGGAAATGATTAATTTAGAAAGAATGTAGAGCATTCCAGCAAGACTTTCACAGCGAGGCAGAGGAATGCTGCTGCTTCCTTCAGCCAAAAGGAAAGATATGCAAGCAGGGAACGCAATTAATTGTTCAGGGAATTTCTTCCGGGATGCTTTTGCATTCCTGTCAAATCACTGTGGGGCACACAGGTCACTCTGCCAGCGTCTTGCATATTCGAAAGCCCAAGCCTACTGACACCATTTCAGCTGCCACCACTGGAGTCTCCTCTTTGAGCTTCTCTTGTTCTTCCAGTTTCCACTGGAACAACTTAGCACAGAGCAGACCTACAAGGTTCTCGCAGAGATTCAGATTGTTTCCCCCAGTAGACTGTTAGTCATTTTAGGGCTGGACATGACATGGCACACATCTCCTTGACTCTCGCTCAGCACTCAACCTAACACTGGGCACCAGAACAAACTCTTCATGAGTGTGTCAGTTGACCAATGAAAATAAAGCCTTAGGACAGAAACACTTTATTTGCAAAAATGATCTCTCTACATTTGTCGCTTCCTTTTTCTGAATGTGAATTTTCTACATGACACACTGAGCTTGACCTCAGAGAAGGAGGCTCTGGTTTCCTAGCCTAGCACCACCACTTACCAGCTTTGTCACTTCAGGGAAATTAATCAACCCCATTGTGTCTCCTCTTGGACACAGGGAACAGCATAGCACATTATTTACTAGAGGGGACGGTCAACAAACACAGTACTCCTGGCTAGATTTTCTCCCTCTCTTCTTTAAGATATTTAGAGATAATGATCAAGGACATGTCAACCACAAATCATAAGTCTCTGAAAAGGTCATTAGCTAGTGAGAAGAATCATACTTAATTTACTTCTTAGAGGTCAGTTATGCTTTTTCTCTCTAGTAGATTTAGGATGATTTGTAAATCTTCTATCACCTGAAACACATACCCCATAAAATCACACATTACTAAATCATAACATTCTCCCATTTGCTTATTTAACCCATTATTTTCTCCATATTTTTCTAAAATTTGTTTGGTTTTACCCTCCTTGGTTCTTGAGAACTATTTCTGTTCTCTGCCTTTGCTAATTTCTCACCTGTTCCCTTGGCTTCTCCAGCTTATTTTCCTCTCTTCCTTTCTGTTCTTTCCACACTAGTCTTGGCAGGTGGTTTCTCTGGCATAGGGATCTGGTCTGGATAAATCAGGAAATCACAATTATTTGGGGCTTCCCAGTAGCCCATGGAATTGTTTTATGCTCTTTCTAAGTTCCTAACTGAGGCCAGGTCTCCAAGGACTAATGGAAAAGAGGCAAGCAGGCAGTGGCATGGGCCATGTGAAGCTCAAACAAAGTCCTCTTTGTCTTCATTCAGCTTTAATTCAGCTCATTTGAGGAGACCTACGTGTAAGTAATGAGGATGAGGATGAGGATGTCTCCAAGGGCAGGTCAAAGACAACTTATAGCAGAATGTGTGTGTGTGTGTGTGTGTGTTTTTAAAAGATTTATTTATTTATTTAAGAGAGAGCCTGCAAGAGTGGGTGAGTGGGGTTGGGGGAGGGAAGAGGGATGGGTAGAGGGAGAGAGAGAGAGAGAAGCAGACCCCCGCTGAGCATAGAGCCTGACACACAGCTCCATCCCACCACCCTGAGATCACAACTGGAGCGAAACCAAGAGTCAGGCCCCCCTGTTTGGGACGTTTAAAAGCAGATTCTCAGGCCTTTTACCCGTGGATTCTGATTCAAAAATTTTAGTTTCTTGATGATTTAGTTTCTTCTGCACACTTCTTGAAAACCAGAGGTAATCTGGTCTTAGCACTCTCATATCTTTTTTTTTTTGTCTAAGATTGTATTTATTTATTCATCAGAGACATAGAGAGAGAGGCAGAAACACAGGCAGAGGGAGAAGCAGACTCCCTGCAGGGAGCCCGATCCAGGATTCGATCCCAGGACCCCAGGATCCCACCCTGAGCCAAAGGCAGATGCTCAACTGCTGAGCCACCCAGGTGTCCTCTTCCCCCCCTTTAAAATTGAGTTATATTTGACATGCAACACTGTGTATGTTTTAAGGTGTACAACATATTGATCTGATGCATTTATATTGCAGTCTGATTGCCACAGTAGTGTTAGCTAATATCTCTATCATATCACATAATTATCATTTCCACATTCTTATGTGGCATAAGGTTTCTGTTTTGCAAAGCCCCTTCACATTGATTTTTCTCATTGGAACTTCAGAATAACTTTGTGAAGCAGATAGGAGGGGCAGGCACTGTTTCCTCTAGAAAGTGACCCTAAATTTCGTCTCCCCATGCTGTTGGCCAAGGCAAGTCGAACATAGGCTGTGGCCAGCCTCAGCCACCCCTGGGTGGCTCCTGCTTGCGAATCAGATTATAAAAAACTAAGATATTAACAAAATTGGAATTAGTCTATTATTTTTGAAAATGAGGCGTATCTGAGCAGGCATCTGACTATTGAGGGCTTACGAACACATGTGAGCTTGGGGAGACAGAGCGATGCTTTCAGTGAGAAGAGAGAGAACAAGAAAGACTGTGTGCCACTGAGGGCCTGACACTGATCCTTCCAGATCAGGTATTTGTGCACATTTTGTTCAGATCAGTCAATAAATATCTAAACATCACCTCTAATTCTGGCCAGACCCACAGCCGCTGCCTTCTGAAAAGTGCTTTTTGACTTAAGAGCTGGATAATGCATTGAGGGAGACCAGCAATGTTATAGCTACACTGAGGTCAAATGAGATAAATGAGTGCAAATTATAAATCAAGTGTAATGGGTTTTTACTGGGATTGCAGAGCCTGGAGACAGGCCCTAGTGGGAAAGGTCAGCGAAGCCGGTCAGGCTGGAGGCTACCCGGAGCTCCAGTCAATAAAGGGAGGAGCCACGGGAGCACTGTCTCTCCTGGTGGAGGGAGAGCAGGCTCAGCATGATCCAGGATTCAGTTTCTTCCCTGCTGGGCCAAAGCCGAGCACCTGGCTCCGTCTGTGTAAGTCAGGATGGCATGTGGACCTGGGTTTCCAACTAGAGGGGCACACGGGGTGAGGTTTAGACTTCAGAGTCATGCAAAATTAAGAGAAATGGCACTATCCTCCATACACATAATCCCGGAGTGATACCTTGACACCTTCCTGGCAAGAGCCAGGCCTTCCTAGCATGGGCTTCCACAGAGTTATTGCTCATGCTGCTCCCACTGCATGAAGTAGGATTCTTCAGTCCTTCGTGTACAATGTCTCACTCCAGAAAATAGTGTTTTTCTCAAATTCCCATAGCATAAAAAGGACTTAAAAGGAGAGACGAAGAAACCAGATTATAAGGTGTCTCCCCATTCATCTGAATAATTCTCAAGCATTTTTCAAGTTGGGGTAAGATGGTGGAAAGTTTTAAGGGAAAATGCTGAGCTTCCTGGATTCTCAGCTCGAGGGCAGCTGGAGCCCCTAGGCTGGTTGCCTCTGACCACAAACCCCCTTCCAGGGAGACCACAGAAGATCTCCTGGAGGGTGCAGCTAAAACCATGGTCGTTTTCTGTGTGCCATGACGTGACAAATGTTGGCACGTCCATCATCCAAAACATGGCAAACTTACCTGTGTGTTCTCTTCATCCTAGCTGTACCCCTGATGACGCTGCCGTGTATCAGATCTCTGCTAAAAACTGTTCTGGAATGATTTGCTGCTCTGCTTCTGTTGAAGTCAGGTGCTCAGCAGAGAGCCCGCAGCTCTCTCCTAACCTGAAAGATGGCAGGGGCCCAGGTTGGCCACCTGCAACAGAGGCGTGTGCGCAGGGCAAGACAAATCAGCTGGGGGAGAAAGAACCTCCTTGTGAGGGCGAAGAGTGTGTCTCGGCAGGTAGTCCCGTGTCAGCTGACTCCCCCTCCTCCAAATTCAGCCCCTCGTGCTCCCTCCAGTTATTGGCCAACAGTGACACTAGTGCATCCAGGTCTGAAAATCCCTTGGATGTTACGGGAACGAGGCCAGTGGAAGAGGCGCCTGGTCCGGATGACACAGAGGAAGTTGCAGTTGGGTTGCTTTTTTCTGATTCAAGTACAATCCCCACTAAACAAAATGTGTGTTACCCCAGGACAGCACATTCCGAAGTATCGAGGCTAAGGGATGGTGCCTCGGGCAGTGATGGCCTTAAGGAGGAAGTCTCAGACTCTGGTCATCCGGATCCTAAAGCGCAGAAGTACATCAGCTTCAGCCTGCCACTGTCAGAGGCGGCCGCATCTGCTTGCCCAGGTGACAGGGACACGATCAACCAGCAAGGCAGTCCACAGGTGTCCAGCGAAGACTCTGACAGTGACTATGAACTTTGCCCAGAGATAACCTTAACCTGCACGGAGGAGTTTTCAGATGATGACCTAGAGTATCTGGAATGTTCCGACATTATGACGGATTACTCTAATGCAGTCTGGCAAAGGAACCTGCAGGGCTCTGAGCATGTTTTTTTATTAGAAAGCGATGACGAAGAGATGGAATTCGGTGCGTGTTGCCTGGGTGGGTGTGAGCATCTCCTCAGTGAAATGGGTTGTGGGCCTTGGGTGTCGGATGACACGGGGCCTATGGATGCCACCACTGGCTTCTGTGGTTATCACTCACAACCCCAAGAAGTGGGGGTGAGGAGCAGCCAAGCCTCCACCCACAGTCCCTCATCCCTGCAAACGGGGATGATTCTGACTTGGGGGCCTCACCGAGACACGACATCTACGGTGACAGACCAGGGGAGACATAAACCACCCACTGCTTCTGGGGCCGCTGAAAATGATTATCCAGGAATTCGAGGAGAAACCAGAGACAGCCACCAAGCAGGAGAGGAATTCCCCAGTGACAATCTGCTAAACATGGATAAAGCAGTGATAGAGACGGCGATGAAGCGCTTGTCTGGTGAGTTAGAGAAGCCAGGGGTGAGCCAGTGGTTGGAGATCGCAGCGGAGAAAAAGGTAGGGGATGGGGTGTCGCTGACCAAGACGGGCTCCGAGAAACCCCCCAGGGTGAGGCGGCCAGGCGTGAGAGGAAAACCCAAAAAGCTGAGCCCCAACCTGAAAGACAGTGCAACAGAAGGCACCCTTAATCTCCTCTATCCCAAAGAACCTGTTAAGCACCCACTAACCCAGTGTGATAAAAGAGACAGTCTTCGTGCCAAAGCAGAAGCTGCTGATTGGAATTCCCAGTTCCCTGCAGGAGAAGGTGCTGTTCCAGCGCCAGCAGACCAAGGAGCAAAAACCCTGCAAACTCCACTGGGCTCAGGCCCCCAAGGAGCGAACTCAGACTTCCAGGGGGAAGGAGTGCCGGTCCATAGGCTGTTTGAAATAAGCGGAGTTCCAGGCTGGAGTGCTCTCCCTCAGGTAAGACTCCTCTCTTTAAAAATTGCTAGATGAAAGGTATTTGTGTGTGTGTGTGTGTGTGTGTGTGTGTGTGTGTGTGTCCCTTCCCTTCATATTCATGATCACTCTACCACAGTGTAAATCAAAAGAAGTCTCCCAGGACCATTAGGGTACTTGTGAATGACAGCTGCTGCTGCTGGGAAGGAAATCTGGTTTTGAAAAAAGGCCCAGATAAACCCTAAGCCATCCTAATTATAGCAAAAGACAGATAGAAGTAAGAGGCACTAATGGGATTCTGGACAGCTGGACAAAGAAATTTGATATTTTGTCTACCGCATGTGTTTTACTAGGCAATGTCTCTATTCAGAAGGGTTCTCAAGCAAATGTTTTGGGTGAAGACCTTAAAAGAAAAAGAAAAGTCTCTTTTGGCAATTTCTCGGGAGCTCTTTGAAAATGGTAAGCGCTGGTTTTAGTCAGAATTCATCGTAAAATGAAAGATTTCGGTGCATCTCAAAGATTTGTAGAACCCACTCAGTGGTGTTGGAGGAAGTAGACAGAGTCGGTTTCCTTCGCCCAACAAATCAAAGTAGATTTTTCAACGAATGCTTGTTTTTGTTTTTCTTAGATCACAAAGTATAGAAGAGGCTAAGAAGTTACCGCCGGGGAATAAATTTGTTTCACCCTATTACCTATTGGGGGGTATATTTGAAAGAGATTAACAGGAATAATTAATGCACCAAAGATACTGTGTTTGATGTGTGAATGTCTTAAAGGCTCCCCAGTGGGCTTTGCATTGATGTTGTGCTGTGTGGCCAAGATTTTATTTTTGCAAATAACTACCTAAGAAAAGGTTTTTCAATTATTTTTACTAGATCTGTGTTCTCCCTCCCCTCATCTTCATAGTAGGAACCTAGAGATTAGACATATTCCAAAGATGACGGAATATTCCCAAATGCACTCACAGTTACTGCACTCTCTCTGTGAAAAAGTAAACACGTACTACATTGGTTTCTAATGACCCAGTCCTAAAGAAGCCAATCTAAAAATCTCCAGATCTGAGGTAGCTTTTTCCTGAGCAAATTGTCTGCTCTGCTGGCCAAACTCACCACATAAAAGTCACATTTGTACTTTACTTTTTGCAGGAGAGCCTGCTTTATCCTATTTGGTTGTTTAACACCTACCACAGGGGTGATCACATGCCAGTGACCACAGATGGGTGCCCAGGATAAGTTTATGGAGGTGGTTTAGCCCAATACTAATATGAAATTAGGTTGCAGTGTTCATTTTTTCACATCCATAAACATAGCATTTCCCTTTGTTTTCATATAATGCTCTTCCTGGATCAGCTAAGAACCTTTTTACAGTTGCTTCTCCACGTTGAGCATTTCACTGGGCAAATTATCCTCATTATCAAAGGTTCCAGGGGTGGGGGGTGAGGGGGTCAAGTGGCCGGGGAGGAGTACGTGGAGGACAGGAGACTAGTGACAATGATAGTTTCAGACCTGCCACTGGGGGAAGCGCTTTCTAGCTTCCTCAGCTGCCAACAATGAGAGGAGCTAAAGGAAGGAGCCTCCTTAGTCCTCCTCAGCTTACACCCTAAACTGAATTCTGAGATCTGAAGTCCTGGGGACAGCAGGCTCAGTGCAGCTAAATAAAAAGGGCCATCAAAAAATAAAAAATAAAAAAATAAAACAGGCCATCTCCAGGACCACAGGCAGCTGCCTCATGCAGATTCTTGTCTCCAGCCCAGTTCTTGTGCGACTCTCACTCCCCTCCCCAGCCATCGGCTGGAGGTCCAAGGTGTGTTTTGTGCTTTGTGGCATAACTAAAGCAATCACCTCTGACCCACAGAGGTGACTTTTTAGAAAGCTTGCATTCTGCAGGTAGTAGGACTGTTTCTCCCTTTGCTGTGCTCCGTGGCAGAGCCAGCCTCTCATTCAAGGGCACCCAGAAACATGAATGGAAGTTGTCTATGGAGGACGGTCCTGTGCAGCCTCTGTATCTGTGTCATTTGTCTTCCCTTAACTAAAGTGGGAAAATTTTGCCACAGGGCCAGTGGCATAGTGAGTGCAGATGCTTTTACCCACGCAAAAAGTTACTAACTGTAGGAGATGCCTGTGTTTCTTGCACGCATACACAATATGGCCAAATCTACAGCAAAGGGCTAAATATCATTGGAAACGTGATACAAAAGCATGAGAAGGTCCCTGGGAACTAAATCAGACTTTTTTTTCTTAAATACTTCTGAAGAAAAAAATTGGTGAATCTTTCTATAACTAAGTCGAAAAGATATTTTAAATATTTATTCTCAGGCAACCGAGGCTTGTGGGAACTTAAGATATGAAATGGTAACAAATCCTCGGTTGGGGTAATATTAATAAATCTGCCCACTCTTGACTCTTGCCTGATACACTTACCTTTAGGTGTCTTTTTGTAGAAACAGTGACCACCAGCTTATCTTTTAGTCGTTTGTCTTCATCTGTATATTGCTTTTAGCATTCCGAGGAAGGGTCCATACCTCTAATTCTGCATTTTAAAAATAAGACTAGATTGTAGAGTATCTCCTGCCTAAACATAGGTCTCCAGGTGTACTTACTTCCGGTCTTCCTCTCCTGCTTTTATGTTGCAAGGCCATCTTGTTCTGATTTGTGTTGAAATAGTACTTACCCAGGCTGGGACTGGAAAGCCCCCAATTTCTCTACGTTTATGGAAGATTCCAAAGTTAATCCCAGTTTGGGAGTGGAAACACTGAGAGGGTACCCCAGGCTAACTTGAATCATCTTCAAGGGTCACACTGCCAATCCCAATCCTTCACCTTGGTTTTGCTCTTCTTTTATGGTCCAACTCAGAGGCATGGCCTGACGACCCGCCCATCTTAAGTTTCCTTGTAGCCACACTGGGGTAAGATCATCCTCACTCTTAAATCAGAAGTGCTGTGTCTGTCCTTCTGCATCGCTGCCCAGCTTCACCCCAGGGAGATTTGCATTTCTCTTTGGGCTCGTGGGATCTCAAGTGTACAGTATGAAAGTGTAATCTTCGGTTCTGAGAGTTAAGTATCCTCTTGATCAGGAATCAGCACTAAGCACAGAAGGTGAGCTCCTTGGTGGCAGGGAGTTGGGTCACTGTATTTTGCTCACTGCTATGTCCCAAGTCCTTGGAATCGGGCTGGCCACGTAGTAGGCACTCAGTAGTCGGAAGAGTAAGTGGCCATACGAGATGAGATTTAATTCCATTAATTCCATAATGACCAATGGTTTCAACCACTTTATGGCCTTTGGTATTATAAGTAGACACTCTGGTTCCCTTCACCTACCAATTTTCCACTACCAAATTGCTTCCCATTGCTCTTTGGGTCCTGGGAATGGATTACTGCATACTAAACTGTAAACACCTTGCACGCGGCTTCCCTGTGAATGCTGGTGATTCACATATAACTTGGTCTGATCAGTGCCTTGTTAGCTTGTCCAGATCACTGGCCAGACCCAGGGAGACCTTACCACATGCCCCTCGCATTGAAGACCCTCTGCCATACTGCCTCCATCTACCTCTGAGTGGCAAAGCAGACAAACTCACTGTTTTCTTCACCTGGAAAATGGAGCATTCTTTCAGACGTGTGGTGTTTCTTCTGTCTTCTTGCCTTGGAATGCCCTCGCTTGGCATATTGCCAGCTCAACTCCTTTCTTCTTTCAAGGCCAAGATCCTGCAAGGTACTTCCATTTGCACCCCACTCCTGAAGCACAGTCCTCACCCTTCACTATGATTTCTCTTTCCAGAGAAACACAGCTTTTTAAAAACACTTTTAATTTATTTTATTCATGAGAGAGAAAGGGAGAGAGAGGCAGAGACACAGGCAGAGGGAGAAGCAGGCTCTATGCAGGAAGCCCAGTGGGGGACTCCATCCCAGGACCCCAGGATTACACCCTGAGCCGAAGGCAGATGCTCAACCCCTGAGCCACCCAGGGATCCCAAAACATAGCATTCTTATTCGCATACTCTGTGTGGTATAGTGAGCTCTGGGCCTGAGTTTGAGTCTTGCCTGACTGCCTGCTGACTCTGTGACCCTGGGAAAAACCACCTATGCTCTCCCGGGTCCACTTTCTTCATCTAAAACAGAAACCAGGGCAGCCTGGGTGGCTCAGCAGTTTAGCGCTGCCTTCAGGGCGTGATCCTGGAGACACGGGATCGAGTCCCATGTCAGGCTCCCTGCGTGGAGCCTGCTTCTCCCTCTGCCTGTATCTCTGCCTCTCTCTGTGTGTGTCTCATGAATAAATAAATAAAATTTCATAAAAATAAATAAATAAATAAATAAATAAATAAAAACAGAAAACAGAAATAAGAATAATGACTGATAGGGTGTTGTGAGAATTAAAGCCTTGCATGTAAAATGCTTATCACAGTACCTATGATATAGTTAGCATGTAATAAGTATTATCATTTTTATTTTAATATTTACCTTTTCAAAAAAGATTTTATTTTTAAAAACTCTCTACACCCAACATGGAGCTCAAACTCACAACCCCGACATCAAAAGTCATATGCTCTACTGCCTGAGACAACCAGGCCCCCCTATTATTTACCTTCTTAATACATATGTCCTCCCCCCCCCATATTAAAGACATATTTGAGGGCTGGCTGTGAGTGGTTTTATACCTTTCTAAATTGAAATTTTCACGGAGACACTTGTACATGCACACACAGTTCTAAGAAACCACATGGAGATATCCTTATACACTTTGCCCCCTTCCCACTTTGCCAGGTTCCCCTGACGGTAACATTTTGAAAAACTTTAGCATAATATCACAACCAAAATATTGACATTGATACCATCTAGCCATCTCATTCAAATTTTCCCAGTTTTACTTCTTGTGTGTCTACCAAAATTTATCACCTGTGTAGGCTCATGTGATAAATGCAGTGTGACACTTCATGCTAATTGGAGTTCAGCCTCGTAGCTAGGCAGGCGATACCATAACACAGTATGTGGCAGCTTGAGATGTGCATGGCCATCCAGTGACAGGCAGGACACACAGTAGGTCTCCAATAAATATATTTTTTTTAGCATAGGAAAACACCAAGCAGATAATCTAAGCCTCTTTATAATGTAGTTTTCATCTCTGGGACAGAGCAACCTGAGATTTGAATTCATCTGCATAATAAAATGCAAACACCTCCACCCCCCACCCCCACACCTCCTTCCACTGCCCAATAGCAACTGTTTTTGTTTTTTTTTTTTTTATAAATTAATTTTTATTGGTGTTCAATTTACCAACATACAGAATAACACCCAGTGCTCATCCCGTCAAGTGTCCCCCTCCGTGCCCGTCACCCATTCACCCCCACCCCCCGCCCTCCTCCCCTTCCACCACCCCTAGTTCATTTCCCAGAGTTAGAAGTCTTTATGTTCTGTGTCCCTTTCTGATATCTCCCACACATTTCTTCTCCCTTCCCTTATATTCCCCTTCACTATTATTCATATTCCCCAAATGAGCAACTGTTAAAACAGACTCCAGAAGGCTGATAAGCCAGCTCTCTACTGATGAGAGGAAGGGCTGAAGTTTATAATCGCTCATCTCTTAGCACGCAGCAGTCAGGCCTCTTGTCAACACCATCCCACGGCTGACCCAGCAAGAAACACAAACATTTGTTTTGTTTTTAATCACAAAGCCTGCTGTGCTGCTTCTGCCAAATGCCATTACTGCCCTGCACCTGCAGGATTAGCGGGTGCCCTGGCTCGCCGCAGTAATTGTACTCAGTGATTGTTAAATAATCAATGGAAAGTCATTCGAAGCCCCAGCTCTGCTACTAACAGTGCGGTCTGCAGACCAGCTTGCAGAACAGAATCTCAAACCCTGCCCCAGCCTTGCTACATCAGGATCTGCATGTTAACCTGATTCCTAGGTGATTCGTATACACACTGAAGTTCCAGAAGCTCTGGTCTACAGAGAGGAGATCTTTCTCAGATTAAAAAAAGGCCCTAAAGCAGCGGCTTGGCTGGTTGGCTGGGACCTTAAAACAGTCTGATTCCTGAGTTCAGCCCCCAGAGATTCTAAGGTAATTTGGTCTGGGTGTGGCTTGGGCATTGGGGGTTTTAAAAGCTCCTGGGTGGTTCTCTGTATCTACAAATCTGAGAATCCTAGCTGTGCTTTAGAACCATCCCTGTATTTTCTACATGTAGAGATGCCTAAGCCCCACCCCTGGAAGTCCTGAAGTCAGGCTTGTACACCGGTTGCCTTAGTGGAATGGAAGGGTCCGCTTGGAAGGGTCCGCTTGGAAGGGTCCGCTTGGAAGGGTCCGCTTGGAAGGGTCCCCCTGGAGGTTCGAGGTTGAAGACCCACAGAGCAGGGCTGCAGGGAGCTGAAGGTCATAGGCTTCATGAAAGCATTCTTTGAGGGATTCTTGAGCCCCCTGCCCCTGATTTCCTTCCAGTCTTAGCTGAGTAACAAAGCCCCATGTTTATTCACTCCTTTTCAAACACACAATGAGAATTCTCCGCACATAAGATGCTGCTGCTCTTGTGCAATGTCCACATTCCTGAAACATCTCTTATTCTGCAAAAATCACACACTTTAAATTATCAGGGCCTCTGGGGAACATAGCATTCCCTGCCGGTCACTTCAGAAACAGGTCATTTGAAAACCAATGACAAAAGCAAAAACATGTGCACAGGAAGTTCCTTCACTTGGACCGTCCAGGGAGGCAGATCGGGTTGGCCGGTGGTTGCTGGGGCAGATATTAAAAATACACAAGAGGGGCACCTGGGGGGCTCAGTGGTTGAGCATCTGCCTTTGGCTCAGGTCGTGATTCCGGGGCCCTGGGATCCAGTTCTGGGTTGGGCTCCCCGCGGGGAGCCTGGTTCTCCCTCTGCCTATGTCTCTGCCTCTCTGTGTCGCTCATGAATAAATAAAATCTTAAAAAAAAAATACACAAGCTAACTGAGTGGAAAGGCTGGTAGCCCTCTAGTACGACAAGTCTGAGGGTGCCCCAGCTTCAGGGACAGAAGTGAGTGTCTGTGAGTGACTGCTGGGGAGCTGGGCCTGGGGGTGCGGGTGGGGAGTGCCTCCTGAGCTCAGACACAGGCCTGGAGCGCACGTCTCAGGAGAGAAGAGTGCCAGGACAGGCCTCATTTTTAACTTTATTCGAATATACCCAGAGAGTCTCTGCTGCCAATGCAAAAGTTGGGTTGCAGTCTCTTACCCTTTCCTGCTCAAGATTCTCTACTTTATGCCAGGGCTCCTGGGCCTAGGAGAAATCAAGAATGAAGCAGTGTAGCATCTGCGTTATACCGACACCATCCCCCTACTAACTCCTCTCTTAGGGAGCACTCCCTACAGAGCAGGTGTTGTAGCGCAGGGTCGCAGGAGGCCCAAGGCCTCTCCCCAGCCCAGGGGCCCAGGGCGGCGCAACAGCACCGCATCATCATTGCTAGGGCTTGGATTATCTGCACTGGGATCATCCACTACGGTGCTTGTTTAGGAGCACAAATCTCTAAATTTTACCTTGGGCTTGTTGGATTTGCGCTTGTAATGAGCACCGTAGGTGGTTCTTCTGCGCAAGTAAAACTCCAACGGTGAGCTTCCTTAGATAGAGACCCTGAGTGACTACTACCACCTGAGGCATTCCCGGAAAGAATCACGGGATTTGGGAAGCAACAGGAAGTTTAGGGCTTGTCGAGGGTAACCCCTTTGCCCTAAGAGGGGGGAAAACACCTCTTGATGGATGTTTCTCTGCTTTCTAGTTGGCTTGCTATAAACGCAGCTTGTTCTTCACCTGTCCGGCCGCTGAAATAAATACAGATCCTGACTTCTTGTAACTAATCCAAAACAGGTGTGCCATCTACAGCTGAGCTTTATTTTAAGGAGGAGTTCAGTGACAGGAATTTGAGGGGTCGCAGTGGAGGCCAGAGAGAGGAGGGTCGCTTGGCTGCTTGGGTGGGTTTAAGTCCCTGTAGCAAAACTCTCATCAGTTCTTTGGGTGGGAGCCAGGTGCCAGAGACATGCTTTATTGGCGGTTTTTTGGCTATGACAGAAAGTGAACTGGCTTTGCTGATAATGGGATAGGAAAGATGTTGAACTAACCATCCCTCTGTCAATATAAATGATAAAGCTGTGGCAGAAAGGGGTGGGAGCAGTCCCCAGTAGATCACCAGATGAACCAGACAAAGTAGAGAGTACAGAATCAGACCCAAGAATATATTGGAATTTGGTTTATGATGGAAATATCCTTTCAAGCTTTAGGAAAGAAACAATATCTTCGATGCTGACATGATTAGTCATCTGGGTGGAGGAAAAAATAAGCCCGGTATCTTGCAGTGGACCCCAAATAAACTCCAGATGGATCTCTCAGTTATATATATTTAAAACCCCCAAGCTATAAACTACTAGAAAAAATATTGCAAACTATTTTTAGGAACTTGAAAGCTATGAGATCTTCTTGGGACACAAAGAATGGAAAAAGAAAGAAAGAAAACATTGATCATTTTGGTTACATTGAGCTAATGTCTATATAACAAAAAATGTCAGAAACAAAAGTAAACGAAAGTGACACACTGGAAGAAATGTGTAGGACACATGTAACAGGCAAAGATTAATTTCCAAAGTATATAAAAAACAGATAAGAAAAAATATTCCTAGCAAGTGAATTTTAAGAAAAGGTAAAAGTAAATAAACTCAAGGTTCACAGAAGAGGATATAGAAATGGTTGCTAAACACATAAGATGTTCAGCCTCATGAGTAGTTAGGAAAATATAAATTAAAAAAGTATCCTCACCCATGAGATAGGCAAAAAACTTACAAGATGGTAGGTAATATCAAGGTGTTGAGACTATGGAGAAATGGGTACTTTGTCAACAAGAGTGTAACGTGGTGATATCTTTTAAAATTAATAATATCTTTTAAAATTAATTAATATCTTCTAAAATTAAAAAGGGCATTACCCACTATACTGCAGTTTCATGGGCCCAAGAGACACGTACCATGATGTAGAGCAAGAAACGTATATTACAGAATGATTTACACAACATGGTACCAGGTATGCTCCCCCCTGAACCAACCCATAATCATATATGTCATTTGTACATACAGAGGGAAGTACATAAAATTATCTTTGTTAAATGTAGAAGGATCCACACCAAAATGACAACCATGATAACTCTGGCAGGAGAGGGTGTGTGAATAGAAAACTAGTATTTGGATAGGTGTTTAGTGATGTTATAGTTTTTAAGGAAACTATTCCTTTGTTACTTGTATTCTTGAAAACCAGTATGTTTTAAAAGAATAAACTGAGGTCTAGGAATCCGTGATTTGGGGCCTAGTTCTGCCATTAACCAGCTCTGTGTCCCTGAGTCCACTTCTCCTCCTCCTTGGGCCTCTTCCCTCAGTTTTTCCTTAAACTGAAGGCGTTAAACTTGATCTCTAAGTTTCCAAGGCTCTAAAGTCCCGTGAATCCCTAATTCCACATCAGCTACCCAAATAAATGTCAAATAGAGTGGAAGAAAATGTGGATCTCAAGGGGGAGGAAAGCCTTTCTAAGCATAAGGGCAAAAAGTGATAAATTTGACAATGTAAGAATTTTGCATGTTGAAAACCCCACAAGCAGAATTTAAAAACAAATAAAAAATTTAGAAAAGTACATATTGGAGGTGTATAGACAAAGAAAGCGGCATAAGAACAGATGAAAATCTGATCCAAAATAGGCAAAGAAATCAAATAGTTCACACAAAAAAAGTACAATTACATCATAAACTTATCAACTGATTTTCTTCCTTCCTGCCTTCCCTCCTCTGTCAGTTTTCAGAGATTTGCTTTTAAAGAGATGATATCACCAGCTGATAAGACTGTGAAGGATCACGCTTTCTTCTAAGCTGCTGGTGGTGGGAGTGCAAATTGCTGTCCCATTCCTGGGTGGCAGATTGGCAATACTTACTAATACCTTTAAAATGCAAACTTTGGCCCAGTAATTCACCAAACGAGGTAATCAGCGCTATCAACAGTGCTAGGTGGACAAAAATGCTCATTGCGGCCTGACTTGTAATAAGGAAATTTTGGGACCAATCTAGATATTTAAGAGCGGAGGCGGGGTGGGGATGGTTAAATATTGTGGTGCAAAATCCTTTGGAACACCACGCAGCCATCACAGATCATGCTTTGAAGACATTTAAGGATGTGAAAAGATGCTTGTAAACAAATGACGAAGCAATATGTGTGTGTGTGTGTGTGTGTGTGTGTGTGTGTGTAGTCTCTTTATTGGAAAAATGAGGTTTCATGAGAGGAAGCTCCAGCTCTTCCCCTGTGCTCCCCCAGACCCTAAGGGAAACCCCTGGTCATTTTCCTGTCCAGTGCCTTTACACCTTGCTGCAATTCTAGCCTAAACGAGTCAGTCTCAAAATCATCTACTGAGCTCTTGCCTAAGGGAACTGACAAAAACTGGTGGCTTTTAAAAGGAAAGAGCCAGGTCCATGGGTGGCTCAGTGGTTTGGCGCCTGCCTTTGGCCCAGGGCGTGATCCTGGAGACCCAGGATAGAGTCCTGCTTCGGGCTCCCCAGCATGGAGCCTGCTTCTCCCTCTGCCTGTGTCTCTGCCCGCCCCCCTCCCCGTGTCTATCATGAACAATAAATAAAATATTTAAAAATAAATAAATAAAAGGAAATAGCCTCAGGGGCACCTGGATGACACAGTTGGTTAGGTATCCGACTCTGGATTTCGGCTCAGGTCATGATCTCAGGGTCATGAGATCGATCTCAGGGTCATGAGATCCATGGAGCCCCGAGTTGGGCTCTGCGCTCAGCATGGAATCTGCTCCCTCTCTCTCTGCCCCTCCCCCGTTCCCTATCTGCTCTCTCTCTCTCTCAAAGATAAAAAATATAAATAAAAATCTCTTCTTGTCTTCCAGCTACTTTACAATATAAATAAGCTACATTCCATTTTCCTTGAAAGACGATGTATATATATGATAATACTACAGCTTTTCTAAATCCCTTAAGGGGCTGCCCCAAATCTAGCAAGAGAACCTTTCTCTTTGATCAGTGAAAAGTAGTTCTCTTTGATGCTGAAAGTTAGATACTGCATAGAGGCCCCATGAGCATCCAAGGGGCCTAAATATTGTTAAAAATAGAACCAGTAAATATAGATAAAATCCCCTTTCTTACTACTTTCCTAGAGCCGTATGTGGTGAGACTGCACTAGGTGAGATGTTACATCCCCACCCCCACCCCCACCCCCCAGGGGCAGGGGCGGGGGGGGGGGGGGAGGGAGGTACTCTATGATGGTAAGCAAGGTGTCCTGACTGAATATTTATATCTCCACCCCCCCCCCCCAGTCATATGTTAAAGCTCTAACTCCCGCAGTATTGGATTTTAGAGGTGGGGCCTTCAGGAGGTAATTAGGTTTAGATGCCATCCTGAGGGTGGAGCCCCCATGATGGGGTTAGTGTCCTCGTAGAAAGAGAGACCACAGGGGATCCCTGGGTGGCGCAGCGGTTTTGCGCCTGCCTTTGGCCCAGGACGGGATCCTGGAGACCCGGATCGAATCCCACGTCGGATCGAATCCCACGTCGGGCTCCCGGTGCATGGAGCCTGCTTCTCTCTCTCTCTGTGTGACTATCATAAATAAAAAAAGAGAGAGAGAAAGAGAGACCACAGCTGGCCCTCTCTCCCACCCTTCTTCCCTCTCCTTCTCCCTCCCTTTCCTCCCTTATCCCCCTCTCTCTTACTATCTCTCCCTCCCTCCCTTCCTCCCCTTCTCTCTCTCCTTCTGTGTTTGAGTGTGGATATATGTGTGTGTCTCTCTCCTTCTTTTTTCTCTTCCCTTCGCTCCCCTTCCCTCTAGCTCCGCCCTTCCCTCCCTCTGTGCCACGTGAGGACAGAGCAAGAAGGCAGACACGTGCAAGCCAGGACAAGGGTCCTCACCTGGAACCACACTGGTTCTCCAGAACTGTGAGAAATAGCGTTCCTGTTCCTTCAGCTGCCCAGGCTACGGCATTTTGTTATATAGCAGCCCGAACAGACTGAGACATAAGGTCACCCTCAGAATTCAGAGCCCCCGGTAATTTGGGAACTACTTGGTGCATTAATGTAATAAATTACCAAAAATCATCCCTATAGTCTACAGTAGCTTTCATTTGTATGTTATTTAAACCAGAGGTTATTCAGTGGGAGGCTGTAAGTTTGTTTTCTATTTTTAAGATTTTATTTATTCATGAGAGACACAGAGACACAGGTAGGTAGAGAGAGAAGCAGGCTCCCTGTGGGGAGCCTGATGAAAGACTCGATCTCAGGACCCCGGGATCACGACTTGAGCTGAAGGCAGACAGACGGTCAACCACTGAGCCACCCAGGTGCCCCTGTAAGTTCTTATGAATGACGATTTTGGTATTTTTGTGTTCATGGCATGACACTTCTATGACACTCTAGTAAGGCATTTTTCTGAAATGACATTTTTACTTACCAAAACCAAGCAATAAGCGAGTCATACCAGGCAGTTGTGTAGTTAAAAAGCATCAAGATGAAGCTGTTGTGGAGGTACACTCTTAGGTCATCATCTTGAGTTCTGTACCTGGGCAAACGTTTGCACTGACTATAGAGAGAAACAAGGGTTGTCAGCCATAAAAATAGCAACGATTCATAGAGTGTTTGCATCTTCCAGCTCCTATGTCAATGCCCTACGTTTGGTATTAATCCCTGTGATGAAAGTGTGAGCTGGCCCACAAAGCTCAAAGAGCTTAATTAACAGGCCCACAGCACATCTATCTTAAGTGACAAAATTGGAATTCACATTCTGAGGAAATCAGATCAGCACAAGCAGAAACTGAGGCTGATGGTTGTGAGGGCCAGTGTGTTCTGATGGGCAGGAGAGTCAGAAACGTTGAGGTTAAAGAACCCCACTGACAGACTCCAACATCCAGATGGTCTATGAAATTATCTAGTTGTCACCCGGGTCACCTACAGCTGTGGGTGAAGACAGGTTCCAACTACTCACTGCCTGAAGATTTTTTTCATGGCTTGGGAGGCTGTCTGGCCACACGTGACAAGGTAGCTGGAAGGAGGAAACCTCACTTTCCCGTAGGATGACTCTAAGGCATGTGCCACACAGTATTGTAGCAGGGCCCGTGGGATCAGGCCCCTGTGTTCACGGCTGCAATATGTTCAGTCCTGTGCTGGCTCCTCCCTCCCCTAACTCACACTCCTCCTCTCCCGTGCTCCCTGAGGTCACCTCCCTGAGAAACTAACTGCATCCCCGTTCTTGTCTCATGTCAGCGTTTTGGAGGGCTGACTCAAATGAAGACCACTCCTAAAGCCTCCAGTTAACGTGCAATCTTCCATCCCTGGAACACAGAGGGAACTCTCTTTAAAGGCTTGAGTGTGAAGGCGTCTGGCCAATGCCTCCAGGCCTAGCGTTCAAATGCCACTCATTTCATAACACTTCCGGAATCCTAACGTCCCCGCCTAACCATCCTGCCCTGATCTGTCCTATGGCTCTTCATTTCACCGACTTTAGAGCTTTTGCTGCAAATCACACTAGATTAGATGGACATTACACTGATTCTGCAGGGGTCAGGGACAAGCCGTATTGAGAACGTCTAGTGCCCGATGGTTAGAGATGCCCAATAAACGTTGCTTTGAACCCAGCATTTGATCACAACCCACTTGTGAAAGGGGGTTCCAACTCAGCCAGTGTGACAAGAACTTCAGAAACTTTGTAAACCAAAGTAATAAGAGAAGATTTGAATTGTAATAATTCATCTCAAACCATACAGTGGTACAAATGTGGGAACATGGTGTTTAGTTTACTAGGGTTGCCATAATAAAATGCCACAGACTGGCCGGCTGAAACAATGGAAATTAGATTCCTCACAGTTCTGGAGGCTGGACATGCAAAGCCAAGGAGGTAGTTGGTCCAGTAGGTTTCTTCTCGGGCCTCTCTCTGTAGCTGGAGGATGGCCACCTTCTCCCTGCTAGTGTCTCGTGTCTGTTTGCTTCTCCCTCTGCTTGTGTCTCTGCCTCTCTCTGTATGTCTCTCATGAATAAATAAATAAAATCTTTTTTTTAAAAAAACCCACGACAACAAAGTACCTCAAAGCCAAGTCTGGAGATGTCCTTTTTCAGGTTTTTACTTTAGATATCAGAGAGGGAACCCGTTCATGACACAGGCTTTGCAAATTCCAGTGGCCTCTGGCTTAGGAAATCTGATGTGGAAGAGAAAACAACAAGAACCATGGCAATCTACCCAGAATGAGGCCAGCTTCTTTTAAAATGAGTATGACATTTTGGAACTCAGGAAGCCTCGGAGAGTGAGGACAGAGCCATGGACGCCACAGCTAATCCTCTCTGGGACTCCTGGGCCCTTCCCAGACTCTGCCTAGAACATCTCCAAGTGCACAACCTCAGGTGTCCAGAGGAGCAGAGCACACCTGCACGGGGCTGGGCTCCAGAGAAGGTCAGGCCCACTGCAGGGCAGCCTGGAGGAGGCGTGGACCCCTGAGCAGCTCTAGTGCCCGACCTCTCAAACCGGACACTACTGACCCTGGGAGCGGGGCAGCTCTGTGTTAGGGACAACTGTCCTGCACACTGTAGGATGTTTAGCAGCATCTCTGGCCAATCTCACCCTCTCATCCCTCTGGCCATTTCTCACCCCCACCGTAGCTGATAGCCAGGAATACCTCTAGACATTGCCAAATATCCCCTGGGGGAGGGGCAAAAATGACCCCATGGCCATTAGCTGTGGCTCAACTCTATCCCCTCAAGAGTGACAGGAGAGGAACAGCTAGGTCATCTCAATCCGCGCTGCCCAACAGAGACCTAACACAAGCCACATATATAGTTTTTTGCACGTCCACACAGTGAGCAACGATCACCACCATTTAATTCCAGAATATTTTCATCATCCTCAAAAGAACCCCATACTCATGAACAGTCATTTCCTATTCTGCTCTCCCCCAAGCCCTTGGCAAACCTTAATTTGCTTTTGTCTTTGCAGATTTGCCTATTCTGGATATTTCATGTACATGCAATTGTACGTATGTGGATTTTGTGTGTCTGCCTCCTTTCACCTGGAATATTATTATCAAGGGTCATCCATGCCGATCATCTATCAGTACTTCCATTCTCTTTTAGGGCTGAATAAGATCACACTGTATGGACATACCACATTTATTTTAATTCATTCATCAGTTGACGGACATCTGGGCTGTTTCCACTTTGTAGCAATTTTGTGTGGACATATGTTTTTGGTTCTCTTGAGCAAATGCCCAAGAGTGGGGTTGCTAGGTGACTTTATGTCTAACTTTTTGAGGAACCACCATACTGGTTTTCAAAGCAGCTGCACCATTTTATATTCCTAAGGTAGTGTACAGGGGTGAGCCACACACATAACTTTACTTTTTTGGAAACTATATTTTGAAGTTATAAGACCTAGGTAAAGTAAGCTTTTATTTTTTGTTAATTAAATATAACCAAAATATTATTTCAATATATAATCCCTACACACAAATGGATATTTTACATCCTTTTTTTTCTGGTATTAAGTTTTCAAAATGTTACACTTATATTGTATCTCAATCTGGATGCTAACTATTCACTGGAAATGAGGTATATTCAGATTTCATGAAATTAGCAATCGAAAGAGTTAATTCACATACCCAAATTGTTCCAAACCCACTTAAAAATTTTACTGTGTAAGAAAAAATTTTACTGTGTGTATTACATGTCAGTTTTTGAATTTACATGTGAATTAATTAAAATTAAATAAAGTTTAAAATCCAGTTCCTTTAGTTGCACTAGGAACATTTCAGGTGTTCATTAGCCACAAATGGCTGATGTCTTCTGGATTGGACATCTCAGCTCTAAGTTATTTTTGTTACAATTGTGATTTTTAAAAAGCATACTGCTCCAGGCCTCAACCTGGGTTTCTTTTTTTTTGCTCTCCTACAACTGATTCGATGACAAATTATAATTTTCCTTTTATTAAAAAAAATTAAGTTTTCTTTTTCAGAGTAGTTTTTGGCAAAATTGAGCAAAAGATAGAGAGAGTTCCCATATACCTCCTGCCCCTACACAAGCACAGCCTCCCCCACTATCAACATCCCCCACCAGCATGGCTGGTTATGATCGATGAACCTCCACGGACACATCATTATCACCAGAGTCCATGGTTTACATTAGGGTTCACTCTTGGTGAAATCTGATGTGGATTTGGACAAATTCTGTGGGTTTGGACAAATGTATAGTGACATGCACCCACCATTATGGTGTGTTGTTCTTTTTTTTTTTTTTTTTTTTTTTTTTGAGAGAGAGAGAGAGCGGAGGGAGAGGGAGAGAGAAAAATCTTAAGCAGGCTCTATGCCCAGTGTGGAGCCAGACATGGGACTCGATCTCACGATTCAGAGATCATGACCTGAGTTGAAATTAAGAGTTGGACGCTTAACCGACTAAGCCACCCAAGTGTCCCTGTGGTTCTATTTTTTTTTTTTTCCTGTGGTTCTATTTTTAAAAGAAAGGGCTGCTTCCTGTATCTCCTATATTTCTGGCCGTGGTCTACCAGTTTGGAACAAGTGGGAAACAGTAGCAATTGTCACCCCAGGAGCCCCTCCAGCCTCCCAGCCTTAACCCCAATAGGCTCTACTTTCAAGGCCAAGTTCTAAGGCAGCCCCCCACTGCCAGAGCCTTGCGTCCCAGTTGGCATCCTGGCAGCCCTGCTGCTTGTTGGGCAGGCTCCACTGTGTCTCTTATATCACTTTAAAAACAACATGCCACCCCGCCCCTGAGCCATCTATCAGGTTACCGTCAGGACAAAAGGGGACACATTCCAGTTGTCTTTGAGGTCACAGGTTATTGGGCTTGGGAAATCAGATGTGGAATAGAAAGCTGGAGGGGAGAGGGCCTGCATTTCCCTTAAAAGTGAGTTTTCATCATAAAACATCAAAGGGCTTAGGTCTGAAGGTCAAGATTCAGCATCAGCATCTGCCCAGAGGCAGGGAATCTATGGCCCCTTCCCTCAAGGATTTTGGGCTTGTGTGGGATAGTGCTTCTCATGCTCCCACATGCGTGCCGGTCACCTGGGAGGTTGTTGGAAAGCAGCTTCTCATTCACCAGGTCTAGGAAAGGGCCTGGGATCCTACACTTCCAGTAAGTTCCCAGGGATTTCCAGTGAGCACACTTTGAGCAACCAAGGCTTCCTCCAGAAAGTATTCAATGTGCCCTGGCCTTCCCTTCCACCCTCCCCCATCACACTCAACTGCCCAGTAGTTAATAATAGCTGATGTTTATTGAGTTTAAATATGTGCCAGGCACTGTGCTAAGACCTCAGTAGGTTAGCTTATTTAATTATCTCAACAACCCAACCAGATAAATCCTGTGGCTATCTGGGCTCTGGGTTGGGAAGTGGTGCAGCCGGGCTTTGAACAGAGTCTGCTTGACTCCAGGCCCTCCGCCCTCACCACGTTACATAGCCCCCTAATTCCATTTTATTTTATTTTTTAAATTGGTTTTATTTATTTGAGAGAGAGAGAGAGAAAAAACACAAGCAGGGGAGGGGGGCAGCAGGCAGAGGGAGAGGGAGCAGCAGACTCCCCGCTGAGCAGGGAGCCTGATGTGGGACTCGATCCCAGGACATGGATCATGACCTGAGCTGAAGGCAGGTGCTTACCCGACTGAGCCACCCATGCGCCCCCTCATTCCATTTTAGGTCTGAGTTCCTTAACTGTCTTTAGGACAAAAATAAACTCTGATAACTGTAGCTGCCTCTGGTGAAGGGGACTGAGTAGGTGGCAGGGGTAGGAAGGACACTTGTCACTCATACCCTTTCCTCATGTACCTTGTGAGGGTCTTACTGTGTGTGTGTGTGTGTGTGTGTGTGTGTGTGTGTGTGTGTATGACCTACTCACATAAAGTAAAGAATAGTTGGGGGAAAAAAATAAGCCCATGGCCTTCACAGTCAGAACCATACATCAATATAGGGTCAGTATCAGGCCAGTTCCCAGGGCAAGGGGGTCAGATATCTTTCTCCAAATTGGGCCTCCAACATCATTGGTGCGATGGTGAAGGTTCTTCAGGCTCCGGCCATCGCCTTCCCACCCTCGGGGAATGTAGGCAATATCCTCTCCTAAGACACTCCCCACATGTGGCTGCAGCAATCTTCCTGAAACCTGAATCTGGGACTATCTTTCCCTTGTTTAAAAGGACAACACTTTCCCAGCCCAGGCCAAACCTTGCTGAACCTCTCTCTACGGGACTAAATCTGAATGCTTTGCACAACACATATGGCTCTCCATCTCCAGCCTGTAGGCTCTTTCTCCTTTTTTAAGATTTTATTTATTTATTCATGAGAATCAGAGAGAGAGAGAGAGAGAGAGAGAGGCAGAGACACAGGCAGAGGGAGAAGCGGGCTCCCTCCAGGGAGCCCGATGCAGGACTCTGATCCCAGGACCCCAGAATCACTGCCTGAGCCAAAGGCAGACATTCAACCACTGAGCCACCCAGGCTTCCCCAGCCTGTAGGCTCTTGCCACTGTCTCCTTGCCACCCTGCCCTTTCCACAAACCCACACTCTCATCATTCCAGATAACTGGGGGTTCTCTGCCCCACTGTCTTATTCGTGCTGTTTCCTTGAGCTGCCCTCCTGATGGAGCATTTGCTGACCACCCTTAACCTTCTCTGCCTCCTTACACAGAAAGTAAATTCCAAGAAGACAGTCCTTGGCTGCTCATGCTCTTTTCCCAGCGGCTATGATGAGGCCTGGCACATGGAGAACTTTCCATAAGTGTTTGCTGAATAAAGGAATGAAAGAATTAAGGCATGGCAATGCAGAGGCAGCAAATAAATAGATTCTGGATCTTTCCCTCATATGTTTGTCCCTTCCCCTCTCCCTGAAGGGGAATTGATTTCTCCCATAACATTTTTTAAAAAGATTTTATTTATTATGTGAGAGAGTGTACACAATAGAGAGCAAGAGCGAGCACCGGGGAGGAGCAGAGGGGAAGCTGAGCAGGGAGCCCAACACGGGGTTCTATCCCAGGACCCCAGGATCGTGACCTGAGACATGGGGCTCGATCCCAGGACCCCAGGATCGTGACCTGAGACGTGGGGCTCGATCCCAGGACCCCAGGATCATGACCTGAGACACGGGGTTCGATCCCAGGACCCCAGGATCATGACCTGAGCCAAAGGCAGACACTTATCGGACTGAGCCACCCAGGCACCCTCCCCCATCATGCTTTATTCCTACCTCTCTGCTAGCCTGTTTGCTTGCTCAGCTGGGCTGCTACCCCGTAGGCACGTGGAGGCAGACTCTGGGTCTGATTCATCTGTAAATGTCCAGAGCAAACACAGTGCCTGTCACCATGATCTGTTCAACTGAATTAAATCTCATTAAAGAGGCAAGACAAACATGAAAAATCACATTCCCCCACCCCTTCCGATGTGCTGCCTCCACCGCAGTTGCAGAGCTGAGGAGCCGGGTGGGGGTGGGCGGGAGGTAAAATTGCAAATTTTGTAAGTTCCCCTTTCTGCTGATGCTTGAAAAATTATCTTTCTGAGTCAGCATAGGTATTTTGATACTGCCTTGAGATTCGGGCATGTGTGTGTGTGTGTGTGTGTGTGTGTGTTTAAGTGATGGCTTAAAAACAAGTGCTTTCACATTTACCATCAAACTGATGGTGTTGGGAGGGAAAATAATCATCCTGAGAACCGCTTAGTACTTCATCTGTTACATTTCTTTTTTTAATATTTTATTTATTTATTCACGAGAGACACAGAGAGAGAGGGGCAGAGACATAGGCAGAGGGGGTAGCAGGCTCCATGCAGGGAGCCCGATGCGGTACTAGATCCCAGGACCCCAGAATCACGACCTGGGCTGAAGGCAGATGCTCAACCACTGAGCCCCCAGGTGGCCCCATCTGTTATACTTCTAGCTCATCTGACGACACACATAAGGAATTTCCCAGTCCCTGCCTCTCCCTCAGCAGGTGGGAGCGCATCCAGCTCAGGCCTGGGCCGGTCCCCGTAAGGACATCCTCAAGCGGCTGGCACCCATCAGAGGGTCCAGAAGCCAGGCAGCGATGAGGGCTGGACGTTTGGTTGTACTGAATTCCCTTCTCCCAACAGGCCGCTTGGCACAGAAGCAAGCAGAACCTCCAAGCGAGAGCCAGCCTTCCCATAAGATCCTGCAGCTAGGACTTTGTTCTAAACCTCACGTGCACACTATCCCATCAAGTGACAAAGTGTCACTGCTGAGCAAACTGAGGACTGTGTGGGAGGGAAGGCCCATAGGACAGGCTGGGAAAGGAATGGGATGCTGTTGAGGGTTGAAAATTGTCCCCCCAAATTTATGTCCACCTGGAACCTCAGAATGTGACCGTATTTGGAACTGGGGTTTTTGTGGATGTAAAAAGATGAGGTCACAAAACAGGAAGGATTCTTCCCTATAGCCTTCAGAGGGAGCATGGCCCCGGGGACATCTTGATTTCCAGCCTGTGGCCTCTAGATCCCAGAAAATAATGTGTGTTGTTCTAAGTCACCCGGTTGGTGGTCATTTGTCTCTGTAGCTCCAGGAAATGAACACGGTTGCCAACAGTGTGTGCAGGGATATGTCAGGAAGAAAAATGTCTGTTTTTCCATTTCTGCCTCCTGGGTCCACTTCCAAAGTAGCTCAGGAGACCGGGGTTGCCTCAAGGGTGAGGTGAAGATGGCCATAAGGGTTGTGGAGAAGAAAGCAAACAGATGGAAAGAAAAAGGTGTCTGTTCTTATTTTTGTCGAGGCAGGACAAGAATTTTTAGTTGGATTTTGTTGAGAGAGGGGTTTTTCTAAACTCCTTTCCTCTTATTAGGCCAGGGAGCCTTATGTCTGCACGATCAGTGGGAGTGCGTGAGGGTCTCGACAAGAGTACGCTGCCCTTGGCAAAGGCCCTTGGAGATGCTGGGACAAACAAAGCTGACAGAGTCAGGGTCTCGAGGGGCACATCATCCAGGCTTCACGTCTCCTGGCGTCAGGATCGGGCTAGCACGAGATAGGGAAACAGCGAGAACAGATCTTTCCCCTGCTTCCACTCTGGGACAGGGGGAGTAGCCCACCACCCACCTACCAGCGTGGACGACTCAGACGCCAGCTCCCACCTGGCCCAGCAGAACCAAGGGCCCGGGCATCCTTAAAGGGATGGTCAAGTGATTGGCTCAGAGGCAGGCCTAGGCAGAGAGAAAGCTGTGACTCCCCACACAGCCCTCAAATTCCTATATGTGATTGAGAGCTCAAGAGGAAGACAAGGTCAAAAAAAAAAAAAAAAAAAAAAGAGGAAAACAAGGTCAGTTCCAGGGGAAAAAAAATAATAATACAGGGCTTGCATTTCCTCGTGCCTATGGGAAGAAATATATGAATTTGCAAGCCGTCATCAGTGCAAATATCAGCTCAGCATATTTTCTGCTCTCCTGGTTCAAATCACTGCATTGAACCCCAGACATTGTCTTTCTCTTGGGTCTGCCAGTATTTCCCTAACAACTTCAGCTTCCTGAAACTTCTCTCTGAATCATTCTGTTTCCTCCCCGCTACAAGGAGAGAGGTGATTTTGACGGCTCCGTGAATTTCTGGTCCTATCACCACATTCCTCCTTGCCCTCCACCCAGCCTTTGATCCCCTTCATCTTCACAGTGCGGAGGCTTTCAACCTGACCCTTCCAGCACACGGTGTAACTGTACAACTCTGTGCCCATGGCACGTGGACGTGGCCCCCTTCAGTGCCTGGCCCCCACTGGTGCACACGTACCGATGTCTTCCCGGCAGCCTGAATTTGGAACTTCAGTCACTCATGGTAGAAACAAGAGGTGCTTCTAGCTCTCTGCTCTCTCTCTCCTCAAAAAAGAGCAGTTGGAAAAAAAAAAAAAAAAAAAAGCAGCTGGCTTCGGTTTAGATCAAAAGAAGACTGAGGCCGAGCAAGCAACAAATGATTAGAGACAAAGAAGACTTAAATTTTAGAAGAATATATATATTAACCAAAGCACAGGCCCCTCGAGCAACTTTTCAGGTAGCAAATCATCTCAACAGAGACTGAGAAGAGAACCCTACTCCGAAGAGGCAAAATTTTCCTGCCTGTGTTGGCAAAGAAGCTGGTCCAAGAACAAATGCGATGGATTTCACTCATTCGGCCTATTTTTTGAGCACCTGCTGGGTGCCTTGCACCAAGGTGAATAAGACGCCCTGGGAAATTTTGCTTCTCCTGCTGAACGAGGCTGTCTCTGAATCTAATCAGGGAGCTGTATTGCCTGCTGGGTCTCTATACTATCCTTCTAGAACTGAACTTTCTGGAGGGACATTCTCGAACCAGAAGCCAAACGTGAGCACAGAGCTATCCTGCTGCTTACTATAAGAGACAGATGGAAGGGAAGGGACTCTTCAGGCCCCAGGCTTGCATTTTCTCATTTTTGGCAATGATTATCCAAGACAAGTGACCTGCCCATGTTTACGTTTATATTCAGATTTTCCAAGCGCCAAATGCCGTCACTGGTGTGCATCACGAAGCCACGCTGAACAGGCAGGGTAGGAGCGTAGTAACCATGACAGGTATTTCCTGTTTCTAAAGTTGACAAGAACTTGCTTTGTACCATGTATTATTGTCGGTGGAGTACAGTAATTGCTACTACGCTGGTTTTGATTTTGCTCACAAATTCTAGAAACTGTGAAGAGAGAGACTGATTTGAAAATGCGCTCCTAGAACCTGACTAAGGGTTAATCCCCCCCTGTTATCCAACCTGCAATCTACTTAGAAATTTCAGGCTGTGGGAAGTAAACCCCACGACTCACCCCCAACTCCAGACCCAGGGCAGGAATTCAGTCCGTGGCCCCGTGGGCTCCGAGGAGGAGATCGCTGGGCTCCAGGGGGCCTGGAAGCCCCGAAGTGATTTGCAAAGTTGTGTAGGTAAAACAAGATTTGGGGGAAGAGCCCATAACTATTCTCAACTGCAAAAAGGCTGAGCAGATTTGGGGACCGACAGCCCCTGACCCGAAGGCTTTCATTGGCTTGGACTGGGCCTGGGAGGCTCTGGAGCTCTGCAGGGTGGGGATCGGGAGCCGTCCGCCGGCGCAGTGCAGCCTGCTGGATGCACAAGGCCTTCACAGCAGGGAGGGAGAGACAGCAGCGTGGGGTTGGGGGGCAGGACGAGAATGAGGACATGGGGCCCCACGGTGCCCAGCCCACCCTCTCCTTCCTGGCCTTCTCTGGGGTCCCCACAGGCTCCTTCTGGGCCGGGTACGTGGGTATGATGACAGGCTGCGTCTTTCTCTCTAATAGTTCTAGTTCATAGAGAGGATTGGGTCTGGAAGCCTTAGGAGTCCAAGAGAAATCTGCTCCAAGGAGGAGGTGAGCCTTAAGGCCCATTCCAGTGTTTGTGTTGGTTACATGGCAGCGGGACACAGAACACCAGGGCCGTCGGGGCCAAGAGATGCTCTGCAGCCTCTCACTTTCCTGCGGAAGAAATAGCCTCCGAGAGCCCCGGTGACTTCTCCAAAGCCACTTTCCACGGCGCAGCAGCTCCAGGACCAGAGCCCCAGGGTTCCTGAGGCTCACTCCTCAACCTACCACCGATTCCCCTTTCCTGGAACCTACTGGTCCAATCCCAGTCTCTCCAAGACAGCAGCAAACCAAGAGACTACTCAGCAAAGGAATCCGAGAAAAATCGCCGGCCTTCCCAATTCTGTTTTCCTTATGTTTGCGTATCTCCCCACCAACTTCCCCATGCACACGGGGAAGGATGAAGGCTGCTTTTCGGACCCATTGGGTGCATGCCATCTAGGTCCTCTCGTGTGCTGGGGTAGCTGGTATATTTGTCCTTAACTTTATACAACCCAAAGTCCCACTGGTGGGCTTTGCTATGGCATTTTACAGACGTTAGCTACATCAACATACGTAAAGCACTTAGAATAGTATCTGCCCCCCGTGAAGGGCTACACTGGGTTTAGGGATTGGTAGTAGTAATGGCACTTCCCCCCACTTGCTCTGCTCACAAGCTAACGGTCCTTCCCTGACACCGTGTTTCCAGGCAAAGATTCCACTGACCTCACAAGAGGCCCTCAGCCCCAGGAAAGGACATTTATCCTGGGGACCCAGGCCTCTCCCAATAAGGGATCAAATTGACATTTAACAGACTCTACCACTTTTCCAAGAAATCAGGACCGATTGTAAAGCCAGCTGGCTGAAGATTTCTTGTCTCCTGGGGAGAGTGGAATGAAGAGGGGCAGGTCAAGTGACAGGGGTGTTCAGGATCAGGTTTCAGGGTGAAGATTTTAGACGAGTGTCCTCCACTTTCTTCTCTATTATTTTACCCTTCAAAACCTTTAAGTGACGCTCCTTTCTGGGCCACCCGGCAACTCCTAAAAATAAACTCAAGTTCCTAAAATATTCTAGTTTGCCTGGAAGCTTGCATTGGCCGGGCAGCCAGGCGATTTCAGTGTTGCCGCCACAGGTGGTATGGATTTGCTCTGTCGGATGACAAATGACTGAATAGCTACGGCCTAGTGAGGGCTCAGCAGATATTGAGGAAAGGTGAGCCGTGGGGCGAGGCTGCAGCACCCAGGATGGCTGGGAGTGGGGAAGGTCCTGCCTAAAGATTCCTGGAACCACGGCGGGGGGAGGGGGATTGATGATGTGCAGACAACTGGCAAAGAACATGGTGCTATTTATGACTAGTCCAGATAAGGAAGAAAGAACATTCAAAGAACATTTAAAAGGAAACAAGAGTTAGAGAAAGAAAATTACAGCCCCCGCCCTGCCAGCCAGAGCACACATCAGGCTCTGGCAGTGTTCCCAGTTAAAGCAAGGATCTAAGTGGCTCGACACCCCCCCCTCCCCCCGCCCCCCATGGTTGTATTTGGCCTTTAGAACCTTGGCCTCTCCTTTGATGATCTATCTTCTCACATTTCCCCATTCTCCCTCCCTCCCTCAACTTCAAGTTCACCTTGCCTCAGGCCGGTTTGATCCCCTGGCATTTGGACCAGTCCCTTGAGTCCCCTTTCCAGGAACCACCCCCCTTGCCCTTTGTGACATTGGCCATCAGACTAATCTCTACCTAAAGCCACCCAAAGCCACCCACATGCCTCCAGAAGGTCTCCAGGGCCAACCTCATAGGACTTTTTCTTCATCCCCCGGCAGTATATTTTCCTCTCGTATCCATTAGGAGTGCTTTTAGCTGCAGTTAACGGCATAACCAACTACCGGCCTCAGATACAGAATCTTTGCTGTTCACTTGACCAGAAGTCTGGGTAGAAGGTGTCAGTGTTCTTCCAGTGGCTCAAAGATGCCAGCAAGCTCCCGAGTCTGTTCCCTCATTCTGCTCCACCAGCCACAGTGTGTTGGCTTTCATTTTTGTGTGACTGTTGCCTCTTGACCAGAAGATGACAGCTCAGCCCCAGGTGGCACATTTCCATTACAGGAGGAAGGATGAGGGTAGGCAAGGTACCTGCCATATCTGTGCCTTCTCCAAGGAAAGCAAAGCCTCCTTAGAAGTCCGTTAGCAGAATTCTCCTTGTGTCTCATTAGCAAGAACTGACCTTTGTCCCCATCTAGCAATGGGAGGGTATGTGGTCTTCCAGCTTTTTTGGTTGGAGGTCTCAAGGGAGAAGGGGGCTGGGGTGCTGTTGAGTTAGTCAACCATGGTGCCTACCACATCTGCCACACTCTGCTCAGTAGAGAGGTTTCCTGAGATTTCAGAGAAATGTTCAAGAACTATCTAAAAGTTGATATAAGTAACATAAAGGTGCAACGTCTGGGGGCACCTGAGTGGAGGAGTAAGTTAAGCATCTGACTCTTGACTTCAGGTCACGATCTCATGGGTTGTGAGATGGAGCCCCACGTAGGGCTCTGTGCTCAGCGGGGAATCTCTCTCCCTCTCCCTCTGTCCCTCTCCCCATCCCCAGCCCCATCCCACACACTGTCTCTTAAAAAAAAAAAAAGAGAGAGAGAGAGTGCAACATCTGGTTTTTGTACTGTGGGGATTGCACCCGTGGAGTAGGAGAGGAGAATTCGGTGGTGACCTTGTTTCCTCTCCCGGAGCAGCACTGATAGCTAAAATCCATCCATTTGGCTGTTGGCTCAACTTGTCAAGAATTGTTATTTATCTTTTCCATGTACATCTTGTCTCTTCAGCTGGATTATAAGCTATTTGAGAAGAGGGATCTTATCTCATACCACCTTCTATTGTTAGTGACTCAAATTAGTCTCATGCACTTTGTTGGCATTTAGGATGCTCTCGTTAATGAAGAGGAGTGTAACCTTGCACACCATGGGGTGTGTGAAGAGATGACACACCTTTCCGTGGAATCCATGACAGACATACTTAGGAGGCCAAAGTTTTGCAAAGGCCAACAAATGAAACAATGTGTTTGTAGAGTCAGAGGCATGTCAATAGAAAGGGGATTGGAAAGTGCAGCGCAAGCAGAGGGTAGGCTTTCAAGGCCGGTGCTGCTTTCAAAAACAGGTTTGGAAGTGTTACTAAATTCGGTTCAAATGTGTTCACTTGAACCTTGTATTCATTCATATGTTTATTCATTCAGCAAAATTAATGGAACCCCTACTATGGGCTACTAAAGTTCTGGAAACTCAGAAATGAGTAACAGAGTCCCTCCCCTTAGAGCCCGTGAGGAAGCTGACAGATAAACAAGTGGTCATGTTGCAGAACAGGGACCATTACAATCTTCTACCCAAAGTGTCTGAGGAGCCCAGAAATGCTGGCTTTCAAATTAAAGGGGAGTTCCCAGCCTTTGGGTGGTGTTTGCTTTAACTTCTCTTGTTAGGAACCTTGAGCTGGAAAGGGCTTTATAGCCAGAAAGACTCAGCTTTAAGGCCTGGTTCTGCCACTGGCTCCGGGACCTTGGGGAGCTTTCTAACCCCTGCACATCAGCGACCTCATGTGTCAGTTCTCAATTTACAGCCTCTCAGTCCTCATGCACCCTTCAATGTAGGCTTACTGGGAACAGAATTTTATTAACCATTTCTCTGAGCTAGTAAGCCCGGTGTAAAGCGCTCTCAGCAGAGTGTAAAGCGTTCTCAACAGAGGGCGCCGGAAAGACACTGCAGGAGGAGGACAATCCTTGGCATTTTGAGCATGGTGTGTGTGTGTGTGTGTGTGTGTGTGTGTGTGTGTGTGTGTGTGTGTTTGTGTGTGTATGTGTGTTTGTCCACCCCACAGAACCTGCTCCAACCACAGGGCTCAGAACATGCCCCATCTGCAGCCTTCTAGCCTTTCTACTCAGACACCAGAGCTCTGCTGGCCTCCTCTCTGAAGGGCCCCTGTCTGCACCAACATCCAGACTCCCGTGGCCCCAGATACGCAGGGCTGTCACTCCCTGTCCCTACTCCCACCACATGTAGCCCAGCCCATGCACTCTGAAGGCCCCAGCCTCTGCCCCTGCCAGTGTCTGGACTCCTGCTGCACGCTCACGCACCGGGTGCTGACTGGCTGCTCCCTGCCTGCATGTGGAAGGGCGATCCGTTGCTCACCCAGCAATTCCAGGCCAACCCTGGCCTGGCTAACCCAGTGAACAGCTCTGTCATCTGGTGGCCTGTTTACACCTTCTCCAGCTAGGTCTGAGCACCTCGCAAGCTGTCCTTCCTTGGTACTCTCCCTCCCCTTAGAGTACAGTAGGGTTTCCTTGTATTGTACTGTCACCCTTCTACGTAGCTAACCATTATTTATATTCAACTTCCTTTACTTGATGTACTGTGTGGTTGCTGTCTCCTGATTGGAGTCAGGCTATTCAGGAAGAGATGATTGAGATGATAGCATCAGTATTTCAGATTTACTCGGCCAACTCAATGAGAAAGGCTAGCCTCTGCTAATCGGTGTGGCTCAGTTTCTCTTTGTCCTAGCCGCTTCTTTCTTTTTGCAGAGAACAAGGCAAAGTTCGGTGGGATTGGAGGGGATGATACGGACAAAAGTGTGGTTAACCTTGGAGGAGGAGACAGAGGGTCAGAGAGGCCCACGACATTACTTGGGGTCACATATACAATACTGCACTGAACTGAACTCAGGGGCCCAGTCCTCGGAGCCCACCCTTCATGCACCACACTGGGCCTCCTTCTGGAGCCTCAGATGTTTCCCTTCTTTCCACCTGAATGAGAACAGTTTTCTGACTCACAGAACTTCCTGAGTCCCAGCACTCAGTCAATAATGAGACTAGCCGAGCAGCCAGAGAATCATTTATTGGAGTTCTTTCATAATGACTTCACCGAGAGATCTCCTCCTAAAAGAAAGGCCTGACTCACTTGAAAAGTGTGAGTCTGTGGTTTCCCTCTCTCTCTGAGTCAGCCTTTGAATGACACCCAAGGAGCCTGCCCCTGGAGTCTCAGTCTTGACAAGTACATACTGGGCTGTTAAAGTCTCCATTTTCAGAAAATTCCATTGTTTCAGATCAGATTTATGGGATTTCACATCAGCAGCACACCTTTGATGTGGTTTGTTGGACATCATTTCCGAAAAGCCAGCAGTCTTATGTTTCCTGGGTGCTTAGAATAGAACTTGGTGCGTAGTAGATGCTCAGTAAATGCTTGTCAAGGGGATGAATTTATATGGATTTGCCATACTTTTTTTTTTTTTTTTTACATATGTGGGGCTTCACTAGGCTAAGGTGGGATTTTATTTTAAAAGCAAGAGGGGAGAGGAGAGAGTATACCTTAATAGGAACATGACTGTTTTGGAAACCAAGGCATAATACCATGGATATGCTGATATATTCCAGTGACCAGACTCACTCTGATCAGAACTTATTTGTCCTGTGACTCACCCTCTCCAGAGGCTAGTGTCTGCTAAGTGTCAGCCTCTAACTCTGTTGTTTGGTAAAAGGCAATAATGGGTGGGTAACATGCCGATAAGTAACATAGTGGCTTTTTAACTGGAGCCCTTTGGAAAAAAATTGTCCGGTGCCTGCCAGAGAATTCTACACAAGGCAGCTACTCCATAAATGTCTGTTGGCGCTGATGATAATGCAATGATGACAAGATCTTAAAATAAAGGACTGACATAGGCGGTGGAAATTCTGGCCAGGGAAGAAGGCTCAGGAGAGGGTCGCAGTGTTTTGAACTGGACAGTCTTTCCTCATTTCTCAAATCATGACCAGGAACCTGCTCACACTTTCTATGCTTAATATTTCATTATATTTGTACTACAGCTCATTAGGAAAAAAATGATCCAAAAAAGCAGATGAAAGAGGATTCTCTATATGTGTTATAGATGTTCACAGATCGAGGTGAAACCATATACAGCTTAAAACTCCTTGACACTAAAACAAAAACAAAAAACCCACCCTTGTTTCTTATTTCACAGAAGCTATCTTCCTTGTTTTCCTTTTTCTATGATGGGGATATAGAAAGAGAGTACAGTGATGCCTGGGTGGCTCCGTCAATTAAGTGTCTGCCTTCAGCTCAGGTCATAATCACGGGGTTCTGGGATGGAGCCCCAACTTGGGCTCCCTGCTCAGTGGGGAGCCTGCTTCTCCCTCCCCCCGGCCCTTCTCATACTCTCTCTTGCATAAATAAATAAATAAATAAATAAATAAATAAATAAATAAATAACCAAATAAATAAATACAATCTTGTTTAAAAGAGAAAGTAAATATATTTTTCTTTTTAGAAACACCAGGATGTGAACCAGTAGTGCCCCCTGCTGTGGTTTAAAAGTCCCCCCCCCCCCCCCCGCTTTTTAAGTAAGTTTTCCCAATGTCAGGATCTGATGGAAGTCCCAAGCCCTTAAGATTGAGAGGTCTAATGGGTGACATTGGGTTGAGCTGTCCGAACTGGTGCGTGGTTCATTCAGTCCTTTCAACAGGTGCTTGTGGCACAGCTGCTGGGCGCTAATTGCTATAACAGGCCTTGAACACAACCTAGAATGGGAGATCCTTCTGGATGGGTGGGCATATTGCCCGTGTGTATCTCCATCCCCTGGGACGCCCCCTAGTACACAGCAGGCATTCAATAAATGTTTGTTTAGTCGACGAATGGCCCCAGCCCTCACAGAGGTTATAGTGCAGGAAATTATACTAAATTTCTTCTTGTTCATTTAGCACTTGTGTGCCAAGAAGATCAGAATTCAATGAACACCGGGGTAGCTTTAAGGAGAAGATGAGAGGGGAATCACTGGTGGCAGCAGGCAGCCTTGGGTGGGGGGTGCGGTACAGAGGAAGGTGTGGCCATGCTGTTGTCCTGTTTCCCCTGGCAATATGGAAAGGCATTGACTGCAGGGCCAGAAGACCAAGATTCTCTCGTGTGATTTATGGGAATGAGCCTCAGGACTTGGAGCCACACTGTGCACAGGAACATCCCAGGTCTGCTTTGTCATATCCTGGGGGGCTCGGCCTCCTCCCCTCTGTAAGCCCAATGATCGGTTTCTGCACATTTGAAGGGGGCTGCTCCAAAGCAGGGGTCTTGGGGGCAGAGATGGAGGTACTTGCCAAAATTTAGCAGCAATTCCCCTTTTTGGTGGCTGGGCATAAGTTTGATGTGTGTTGAAAGAATCGATGAGCTAAAAGTTTTAAGAGACAAGAATGTGGTCCAAGATCCTATTGCTTCCTTAAACAACAGCTGATGTCCCAGAACAGCCAGGGTTTACTCCTCACAGTGTGAGCTTCCTTCCTTGCTTCTTTTCTCCATCCCTTTTTATCTTTCTATCTGTGTCTCTCTTCCCCTGAATCTTCTACTTCTCAACGGACAGGTTCTGCCTGCCACAGGGCATTTGTTTTAAAGTGGAAGAGGCATTCTAGGATTTTATAACCTTCCCAGGGCAGAAATAATTGGCAGTGCTGGTGGCCAGACATAACCCTGTGACTTCGTTAGAGGCAGGCTCAAGGGAGAGGCTATTCTCTGTTCTTTAGTAACATAATTAACCAGCAAGCCTGTCATATTTTGGGGACAAAGGTTGTTCGTTGCTACCTTACAAGCACTGTATATTCCATTTGTTATGATCATGTGAAACGTACCTTTCTGGAGAGATGCACACAAGCTCTGGTGACTTATTTGATCAAAATAGTTTACATTCAGGGCACCTGGGTGGCTCAATCAGTGAAGCATCTGCCTTTGGCTCAGGTCGTGATCCTGGGGTCCTGGGATCGAGCCCTGGGTTGGGCTCCATTCTCAGCAGGGAGTTTACTTCTCCCTCTGCCTCTGCTTGTGCTCTCTTGCTTGCTCTCTGTCAGATAAATAAGTAAAATCTATCAAAAAAAAGTTTATATTCAATTTATTTCCATCTTTTTTTCCTGAGAGAGAGACAAGAAAGCATTAAATGGGGGCGCCTGGGTGGCTCAGTTGGTTAAGTGTCTGCTGTCAGCTTGGGTCACGATCCCAGGGTCCTGGGTTTGAGGCCCGCATGAGGAGCCTGCTTCTCTCTCTCTCCCTCTGCTGCTGCCCCTGCTTGTGCTTTCTCTCTCTATCTCGAAGAGATAAATAAAAAAAATTTTTTTTAAAGAAAGCATTAAATAATGACTGTCAGAAGGCTTTTTCTTATACTGGGGAATTTGACCTGGAGTCCCCTGGAACACATAGTTGCTTAAATGAGCCTTTCTCCAGGAGGTCCCTATCAGCTAGAGAGGGTTTGGGGACCAGTGTTTAGAGTTCAGTCATTTCCACTACTTCTCTTGTCCATCATTACAGTCAAGGATTAACATTCTTGGGTTTGCAGTGATGCCCAATTGTGGGCTCTCCTCAGAACAAGTCTATTCATATCACTTTCATCTTCCTAGGTGCAAATTCAGGAAATGCTCAGGGAGAGGGACTCTCTCAGCCAGTTGCCTGCTTTCTCAGAGCCTGCTGGGGAGCTGTCTGCATTTGCTGGGACCACAATAAATCCCTTCCCCGACGTAGAGGGGATCAACGAGGAAGACGCGTCATTGGCCCAATACCTGGAACTGGAGAGCTGTCCTCGATGCCCACAGCATGGAGAAAAGCAAGACAGGAAAGACCATGCACTCGGAGGTTCTTGGAAAGACCCAGGACATGAGCTGAGCATCCCAGATGCCAATCAGGGAAATACATGCCCCTGGGAGCTGTCAGTGCTTTTCCCCCGGGAGGGCAGTGCTGATCCCAGGGAGCCCAAGGCTCTCTCTGCTGCTGCCCCTGAACCCGCAGTTACTAGCCCCACCCTGGAAGCCCCATGCCATGGGCCAAGGGCCGGGGAAGCGGCCAGTGTGTTGGAGCATCTTGAAGCATGTGACCAAGGAACATGTGAAACCGTGGATTCTCCTTTTGGAGCCTCAGCTGATAAATACTTGCCTCAGGAAATTTGCTCCCTGGACTTAGAGCTGGCCAAGCGGCCAAGCAAACCCTCTGATTTATGTTCTCCTGATGATGAGACGCCAGGTATTCACTTTCAAACACAAGGCTCCGAGCTCCCACGGGCTCCATGCGAGAGCAGCAAGGAGCGAAGCCCTGCCATGCCCCCTCTTTTTACCAGTACTTTTACCTGGAACATTTCGCAAAAAGCCAGTGAAGGTGGCCCAGGGGAAGATTTAGCAGAGATGGAGAATTCCACCTCCACGTTGGTCTCCATAGTCCCAGCTGGCCAGGAGAGGCCAAGCCCCGGCGGCCCAGGAGGCTTGGAAAGACAGCCTCTATGTTCTGAGAACAGCTCTTCTGTGCAGCTTCCAGAAGGAGGTGTTGAGAGGCCCAGTACCAGTGCCCCAGACACCACAGCCACACCAGCCCGAAATGGTTCGGTTGTAATGTTTCCTCGGGAGAAGCCAATGACTTTAACTGCTAATCTCGAGTGTCTTCAAGTGACCAGGGAGAGTGGGGACACATCGACAGTCACCATGGCCACCAAAGTCTACCCAGCCAAATACCTCCCTGTTTCCATTGCTGAGAACCGTCACACAGATGGTCCTGAGGAGAGTTCACCTACAGCACCAGACAAAAATATTTGCCAGCTTCCTTCCAATGCACAGTTGGGTCATACTTCAAATGATTCCACAACCGATTCTCTAGAAGAGCCCTTTTGCATGGCTCCCGGTGGACCAGGAGCCCACGTCCATGTTCCCCAGCGCCCAGAGGTGGAGGGCTTCCGTAGCAGTTCCCCTCTTCAGACTGATAACTGTTCTGGAGATAAGAGCCTGACTGTGGACACAGCAGACAGTAGGAGCCTTGAACAGAATTTCCAAGACAAAGGAAGTGAAACAACACAGAGGATCCAGCAGGAGAGCTTACCCCAACGGGGTTCTCCTCCTGAAGATGATTGCCGAGAAAGTTGGCCCACGGCATCTGTTGCACAAGGGGAAATAGACCTAGTGTCCTTGGACCACTTATCAGCAACCTCCAGGGAGGAGAAGGAACAGAGCTCAGGCCCGGGGACTAGCATTTGCAAGGTGGGTGAAGCCACCGTGGAAGATGGGGGTCAGGCTCCACGCCACATTCTGCCTCTGTCTACTCTCCCCCTGGAAGAGTCCAGAGGGAGCGGGCCAGGATTTTGGAAAACAGGCAGCAAGCTGAAGATTATAACTCTGGAAGCTTCCATTCCAGAAGTTTGGCCACCAAGACAACAGACTGGTCCTGAGTACAAGGAGTTGGAAGCTGGTCCCACAATTCCCGACAGGGTCCAGGCTGCGTCTGACGTTCTCAAGGCTCACGGCCCTCAGGCCGAGTCTGGCTCAGCCCTTGCTAAAAGCAGAGAAACTTATAAGACCAGAAGACCAGTCAGCCGTGCATACTGGAGTAGTCTTTCTCCCAAGTATTTGAACCAACCCAGACTCCTAGAGTCATCTGTGGATCCTGTAGACAAAAAGGAAATGTATGACACAGATGTGCCATCAGAAGCTTCCAAAAGCGGAAAGAGGGAAAATGTTGACACTGTGAGTCAAAACCAAGAGGAAAGCCAAATCAGAGTGGATCATGCTGCCTTCTTTAAACAGTTTCTGACCCGTTCTAAGGTTGTAGAGTCCTCTGTAGATCCCATGGACGAAGCAGGCGTGACGGTGGGCGCCAGGGCTGAGACAGCAGGGCCTTCAGCATCCACGCCGGCTGCCACGGGGGAGGAGGCTAAGCGGGGTGATGGGCACACGGGTCAGAGCCTGGAAGTCCAGCCTGCCAACTTGCAAGGCCCAAGTCCTGACGAAGGTGGGGAAAGCCTTGCACACCGACGCAGAATAAGCCAAATACAAGACGGCAGCGAGCGAAGCTCAGGGGAGGCTGAGCAAGGCAAAAACAACACAGCAGAATCCGTTTCTCCCAGTGCACCTCTTTCTCATGGCCCCGCAGTGATAGCTCACGCATCTGTTGGAGTGGACACTCACAACTCCTCAGGTCCAAGTCATGATGTCCCTGAGAACGAGCTCGTTGTTGAGCCCAGAAACTGCCAATATCCATTTTCTGACTCAAAGGAGAGAGGAGCCGTTGAGAGTGAGCGTGGGAAACATGCACCCTCTTCCAGCAGTCTCACTCCATTGCCTTTTACCTCATCTAAGGGAAACATCACAAACTTTTCAAAAAGCCACAAAATCTGGGAAATGGAAGAGCCCCGCACCGGGGAGACCAGGCCTGCAAGCGCAGCCGGCTGCCCGGCCGTGACCTTGGCATCCATTGCAGGTGAACGTGCAGCAGAGAAAGCTGCCGAGACCCTGCAGTCCCCACGTCCACAGGGCTCCCCCCTGGACAGTGGGCGAGACCCAAGGGAGGAGAAGCTCGGGCGCCTGGCAGCCCAGACCCTCCGACGCCCAGAGGCCCTACCAGCGGGGAGCGGCTGCGAGGAGGTCCAGAAGCCAGAATCCTCGGCGAGTGGACATTTAGCTGAGGGGGTGAAGAAGAAAATCCTGTCCAGGGTGGCCGCCCTGAGGCTGCGACTGGAGGAGAAGGAGAACGTCAGAAGGAGTTCAGGCTTTCTCAAAAGGATTCCTAACCTTGAAACATTGGCATCGTGTGCAGAGGAGAAGCAAGATGCGAAAAAACCACCTTGCAAAAGAGAAGGAAAAGGTGAGGCTCTGTTGCTTTCTGTGGTTAAGCTTGGGTTTGCCAACCAGATGACCGACCGGTGCCTGTGTCCTTCCAGGTCCTCCTGCGGTTAAGGTGAGTGTCCCCTGGTAAGCGCAGGCCGTGCTTCTCAAGCTTCTCTGGCCTCTGAATCACCTGGAGGGCTCGTTGGAATGCAGATTGCCAGGCTCCCACCCCCAGAGCTTCGGGTTCACAGGGCGAGCTGGGGAAGCGTGTTTCCAACAAGTGCCCCAGGTGATCTGGAGAGAGAACCACTGGAAGGGGCCGCCTGGAGGTAGGTTTAATCGAGGGAGCGTGATTAAGATGACTTTCTGTTTAATTATCCTGTAAAAAAATATTTTACAAAGATAAACAGAAGCATTAATCAGTGCAGCTAATTAGTATAATTAAACAGACCACACGCTAAGCAGGATTTACAGAAATAAACATTTAGGTACAATTTGGGACTCTCTTCTTTAATTGGTGATTTTCATTAAAAACTGCTTAATGGAAACTTGGGGTTTCTTCCAAATTTGAGCATAAGACTTCTTTCCAACTCACCCTCCTCTTTTGGTGAGTCTAAAGTGCCCAGGGGTCTCTGATCCAGGTTTCTGACCACGTGAGGCTCAGGGCCCTTGTGACTTGCAGTCACTTCTGCTTTGCCGGGGGTGGGGGTCACGTCCGCCCCAACCTCCATCCCTGAGCCTGAATGTTAGCCTCTTTTATTTCAGAGCTTTTCTTTCCCTTCTCATGGGTAGGAGGAGTCAAAAGAGAAGACACTACATACAGCAAAGTGATGCCCTCTGTGTGTGCAGGAGCCCAACGGGGGCTCCTTTAACCTGGAGTGAGGGCTTTGCTCCTCCCGCACCGTTTTCAGACTTCCACACCGGTGCTCCTTATTCCCCATGCACACCACTGGCCCTCAGCCCCTGCTGCAGGCAGGACTCGATACAAAACTCCCTTCTGAAAGTTTGGGGGCATCCAGTCAGATTTCTAATATACATATTATATGTAATATGTATATTAGAAATGTGTGCAAAAAATTAAAAATCTTTTAAAATATTGCTTCATTCTCTTTAAATGTTAGAAACATATGTATGTATGTGTGTCTAGTATATATATATATATATATACTAGAAAGAGAATGAAGCAATATTTTAAAAGATTTTTAATTTTTTGCACACATTTCTAATATATAATATATAATTATTATAATATATATTATACTCTTTCAATGTTTGAAACATATATATATGCCTGTGTGTGTCTAGTATGATATATATATATATATACTAGAAAGAGAATGAAGCAATATCTTAAAAGATCCCTAAAGTGGTTTCAGCCCAAAGGGAAAGGTCCATCTGGAATCCTTGTCCGTGGTTATCCGAGGGACTGTAGGAGCAAGGACTCTCCAGGAAAGCACAGGTGGTGGAGTTTGCACGGGGTGTCTGCTCGGCCTCCGTGAGGACAGCGCTCTGGAGGGGGGGGTGCTCTCATACAGAGACCCCACAGGGAAGGAGTGAGTATGTGGGGGTGGGGTTGGAGGGCGACTCAGGACTCCACTAATAAAGCTGAGTAACCTTTCCTGGGTTCAAAGCTTTGTTTTCACCAGGGACTGCTCTAGCCTTTCTCCTCAACACTTGGCCAGAATATGCACAGAAGAAAAACCTAGCCACATTCCCAGGGCTTCCTTCTAGCTCCTTCATCTCCGTTCCCCACTTTGTCCCACACTAACAGGGGTATCTTTCTACAGCCTCTTGCCCAAGACCCGCATTTCATTCTGCTGCCCATTGTATGCCCTTCCCACTGTCCCCCCAACTTTCTGTGTTCAGAACTTAGAATGGGCGGCGGACAGGGTTGGCAGCCTCAGGAATGTTAAGGTATCCACAGATCATCGTGAGGACTGCCACCACATAGTGCTGGAAGGGCCAGGAGCAGGAGGCAGGCTGAGTCAAGGCTCTGGACCCAGAGTTTGAGGCTGAAGGCCTCGGTGCCCAGCACAGCTAACCCCCTACGGCTGTGTGAACTGAAACAGGTCTTGCCATCAATAAGCACTTGGTAGATTTTTCTCTCTCTCCCATCATATTGTTAGTATCTCCAGCTGCTTTCTAGTTGAGAGGTTTGTCCCCCGAGCCCATTATCCCATGTCCTGGGAAGAAAATAAGCTACTGAACGTGCATTCTAGGGCACCTGGGTGACTCAGGAGTTGAGCATCTCTTTGGCTCAGGTCAGGATCCCAGGGTCCTGGGATCGAGTCTTGCATCAGGTTCCCTGTGGGGAGCCTGCTTCTCCCTCTGCCTGTGTCTCTGCCTCTCTCTCTGTGCCTCTCTCTCATGAATGAATAAGTAAAATCTAAAAATAAATAAATAACAATTAAAAAGAATAAATAAATGTGCATCCTGTTGCCCAAGTGTCTGTGGGCCTCAAGGAGGGACGAGAGGCTACTTCATGGCCAGTGGGACCAGAGGTAAAGGGGCAGACAAAACATCAGTGTTGAGGACTCCCGGGTTGACAGTGGATTAGGTGATGCTTTGGGTTACTACGGCTGCAGAGTTGGGGAACTTGGTCTATAGAAGACTGACATCACGTTTGCAGTAACCTCAGTGCCACATCATTCAGCCCACCCGGCAGGGTTGGCCCCCCCTTGTCCTGCTCTAGTGTCCGTCCTGCTGCCCAGAGGCTGCCCTGAGGTATGGCACGTTTACCAGGCCGAGGTGCTCCCACCCCTGATTTAAAAAGGTGGTATTCAAAGAGCACAGCTAACCCCCTGGGAATGGTTTCCTGCTGGCTCCTATTTCATTCTAGAAGACACTTCTCTCCTGCTAATGAAGTTGGTATCAGACACCACCGCAATCCATTAGGATCTCTTCAGCGAAGGCAGCCAATTAGGGTAAAGATGGAGGGATATTATTCATAAATAACTTACTGAAAAAAAAAAATAAAATAAAAAAAAAATAAATAAATAACTTACTGATGAGTTGCCTTTCGTGTCTGGGGCTGACCCACAATTACTTGGACACTCTGGATTTTACTCTGCTCCCTAATCCCCAGCTCTGACTTTGACCTGGACCATCTGGTGATCATTTAAAAGCATCCCTGATAGGCCCAGGTTTTATAGACTACGTATCCACAGTCCCCTGCCCTTTTCTTTAAAAAAAAGAAGAAGAAGAAGAAAAGAAGAAGAAGAAGAAGAAGAAGAAGAAGAAGAAGAAGAAGAAAAAGAAGAAGAAGAAGAACTCTTTCATATTCTTTTCTACTTTGTGCATTATAGATCTCACTCGGGGAGTTTTAAGTAATGAAAAATGAGATTTTTCTGTTAGATTGATTTGTTCATTCTCTGTTAGGCCCGCCACACCTGCCCTCAGACACTTGGTTTCTTCATCTATAAATTGAGGGTAATAATTATTATTATCCCAATTCTTGGGATTGTTGTTGGAATGAAACGTGATGGAATGGGGAAGCCTTTTCCCCATTTGTGAGGCTTGTCACGACTGTCGTAAGGATACTGACCTGCAAATCTCTCATTTCCAGCTCCGATATTACTGAAAAAGATCCAAGCCGAGATGTACCCTGACCTCTCCGGGAATGTAAAATTAAGCTGCCAGTTTGCGGAAATTCATGAAGATTCGACTATCTGGTGGACAAAAGATTCAAAGGCAATAGCCCAAGTGCAGAGAAGGTGCGATATTTGCCCGGTCACTTTTCACAGCTGTTGCTTGTTTCACAACGTAGTTCTAAAAGGAAAGAATAATAGGAAGTAAAAAGGAAAGCTGAAGCCGAAACCCCACACCCAAAGTATCCAAGACGAGTAAGTAAGCAAAGACAGGTGTCCAGGCCGGACAGGCAGTGGAGGGTTCCTACCTGAGGCCCTACCCTCCCGGAGTTTTCTGGCCTCGGGAAGCCAGGAAGCCTTTCAATGTTTTTTTTTTTTTTTTTTTTTTGAGCTTTTATATTTGATCATGATGTTTTTAGAATCAGGATCAGGTCAGATCATTTTCTAGGCTGAGGCTCCGTGGTCCCAAGATTACAGAGCTCTCTTCTGTACGTCTGTGAATTTGGCTGTGTTTTCTGTTTAAATTCCTGTAAGCCTGGCAAGTTTCAATGCCAAGAAGGTGAATCCAAAGGGAAAAAAAAAATCAATCCAGGAGGTAATAAAAAGTGGCAGCTTGGAGGGTGATAAGCAGCCATTTCTGAGATGGAAAAATCTGTTTATTTCTTGGGCCCTGGGATGTAAGAGGAGAGTAGGGGGGTGGGGGAAGAGAGGAGAGTGCAAATCCTTGCCCAGAATACTGGTGTGGAATGAGCTTCTGTGACCTTGGGCTTCACCGGACACACTTGAGGGGACGTGGCTCATTCTCAAACACATCACCTGGTTCAGGGGAAACCACTATAACTCAGACAGTCCTCAGATGGGTCTTTCTGCCAAAGGAGGTCCCTGCCCCCCTTCAGCTCTAAGTCATGGGAGGTGATCCTACCCCCTTCATCTCGTTACAAGTAGCTTGAAAAAGCAAGAAAAATCGAAGAGCTTTATGTATAATTAAATGAAACACGTCTGCTTGGAGCATATGTCTGGAAATTATGTCCCAAATGCAACTCTGGCAGATTTGAGCTATAGTTTCTTTTCCCTGATATCACTCCAGGAAAGCTAACTGGATTGTGACAAATGAGAATAAGGCCTTGCTGCCCCCAAATGTTGCTATTATCCTGCTTATGTATGGCTTCAGAAGAATTGAAATGCAGAAGAAATGGCTTGATTTTTAAATCAAGGCCGTTCCCTAGAGCTTTATAGAAAAGAAGCACTAATTATTCACTTAAAGAACTTTCTCTCGCTGTCAGTAGAGGATAATTAACCAGTGGGGTTTGTCGCAGTCTTGCTCTGAGCTCAGAATTGGCACCTGAATCTTCTGGTGCCTCTGATCCCTTTTCCATTTGAGATGTTTTTAGAAAAGCTTTCCTCCCTCTGAGCAGCATATGACAGTAGTAGGCTTGCCACGTACTAGTGACCCGTGGCCAGGCCTTTACGTTCGTTGCAATGTTGGGTTCGTTTCTTCTTGGCAACACTGGCTCAGGTGCACTCATTTGTGTTTTCTCTGGTGACACTGGAGAATATTTGGGAGTCCTATATCCTCTGTATATCAAGAAATCACTTATATCATTTCAAGTGGGTTTTTGAAGGTTTTCAAATTTCTCTCACCCGTAGTTCCAGGTGAGTGTTTCCTTTACATGCCCCTCCAAGAAGCATCTCACTGCCTTGTCAAAACGTATTTTTAAAGAAGTTGAAATCTCTCAAACAAGAGTCATATAAACATGCAGCAAAGATCTTTTTCAACTGGTTAGATAATAAAGAACCAGTAAGATGGTAAGTCTGTTCAAAGGAGCATTTGAGGCATGGAGATTTGTGTAGTCAGGCAAACAAATTGCAATAAATAATACTTTTGCAAACAGATACAAAACTGGTTAACATTCAACAGGTAATAAACCTTGAGGTTGTCTTTTCTCCTAGACGGAACCTGTAAGTTGCAAGTTAAAAATGTCTCTGGTGGTGGAGGGCGTCTGTTTAAATAGCAAAGTCCCCCACAGGATCATTTTCCCATAATTAAATTCTCCTCGGATGAGCCCGTTAAGCTGTGACGTATGAAAGGCAGGAAAAGGCCTCCAAGGTTCTCTATCAAGTATCAGAGAATCAGGGAGTTTCTGGGTCAGAAGAAAGATGTTCACGGGGCAATTCTAGTTCAGCCTGCAGCCTTTCTGGTGGGTCTTGGGGACAGAAATGCTGTGCTGACCAGTAGGCCACAGAGAAAGACACTGCCCTAGCCCTTCTGTGACTCAGTGTTTCCCAGCCCAACAGGAAATCTTCCCCTCATAACTGGACCCGTCCTCTTCCAACCATACATTCAGCTTGTGTTCAGAGGCCACATTAGACAATGTATTATGATTTCATGGATTTGTTTTAAGCCATTGGTGCAGGAAACATGGGTAAATCAGAGACTTGATGTCCCTTGAAAAACCAACTGATAGTGAATACTCTGTTGAATGAGACATTGAGACAGAGTCAAGACAAGTGGAAGGTGGGGTTGAACTGTGAAATGATCCAAAACTGAAACAGACCCTGCACACACACACACACACACACACACACACCTGGTGAATGTTTAACCACATTCATTACACAGAACAAAGCTGCAACCCTATTTAGTGTAATTTTTGGGCTACAAAGTCAGTTTTTAATTTGTGACTTTGGAATAAAGATTGGGCATTAGCCATAATTCCCATTATCCCAGGTGGGGAGGGCGGTGGTCACAAACCACCTGGGGAGGCTGCATAATGAGATCAAGATGAGGACTCCAGACTCAGGCTTTCTTGGTTCAAGTCTCAGCACAACCCTTATCAGCTATGTGACCTTAGGTCATATACCTGGTCTCTGTATGCCTCAGTTCCCTCATCTGGGAAGTGGGAATAGTAATACTACTTCTCTCATTAGATTGATCTGTGCATGACATGAAGTAGAGGTGTAAGTCATTAGCACAGTGCCTGGCGTGTACCAAGCGCTCAGTACCCGTTAGCTATCGTCATCGTCATTGTCATCATCACTACCACCGCTGGGTTTTTTGTTCATAGCGCAGTGTCTGGAACTTAATAATGTTGAGTGGGTGGGAGGGCGGATGGATAGATGGTTTTGATTCACTAGGGGAGAACCCTATTTAAAAAATGCCCTCAGCCACGTGTCTTTATTTACAGCAGAGACCTCCTTTTTTTGTCCCTTATATCCCTTATGGCCCTGTGTTTAGATTTGGGTTTGGAATTTTTAGGTTTCTTTTAAGCACAGGGCACGGGGATTAGTAACATAACTGAGGTGAATTCTGAGCCAGAAACGTTAATGACAGCTCCCAGAATTCGCATTTCTGGTTCTTTGCTCTACTAGCAGCAGCCAAACCTCCCAAATGTTTCTGTATTAATATTGTATGTTGGAGTGAGTGAGGATGTTAAACCAAAATTGGACTGATGATCATCATCCCCTACAGATAAATGAATTATTTAAACAGCTTATCGAGATCTTGTTCTTTAGCCAGCTCCCTGGCCCAAACCATTAGGACAGGGAAGCATGTGTTTCTTTATCCCTAAATATATTAGAAAAATCCAACCTCAGAACGATGAAGCGTTCAAACATTCATGTCTCCTATTGCAGTGCAGGCGACAACTCCACTGTGTCCTTGGCCATCGTTCAAGCTGGTCAGAAGGACCAGGGCATCTATTACTGCTGCATCAAGAACAGTTATGGAAAGGTGACCACTGAGTTCAACCTGACAGCTGAAGGTAAGCCTCAGATGCTCCGTTTCAGGCGAAAACCATGAGCTGTACCCCCACTCCAGTTCAGAATGCCCATGCCTACTCAAGGCACTCTCTTCTTTGTCTTCTAGTTCTGAAGCAACTCAAGAGTCACCAGGATATTAAAGGTAAGCTAACCCGATTTAGATGTCCAAGGACGTGGGCACTCCACCAAAGCATGTAATAGCTCCTAGGATCAATGGAGAAGCAGTCTTCCCATCGCCTCTTCTAACCAAGTTGGAGATAGCGAAGGAATGACTGAGAAAATGAATGACCACTCATGAGCTAATTCAAGCTACTTACAAGGCCTATAGTCAGTGCACAAGGCTACAAATATCCAGAAGTATAGTGTTTATGATCCGACTCTAGCGTGCAGTAGTGAGGGCATGCTGGTGGGGCTTTGGGGTAAGATGTCTTCCTTTAGGCCTCAGATTTGCATCCAGCCCCACTGCAGGGGGTTGTCAGCCTTTTGTGTCTTACCTTGTAGTTTGACCAACAGAGCAGATTCCAAAGACAGGTGTGGAGGAGAGTATCTCCATTCGTTTGCATCTTTTTTCTTAAAGAATTTATTTATTTATTCATGAGGACACACAGAGAGAGGCAGAAACACAGGCAGAGGGAGAAGCAGGCTCCCTGTAGGGAGCTCAATGTGGGACTCCATCCCAGGACCCTGGGATCACACCCTGAGTCAAACGCAGATAGAGATGCTCAACCACTGAGCCACCCAGGCGTCCCCATTCATTTGCATCTTAATGAAAATGAAAGATGGGGTTTGGTGCTTCCCTTTGGCGGTTTGGCGCTGGTGTGGCAACAGAGAGACAACTGCTCCTGAACCGTCACTGGACCACCCACTGAATACAGCTTGGTGGAGTCCAAGCTTGGTTGGCATGGATTTCCTCTTAGGGAGAACTACCTGTCTCCCCACCCACATGCCCAGCCCCACCCAGTGGTGTGCTGGGAAATGCTTAACGACCTGCCCATTGTTAAGTGAGGGTGGGGAGGCCCTGATTTCTAATTTCTGTGATGTAAATACTCTCACCACAGCCCATTTTAAACTGCCAGTGTGATGTCGAGAAAACATGGAGCCAGGATGAGATGCACCCCCAGCAGCTCTCAGGAGCTGGAGTGAGCTGGCTGCAGCCCCCTCTGCACGCCTGCCTCACCCTCACCCACGAGACCCCAGCTTTTAGTACCTCATAGGAGCTTTGGTCCTTTAGAAGAGATGTGAGGAAAACTGACAACTTGGTTGGTTTAGTGTCATAAAGAAATTTACCCCATGTGAGGGATTTTTAGATGAAAAAACACTTGAAATCCTTGTGAAGAAAAAGCAGTAAATGCAATTATGATGGGGGAGCATCATAGATCATACACCAAGGAGCTGGGATCTTGACTTAGAAATGGTCTAACAAATACGCATCAGGGCGTTTATCCAACACAGCACATACAGGATCTTTGTAAACCTATTCAAATGTATTTACTATGCAGTGTACTTGTATAATTTTAGATTCTTTTTCCATGTCTGCCCCCATCTCCCAGAAGTCTAAATATGCAAAAAAGGATGTCTTTCCTCCTTAGAAAAAGAAAACAAAATGATTTTCAGAAGGCTTTCTCTGTTTCATCAGCTTCTTAGCATTGCTTGGCACTCACATTTCAGATACTTGCTATGACCCCGCTCATATTCAGGTTCACATAAACTCATTTTTCTAGGTTTTTACCAGTTAGGAATGAGACCCCAGTGGGGATGAGCTGCTGGCCACCTGGGGGGAAATGGTGCTGCAGGTGTAGCGCTGTGACTCCAACCAGAGGGCTTGGGTCTAGACCCAATGACCTCACCTATTCCCAGTGTCAGACCCCCTATGACCGGGACTCTCATGGGACTGGGGAGCCCATACTTCCCTCCCTGTCCCCTTGATCTTTCATGCGAAGAAACTTCAAACAGCTTCTTTACCACCTTTCTTATTTGGAGGAGTCCCTCTCACTAAACATTTCATTGGCTGAGTTCTCCAGAGGAGGAATAAATAATATTTTACAAGTTGGTCTCTAATTAAGAAACTAATAAAACCAAGCTTGTGGGAAAGCCCAAAATGAATGATGGTCCAAGTAAAACACAAGCTAGCCCAATTTAATGATAGCACACAGGGCTTTCAAAGAAAAGTCCTAAGATTTATTTTTCTCTCCCTTTCATTGTTTTATCTTTGCTAAGGAGACAATTTTGTTGGAAATTATAGATAGGACTGTTAATTATACCCAATATAGTAATATACAAAATATTTCCCTTCTTATTTCTAGGCATGTAGTCTGGAACAACTTTTGTGTTAAATTTGATGCATTTGTAAGCACTCAGTTCACAATTTTCTGTTAAGAATAATTGAGTTTTAGAAATTTGGGGGATTATGAAGAAAAACAGAATGGGGTAAATATAGCTCATATTTGTTGGGCTCTGGTATGTCCATGTAGAACACTTCTTATTTTCTTTAAGTGGTATTAGGGCCAAATTTTTAACATGAAATTACTCATGTAACTAGAATTGAGAAGATTTGGGTTATATAAAAAGAATCCCTTCTTTGTTTTGTGATCCAATTTTAAAATTTAACTTAAAAAATACTTTTCTCCATAAATTAATTTTTTTCCTGGTTCTACTACTAAGGCTGAAATCTTACAATGATTTCCTTAAAATTTGCCTGGGAGGCGCCTGGGTGGCACAGTTGGTTGGGCGACCAGCTGTTGGTTTCAGCTTGAATCATGATCTCAGGGTCTTCAGATTGAGCCCCATGTCAGAACCTATGCTCAGCACAGAGCCCACTTGGGTTTCTCTCTCTCCCTCTCCTTCTGCCTTCTGCGTGGGGATGCCCGTTAGCCAAGGAGCAGCTGGGGGGCGGAGGGTATTCCGCGGGGCTAAAGGTGAGCTGTGTTTTAGGATGTGAAGAGATTGAATTCAGCCAACTCATCTTCAGGGAAGACTTCCTCAGCGACAGCTACTTTGGGGACCACCTGCACGGTCAGATCGCCACGGAGGAGCTGCATTTTGGAGAAGGGGTCCACCGCAAAGCCTTCCGCAGCAAAGTCATGCGGGGCCTCATGCCTGTCTTCCAGCCCGGCCACGCCTGTGTCCTCAAGGTGCACAACGCCGTTGCCTACGGGACCAGGAACAACGCTGAGCTCATCCAGAGGAACTACAGACTCGCTGCCCAGGTGGGGCCCCCTGCCCTAAAGAGTCACTATACGGGGGGCATGAGAGGGATGTGGGAGAGCCTGGGATGAAAGTCAGACTCAGAATTGTTGGGAGTGTCTCTCCCTTTGGGGTGCGGTTGTAAGGGAGCCCCTGATCAAGCCCCGAAAGCCGGGAACCCTGGCTGAGTTCTTGGGGGCAATTTCTTGCCCTCATGCCAGCCAGATAGGAGGGATTCAGCCTATGTCTGGAGGGCCCTCACCTGTTCTGACCTCGGCTGGGGTTACTTCCACTCTGAGGGAGCCCTGTGAGGTTCTTGAAGGTTTGGGACCACTTGGACACAGGATGTTATGGAAAGTGGGGATTCCAAGTTACGTGGGATGCCAGGATTCCCACGCATTCCCAAGGCAGCAGCTTCTAGATTGGTTTGGTTTGGTTTATGGAGGGGGGTAGGATATATTCAGAAGGTTCAACATTTGTCCTTTTTCCTGCCTTTCTGAGTTTGGGTCAATGTCAGCCTATAAGCTATGATGGGAGATTGAGCCAAGACTCCAACTAAGTTCCCGCCTCCCTGTGCTATTGAGTCACAAGATCTTGAGGCAAGAAGGGAGCATGGGCTTCCCTCCCTGCCCCTCCTCCCACTTTGGCCCACGTATTTCACTCTTACCACCAGCACTGGCCAAGCTTTCAGGAGCGCTGGGTCTAGCTTTTTCACAAACAAGGTGCCCTCCTAAAACTGTTACCTGTAAAAGGAATAAGTTAGATTTTTAAAAAGATTTTATTTATTTGTTCATGAGAGACACACACAGAGAGAGAAGCAGAGACACAGGCAGAGGGAGAAGCAGGCTCCCCATAGGAAGTCCGATGAGGGACTCGATCCCGGGACTCCAGGATCATGCCCTGGGTAGAAGAAAGGCACTAAATCGCCGAGCCACCCAGGTATCCCCAATAAGTTAGAATTTGATGACTGTCCTGGGTGCTGTCAAGCACTAGCCATCTGCGATTGTCTCAGATGTGCTGATGGCATGTGACGCTTTGGTGCCCATGAAGGCAGCCCCTCTTCTGAGTATAGCATTTTGCCAATTGTATTCCTTTCACCTCCAAATCAACCCTTCTTTCTTCTATTCTTTCACTGCATATTCTTCCAATTTCTAGTGCCATCTGGTCCAGCCAGAAAACCTCCCAACATCCAGACTCCCTCTTGGAAAGGCCCTGCAGAGGGGGAAGCGGAGTCCATTTTGCTTTCCATACGTCTTGTCGAGATGTTCACTACCCAAGGCTCTCATTACACCCTTGAAGAAGGACTTTAGATGGGAGAGCTCACAGCCCTGCAGGTCCCGAGCTTTACCTGGCATCCTGCCATGGGGCCAGTCCCTTTGCCCAGGGTGAGTTTCAGCCATGCAGTTCTAGAACTTTTATAGTTCAGCACATCGGGCCCCAGAAACCTCTTGAGCTTTACCTGGATAGTTTCTTCAGGTCTCAGAGCTCCTCTGCAGGTAGATACCTCTAGGATGCAATAATTGTTGCTTCTGTACCTCCAACCAGGGGAATCCATTGGCTTGACCCACATCAGGAAATCTGATTAGCCTTCCCGGCAACTCTGAATTTCTTCTAATCACTTGTTTTTCCCATGTGTGTGGGTGATGTAGGAATGCTATGTCCAAAATACTGCCAGACACTATGCCAAGATCTATGCTGCTGAAGCACAGCCTCTGGAAGGCTTTGGAGAAGTGCCAGAGTAAGTGTGTTTATCCTCTCTTGTATCATCACCCCTGGTTTGTTGTGGATCTAGAGCACCTGGAGAGATGAGAGGATAAGAAAGACCAATAGGACAAGCATTTCACCTGAGCTTTCTGGCTGGGAGTTATGAGAACACACACACACGGCTCCTATCCTGTTCCTCACTAGGTTGCCAGAAGCTTATAGAGAGATACCTGATAAATATACTTTTTACAAAAGATTTTATTTTTATTTATTTATTTATTTATTTATTTATTTATTTATTTATTTCTTATCTTACTTGAGAGACAGAGAGTGAGGGAGAGAGCATGAGCAGAGTGGGAGGGGCAGAGGGAGAAGGAGAAGCAGACTCCCCACTGAGTAGGGAGCCTAATATGGGACTTGATACCAGGACCCTGGGATCACAACCTGAGCCAAAGGCAGACACTTAACCAACTGAGTCACCCAGGAGTCCTTAATAAGTATTCTTTAAATCAATGTATGGATGGACGGATGGAAAGAGGGATGGAAGGATGGGGAGATGGACGGATGGATGAATTCAATAAATGTATCGTATTAAATAGAAAAGAATTGGATAGAAAATGAATTGGATAAATGTATCGTGTTAAATAGAAGAGAAAGAGTGTCTACTTCGTGGATATTACATTATCCCAACAATAAGCAAGTACAAGAGAATACAAGAATATCACAAAACAATCACCCTATGATGAAAATAAAATACGATGCTGTGTCTAAGAAGAGTGACTTGGGTAGCAGCAGTGTAGGGACATGGTACCCACTTCCTGGAACCCCACAGAGACAAATAACATGGATTATTTTTATCTACTCATTGACTAAATATGTACTAACCCAAGCAGTTGTTTGGGTGTCTGCAGCTTGTGGTTGCTGGTCTGCTTATCTGGTTGAGATCGCATGTGTGTGTTCAAGTGGAAAAAGAAAGAGGTATGCCAGGGCACACTGGAAGTTTCAAACAAAACAGTCATTTGTGTATCAGTAGAAACTGGGAGAGGAAAGAAGGAAGGTGTTATTGCTTCCATGGACCCTGTCAGCTCACAAAGGGGGAAAAGTTCTCTCCCTGAGGTGGTGTGTTGGGCAGATCATATAGGAAGTCTAATGCTTTCTGCTCTATGCCAAGAATTGCCTAGCAGACTTACTTAGTACACAGACATTTCTTGGCAAGTTCTAGAACAATTTACATAATGCAAAGAAAATACACAATTGCCTTTCCGGTAAATCCACTAAGACGGCAATGTGGGGTGAGTTACAGTTTGTTATAGGAACTTGCACGTTCTCTTTCTTCTCCAGCCTCCTTTCTCAGTCTCTGCCCCCTTCAGTTCTTCTCAAAGAAGAAGAGGGTCAACCGGGTGAGCCGTCCACATGGGCAGAATGGCAGCACCCTCAGGTGGGGCACACCCAAGTTTTGCACAACAATTTGGGGGCTTTCTAAAGAGAACGACACAAAATTATGACTATAAAGATTGGTGCAGGGATCCCTGGGTGGCGCAGCGGTTTGGCGCCTGCCTTTGGCCCAGGGCGCGATCCTGGAGACCCGGGATCGAGTCCCACATCGGGCTCCCGGTGCATGGAGCCTGCTTCTCCCTCTGCCTGTGTCTCTGCCTCTCTCTCTCTCTCTCTGTGACTATCATAAATAAAAATAAAATAAATAAAATAAAATAAAATAAAATAAATAAAATAAAGATTGGTGCAGGGACTTGGAAAGGGCCTGTGCATGTGAGGGACACAGGGGCTAATTAGCATCATTGGCACCGCCCCAAATATGCCAGTGGCCTCAAGATAGATTAGGACATTTTGATGTGTAAACATCTTTCCCTTCCTTACGGTGGAAGAATTTGTGAGCGCATGAATAACATATGGAAGGATAGGTGTCCTCACAAAGTCACCTGCTCCTGAGTCCGTGTTCATTGAACCAAAATCAGAGGACTCTACACCAGGAAACACACATGCACACGCACACACACACGCACACACACACGCACACTGCCTTCTCAAGGCTTCTACACTTGAAACAATGTTAGAAAAGAGGAACGCAAGCAAGATTTTAGAGGAGATGGCACAGTGAGCGTGAGCATGTATGTGTTGGGGTGGGGACGATTCAGATACTTTTCAGCCTCGAGATGCTTCCGTGTGCAAGGACCATCAAGACACTTCCACCTGGGGGTGGAAGGAAGGAAGAGGCCCGTGGGAGAGGAGGTCCAGAGGCTGGATGCACTGAGACCAGGCCGAAAGGTGTTGCTACAGCCCAGGGACGGGGCAGTGGTAGTGGAACTTGGTCACTGGCCATGGGGAGTTGGGACATTCGGTAGGTCGGTGTAGTTAACAAAACTGATATAGGGCATAAGAAGGGAGAGGAGAAGGGATATAAATCCAAGGCTTTTAGCTCAGGAAACTAGTGAGATGACACTGCCACTGGAGCAGGGAGGGGGCCCGGGCAGGTGTGCAGTAAGGTGCGGAGTTAGCTCCGCATATGCCCAGTCTGAGGTGGGCGGGCACCGTGGCCCATCGGACTCCCACAGACAGTTCACCTGAGGCTGGAGCTGAAAGGGAAGGGAAGCAGTGAGCTGGTTTGCTGGACACGAGCGTGAAGGTGGCCATCGCAGCGGCGGAAAGGGTGGAGTCCTCTGGTAGAATGTAGAACAAGAAGAGAGGCCCAGGGGTGGAGCCCCGAGAAACGCGAGCACACGGGGGTCAGGGTATGTGGCGAGTACATGTCACCTCTCCCACGGGCCTCAGAGGCCAGCGCAGTGGAACGGCAGGCAGGAGGGGGCAGGGTCCCAGGGTCAAGGGGAGAGGGTCATTCCAGAGGGGGAAAAAGGGTCAATGCTCAGGAGGTGCAGAAAGACCCCAGGCAATCATTAAAAGCCATCAGATCGAGTGACCTTAGCGAGTGGGATTTTTTTAAAGGATTTATTTATTTATTTTTAGAGAGACAGAGACAGAGAACATGAGCGGGAGGGGCAGAGGGAGAGGGACAGAGAGTCTCAAGCAGACTCCATACTGAGCCCAGAGCCCAAAGTGGGGCTCAATCCCACAACCCTGAGATCATGACCTGAGCCCAAACCAAGAGTCGGACGCTTAACTGACCTCACCACCCAAGCGTCCCAGCAAGAGGGATTTTTGCAAACTGAAGGGTAAAGGATCAAAGAGGAAATTGGAATCGGGACCAAACCAAGGCATGGTTGCTCCTGCTGTGAGCAGTCGGTGAGGCGGATTCCCGCACAGCCCGTCACAGGCTCCGATGCAGTTTATTCCTTGCTCAGTGATAAATGGGAATGGCCAGTTGCGAGTTTGCATCCTTGCTCAATGCCAGGGTGAGTGCATTTAGGGAGTGAGAGGGGTGGGCAGAGCGTCCCTGGGCTGGACCTCCGGGGGCAGAATCAGGGGAGCTTCTGCCCAGGCAGGGTGAGGTCAAGAGAGGGCCTGATGTGGGACTCAGATGGGCTTGTGAGTGTGTGCGAGTGAGCGGGGTCTGCTAGGTGATGGGGTAGCCAAGTGGAGGGGATCCAGGTGTTCGCATGTCCCTCCCCCTTGCCTCCCGCTCCTCCAGCTTATTTCTACTCAGTCTTTGCAACTCAAGTCACACCACACGACATCTGGAGAGCCGCTCCCTTCCTCATTAGTTAGGAGCTGGGAGCAGGGTGCTCCTCCCTTCCCAGTGGTCGCCCTTGCAAAGCAGGGACTGTCTCTTTCATGCTTGCTTTCCTGGCGAGTTTTTGAGATTCTGACATAAGGTGCTCAGTAGACATTTGTTGAATGAAAAGAATGAGAGGGTGAGTTGCCAGTCACTGAGATGGGGCAGAGGTAGGAGTTTGGGGCACATGAGTGGTTCCATTTTGGCTATGTTAAATTCGAGACGCTGGGCCACCCGGGTGGCTCTGTTGGCTGAGCATCTGCCTTTGACTTGGGTCGTGATCCCAGGGTCCTGGGATTGGGTCCCACCTTGGGCTCCCTGCTCTTGCTTCTCCCTCTTTCTCTACCTCTCTCTCTCTGTCTCTCTGTCTCTCATAAATCAATCAATCTTTAAAAAAAATAAATTTGAGATGCCTGTTAGACATCAATCAAAGAGAGTAGGAGGCTGGAAATGTGAGTCAGGACCTCAGGGGAGAGGTCTGGGCTGGAGACATAACTATGGAACTCACCGACATGCAGACTGTATTTGATGCAAGGAGGTCACTAGCCAGTGTGGGCAGAGAGAGAAGAGCCATCCCAGGGCATGCCAGAGTCTAACAGTTGGGGGGAAATGAGGATCCAGCAAAGGAGACAAGAAAAGAAGTAGCTGGTGGAGCAGGAAGGAAACCAAGAGGAAGTTTCTGGAAGCAGTAAGAAGGTGCTTCAAGAGATCAGCGGTGTCCAGGGCCACTGAGAACAAGTAAGATGAAGGCTGAGAAGAGACCGGTAGACCCAGCCCCACGTGCTGCTGGAGACCTTGGCTGAAGCTGCATTAGAGGGAAAGCCTCCTTGGGCGGGTGCCAGAGAGAATGGGAGGGGACGGTTGTAGACAGTGAGACTACAACGATCTGAGCTTTGAGGTAAAACGGAGTCCGCAGTGGACTGGGCTGTGGAGTCAACCTGCTGCGTAGAGCTGTTTGGGCTTGTCGCTGTGCCCTGGCAGTGCTTCTGTGGAGGCAAAAGGTGATGGAGGAGGGTGGGAGCACCTACTTGGAGCAATAGCCATGAGCATTACAGGGGTTGGCCAGACCCAGGACACCAGTGGGACAAGCGGTACAGGTGGGAGCAAGGAGGCTTCGTCCATCGTGGGGTAGGGAGGCAGGAAGAGGGAGGTTACGCGGGCGCCGACCCCAGGAGGTTGAACTCTGTGCCGGTGGCAGCTCTTAGAGGCTCTCCTCTGTTTGAGGCTTCACAATGAAACAGGAAGCAGAGTCATCCACTGAGAGTGGGGTTGGGGAGGAGGTGCGGGCAGTGTGAGGAGGGAGGAGCAGGGGTGAAATAATCATCCGGGGGTGGGGGACGAATGGATCGTGCTGAAAACTGCATATTGGATGTGATCCCTTGTCCACTGGAGACACCATCACTGTTGTGCAGTGTGTTGCCTGGTCTTCCTGCCTCTGCCCCTGCACAGCCCCTTCTTCACAGAGCGACAGACTCCTCCATAACACAGGTGTGTGATCGTGGCACTCCTCTGTCCAAAACCCTCCAGTGGCTTTCTATCCAAATTGGTACAAAGGGCAGAGTTTCCAAATGGCCTTCCAAGACCCCACAAGGTCTGGCTTCCCGTTGCCTCCCTGTCCTCACCCACCCGCTCTCACCTCCCCTTTGCTAACTCTACTCCAGCCACACTGGCCCCTCCCTGTTCCTGGAGCACACCAAGGATGCTCCTGCCCCAGTGCCTTTTCCCTTTGTTGGTCCTTTTACTCGGAGCCATAGATACCCTCATGGGTCCCTATCTCCCTTCTACAGGTCCTGCTCAGACGTTCTTTCTTAGCAAGGCCTTCTCTGACCACCCTCAGTAAAATAGCAGCCCCTCCCTGCCCCCTGTGCTATGTAGCACCTTTCCACTGCTTTATTTTTTTCACATAGCACATTGCACTCTACATTTACTTATTTATTGCCTGCCTCCCTCATTTTAATGTGAGATCCTTGAGAGCAGAGCCTCTGTTTTCTTCACTGTTTCTGAATAGCATCTGGAAGACTATCTGACATAGCAACTACTGAAAGACTATTTGCTGACTGAATGGAAGGAAGGAAGGAAGGAAGGAAGGAAGGAAGGAAGGAAGGACATATGATGGGTGGATGAATGGCCAATGGGTCACGGGGGTATGACTGTAATGAAAACATTCATTTCTACATGGGCAATCAAACTCCATCCCAAGGAGGAGTTTCGGACCAACTCTAGGCCCAAATGAAAGACAGAAATATATCTTTTCACCTATGAACAATTGTTGTGGTCGAGGTCAGCCTGCGTCTAATGGAATCCGGGGATTTGTTCTGCAGCTCCCTGCTACCCCAAGTGAAGAGAGAATGCCCCTGGTCTCTATTTCCAGGTGAGAATGTGATGTGTGCCCATGCTGTCTTCCCTTCCAGGATAATTCCTATTTTTCTAATCCACCGACCTGAGAACAACATCCCTTATGCAACAGTGGAGGAGGAGCTGATTGGAGAATTTGTGAAGTATTCCATCAGGGATGGGAAGGAAATAAACTTCTTGAGAAGAGAATCGGAGGCCGGTCAGAAGTGTTGTACCTTCCAGCACTGGGTGTACCAGAAGACAAGTGGCTGCCTCCTGGTCACGGACATGCAGGGTGAGGAGAGCAGCCTGACCTGGGATCCAGGGATGCTGTGGGCCTGGAATGTTCCTAGGGATGTGGATGGGAGGAGAGGGAGAGATCTGCTGGATGCCCTTAAGCATCTTTATCAGCAGAAAGTGTTACCGATGTCTCATCAGAAACAAGGTCTGACAGAGGAGCCTGAAATGACCAGCCAGACAGAGTAATCAAGTACACTTTAATGACTTGCGCCAAGAATGCCTGCCTCTTACCGTAGGTAACCGAAGATTGGCTTTATTATTATATCCTCAACAGGTGCAATTCAGAAGTATCTAGAGAAATCTGGCTATACCAAAAGATAAATGAAGATCTAATAATTCATTTGTCACAGGTGAAAGGGTCTTTCACAGTTGGATTTCAAGCTTCCCTGGCTAGTTTACAGCATTTTCAATTTATATACAAATTGATGGGAATGCATTTCTCATATGAAGAGGGGATTTGATCATCAGGTTGCCCATAGAGGCTGCCCCGAGACAAGATGCAGTTTGGGGTTCCCTAAGACTATCTTCTGGTTCATTAATTTACTGGAAGGACTCACAAAACTCCGAAAATCCTTTACACTCATGGTTATGGTTTATTATAGTGAAAGGATACAGACTCAAATTAGCAAAAGGAAGAGGTTCGTGGGGCAGAGCCAGGGGGAGTTCAGGTGGGAACTTCCAGTTGTCCTGTCACAGTGGAGTCACGCAGACAGCACCTACTTCTCCCAGCAATGATGCATGGCAGCATGCGTGAAGAACTGCCTTCTAGAGAAGCTCACCCAAATCTTGGTGTCCAGAGTTTAATGGGGGTCTGTCACTTAGGCATAACTAGCCATAAGATGGTCCTTCGCCTCTAGCCTCTCCAGAGGTCAAGCTGGTACCCCACACCCAAGGCCCCAGGCAGATAACAGCTCTTACCCACTCTTTATGGGCAGGTCACTCCAGGGCTTAGAGGTTACCTCTCAGGAGTTAGGCAAGGATTAACTCTATTTGATTAATCCTTTCCTGCCCACAAGTGTTCAGGTACAAATATTGGAGAGGGGATCCCAGGAAACACTGGTAAGTGAGAGAACTGTGACAGGCAGTGGGAAGGCAGGCAGTAGGGTACCTATAATGTGGGTTACTGGAGCTCCTGCCTGCTGGGGAAACTCTGGGAGCCTGTGCAGAGCACACTTCTCAGAATCATCCCACCCAAGGAGAGAGGGAGCAGGGGTATTGATGCACCAACTGCCTTCAGCTACCCGTGGGAGGCTATTCCTGGTGGGGGTGTTAGTTCCCCTGCATTTGCCACCTGCACACAGGTGAGCCAAGCTGAGCAAAGCAGGCTCCTGCGATCAGAGAAAGTTCTCAGGCAAGAAATGTTGGTAGCACAGTGAGGTGGAGCCTGTGTGCACGGAAGCGGTTAGGGTGAGGGCAGTGGGCGGGGCGCCAGTAGTTTCTACCACAAGGGTTTTCCTTTTCCTCTTCCTTTCCAAATAATCATACTGTGAAGAAAAATCTGAACTGTAACTGTATGCCTGCTGTGTGTCAGACCTTGTCACATATGAGGATCTCCAGCTCTGTCTCCGGCCTGGTGGTGAAGGGCTAGCCTGCCTCCGGGTTCTGTTCCCACGGCTTCCTAGCTGTTAACCTTGGGCAAATAACTTCCCTCTCCGTGCCTCAGTACTTTACGTGGGGTTCTCGTGAGGGTTACACAGGTTGGGAAAGCATTTAGCACAGAACTGCCACATTATAAGTGCTCCCCAATTCTTTTAACTTTTTATTTTGAAATACCCATAGACACAAGGAGTTGTAAAAGTGTTTGGAGAGACCCCCCCTTTTCGTATGTATTCATTTTTTCCCCTGTAATTCTTGTTTGGTCTTCACGATGACCCTACAAGGAAGCCATTAGGATCCATTTTACAGATGAGAAAACAGAGGCTCAGGGACAGTGTTTTAATGGCCTTCTGTCACTCAGCTGATAGGCAGAGGGGTCTAAGACTCTACCCTGTGGTTTCCAACTCCCACACCCAAGCTCTTTCCACCAAACCACAAATTTACCAATTTGCAAGAGATTTCCAAGTGTCTCCTGAAGCTAAAGCTTACAGTGAGGACCTTCCTGAGGGTGCGGTGTTACAGTCTTGCCGATGGGGACAGTCTGCATATTGAAGGCAGCCATATCTGCTCACTTTCCAAAGAGAAGCCACTGCCACACGCACGCATGCGCACACGGACACACACACAAGGTCTTAACACATTCTAATTAGACTCCGGCTGTGGAAATCTGGATTCCCCCCTCCATCTATTCTTCTTCAGAGTTAATTTTGCAATAAGTATAGTTCTTCGATAGAAAAGCAACACCCCGGAGCTTCGTGCACAGCTAGTTTTGCTTCCAGGCACTTGTAAACAAGCCTAGTGGAATGTTACATCTCTCCGTAAATGCTGTGTGCTGTTTAATATCTTGGCACGGTGTACCTAGGGAAAATCTCTTCATTGTCATCATTGATGTGTAGAAGATGGCACATTCTTCTCTAAATAACCTCTACATTTTATAATTTTACGGAGACACTAGAATTAGGTTGAAAAAATCAAGCCAACCCAAACTCAACTGTTACCTTCTCAGACTCTTGAAAGCCATCCCCTCTCTCGTTGCATCTGCTTGTTGATGGGATTGTGGTGGGTTCTGCAAGCCTAGGGGTGAAAGCCTCTCCTGTGATTTGGCCCTGAGATCTGCCCACTGCTGAGGCCACTAGGGTTGTAAGAAGCCGTCACGCCAAAGACCCAAGAACTCAAGCTCTGGAGAGCAAGTTCCAGAGGCTGCTGCATCCTTCCTTCCTTCCTTTTATGGGAAACGACTCGTAGATGACTGTTATCCCCAACTCCACTTCATTGCAGCACACTGGAATTCAAATTATTATCCTATAGAGACTTTGGTTGAACTGCTGGCAAATTACTAAACTGAAACAGAGAAATTTCCTTTTCAAAATTGCATCCTATTTTTCTAAACCGTAAGTGATAGCTGATGATTGTGAGAGGCAGGAAAAGCAATTCCCAGGGTCAACGACCTTTTGCCAAATGACTTTTTAAAGCTGAACAAAAATTGCAGCTCAGAGCTGTGGTTTTTAAATACAAGTTTCCACAAAAAAACAAGATGTCCAAAGAGGGCTTTTACAATTTGGGGCCTTTTTTTTTTTTTTAAAGCACAGTCCTTGTAATAAAGGCTCCGTGAAGCCTTTCTGCATATGTTCTAGTTGTTAGCAGCTTTGCAAGAATGAGATGAATTAGTTGCCCACTGTGAACGAGGCTTTTAAAACGCTCACTGGCTCACTCAAAGTGCCGGGTCTGATTTAGCTCACAGGTGCACTGCAGAAAAGCACGGCTCGTTGCTTCTGTCTGACTAACCAGCCTGAATAGCAACATGGCCTGGATTTTTGCTGTGCTCCAGGCAGATGCTGCTGAATCAGAGCATTAACCCATTAGGGTTCCTTTCCCCGGCCTCCGAAAACAGTGCTCGGAAGAGCAGAGACCCTCAGATGGAGCTAGGTTGCCATCACACCTAACCTCAGTTGGCTTTGGAGAGGATGCTGGTTCCTTCATCCACAGCCTAGACTGGTTTCTGTGCTGTGCCCCCCTCCATGAGCGGGGCATCTGCCGGCCATAGGGAGCACAGCAACCCAGGCCTGGGTAGGACAAGAGTTAGGAGCTGGAGAGGAGGAGGCAAGCCTGACAGGCCAGCGGGGTAGCATGGGGGGAGCATGTGGATCCCATGCTCTGCCACAGCAGGCCTGTCACTGGATTGCACGAGTGAGCCTGAGGCAGAGGAGGCTGCCTGAGTTGGAGCCGGTACCCATAGCCACCACCCTGGAGAGACAGGAGCTGAACTGGGCCGTGATCTGGCAAGGAGAGTCTGGAAAGACCAGAGGCCATCCACACTCAGGGCGTCGGAAAGGTCTGTCTTCCTCCAAATCTGGAAGAGGCTGAGGATGCACAGGGAGATGGGGACAGGCTGGGAGCATGGCTCTCCTCTACCGCCCCAGGGGCTGGCAACTCTTGCCCTTCCCTGCCCTGCAAGACAGAAGGATCTCCCCTTTTCCGTGTATCCCTGGGTTCTTCAGTCGCTCTCCCGACCTGCTCCTGCCGGAGAAGCAGAAGCGAAAAGACTTCCATGTGCTTGGGATTCGTTCTGGGGCACTACGGCTCTTTGCTGAACCAGAGCTCAGAGCTCGGGTGGCTGTTTGGTTGTTCGCTGTTGGTGGCCACCCGCCACGATGGCGTAATGGGTGGAGGTCAAGATGGGTGTCAAAGGGTTAGACCATGGGGGCCATGTGTCAGCATCTTCAGGCCAGTGGTTAAAAGTTGACATGTAACTCGGGAGTGTTTCCCTTGGGCCTAAAGCCAACCCAGGAAATCTTCCATCCTCAATTGGGAAACCAACTCTATGGAGATGGGAAATCGCGTATCTGGAGTGTGGCTTTGAACTGAACAAATGCCATGTCGAACTTTCTTGCTGCTGACCTCTCCCACCCCAGCCCCTGGCCAGGCCCGCGCCCACACCACCGGCCTTGGTGTAAGGACTTCCACACTCAGTGATGAAGTGGAGTAGACTGAAGCCCCAGTCGGAGCATTTCTAGGGAGAGAGCTGGTGGGACAAGCGACAAACCTGAGTGGTTCGAGAGCTAGTGGCCTTCCTCCTCCAGCAGAGAGGGCGGCCAGACAGACAGAGGACGTCGTTTCTGAGCTACAAAGGGCTGGGGGCATCTGGGGCATCAGGCTCCACCGCTGGTGCCCATAAGACACAACTCCCCTAGGCCTCCGTCAGAGGCCAGCCCCCATTATCACCCCACCGAGCTGGGTGTACCTCTGAAAGGCTGTGGGTGCCCATAGAGAGAGGCCTCTGCTGGTGGAAGCAGGGAGGGAAGTGTGCTGATGTAGGAAAGGAAGCAAGGTGGGGCTGGCACTACCCCTTCCCGGAGAATAGATGGCCAGAGCCTCCCCAGGAGCTTTCCCGGTAACACAAATCCCATCTCTGCTCTCTCTTCCTATAGGCGTAGGAATGAAGTTAACGGACGTTGGCATAGCAACACTGGCTAAAGGGTGAGTAGAAAAAACCCCCAGCACAGATCGTTCCATCCTGAGCTTCCAAACACCTGCTGTGAAGCTGATGCGGGGAGGGGGGGGGGAGTAGATTTCTTGTCCTAACCACGGATGACGAATGTTCTTGGGACGAATTCAATTCACTTTTCTCACTTACATAAAATATTTATGGACTTCGTTCCCCCAGGGAAACACATTTGTTTCCTAACTTTGAAACAAACAAGGACTCTGGAAACACATTTCAAGATTAATCACTAACAGGAGGGCCGTGGAGGGTGGGGGGCAATGCCAGCATCTCTGGAATTTCTTTTAATTATGAACATTCCATTTTTCTGCCTTTCATATCTTCACTATTAGAAGCTTCTAATTTTTTTTTTTTTGGCATTTGAGTGTCCTGAATTCAATTTGCACATTTTCAATGTTCCCCCCCCCCCCAAAATCCCACCTTATCCTAAAAAGTCCTTCGGGCTGTTCCCACATTTCCCTGGAGGTGGTTCAAGGAGCGAACGGCTAGGGAGGAGCTGGGAGGAGCTCCCTTGGGGGTTGTGATGGCTGTTTCCCAGGTTGGTGTCGGGTATTGCTTTGTGCCAGGTGGGCGCTGCCTGGGCGGCCCCGTAACATCTTACTGACTTATCTCTTGAACAACTGTGGCTTCTCTCTGCTTTGCTGGAACCACCACTGAGGAGAAAGCAGGCAATCTGTGGTTCTTGGTGAGCATGAAGTTCTGCGTTGGAGCTGCCACTGCTTTTGCCCACTGCTGTTCCCATGTACTGAGACGGTCTGTTATGAGGACGAAGCGAGGGAGAGATGAGTTTTAGAAGGGATGGATGGCTTCTGTTTTGCTATTGTTCAGGTGTAGGGAGGCCAGTGCTTTTCTGGATCGAAGAGGAGACAATAGCCACTGAGAGGGGTTTGTTGCTCATGGTTCCCAAGAGGGCCAGGCCGTGGGGTCCATGTGGGGAAGCACCACGTAGGTCATTGCGGGGGCAGAGGAGTGTGGGGAAATGCGAGCAACAACTTTTGTTTGGTTTTCAAGGGAAGGAATGGGTGAGGCAGGGAAAGCCAGCTTGGAATTGGCTAGTTTGGAAAATGGCAGCAGGCTCTGGGGTGGAGAGGCTGTCCTCGTGGTCTGGCCCTGGTGCATCAGGGTAGGTGTGAGACCCCAGGAGAGGAGGTGGTGGGAACTGGCTTTGGACTGGTTAGTCTGCATATGAAGGCCAGTCATTTGCCATCTCCAGGACCTGGCTAGCCCTGGGAAGGGCGCTCTCTCCAGGGTGAGCAAGACCCCAGATGTCAAAGCATCAGAAATACAAAAACAAAAGGCAGGATGGATACAGCTTTCTGTCCTATGACTGCTGAGGACTTATCTGTGGGAGCTTTCTGGTGGTTTCAGACCACGGGCATCAGAGCTCTGCTTCCCACAGGTATACCCATTCCCACGTTAGCAAAGCAGCGTGAGAGAAACGCAGGGGGATATGAAAGAAGTAGAAAAGGGGCTTTGTGACCTCCAGATCGTCGACTGTGATTCAGAGTTCTCACGGACTCCGCAGCGCTTCTGGTTTGGGTTTCGAAGTAAGATGCAGCTTGGATAGTTTCCTTCTCAAAAGCGGCTCAGAATAATGCAGTTTTGTGCTGGGATTCTCTCCGCGCTCCGTCGGCGGTGCTGATGGGAGCCCCCTAAGTCAGATGAGCCCAGAAGTTTGGTTGTGGCCTTGGGCTTGTAAAGAGAGCACGTCAGGAGGGGCCCGATGCGGTGGGGAGAACGGGCTGTAGAGGGAGACTTGGGTTCAAACCTTGAAGCCCTTGACTTCTTCTTCTTCTTTTTTAAAAAATTTATTTATTTATTCATGAGAGGGACACTTAGAGAGGCAGAGACAGGCAGAGGGAGAAGCAGGCTCCCCACAGGGAACCTGATGCGGGACTTGATCCCGGGACCCCTGGGTCACGCCCTGGGCCGAAGGCAGATGCTCAACCACTGAGCCACCCCTCATGCCTTTACTTCGGACTCTCCCGGGGCAGCCTGGCCCCTTGCGTTACAGGCACTAGTGTGGCCCGTGGGGTGGGTGAGGGTGCATCCCGGTGTGTGCAGGATGGTGCCATTTCATGCCTGCTGTCCTGGCCTCCATCTAGTTAGTCATTTGTCCTGCACAATGTTCTCCACTTAGGAAATAAATTATATGGTGCTGCTCTTTATGAAGGGATTTCTCTGGACCTCAGAAACATTTCCCCAGTAAAGCAGATTCCCATGTTCTCCGTGGTTCAGAGCAAATTCAGCATCAAGCCTACCTGCTTTGAATGCTGGGTTCTCATCTTACCAGCTATGGGGTCATGTGACTTCAAAAACTTTTTTTAATGATTTTATTTATTTATTTGAGAGAGAGAGTGGAGGGAGCATGTGAGCAGAGGGAGGAACAGAGGAGGAGGGAGCGGGCCAAGCTGACTCCCTGCGCAGCACAGAGCCCAACACGGGGCTCCATCCCACAGCCTGAGATCATGACCCAAGCAGGTGCCAAAAAGTGGAAGCCTAATGACTGGGCCACCCAGGCGCCCCTGGTCACGTGGCTTTACGTTCTGGAAGCCACTTATCCACAGAATGGGGACACAGAGCACTGTCTGGAGGATCCCCCCCACCCCCACCCCCCGTTAATCTGCCTCCAGGCCCTGAAGCTCAGTATGCACACGATAATAAATATCGGTTTCCTTTCCTCCTCAGCCTGACACCAGACTGGGCAAAATTCGTACCATTCTTCAGAACAACTTTCTACCAAAACAAAACAGAAACCTGCTCAAGTAGTTTCAAAAACTAAGACAAATGTAAGAGCATGATTATTTAAGATATCTTTTAAGAGCATCTTAACAGTTTCCGGGAACTCATTGCACATTTTTTTCTCCTAATTTGAAAAGAAATCCAATCCCTTGGTTTTGTTCTCAGCTTTAATGTAACTTGTCTGGCCTGGGACAGCTGCCCAAGACCCATTAGAAGAGCAGATGGCTGGAGCCCAGTGCAAAATGTTGTCTATAAAGTGTTACTTACGGCTTTTCCTCCCCAGCAGTGATCAGGGAGGAGGAGATGGGGAGAGAAGGGAGTTCTGAAGCATCTGAGAGTTTTGGAAAGGATATTAGATCATCTTGTCCATTGTTTTTATTTATTTATTTATTTATTTACTTATTTATTTATGTCCATTGTTTTTAAAAAGCTTTTCCTTAAACTTTTCCCAAGTCACAATTTTTCCCCCAAAGAAGCATTTCTTAGAAGCTCAGTTTAAAAAGGGAGATGGAAGGGAGAACCCTGGATTGGAAAGTAAGGAGTGGTTGAGAGAGCTCTTCGGAGGCCCCTGGGAACCCCTCTGCTCTGGATTGAGAACCAACAACCATGTGCAGCCTTCTTTCCAAGTGAGGAGCAAGAGGTGCCGAGAAATGGCCATGCCGCCTGCAGGCAGGCGCTGTGTGAAGGAAGGCACCCCTGAGCCAAGGGCAGACCCTCCATGTCCGGAGCTGAGAATCAGCTGAAGAGACTCTCCAGTGAAAGCCAGAGCTGCCACATGGAGCTCAAAAGGGGAGAGCCTGAAAAAGGGTTCTGGTTCAAAGGCAGCTCGAAGACTGGGCTGAGAGAGTCCAGGTGGGGAGGATCGTGGCGGGGGGAGAGAAGGCTGGGGAGCACTGTAAATGCCAGAGGGCTTCAGGAGAGCAGGAGAGAGGATTGATGGCCAAGCGTCCAATACGCACTGTCTTAGCAAGCACCCCAGGGGGGCTTAGTTCATCTGCTGGAGAGGGAGGAGCCTGGGGAAGGGGCACCATCCTAAAAAGCAATGTTCCATGTAGGCAGCATTACACACAGTCTTTTAACCACATTAGAAAGAGCACAAGGCATGGATGATGGGAGAAGCACTGGAGGCCAGTCTGACTTATTTTACTACTACTACTAAACAGGGCTCCTGGCTGGCTCACTGTGAAAGGCATGTGACTCTTGATCTTGGGGTTGTGAGTTCAAGACCCACCTTGGGCATAGAGATTACTGAAAAAAACCCAAACATTTTTTAAAAATAATAAACACTGCATTGTATTGTTTAAACCAGCAAGAAAAAGATCTCCCAGATTTAGGGCCCACCTTTTCCGGTCAGCAGTGGTCAGGATCTTTTGCAGGAAGAGAAGCTATTGTGTCACCGAAAGAAAATATTCCCCTTTTGTCTCAATCTGCTCCATATAACTGGCTGCTGACATTCCAGTAAGTGCAACCTGTCTCGTCCTCTTGTTTAGTGAAGGCAGAGGGTATGTTACTATGTTGAGGGCAGTTATTTACAATCTCATGAAATAAAATAGGGGCTGTCAGGACTTATTTGTTTTGATGCAACTTTGCCTGCAAGGGCCCGTGGAATTTTCTCCAGAATAGACCACATACTGGGTCACAAATCAGGCCTCAATGGATACCTAAAGATTGGGATTGTCCCCTGATATTTTCAGACCACAATGCTTTTGAAACTAGAACTAAATCACAAGAAGAAATTTGAAAAGAAACTCAAATGTAAATGATCCTTAAAGCAGAAGTATGTCATATTTCTCCTGGGAGCCAGAGATAGGAATAGGTCTGGAAACACATCACCTGTACCTCGGTACCCATAATCTTTCAGCAGTGGTGAGTGCAAAAACTTCAAGTCACGAAGCATGGCAAATAGCACTGTTACAACTTCTAGCAACCCATTTTCTAGGCAGACCCAAGATGCTGACGGGACAGCTGAGTATTTTTCCAATTTGAAATTGCTTGGCCATTTAGAGTTCTTTGAAGGGGGAAAAAGGAGAAATGCCTACTTCTATAACTGGAGATTTAGAAATTCAACGTCACCAAACCAAAACCGGTGTAAACCCATGCACGCAGGGGAGCAGAGGGGCAGGTGTCGCAGTAGGTCCTGCAAACCCAGGCCCCTCCCCAGCCACCAGTGAGTTTCTGGGGAGATGGCGTGATTGTGATTAGCCACCAGAGGGCACCAGAGCCAATACGTTTTCCCTTTATAGTCTCAACAAAAAACCAAAAAAAAAAAAAAAAAACAAAAACAAACAAGCCCCCCCCCCCACATGTTATGTTGCTGGATTAAAGTAAAATAAAGAAGAGCCCTGAGCAGATTTCTTCACAGTCCGTAAGCACTGGACCAAAGCAGGTGTCATACGAATAGTCCCAAAGGACAGTCCTCAGGGTGGCCAGCGGCCAGCATCACGTTTCTACACTCAAAAGAAAGAAGAAGCCGTGAGATGCATGGCGATGTCCAAGGTCCCTGACACGGAAACCAAATCCAGGAGACCCTGGACAGAATGCCGAAGGGCCTGCTCCGCGCAGAAGGGCAAACGTGAGGTGATAGCGACCCAAATGTCAAGGCAGGAGCCTGGTAAGGACAAGCGCCCCGAGAAAGAGGCTCTGCTGGTGTGTGTCCAGCTCGCGTCCTACCAGCCATGAAAAAGAGGAGAGATTGAAATAGACTCTCACATGCAGGCAAGCCGAGTTCCAGAAGACGGGCTGCCCTCGCTGCCAAGATCAGCCCCCCTGGGGCCTGTGTGCACACGGGCAGTCACGAGCCGGAGACCCCGCTGTGCCCCAAGAGAGGCCAAGGCTTGTGGAGACAAAGGAAGGATTTGTATTCAAGATACACAGTCCTACAACAGGCTTGGGTGCACATGTGTGTGCGTGTGCTCGTGTGTGTGTGTGTGTGTGTGTGTGCATGGTGACTCCGGGCGGACTCGTTAATGCATGAATCCGCCAGGAGGGGAGGAAACAAAGGGACCTGGGCACAGAATTTCCTGACATCCTGTAAGTGCTTCTCGCAGCAGAACCCACACTTTCTAGCTGACTTGCCACCGCAGGCTTCGGAGGCCCCTCTCTGAGGCCTAAGGGACCACAGGAAGACACTTAACCCCCTAAACTGTCGGCTTTCTCCCACTGGCCCCACTGGCATCTGCCCAGGAAGGCAGCCTGCATCCCATTTTAATCTGATCGAGCCATTACGCAGAGAGCAGGCTGGCCAGGGGCCACTGTGCTTGGCCACTCTTGGCCACCGAGGAGGTCTGGAGGCCCGTGAAGGGAGCATTTACCTTTTTCACAATTTTGGCAAGGCCGGCTGGCTCCACCAGCACTGTTCTCTGGCGTGTGGTCAGAGTCCCCTGGGCCCACGCGTCAGCAAGGACATACCCCCTCCACCGAGTGGGAAAAGCACGGCAGTCTCCTGGGCTGTGCCCAAAAGGTTTGCAAAGGACACTTTGTCCAAGTGACTACAGTTGGAGCCGTGTTCTCCCCATTGCTCGGCGCTACCCCCGACCCAGCCACCCCCGGGACCCGAGGGACCTGCAGCCAGGCTCCTTGTCATTTGTCGTCCAGCTTGAGATGAAAGAACATCTGGAGAGATTGCTGGGTTCTAGACGGGCCCCTGCAGGACAGCCTGGGAGGCAGGAGGAGGGAAATGCACGATGAGGGGGATGGGGCGCCCAGAGCACAGGTGGGATGAGGGCCAGAGCCATCCAGAAAGAAGGTATCTGCGCCTTGAGGAAGGTCCAAGCAAAGTGCAGTGGAGCCAGGTTAGAGGGATGGAAGAGGGGACACGCCACAGAGATGCCACAGACTCGACAGGTGCGTCAATAGAAGACAAGAAAACGTCTAGAAGAAGCTAGAAGGTAGCTCCTCCCTCTGCAGCTAAAATTCAGGAGTGGGGCAGCCTTGGGAATCACACGGCTGGGCTCTGGCTCTCGGACTGCCTGTTTTAGGGCTGTCTCGTCTCGAGGGTCCCCTCCTCGGCCCTCTGTGTCCTGACTTCAGTGTATGTTCCAGATATTACGGAGAGGACTGCGTGCTTCTGGCGTATGTGGGGATGGGCCACATGGTCTCCAGAGCAGGGACCGTCGTAGATGCCTGGTGCTCCCTCTAGAATGGCCTTGCCAGCAGAACCAGAGAACCGGACTCGTGGGCTGCTTTTGCCCTCCTGTTTTTATGATTCTGCTTTTTTTTTTTTTTTTCCAGCCTGGGCGGATGTCAGGGAAGAAGGTGCCAGGGCCGGTTTCCATGGAGGCTCCTGGGCTACTGCTCAGGCTGGGGCCTGAGGAGGAGCGGGGGGGTGGCAGGGACACAGCCGGACAGAGGGTGGGCTGTCGGCCAAGGGAAGTTCCTGGGACACGGAGCCCTCTAGCAGCTGGGTGACCGTGATCCGTCTTACCCGGGGGTGGTGTGGGAGAGGGACAGCATGGTCTGGGGTGAGGTGGTGGTGGCTGGACCAGGGTCCCAGGGCCCTTGCAGGGGTCGGGGGGGGGGGAGGACAGCTCTCCAAAGGGAGGAGGATCAGCTCACAGACAGCCTCAGAGTACAACTGTCCAGAAAAGGCAGATTTGATTACCTCGCGGCATCCCCACCCCAAGAGCTCGGTGACTCCCACAGAGGCATCTTTCAGAGGGATTACGTGAAAACCAGATTCCTGTTGCCAAATAACCTTGGGGAACCTTGGGTCCGAGAAGTGCAGGAGATTTCTTTAGGGTGGGCCTTCATTAGGTGTTTAAAGAGCCGGTGGGTGATTCCAAGGCCCAAGGGGGAGGGAGAGAGATCGTAGAGCGTTGATCGCGGTTCTTAAAACCACAGGATGATTTTTCTTTCAAAGCGTCTTGTGAGACTCTTGCTCCTTGGAACATATTTTGGGAAATGCTGACCCACAGGGACAATCACATAGCGCCGCTCCTGAAGCCTCCCGCAAATGTCCTCTGGCCTCATCCCTCCTCAGAACGTCCTCTGAACCGTTGCCCGTGCCGGTCCCTCTGCCCCATGAACCCTAAGCCATCTGTCCTGTGAGTCCTCCTCAGGACCCACCACGTGCTGGGAAAAACCCCATCTCTCAGGATCCTCATTAGCTATTTATCACAGCAAAATGCAATTATTTGTGAATGTGTCTGTCTTCCCTACAAGATGGGCAGCTTCCCTAAAAGGGCCACGTGCCTTATTGATCCTTTGGGGTCCCCCTGGCATGTCTGCCCTCTAGCTGTGCCCAGTGAATGAACAACGGAAGAAATGGAGGGTATTGGTGGAACTGCAGGAATTACCAGGTGGTTCAAGTGGGGGGCTTCCCTGGCCTCTCCTTTAGTACACGTAGGCATGAATCTATTCTATCTGTTCATAAATCCAGCCCTGGCTTTATTGTACACACTCCCCCCAAAACTAGAGGTTTAAGTCCAATTCCTCACCCCCAGCCTCAACCTGAATTCTGTGTCCCTATAAGTTAAAGTTTCTTCAGAAGGGATATCAAACTGACATTTCTGTTATAAATAGCCTCTGGCTTGCTTCTAAAAGGATTACCCGAAGTATGGGGATCCCCTACTGCTTTTTCTTGCCCTATGAAGTTCTCTTTAACGGGTCCCTTGTGAAGCCAGACAGAAACCTTAATTTGCTCACCACAGCCAGATCTGGAAGTTCCTGCTGCTTGGCTCTACCCGCTTCTCCTCCCAGGTGTGTTTGGAAGCAACACACGGCACAGGGAAGCCGTGATGAGCCGAGAGAGGAGCCGGCCGTGCCATCAGCTGGCGGTTTCTGTATGAGTCTGATTATGAGGATGAGAGAAAAAGAGGAATCGTTTTTTAGCAAGAAGTCAGCCTAGCAAGGCTGCCAGCACATAGTGAGTGCTGAGTAAATCTGTGCTGAGTCGGGGCAGGATTGTGAAATAGAGCGCCTCCTAGCTCCTCCAGAAACAGGCTTCAGGATGCTGTACGACATAAATTTCATGAACAAATGATATGCCTGTGTTCCGATTTAAATATAAAAGTGTCTCCAAGGTCAGTAGGGATGACTTGAGGTCATCATACTTTAGTTCATCTCCTGGCTCCTCCAGGTGGGATTCCTGGACCAGTGGCCTCAGCATCCCACCCCCACCCCCAGAGCTCCATGGAGATGCAGGCTCTCAGACCCCACCCCGGACCTACTGAGCCCAAACCAGTGTTTGAACAAGATCCCTGGGTAATTTGTATGCACAACTCTCATCTGAGGGGAAAGATATTCAAGAAAAGATCCCATTGGCTGATGTCCGGTGGAATGAATTTATGGTTCTACTTCTGGAACAAACTAGTGGCTTGAAACAACAGAGATATATTCTTTCACATTCTGGAAGGCCAGAAACCCAAGGTTCAGGTAGGTGTCAGCAGAGTAGTTTCCTTCTGAAGAACCAGAAGGAGAGAGAATGTGCCCCATGCCTCTCTCCAGGCTTCCCAAGGTGGCGTCAATCCTTGTCATTCCCAGCCTGTCATCATGTGATCTTTCTCCCTGTGTATCGGTATCTTTTCTCCCCTTCTTGCACAGACACCAGTAATATTGGGTTAAGGACCTACTCTACTCCAGCTTCACCTCATTTTAATTACATCTATAAGACATCGACACTATTTCCAAATAAGGATATGTTCTGAGGTTCCAGGAAGGATATGCCTCTTGGAAGGGACACCGTTCAACCTAGTACATCCGTCTAACAAACACAACAGAGATGAGTGCAGTGGGGATAATGCTGGAGAGATGTCAGGCTCCTTGAGATTCACCGTCTACTCCTGATGGTGGCAGATGGCACAATGGCATGCCAGGTGGACCACAGGCAGTGTGTTGCCCATTGCTTGATGTTCCAGGAGAGCTTTGTGTCCTTGGAAACACTCTGGGTTAATTGATCGAGAAATACAAAGGATGTTGTCCTGTTTTCCTTTAAGGCATCAGCTATGGCTGTGAGTCTGAGAAAATAAGAAATCATGACAGAAACCCAGCATCCCTGACTGAGACCAAAACCAAACTGAGAAAGGAGAAGGATATTTTTTTAAGATTTCATTTACTTATTTTGAGAGAGCATACACAAGAGGAGAGGGGGAGAGAGAGAATCTGAAGCAGACTCTGTACTGAGCGGGGAGGGGGGCCCAAAGTGGGGCTGGAGCTCATGACCATGAGATCACAACCTGAGCCTAAACCAAGAGTCGGACACTAAACCAACTGAGCCACCCACGTGCCCCAGAGAAAGATTTTTAATTCTGTAGATGCTAGGTAGCCAGAAAAGTTCTACAGATAAGGGACGGAAGTTTGTTATTATGTGACATGCTAAGCTGAGAGTCCAAAATTAGACCCAGAGAGAAAGAGAAGTTCAGAAATGTGATCTGGGGACCCTCTGGGCCAAGGTGAAGCAGCTCTGAGGATGGAGCTGGTTCCATTTGTTTCCTTGACCTTTGCTGAGGAGCATCCCCTGGACAGGTTTGTCGGGACTCAGGTAGTGTCCTGGGAGAGATCACTGTCTGTGCAGAGATGTGAGGCATTCCCTGAATTCTGAGAAGTGGATGTAGTTTCCTAAAGATGCAGGGAAGAGGTTGGAGATATTTCTTCTCTTGGTGAAGACAGGGTTAGGGAAGGCTTCACAGAAATGCCCTCGAGCTGGGGGCTGAGAGAGGGGCTCTTAGGCCAAGCAAAGCAGCCATCCGTCTAGGGCCTCAGCAGGCCCACGGCCATCGATAGTAAAAATCAGCCCAATCTGAGTCCCTGCTGCCCTACTCTGGCTTTCCATGAGGACTCTAAAGAAGGAGGGATATAGAGGAAAAGAAGGGACCAGATTTCTGGAAAGGGGCCTGGGCTCTCACAGGCTAGTCAAGAGGGCAGACCCTGCTGGGCTGCGCAGAAGTCCTGCCCCTTTGTCCACACTCAGCCTATTCCATTCCAGAGCTTGGGTACCACTATATAAGGGCTCACTTGTTACCTGGCATCGCACACTCGGCCACCAGGCAGGGCTTACAAAGTGACTCTCAAATTTTCTGGGAGGCCCCAGTGTGAATTAGTGATTTTCCTCTGCAGAGACTGGATGTTGTCTGAATGTTTAGAAGCCTCCAGGCAGCCTGAGACACGTGACCAGGACGTGTTTCCAGGGCTCTTAGACAGGGAGGCTGCCCCTGCCTGTGACCTTCCTAGTTTGCGTGAGGAGCGAGGCCTCCCTCCAGCAGAAGGATGGGGTTGGGCTTTCCATCAGGTCTGACAAACACAGGCCCAGGGGGCCTTGCATCCTGGCTGCATCCTGCTGGGAAGCACTCGGGGACCAGAGAGATGCAGTGGGGCTGACATTTCAGCCTTTCTCTGGTGTCCTACAGAAGATAGAGATGTAAAGATGACGCGGCTGGCAGTGGGATTTTTTCTATGCTGCTGGATTCAACTCCTGTCTCGAGCTGACTTTGTCTTCAATGAGGGAGCTTGGCTTTTAGAAACCGAGTCATTTTTCACAAGCAAATGGCCTATGGGCTCCCAGGGGTAGAGCGTTCCCTCCCAGGGAAGAGGAGGAGGGAGCAGGCGGGATTTGTAACAAACTTGTCGAGATAGAGCTGCTGCCTGATGCTCTGGCCCCAGAGATGAAAGGAACCTTTAACTCCCTTAACAGCTCCCCTAGCAGCTTTAACTCCTTTAACCCCCTAACAGAGCTGATTTCATAGGGAAAAGCACACAGTCCCGGTCCCCGTTCATTCCAGGTTCGTTCATCTTTGTGGTTTCTACCAGCAAATGGAAGAGGCCGGACTTCTCGTTGGTCCTATTAATCAGACGTGGCCAGAGCTCTCTCCCACCCAGCAGGGCCAGTTTCATGGGCTTGCTAACTGTGTGGTGCGACGGGACCTGCGCTCCAAAGGGCCCTGGGCTTCATTGAATGCATGCTCCACTGTTTGTCTCAAAAGTCTTCATAATTTTTGAACAAGGAGCCCTTGGTTTCATTTTGTACAGGACCCTACAAATTGTGCCGGCCCCATTCTGTGTGCCGGGCTCACCCCCACTCCCCCATTTATACCTCCCTCATTCTCCCTCACCCTTCAATCTTGGCTTCAACATCCCTTCTACGGGATGGAATGTTATATAATATTGATCATTTAATAACTTGGCCAATGTTCATTGAGTCTGTACTGCATTATGCACTGAGCTAGGTGGTCTATGTGGATTTTCTCATTTCATCCTCACAACAACCCATCAAACAGCTTTCTTGATGGGTGGGGAGATTGAGGGCCTTGTCCCCTCAAGGAGGACACTAACCTTCTATGATCGGGATGAGAAAAAACAGTCATTTAGAGTTTGAGTATTCAGTGTCCCCGCCCAAAGGAGCAACCCCTCAGACTACTCCGAGGCAGGTCAGCATGGCCCCTTCTAGAGCCCACCTGTGACAAAGGCCCAGATTCTTCTCCTGCTGGGGAGCAGAGGGGGTGGTGACACAGGACCGAGATCTTCTCTAGAAGAAGACTCAGAGGGCTGCATCCTCACTCAGCTCTTGTACTAACTTGCTTTGTTTTCTGGGCTGCTGCCAGAGACTCTGGGCCTACATTCCTCTAACTATGAATTGAAAGGTCTAACCTAAATAATTTCTTCCAGCCCCAGAGAGTTGTCGAATCTTTTATTCAGAACTTCTGGGTGGGATGGGATCGCTCTCAGACCACTGAGAGATCTAATTTTTTATTAAGATGGTCCAGCACTAGTCCCCATGATTAAACATAAAAGGGCAATGATATTTTGTTTTATTGGAACCATAAGCATCTAGAACACTTGTGTAATCATAGGCCGTTGGTCCGTCCTGTGCATGCCAGTGGGTCTTTGCCTTTGCTTAGTCCCACAGGGTTTGTTTTTCCTGTCAATAGCTGTGGCAAACATTGGGCCGTTCCTGCCTAGAGTGGGAATCAATATATTTTCCATGTACCATTAGTGTCCCTGTTAAAACTGGTGAAGTGTCCTGTTTTTTAAAAAAGTATGTGTCCTTCTACCCAAACTCGCAGGTACAAAGGATTTAAAGGCAACTGTTCTATGACCTTCATCGATCAGTTTAAAGCACTACACCAGTGTAACAAGTATTGTAAAATGCTGGGGCTGAAATCCCTTCAAAACAACAGCCAGAAACAGAAGAAGCCGGGTGTCAGCAAAAGCAAAACTCAGCCAAACTCCACAACCACAAAGAAGTTGGCGTCCGGGACCCCAGCAGAGAAGAGAAGCTCGCATCCCCTGTGAACCAAGGGCTGCCGGCTAGCAGCACAATCTTGTGGGCAGAAATCTGGAAACACCCAAGAAGAGGACACTAGCCTGCCCAGCGGTGTGACAATCCGACAATCCGATTTCCAGCTGCTTCCAAACCCATCACCTGCTGTCTTCCCTGAAATGACTTGGGGGGCAGGACTCGTGACCAGACGTCTGGAGAGACGGAGTCGGCTGTCACTCCCGAAAGACAGTCCATCTTTGTGCCCAGCTTTACCGACTTCGCGTTGTCTATGTGTTTGTTTTTGCACGTGGCTGTGTTGTCCAGGACTCAGTGCTGACCAGGTCTGTCCAGGGCCCAGGCCCTCCCCCACCCCCCCCCCGTCCCTAATCTGGGCACTCCCAGCCGCATCCAGCTGCTGTATCAACAGAAAACATGAATACCTCTGCTGGGTCAGGTCACGCTATTGCTGAGTGTGCCCCTTGCTGCCACAGGCGGCCTCTAAGACATAAGGCCATTTCCTTCGTTATCACACATGTGGCTACAGTTCTCTGTTTAATTAAATTCACATTTAAACAAAATGGGTGAGATGCGTAGATTGGCACAAACGCTTGCTCTTTGGCATCCGTGCCCCAGGTCACGTTCCCCCAGGATCAGTAACTTGGTAATACCCTCCTCGTCCTCCGTTTACTGGAGCAGGACATAGGTGCATCCGTGTTTCCTCCCCGCTCCTGCATCATGGCTTTGCTCTGGGGAGCCAGGCCTGAGCCCACGGGGTGGCACCAGGGGATGTTGCACAGCCTGCGGGGGCGCGCCCCAGCTCATGGGGACCCCACGTCCCACTGGGTCTCCTTCCCTGCCAGAGGGGATCCCACCCGGCTGTAGGGCAGAAGGGCCTACCAGTTGACACCAGGCAAGAAGAAATGACAGAAGGACAGCTCAGGGATGGGATTGTGCACCCCAAGCTGAGAATGTCTGCTCCCCGCACCCCGATTGGTTGCACAGGTTGTAGAGTTAACAGATTATTTTTGAGAGCAGTTTTGGGCTTACAGAAAAATGAGTGGCAAGTAGAGGGTCCCCGTAGGCTCCCTCACCCCCACTCCACTGTTTGGCCCTATTACCCTCATCATGCATCAGTGGGCCACGTTTACCACGCTTGAGGAGCAAGTGTAATACGTTGTGATTAACTGAAGTCCAGGGTTTACATTAGGGCTCACTCTTCCGGCTGTACACTCCCTGGGTCCTGGCACACACGGAATGACGTCCATCCACTGCTGCAGCATCATGCAGAGTGCCTCCTCCGCCCTCCCAACCACCTGTGCCCCACCGATTCATCTTCTCTCCGCCCCCCACCCCAATCTCCAGTAGCCACTGGTCTTTTAGGGTCCCTGTAGTTTCACTTTTTCCAGAATGTTGTAGACAGTAGTTGGAATCCAGAGCACGCAGCCTTCTTAAGGTTTTTTTTTTTTTTTAATTTTTATGTATTTATGATAGTCCCACAGAGAGAGAGAGAGAGAGAGGCAGAGACATAGGCAGAGGGAGAAGCAGGCTCCATGCACCGGGAGCCCGACGTGGGATTCGATCCTGGGTCTCCAGGATCGCGCCCTGGGCCAAAGGCAGGCGCCAAACCGCTGCGCCACCCAGGGATCCCACGCAGCCTTCTTAGATGGCTGTTTTTGAAGATGATTTTATCTCCTCCCTGACCCTACTGTTGGGTCACCTCTAAGCTGCGTGACCAACACTGCTCAAACAAGTACACACGGGTCACCCAGGATCTTGTGAAAATGCAGGTTCTCACTCAATACGTGTGGGGTGGGGCCTGAGACTCTGAATTCTAGCACACTCCCAGGGGTTCTCCACCCTGGCCAGGGACCCCACTCAGAGAGGGTGTCTACACCACAGGGCCCCAAAATGTTGAGGGGAGCGCTGGACCTCCTAGAATTCCAACCACAGTCCCCTGGAGGAGCACCGGCTATTTCTTAGCAGCTTGACAACAGGGAGGTGCTGGCCCCAGGCCTGGCGAGCACCCCATGGGCCAGCGCGGCCTCCACAGAAGACTCCTGGCTTCAGCTCTAAAATACTGTTCTTGGGCACAAGCTTTGGATTTAAAAAAAAAAAAAATTCAATGAGATTTTTGTTTTGAAAAGGGATTTGGAGAAAATCCTTCCACCAGTCACATCTCATGTTTTCAGACAATCTGCCATCTCCAGCCATCCCTCTGAAGTGATTCCCTGGCTACAGATCCTAAAATGCTCATTTTTGTATGAGTCAGCCTGCAGCCTGCTTTCCCCAAAGAGATCCTACAGGTGCATTTAGCCACGGAGTTCTAGAAGGTTCTACAACAGCAGAAGGGCACAGGGTGCATTCTGATCAGAATGAGTGTATGTATATATACGCACATATCGACTTAGTGGGTGTGACCAGAGCCCTCTCAACAGACCAGGATACTTCCTTTAGTGATCATTTAGAATTATAAACATAAGATCGGGGGGCTCCTGGGGGGCTCAGTCGGTTAAGCGTCTGCCTTCAGCTCAGGTCATGATCTCAGGGTGCTGGGATCGAGCCCCACATGAGGCACCCTTGGCTCAGCGGGGAGCCTGCTTCTCCCTCTCCCTCTGCTGCTGTTCCCCCTGCTTGTGCTGTCTCTGTCAAATAAATAAAATATATATTTTTAAGATTTTATTTATTTATTCATGAGAGACACAGAGAGAGAGAGAGAGAGGCAGAGACACAGGCAGAGGGAGAAGCAGGCTCCCTATGGGGAGCCCGATGTGGGATTCGATCCCAGGTCTCCAGGACCACACCCTGGCGGAAGGTGATGCTAAACCGCTGAGCCACCCGGGCTGCCCAATAAACAAAATCTTAAAAAAAAAAACAAAAACAAAAACCCACACATCACATCAACACAAGCAATAAAAAAATAAAAAATTATAGTAAGGTACAAAATGAAAGGTCAAAGTCCCCCTGTAACCCTCTTCCCCTCTGGCTGGCTTTGAAGTTTCATCTGGACGGTTGAAGGGAAAGCTTTTCTACTCCCAGATTTTGCATTTCACAGTCAGCCCACGGGTAGCTCTCTTGGATGCAGCTGTCCTTTCCTCCTTCCTAGATTTTTTTTCTTTCAAAGAGCCATTATTGTTTATTATAATCTGATCTCATCTGTCTGAAAATATTGGGAGGACCAGGGACGGAAGGGGCGCCCGGGAAGCCCGCGGTGGGGTTTGTCCCAGCCAGGGCTCCCATGGATGGCCTTTGTGGGGCCGTGTGGCTGTCTGTCCACCACCCAAAGCCTGACCTTCTGTTTGAGATGACAGGCTGCTTCCCTTGCACGAATACGGTAAGTGTGCAGCGGGTTCCCATACAGCAAAGATACCGTCCTGGGCTCTCACAAGTATCCACCCTGCTTGCCTGCTTAGGTCTGTTTGTAACACGTTCAGTTTCCACGATTTTCCTGCCTGTCTTCCTAAGTGGGTAAGCTGAGGCACTGAACTGGGCCAGCCTCGTGGGCCCAGCCGGCGACTCTGCCCCCGAGGCCCTCAGGCTGCTCATACACGTTGAGTGTCTCCATTTCCCAGAGGGCCTGACTGTGGACCTCTGCGACGGGCAGAGGACAAAAATAAATGAACGTCTCATTGAAACGGGCTCATGTTCTCAACAGCAGGTTTTATCACTAATGAGAATGGCAGAGCCGATGCCCTCTTGCCAATGGGCATCATGTCCTGGAGGGGGGCTCGCCATGGATGTGCAGACAGCTGGCTCGGGGTAATATTTCACGTTACCTTAGTGTGCCAGCACCTCCCCAGCCAACGTTTCTGATAAAGCCCCAGGTTAGTGAAGGATTGCAATAGATTCATGGTAAAAAGAATGTAAAAATAAAATAGAATAAAATAAAATAAAAATAAAAAATAAAAAGAATGCCAAAAGAAGCAACAATTATTTTCTAATTATAAAGTACTCGCTTGTCTAAGTATCTTTAGTGTTTTGTGTGTGTGTTGGGCATGTGTTCAGCTGGCTGCAGACACGGGGAGCCGACCGCAGCCTGGTTCAGTTTGCTCGCTGCCTGGAGGTTCTGCTGCACTGGACCATGTGTGCGAAAGTGAACAGATTGGCATTTCTCCCCCACTTGGATCTGCAGATGCCACTTGGGCTCAAATAGTTTAAAAAAAAAAAATCAAAGAGACACCAAAACCCCTCTGCCTCCCAGCACAGGGTGTGTTTTCCAACTCTTTGCTGGAGCAGCTTTGAAATCCTCTGAGAGCCTGTCTGCACTAAAACCGTTTTGTAAGAGCCTTCAGCCCGACGGATGCCGCGCTCCTCTGCGTGTTCACGTGAGCACAGGCTTCACTTTTGTGATGCAATAAACAAATATCGACAAGTACTCACTGTAGCACCAGATCAAGAATTTTTAAAAGACTTTTTAGGAGAGCCTTAAATGGTTCCAGATAGAAATCATCTCAGAGGCTTTTTTTTCCTTCTTTTTTTTTTTAAGATTTATTTATTTTCGAGAGAGAGAGAGAGAGAGAGAGAGAGCATGAGCGGGAGGGGCAGAGAGAGAAGGAGAGAGAACCTCAAGCAGACCCCGAGCTGAGCACAGAGCCTGACACAGGGCTCCATCACACCACCCTGAGATCCCAACCTGAGCCGAAACTGAGAGTCGGATGCTTAACCAACTGAGCCACTCAGATGCCCCCCAACCCCAGGCTTTTTTTTTCCCCCCAAAAAAGCCACATGTTGTTGATCAGAGTTGACCCAGAAAAGCCAGTCTGTCCACTTCCATTTTAGGGAAGGAAGTTTCCATCTTAGTATCAGAAGCAGTTTGAAGGATCTCACCTCTATCTTCCTCTCCATCTCCTCACTTCCTCTTTCCCTATGTCCAGGAGGAATGAGAAGACAGTGGCTCCTTCCCACCGGAAGCTGCCCCTGGTACTCTCTCTGGTGGCTGTGTCAGTCTCCTGCCATAACAAGGGGCCACAGCTTGGTGGCTTCCATAGAAGAAGCTTATGGTCTCCTAGTTCTGGAGTCCTGAGTCCTAGCTCCCGGCATTGGCAGGGCCACAATCCCACGTGGTGCCAGGGAAGGCTCTGCTCCAGCTGCCCTGCTGGCTTCCCCGCCGCACCAGGACTCAGGGCTTCCTGTGTAAGTGGTGCTCTCCCCACGTGCACATCTGTGTCTGAATTTCTCCCTCTAATCAGGACACCAGTCCTACTGGATGCGGGTCCACCCTGGTGACCTCATTTTAATTGGGTTCAGATCCTATTTTCAAATAAGGTCACACCCTGAGGTCTTGTGAGTTAGGACTTCAACGTATAAGTTCTAGGGGAGACAATTCAACCCATACAGCGTCCCTATCTTTCACACCCTCATTCTGGGCTGCTCATTCAGGCTAGGCGGCCAGGCCAGAGGAAACCGGCCTGGTGCACGTACTGCCCGCTAAGGGCCTCCCTGACCTCACGGTGGGCATCAGCCCCCAGGATCTGTCCCTGTTCTCTTGAAGCCCACCCAAACCTCTCACCCTCAACAATCTCAGGGAAAGATCTTCATATGGGTGCCTCAGTTTCCTCTCCTAGGATCTTAAAGAAATGTCTTCCCTTCTCAAAAGCTGGAAAAGGTAGCATCGCCGTCTGTAGCCACAGCTGCCACTGAATCCCGGGGCCAGCACAGAGGCATCTAGAAGGGATGGGAGCAAAAACACCAAGGTGGGCTATGGTTTGGAATCAGTGAGCAGCAAGGGGACATCAAGGGGGGGTTTGCTTAGTTAGGAGGGGGGGATCACACCATGGGAGGGCCGGGGCAGGCAGCAGGGGAGTCTCAAACCTGGTCCAGCCAACATGGGAACACTTGGCTTGCTCCCACACCTGCTGCTTCTAGTCTCCTTCAGCTCAGACAATGGAGGCCCCACCCCTCCTGCTGCTCAGACCCCCGACCTGGCAGTAATTCTCTTCTCCTGTCTCTCCCTCATGCACCTCACCTCGTCCACCCCCGAATGCCCTTCCTTCCCTCTAAGTGTATCCAGTACTGGCTCCACCCCCATCTCCTTGGCCCAAGGCCCCATCGTCACCCATCTGGCTTTCCTGAGTAGCCTCGATTCTCCTATGTCCAGCAGAGCAACCAGAGTGATCCCATTAAAACCAGTGTTCTGGGATCCCTGGGTGGCTCAGCAGTTTAGCACCTGCCTTCAGCTCAGAGCATGGCCCTGGGGTCTCGGGATCGAGTGCTGCATCGGACTCCCTGCATGGAGCCTGCTTCTCCCTCTGCCTATGTCTCTGCCTCGCTCTGTGTGTCTCTCATGAATAAATAAATAAAATCTTAAAAAAAAAAAACCAGTATTCTAAGATGCTGTCTTCTTAGGACTCTCTGTTACTCCAGTAGCTCCCACTCCAGTAGCTCCCACGTCCTTCAGAGGAAAGGTCCAGGTCATTACAGAGGCTGGTGAGACCCCACACAATCCCCCCATACCTGTCTCACTTCATCTCACCACTTGTTCACACGAGTCCAGCAACCCTCAGGCCCTTTGCACTGGCTGTTCCCTCTGTCTGGAATGTTCCGCACCAGATATCCACCACCTTCTTCAGGTCTTTGCTCAGCAGTGCCCTTCCCACAGAGTCCTTCCCCGACCACTTGCTCCCCCTGCCTGATTCCCTTATCCCCTCCAGGACTTTATTGCTACAACTCTTATCACCATGTGACATAATATACATTTTACTTGTTTTAAACTGGTTTGTCTTCCTCACACCAGAATATGCATTTCCATAGGGCAGGATTTTTTTTTCTGGTTTATTCATTGCTGCATCCCAGTATCTAGAAGATGCCTGGCACCTAGAAGACCCCACACACACACCTTTCTTTTTAAAGATTTTATTTATTTATTTGACACAGAGAGAGAGAGAGCAAGCACAAGCAAGGGGAAGGGGCAGAGGCAGAGGGAGAAGCGAACTCCCTGCTGAGTAAGGAGCCAGACTCAGGGCTCCATCCCATAGGATCATGACCTGAGCTGAAAGCAGATACTTAACTGACTGAGCCACCCAAGTGCCCCAGAAGACCCTTTGATAAACATTTGTTCACCGTGTGAAGTATCTCCGACTCATGGATGCTGGTGTTCTCCTCTGACAGAGGGCAGGACGTCCTTTCTTATGTCAATTTGATGGGCTAAAGTCTCTAGCTTCCTTTGATACCTTGGCATGAGACTGTCAGAGCTGAAACACTTCCAAAGCAGGAAGGCCTCATGGGGAGCAGTAAGGCATCTGGTCTCTGGATCAAATAGATGGGGGTCCAGTCTCAGTCCCGACATTCAGTGGAAGAATGAGTTTGAAGAGTAATTTCACCTCACTGAACCCCAACTTCCTTAACGGATAAATGACTATGATGATGCCTACCCTTCAGGGATGTGAAAATTAATTCATGTATAAAAAATAACTGGCCTAGAGGCACCTGAGGTGGCTCAGTGGTTGAGTGTCTGCCTTTGGCTCAGGGTGTGATCCACGGGCTCCCTGCATGGAGCCTGCTTCTCCCTCTGCCTGTGTCTCTGCCTCTCTCTGTGTGTGTGTCTCTCATGAATAAATAAATAAAATCTTAAAAAAAAATAACTGGCCCAGAGTAGCATTCAATAAACACGAATCATTATTATAACTCCTAAGCTTTTATATCTATTTTTAGCTGAGAACAACTATTTATCTATAAATATCTTAGTCATGATAGAAAAATGAATTTTATAAATTATTTTGCTATTCTCTAGGGGAAAAGAGTACAACAAAACATCGCCTAAAATGACCTGCAACTGGAAGTGAACTGTATTTTCCCCTTATTGATATTAAGAGGAAAATGAGAGGTCATCTTGTCAGACGATGGATTTATGTCATGGATTTTTTTCAGGGTTCAGTTTTCAAAAGTCATTTCACACAGTCTCATCAGTCTCGCGCTGTCACCCCCTCCATTAACCCCAGCCACCCTGTCTCTAGGGGGGCTGGCAGTCGAAGTTCTGGTGACTTGGCTGCATGTGTCTTTGGGACGCCCGGGTGTCTCAGGGGTTGAGCGGCTGCCTTCTGCCCAGGGCGTGATCCTGGGGTCCTGGGATCAAGTCCCGCATTGGGCTCCCTGTAAGGAGCCTGCTTCTTCCTCTGCCTGTGTCTCTGCCTCTCTCTCGCTGTATCTCTCATGAATAAATAAATAAAATCTTAAAAAAAAAAAAAAAAAGAAGAAGAAGAAGAAGAAGCCTCAGTCCAAGCACCGAGGAACCCTGGCTCTCTGGGAACAGTCCAGGGATTACCGACAAGCCGGCCGACTTTAGTTCTTGCTATTTTTAGAAGAGCACAGCTTTGATCAATAGCTGTGTCAGCTCCTACTCTCTCTTTCATCTTCCATCCTTCTGAAAGAGGTGAATGTTGAGCAGGGCAGAGAGGAGGTGACGGATCAGCAGAGAGAAGAAAGGAAGGGAGCCCACAGGGGGAGAGTCTCGAGAGCCAAGGTTAAGAGGCCGGGACGACAGCACCCTTGGGCGACCGCAGGCAGCCTTGGCTGGAAATGCAGGAGGCTGGGGGCATGGGGTGAGGCAAGGTCTTTGCAGACAGCTCCGCAATCTGGCCTTGATTTGGAAGCTCAGCCAGGGACACAGCCTGCAGAACTGGGACCTGGAGCGTGTACTGCTCGTCCAGGAAGGAGGCAGGAGAGGAGCCAGGAGGAGGACACCTACTGCGTGAGGCTGTGTCAACACGCAGGGGAAGGCCCTGTGACATCAGAAGGACCCCGCGTCCAGAAGAGCTCGGAGCAAGAGCAAGGAAGAAACCACACTAGGTTATTCAGTTCCAGCATCTGGAAACTTCCTTCTGCAGGCAGCTTCCCCAGGGCTCCACTGGGCAGGGCCAGTCCGCACACAGGTCACCTCGGCCCGTAAAGGAGAGCCGGAAGGGTAGCACCAGGGTGACAAGGGGAACTCCTGGTGGCCTCTGTATGTCCCCAGTGGGAGCCACTGTGTGCAGCTATTCCTCGGAATCAACAGCCCACAGGGAAGTTCATCATTGATGATAGATTCCCAGGTGCTGCTGTGGCCCTGCAGGAGGCCGTCCCATTGTGTCATGCTGTGTACTCACAGGTCTTGCTAACAGTGCCTGTGATATGGTCCTGAAGGCTGATACAGACTTTACTATTGGTTCCACGTCTGTGTTACAGAAAACCAATATCTCAAACCAACTGTACCAGACTGAGGGTTCAAATGAGACATTAGACATGGTCCTGTGTCCCTGAATCATCTCCCTGCCCGCGCTCCTGTGACAGGCTTCGTAAAAGGAAAACCGCCCACCTCAGAGAAGGGAGGCGATGACCCCAGGGCCCCTGCTCTCCGGCCCTCTTCCCTCACCATTTCTCCTCCTGGGGAGACAGTTCCCTGGACACCCACTTTATGTAGCAGGTGGAGTCCTGAAAACCTCATTCAAGCAAAATTCTTTTCCACTGAGTCCTATTTTAACTCCTGAGGGAAGTGGAGGACTCTCGCCATATAAAAATTCCCCTAGGAGGGGCACCTGGGTGGCTCAGGGATTGAACATCTGCCTTGGGCTCAGGGCATGATCCTGGGGTCCCAGGATCCAGTCCCATATCGGGCTCCCTGCAGGGCCTGCTTCTCCCCCTGCCTACATCTCTGCCTCTCTCTCTGTGTCTCTCATGAATAAATAAACAAAATCTTTTTTTTTTTTTTTTTTCAAAAAACAAAACCAAAAACTCTCCTGGGAGTGGCGCTGAGGTGGCTCAGTCGGTTGAATGTCCAACTCTTGATTTTGGCTCGGGTCGTGATATTGGGGTCCGGGGATTGAGCCCCATGACAGACTCCTTGTTTAGAAGGGAGTCTGTTGGAGAGCCTCTCCCTCTTGCTTCATCCTTTCCCTCACAGCCCGCTCACTCTCTCTCAAATAAATAAATAAATAAATAAATAAAATCTAAAAAAGAAACCTCTCCTAGTTGGTTTGGATTTTGAGGCTCCCTCATAGTTACCTACAGAATAATCTATTTTGAAAAGGCAAACAACTTATTTTTCTCTGATTTACTGCAATAATGCCTTCCATTTTTACCTTTTATTGGGTATTTTTCCCAAAATTTTTCTTGGCTCTCTCCTTATCTTTCAGATCTCTACTCAAAAGTCATTTTGTCGGGGTATCCTTGCTAGCCGGCTCACCAAGGTTCTCAGTCTTGGTTGGGTGCTGCAGTATCAGGGAGCCTCATAGGTTCCACCCCCACCTCCCCAGAGCTGCTGATTGAACTGGTCTGGGGTGCAGCCTATGCAGTGGGATTTGGGGACTCACTTCAAATTACTTTGGGTGGTAGGATTTGATGCCACCCTACACAGGAGATTGGCCCACGCAGACCCCTTGCTAATATTCAAGGTTCCAATGTGTTTTTCCAGTACCACCAAGCAATTCTGCAACACCAGCTGGATGTCCTACAATTTAGCTAAACACTAACACTGTCTACATGGAGACAGCATAGGATTCCACAGGTTAAGGGCTCAGTCCCATAAGACCTCCTCCACTGCCCACTTCAGATGCCAATCACAAGTTCCGGGTGTCACCTGAGCTTCTGACCAATGAAGAGGCAATAGATTGGAGGTTCCAAGCCCCCAATCCACTTTGGGTCCCATTAATTTGCTAGAGCAGCTCCCTGAACTCAGAGGAACATTTTATAAAAGGATATAGCTCAGGAACAGCCAACTGGAAGAAATGCAAGCAGCAAGGTCTGGGGAAATGGGCAGCAGTCTCCGTGACCTCTCCAGGGTTCCATTCTCCCACTGCCTACACAGATTCACCAACCTAGAAGTTCTCTGAATCCCATCATTTTGGGTTTTTATGGAGGATTCATCATAGAGGCACAACTGATTTTATCATTTACCATTCATGACTGATTTAAACTTCACTCCCCTTTCCCTCCCAGGAGGTGGAGGAGTGGGGCTGAAAGTCCCCACACCCTTTAGTCACATGGATGGTTTCCCTGGCAACCACCCCATCCTTAGATTAGGGGCCTTCCAAAGGTTACCTCATTAACATAACAAAAGACAATATTATTACTCTGGGTGCTCAGGAAATTTCAAGGGTTTAAGGAGCTCAAAGCCAGAAACAGGGACAAAGACCAAATATATAGGTCTTGTATAAATCACAGTATCACACACATAAAATAAATAAAATTAAAACATAAAAAATAAATCACAGTATCACAAAGTTACACATAGCTATGGACAAAGCTTAACAGGAGTACTGCCCCCATCCTTGCAACTTTTCCTGAGATACAGTGGCAGTAGTAACCAGTATGACACACAAGAGGACATCCTCAGCCAAGTCACCAAGGAGGCACTCCAGGTTCAGAACTCCATAAAAAGAAGGCAGTTACTTAGATGCAGAACTTCCCAGGAAGAAGCCTACACTCAAGCTTATTTTTCTGAAGTTTCCAGTTCCACCAAATTACGAGTGGTACCAAGAAATTTAAACACCACTTTCCAAGAGTGAAAAAGCCAGTTCCATGCAGGTCCAGGCCTGCTCAATGAGTTGCTGCCTGTGTGATTGGAGATTAGGAGACTAAGCGCTACCCTGTCACAGAAGACTTTCTTCATCCTTTTGTCTCATGTCTAGAAAGTCAAACTTTTGGGTGAAAATGTTGCATCTCAATAAATGATGCAGAGAGGCTGCGTGATAGGATCACTCTTGCCATTTCCTTATATGGATTACCAGAAAGCTGGGCCCTGAGGGTGGTGGACAAAGCTTTGAAGGAAGAGATGAGAGCCTGATAATTAAACAGAATAATGTTAATCTCCCTTTGTATACAGCTGTCAATTCTTGAAAATGTGGACTATGCTATTTAAGCTTGATGACACCTCAGGAGGAGAGTTGTTCGGGCATCTGAATGCCCCCTTTCTCAAGATGGTAGCTGAGTGTGGAAGAGCTGTTCAGTGAGTTACCAGCAGTCATCCATCGCTCAGCAGCTGAGCCAGCACCTGAAATCAAATCTGACTCGGATGCCTTATCCATTGCTATGTCTTCCAGGCAGGTGTTTTGGGTGATGTACCTCCAAAATGGGCCTAAAGCCCTAGCTTATCTTAGCCCTAGGAACCTCCAGGAAGAATATCAAAGCAAGGGAGGGGATTCACAAAGGAGACCCACTTCCCCAGACCATCTTAGTTGACCTCTTCATTTTGCTGGGTTTCCACTGTCACTACCCTCAAGCTGGCCTCTGACATCACTGGCCTTAGTGCTTCGGATATGTTTATTCTCTTGATACTGAGGGTGAGACAAAACTTCACTGGGTGGGTTATCCCATTTGTCATCATTAAATTTTCCAGGGTGCTTCTGAGATGTTTCACCAAATAATCTTAGTGTGTTCTATTTTCAGTCTTTGATCTTTATTGCATAACAGCTCAAGAGAATTGCCATGGTTCATATAAATATGTGTATATATTTATACCATCTATAGATACGCACACAATAATGTACAGTCAGTCCTAAATGCGTAATATGTGGGCGATTCAAAGGTCACTCTGCTTTCTCCCAAAGTTCTGAGTCACCACTTCTCTCATTTTGTATAAAGCTGGGTGCTAGCTCTGACTACCAGACAGTTCTCATACTTAGCCTGTGTTAGTGTCTGGGTGGGGAGGGCTTTGCCTTTCATAACCTGCCTTCAGCTCTAGGGATCCACCCTCACCTGCAGTTCTGACCAATGAGATCTAATCCGAAGTCTCTAGGTAGGCTTCCAGGAATGTTTTTCAAAGGGGATTAAGCTAGTCTTGCAGGGAAGATGGCGGAGTAGGAGGACCCTTAAATGTCCTAGATAACACCCATATCGGTGTAAATAACCCAAAGACTGACAGAACAAACTCTCCACAGATAGATATAGAGAAGAGGCCACATCAAAGAGGGCAGGAAGGGCAGAGACATGGGGGAGGTAAAAGGACTCAGACTCGAGGGACTTTCTGCAGGAGGGAGGGATGTGATGGGTGCAGAGAGGGGAGTGGAGCAAACACCCATGCTAGGCACCCCAGGAACCCACATGGGGAAGATGAATCCCCATAACATTTGGCTTTGAAAGCCAGAGGGGCCTAATAAGCAGTGGGGCTTAACACCTGGAATTTAAAAAACCAGCAGTTCCAGGGGAGCTGGAGGATGATATGAAACAGTCCTAGCCCTTAAAGAAACAGCACAACAAGCATCCCCACAGAGATGCCCCATAGAAGCAGTAGTTTGAAAAATACCTGGGGTTTATGGGAAGGAGATTTACTTACTAAGGATATTTATTTATTAATCTCTGGGCATGTGCTGCAGACATAGAGATCTTTGGGAGACTTCTCCAAGAACAAAAGAGCTGGTGGTACTGTTGCCTTCCCCTGCCCCAAGCCTTGACACACAGATACATCTGCAGGAGCCAGCTCAGCAGAAACATACTCCAGTTAACTTGCTAATAGTCATGGCCTGCCTCTGGGTTCTCCTATAGACACACTGCCTCAATCCCAGCTTGGGGAAGAAGAGTTTTTCTAGGTGGCTTCGGGCCCCCTTCCCCAGCAGACTAAGTGCAGACCTTGCTGGCACAACCTGCCCTATGCCCGAGTTCACCTGTGGACTCATCCCCTCCAATATGCCTTTGGCCAGAGCCCATCCAAAGCAAGGCCACAAGCCTGGCCATGTGTAAGCAGCCCAGATGGAGACCACCACCATTCCAAAGTGGCTCTGGCCCCGGAGGAAGGGGAAGATAATCACACATGCCAGTCCAACTGCAGCCCCAGCAAGACAGCAGGCACATTGGGTCTGACAGCAGGACTCACCCACCAATGCAAGCTTCACAGGGGATAGCACAGGGAAAGTATCCTGCAATTTGATGCTATTTCATCTCTAGCAAACACCTGATTCAACTCAAACCGAAGGTGGCCCCTGACTGGCCCACTAATAACACAGGGACAACCCTGCCCACAACAGGCAAAGAGAGTCATTGATGATGATGGGACTGAAGGCAAATAGAGCTCAGCCACAATAGGATGGCATACACAACAAGCATAGGAGACACACTCCTGAAGCTCCAGGTTCTGGTGAACAGAGGATATTGCACTACAGGGCACCACAGGACCTCTTCCTCATAAGCCACTACCTACAAGAGCAAGAGATGTAGCTAGCTGCCTTTCCTAATACATAGAAACAGAATGTTCGACAAAATAAGATAGAGGAATGTGTCCCAAATGAAATAACAAGACAAAATCACAGAAGAGACCTAAATGAAATGGAAATAATATTCCTGATAGAGAATTGAAAGGCAGGGTCATAAAAATACTTACTGGACTTGAGAAAATAGTGGAGGACCTCAGTGGGACCCTCAACAAAGAGACAGAACACATTAAAAAGATCTGAGATGAAGAACTCAAGAACTGAAATAAAAAAGGGAATAAATAGGCCAGAGGAAGTAGAACAGATCAGCAACCTGGAGGACAGAGTAATGGAAAGCAATCAAACTGAAGAGGAGGGAAAGAAAAAATAATAATTAATGAAAATAGACAAAGGGAACTCAGTGATTTCATCAAGTTTAATAACATTCATATTATAGGCATCCCAGAATGAGAAGATAGAGACAAGGGTCCGAAAATTCATTTGAGGAACTAATGCTGAAAACTTCCCAAATCTGGAGAACAAAATAGAAATCCAGATCCAGGAGTTAATAAATCAACCCAAATATTTCCACACCAAGACACCTAAGTAATCAAAATGTCAAAAAGCAGTGATAAAGAGAGAATTTCAAAAGCAACAAAACACTTATATACAAAGGAAACCCCATGAGGCATTCAGCTGACTTTTCAACAGAAACTTTGCAGGCCAGAAGAGGGTGCCATGATAATCAAAGTGCTGAAAGAAAAAAAGCCTGCAACCAAGAATACTCTATCTAGCAGAGCTATCATTCAGAATAGAAGGAGAGATAAAGAGTTTCCCAAACAAAAGTTAAAGGAATTCACCATCACTAAGCCATCCTTACAAGAAAAGTTAAAGGGGATTCTGAGTGGAAAGGAAAGACTATAAGCAGAAGTAAGAAGAGTAGGAAGCACAAATGTATATCTATAAAAATCAGTCTAGGGATTCACAGAATAAAAGGATGTAAAATATGACACCATATTGGGGTGAGAGGAGTAAAGAATGGGTTTAGACTTAAGCAACCATCAACTAAATATAGACTGTTATACGTAGAAGATGTTATATAGAAACCTAATGGTAGCTGTAAGTCAAAAACCAGTAACAGATATGCAAAAAATAAAAAGAAAGGAATCCAAGTATACCAGTAAAGAAAGCCAGCAAACCATGAGAGAAGAAAGGAACAGAGAAATACAAAAGCAACCATAAAACAAGTAGAAAAATGGCAATTAAGTATATACCTATCAATCATTACTTTGAATGTAAATGGACTACGTGCTCCAACCAAAGGACTAGGGTAACAGAATGGATAAAAAAGCAAGCTCTATCCAAATGCTGCCTACAAGAGACTTGTTTTAGACCTAAAGACACAGGCAGCTTGAAAGTGAAGGAATGGAAAAGCATTTATCACGTAAATGGAAGTGAAAAGAAAGCTGGGGTCACAATACTTATATAGGACAAAATAGAGTACAAAACAAAGACTGTAACAAGAGACAAAGGACACAATATGATGATAAAGGGAACAATCCAACAAGAAGATATAACAACTGCAAATATTTATGCACCAAACATGGGAGCACCCAAATACATAGAGCAGCTAACAACAAACATAAAGAAAGCAATCAATGATAATACAATAATACTAGGGGACTTTAATACCTCATTTACATTAATAGATCATCCGAACAGAAAATCAACAAGGAAACTGTGGCTTTGAATGACACATTGGACCAGACGGACTGAACAGATATATTCAGAACATTCCATCCTAAAACAGCAGAATACACATTCTTTTCAAGTGCACATGGGACATTCTCTAGAATAGATCACATGTTAGGCCACAAAACAAGACTCAACACATTCAAAAAGACTGAAGGGATAACATCTATTTTTTTCTGACCACAACACTACAAACTAGAAATCAACCAGAAGAAAAAATCTGGAAAGAACACAAATACATGGAAGTTAAATAACCTGCTACTAATCAATGAATGGGTCAACCAAGAAACTAGAGGAAATAAAAAAATACATGGAGACAAATTAAAATGGAAAAATAACAGTTCAAAATCTTTGGGATGCAGCAAAAGCCATTATAAGAGGAAAGATTATTGGGGATCCCTGGGTGGCGCAGCGGTTTGGCACCTGCCTTTGGCCCAGGGCCCGATGCTGGAGACCCGGGATCGAATCCCACATCAGGCTCCTGGTGCATGGAGCCTGCTTCTCCCTCTGCCTGTGTCTCTGCCTCTCTCTCTCTCTCTCTCTCTCTCTCTCTCTCTCTCTGTGTGTGTGACTATCATAAATAAATAAACATTAAAAAAAAAAAAAAAGAAAGATTATTGGGCAGCCCCAGTGGCTCAGCAGTTTAGTGCCACCTTCAGCCCAGGGCCTGATCCTGGAGACCCAGGATCAAGTCCCACTTTGGGCTCCCTGCAGGGAGCCTGTTTGTGTCTCTGCCTCTCTCTCTCTCCCTCTCTCTCTCTCTCTCTCTCTCTCTCTCTCTGTGTGTGTGTGTCTCATGAAGAAATAAACTTAAAAACAGGGAAGATTATAATAAAACAGGCCTCACTGGATATTATGCTACATGTTGGCAAAGTGAATTTAAATAAAAAATAGTAATACAGGCCCACCTCAAGAAACAAAAAAAAAATCTCAAACCTAACCTTACAGCTAAAGGAGCTAGAAAAAGAACAAACAAAGCCTGAAACCTGTAGAGAGAAAGAAATAATAAAGATTAGAGCAGAAACAAACAAAATAGAAAATCTATACAAACCCAATAGAATAGATTAATGAAGCCAGGAGGAGCTGGTTCTCTGAAAAGATCATCAAAATTGATAGACTTTTAACTGGATGAGAGAGAGAGAGAGAGAGAAGACTCAAATAAAATCAGAACTGAAGGAGTAGAAATAACAACTGACACCACAGAAATACAAAAGATTATAAGAGAATATTATGAAAACTTGTATGTCAACAAACTGAACAATCTAGAAGAAATAGATAAACTCCTAGAAACATATAATGTCCCAAAACTGATCCAAGAATAATTAGAAAATTTGAACAGACTGATTATCAGCAAAGAAATTGAACAAGCAATTAAAAAACTCCCAACAAGATATCAGAAAGGGACACAGAACATAAAGACTTCTAACTCTGGGAAATGAACTAGGGGTGGTGGAAGGGGAGGAGGGCGGGGGGTGGGGGTGAATGGGTGATGGGCACGGAGGGGGACACTTGACGGGATGAGCACTGGGTGTTATTCTGTATGTTGGTAAATTGAACACCAATAAAAATTAATTTATAAAAAAAAAATAAATAAAAAAAAAATAAATAAATAAATAAAAAACTCCCAACAAAGAAAAATCTAGGACCAGACAGCTTCATAGGTGAATTTTATCAAACATTTAAAGAAGAGTTTTATATCTATTCTTTTCAAACTATTCCAAAAAATAGAAGACGAAAGAAAACTTCCAAATTTTATTCTATGAGGCCAGCATTATCCTGATAACAAAACCAGATAAAAACACTACAAAAAAATGAGAACTACAAGCCAATATCTCTGATGAAGGTATATTCAAAAATCCTCAACAAAATATTAGCAAACCTAATCCAACAATATATCAAAAAAATAAATAATTCACCAGGATCAAGTGGGATTTACTCTTGGGATGAAAAGGTGGTACAGTGTTTGCAAATCAGTCAATGTGAAACATTATATCAATAAGAGAAAGGCTAAAAATCATATAATCATTTCAATAGACACTGAAAAAGCATTTGGCAAAGTACAACATTCATTCATGATAAAAACCTTCAACCAAGTAGGCTTAGAAGGAACACACCTGAGCATAATAAAGGCCATAAATGAAAAACCCACAACTAACATCAATGGTGAAAAACTGAGAGCATTTCCCTTAAGACTAGAAACAAGACAAGGATGTCCATTCTCACTGTTCTTATTCAACATAGTATTAGAAGTCCCCGCCACAGCAATTGAGCAAGAAAAAGAAATAAAAGGCATTCAAATTGGTAAGGAAGAAGACAAGATTATGCTATTTGAAGGCGACATAATACCATATATAGAAAACCCTAAAGACGCCACCAAAAAAGAACTAGAACTGATAAATGAATTCAGTAAGGCTGCAGGATACAAAATCACTATAGAGGAATCTGTTGCATTTCTATACACTAATAATAAAGTAGGTGGAAGAGAAATTAAGAAAACAATCCCATTTATAATTGCATTGAAAATAAGAAGACACTTAGGAATAAACTCAACCAAGGAGGTGAAAGACCTGTACCCTGAAAACTATAACACCTTGATAAGAGAAACTGAAGATAACACAAACGGAAAGATATGCCATTCTCATGGCCTGGATCGGAAGAACAAATATTTTTAACATGTCCACATTACCCAAAGTAATCCACAGGTTTAATGCAATCCTTATCAAAATACTAACAGCATTTTTCACAGAATTAGAACACATAACCTTAAAATTCATATGGAACCACAAAAGACCCTAAATAGTCAAAGCAATCTTGAAAAAGGAAAAACTGGAAGTATCACAATCCCAGATATCAAGACGCACTACAAAGCTGTAGTAATCAAAACAGTATGGCATTGGCACAAAAATAGACACATAGATGAATAGAACAGAATAGAGAACCCAGAAATAAATCCACAACTATGCAGTCGACTAATCTTCGACAAAGGAGGCAAGCATACACAATGGGAAAAAGATAACCTCTTCAACAAATGGTGTTGGGAAAACTGGAGAGCTACATGCAAAGAATGAAATTGAACCACTTTTTTCCACTCCATACATAAAAGTAAAATGAGTTAAAGATGTAAATATGAAGCCTAAAACCATAAAAAGAATAGAACACAGGCAGTAATTTCTCTGACATTGGCTACAGCAACATTTTTCTAGATATGACTCTGCCGACAAAGGAAACAAAAACAAAACAACAACAACAAAAATAATTATTGAGACTACATCAAAATAAAAGTATTCTGCCCACCAGAAGAAACAACAAAACTAAAAGATAACCTACTGAATGGGAGAAGATATTTTAAAAAATATCTGATAAAGAGTTAATATCCAAAACATGTAGAGAACTTATACAACTCAATATCCCAAACCCAAATAATCCAATTTAAAAATAGCAAAAGACATGAACAGACATTTCTCCAAACAAGACATCCAGGTGGCCATCAGAAACACGAAAAGGTGTTCAGTATCACTCCTCATCAGGGAAATGCAAATCAAAACCACCATGAGATATCACCTCACACCTGTCAGAATGGCAAAAAAACAAAAACAAAAACAAAAACAAAACAAAACAAAAAAACCCCCACAAGAGACAAATATTAGTGAGGATGTAGAGAAAAAAGAACCCCTTGGCACCACAGGTGGGAATGCAAACTGGTGTAGCTACTGTGGAAGACAGTATGGAGCTTCCTCAAAAAGTTAAAAATAGGGCAGCCCCGGTGGCACAGCAGTTTAGCACCGCCTACATCCCAGGGTATGATCCTGGAGACCTGGGATCGAGTCCCACGTCGGGCTCCCTGAGTGGAGCCTGCTTCTCCCTCTGCCTGTGTCTCTGCTCCTCTCTCTCTCTCTGTGTCTCTCATGAATAAAAAAATTTTTTTAATTAAAAAAATTTTTTTTAAAGTTAAAAATAGAACTGCCCTATGACCCAGTAATTCCACTACTTGTTATTTACCCAAAGAATACAAAAACACTAATTTGAAAAGATATATGCACCCCGATGCTGACTGCAGCAATATCTACAATAGCCAATGATGGAAGCAACTCAAACGTCCATTGATAGACGACTGGATAAAGAAGATGTGGCATAGTTGCACAATGGAATATGACTCCACCATGAAGAAGAATGAAGTCTTGTCATTTGCAACCACACAGATGGAGCTAGAGAGTATCATACTAAGTGAAATAAGTCAGAGAAAGACGAATACCATACGATTTCACTTATATGTGGAATTTAAGAAACAAAGCAAGAGAAGGAAAAAAGAGACAAACCAAGAAACAGATGTTAACTCTAGAGAACATACTGATGGTCACCAGAGGGGATGTGGGCGGGGGAGATGGGCGAAATAGGTGAAGGGGATTAAGAGTACACGTATGATGAGCACTGAGTAATGTTTAGAATTGTTGAATCACTATATTGTACACCTGAAACTAATACAACGCTGTATGTCAACTCTACTGGAATTAAAATGAAAAATAAAATCAATAACGGGATTGAGCTAGCGAGAAATGCACTTCTTGTCCTTCAGCCTTTAAGTTTTCCTTCCTGGAGCGTGAAGTTGTTAGCTGGAGCTCTAGCAATCACACTGCGACCATGAGGACAGCACAGAGTGGCCATCTCTAGGAGGGAGGACTCAAATTGCTGAGGACATTATAGAGCCACTGCCCTACTCCTAGGCTTTTCACTTCCTGATTTTTTTTTTTTTATTAAAGGAGAGAAAAAGAAAGTTCCAGTTTGTCTAAATCACTTGATACTGGGTACATACTGTTATGTAAGCTTTTCCTGTTTAAAAATACAGTTTCAAAGTCATTCAAAATAGAGGATCTTGTTAATACCTTCCCTAACCATGGGGCCCACTTTTGGCTGCACATTAGAGTCACCTAGTGCACCTTAAAAATGTCCACGGCTGGGTCCCCCTCTTGAGTAATTGTTCTGGGGCATGGCCTGAGCAATGCGGTCTTTAAAACCCTCAGAGGGAGTCTGATGTGCAGCTGAGGTTGAGAAGACTACGTTGTTCTCTTTTTCAAGGCAAGAGTAACTGGTTGATTGATCCCCTCCGTTGCTTTCTCATTAAACACTAATAAGCACCACAGCGGGCCAGGCTCTGGGCTCAGGGATCCATCTGAGGCACCTGGGGGATGTTAAAACCGGGGCTGCTGGGACTCTGCTTTAAAGGGTCTGGAGTGGGCCAGAGAATTTGCATTTCTAGCAAGCTCCCAGGTGACACAGGTGACACAGGTCAGCTCAGCTGAGGTTTCTTTTGTCCCTAAGCTGCTGCTTCTCTGACCTGTTCTGGTTCTGCTACCCCACCAGGCCCCATGGGCCCTCTGGTTCGTTTTACTCTTCTCGCTCTATTGAAAGCAGAACAAAAAGCTTGTTCCCTTTTAAAAGGTGAACCTTTTTTAGGTAGTAGCACCCTAGAAGCTTATGCAAATACTCTTCCCCTCCTCATTTGTCCAAAAAAAACTCTACTTGTCTTCCAAGTTTCCATTTAGGGGTCACTTCCTCCAGGAAGTCTTCCTTTGAGTCCCCAAGTCTATGCCCTCAGAGACCCTGATACTTCTATCCCCTCGTACTTGGGTGCAATTGCTCTCCTGAAGATGGAAATCTGTTTTATCTCCATATCCCCAGGACCTGGTACAGGGTGGGCACTCAGGCAATATTTTTCCTGCACGAAGGAAGGAGGGTGACTTCAGGCAGGTTGGGCCTCTGCTCCCCGTAGAGAGGAACTGGGGCTGGTCCCAGCTGAAGCCGGAGCACACAGATGCCCTGGTGTGTCCCTTGTGACCCAAAGACCACCCCCCAAACACCCGAAGCTCAAATCTGCCCTGTTTACCCCTCTCTCGAGACCCCTCTCTCTATAAGCTTAGGTCACATCATCCCCACGTCCTCTGACTCCAAGCCTAACCCTGCCCCTATTTCTCCCTTCCTCACCCTCCAAACATACTCTGCTTTGTGGGACATTCGGTGTTATCTTGCCAGCCCCTCTAAACCTACTGTCATTTCTACATTTTGTTCTGAAATTCACAGCCAAGAAGTAGCTGCTTAGAGCAATGGTTCCCAGCGGGTGGGAGTCTGTCCCCATGGCTGTGGCTGGAGATGTTTTTGGTTGTCACGGCACAGGGGATGCTGGAGACGTGGGGCAGGTGGAGCCTGGGGATGCTGGAGACATGGGGCAGGTGGAGCCTGGGGATGCTGCTCAACACCCTACAGGGCTCAGGTTGCCAGGGACCAAGAATTCTCCAGGCTGCATGTCTGCAGGCCGCAAGGGCTCGCTTCCCTTCCAAGGCCTCACTGAGAAGGCAGATGACCCTGTGGTGGGGCCAGTGGGGGGCGGGCAGGGGGAGGAGGGTTGGGGGGGCAGCCAGGGCAGGGTCAGCTCTGTAACTGGGCTGGGCCCCAGAAGCCTGAGGCTCTCAACAGGTGGTGCAGCACAGGGCGCACCTCGGGGCGGGCCCCAGGGCCCCAGGACCCAGCGGAGGCCTCCCTCGCAGCCTCAGACAGAGCCGCACAGCTGCCGCCTCAGGCGGGAGCTGCTTGGGAAGCTCGCCCTCCTGGGAGGGGAAGCCTGCAAAAGGGGGCGCCTCCAGGAAGGGCTCCCACTTCCTCTGCGAAATGAGCAGGGGCCCTGGCAGGAAACCAATCCCACACACAGATGCTGGTCAGAAGATGTAAATCAGGCCTCAGGCTCAAAGGAGGGCATTTCAAGCCTTCCTGCCAGGCCCCCCGCAGGGACAGTGTTGGGTTAGAGGCCACGTGCAAGGTTCAGCCCAGCACTTTGTGTTGCCCCAAAGGACACAGCTGCTGCAGAGCAGCCACAGGGGGGCCTGCTGGCTGCACGGGAGCCTGGGATGTGTTTACCCTGTTTCAGTATGTGGCGGGAGGGAGGAACCTTCTAGAGGTAGAGGACATCCCAGTGGAACCAGCGTGAGCACTCAGGACACAGAATGCTCGAGATGCTGGAGAGCAGAGGCCAGCCCACGGCGCTGCTAACAGTCTAGAGGGCTGGCGTGGGCTTCAGCGAGCGGACTCAGTCGCTTGCGATCACGGCACCTCAGCTTTCTGAGGGTGGAAGACCCTCTTGACGATCGGATAGCAGCTCTGGACGCTCATCCTAGAAAGATGCATCCCTGTATAAAATGTCACGGTTGTCAGCCTCAGGGGTCAAAGAACCACCCTGATTCCACCCCTGGGCCCAGGATTACGCATCCACCCTTACTACGAGAAATGGCACCATCTCAGGTTGGCATCTGGCACGAGCTATCCGGAGTGTAGATGTTCAGATGATTAACTACAAGGTGTTTGGCAGGAAAAGAGGCCAGTGGATGCCAGAGACAGACAGCTATGTAACTGTAGCAGGACCAGGGTGGGCTAAAGGAAGACATTGGTCGTCATATGGTCCAACGAGTAGGGACACAGCCCTGGAGACACGCACAAGACCCTTGACTCTACCAACCACTTATTTATCCAACAAATATTCATCACAAACCTGCCGTGTGATCAGCACTGTTCTGTGAGCAAGGAGACAGCGAGGTCCCTGCTCCCATGTGCCTAACCTTCTAGTATAGACACGGAATATAAATAAATAAGTAATGTCAGGAGGTGAAGAGTGCTATGCTGGGGGAAAAGGCTTCAGTGAAAGGCAACTTTGAATTGAAACAAGAACGAGGTGAAGGAAGGAGGTATGCATGGATCTGGGAGGCAGGGTCTGGAGACAGAGCAGTAAGTACAAAGGTCCTGAGGCAGAATGACATTTGGCATGTTTGGGGAACAGCAAGGGAGGGGGGAATGGTGTGGAGTGAGCAAGAGGAAGGGAAGGAAAAAGTTGAGGTCTGTCTGAAAGGCCTGGATGGGATCCTTGGGTTTTATTTCCAATGGGATGGGAACCCATTGAAGGATCTCGAGCAGGAGAGTGACATGATCTAACTTAGGTTTTAAAAATGAATCAGCTTCTGATGGAGAAAATAAATGGGCATAGTCAACGCTCTCATTAAAGTAACAATCAGTTTTATTCCCTTATCAGATAAATTATTTACTTTTCATTGGTCTCGATCTGAGGTCAGCAAACTTTTTCTATAAATGGCCAGACAGTAAATATTCTAGGCTTTTGGAGCCATATGGCCTCTGTCAGAACTACTCAACTTTGTCACTGGAGTGTGAAAGCAGCCATAGACAATATGCAAATGAGTGAGCCTGGCTGTGTTCCAGGTGACAACCATCCCAATTTGCCTGGAACTGAGGGGTTTTCAAGGATCTAAGATGTTCAGTGCCAAACTGGGAGAGTCTGGGCAAATGGGAACAGCTATAAATTCCAATAAAACTTTATTTATGGATGCTATAATTTGAATTGCATATAAATTGCGCATATCACGAAATAGTATTCTTCTTTGGACTTTTTTCCTTCAATAATTTAGAAAATATAGAAACCATGCTTAGTTCATATAAAAACAGGCAGCCAGGGTCTCCTGAGTGGCTCAGCTGGTTAAGTGTCTAACTTTGCCTGAGTGGTGATCTCAGGGTCCTGGGATGGAGGCCCACGTCAAGGCACCATGCTCAGGAGAGAGTCTGCTTCTTCTTCTCCCTCTCCTTCTGCCCCTCTTCTCAGTAATGCTCTCTCTCTAATAAGTAAACAAAATCTTTAAAAAAAAGGAGGGGGGCAGGCAGTCATCTGAATTTGGCCCACAGGCTGTAAGTTGTCAACCCCTGGTCTTGATGATCCATCAGCAAAATGCATGACCCTAAAATAAGGGTGGTCATCATGTCTGCCCTCTTCATGTGTCCCTCATCCATCCTGCTGCCAGGGACCAGGGATGCCAGCCCCTGCTTGCCTCTCCAGCCTAATCTTTTGCTCAGGGATCCAAACTGGAGAGACAGGGAAGGAGAAGTTATGTGGTAGCATGTGAAGAAACTGAAAAGACACCAAAAGGTGGTAGGCAGGGGGAGACCCCTAAGTAGCAGGGCCCACGCTGAGACCCCAGAATTAGCAGAAGACATGAGAAAACAGTTATAGGTAAGCAGAAACTGTAAGCGAGGATGCATACAGATATGATAGCAGGAAGAGCAGATAAAGGGAACCAGTGAGTCACCATAATGGTTGAGGCTTTATTTATTTTTATAGCCTTGGGGGTGACCAGATACCCCAGTCTCTGGAGCACTGACTTCGGAGAACCCAACTATCTGCCACAAGGCCTTATCTGGTGATTGGGAGCTTCTGTGTGATTCCTGACCCTTTACGATGTGTGGCCCCTTCCAAAAACCTTTCCCCAGCTCAGGCCTTGTACGCAGCAGATGCGGAAGAAAACATCGCTGTAAGAATGAATTACTTGAGATAATCTAAGAAAAAATTGCTTCTTGCAGTCAAAATTTCCTAACACACAACCTACATTTTGGGGTGGTTATTTGTGGCCACCTCCTTTGGTTCACACAGAGTGGCCCTTGCCATATTTTCTCCAACCCAGCATATAGCTTGCTCTAATTGCTGAGCCAAAGATCCAATTGGAGTAGCCCAAGCTCATGCAGAGATATAGGAGAGACCAGGAAAATCTCAGACATAGGGTGTCAGCGCTCAGTGAGAGAAACTAAACACAGCCTCTGGCCCACTCAAAGAGTGGGAGATAACTCTCTGACTTCTTTGTATCCAGCTGCGATTGGAAGTCAAGTGGAAAAGCAAGACAAGATGTGCTGCAAAGAAGACAGGCAGCCTTAAGAAACGGGAAGGGCTTTAATTAGCTCTTGTCTGGGCTAAACGGGCCAGAAAAGTGAAAAAGGAATGACTTATTCTCTAGAAAGAACAAGATTAGTTCTTGTCTGGTGTACTTAGCAGGTATCAACAGACACTCGATAAAACAATGTCTTCCACTTCTCTCTCCCTCCCCTTCAAGCCTTTGAAAATTTACTTTATCAAAATTGTAGCCGAACTGTGTTGTCAGGGAAGTTCCGAGTGCAATCAGTTTGGACTAGTGAGGTAGCCAACTTGAAATCCTTTGGAACCACTCATGTTACGCACATCCCACCACGAGGGGGGCAGTATGCCAAATAGAGTGTGGCCCCGGGGTTCAAAGTGCTGGTCAACAGGAAGATGGTACCCTTCAGCCCAAGGTGGAGATCAGAGCCCTGGCTTTTCCCTGATTCAAAAAGTAAAAGAAAATAAAATCCCAGTTGAATGAGGCTTTAAAGGCATTATATCCAGCTCCTTTGAGAAATTAAAATTCTTCACAAACATGTGTCCCACAAACGTACATACACACACATGCACCTGCCCCAGTTATTTGCCAAACAGCACAACGTGCTTCTTTTATTTAAAAGGTGATCTTTTTCTGTCGATGTTTGGCTTCATTTCTGAAGGGGAAAATCCCGGCCGAATGAATTCCAGGTTCATGGTTCACTTGCTCTCTGGAGGAGCTTCCTGGGGAATGATATGGAAACTTGAAGGTAAGTAACTCAGGTGGAAACTTGCTGTGGTGAACACTTCTATCCTTCACTGGCCAAGGTCACCAATTTCTCTTTAATTGGGTGGCTGCCTGGAGCACCAGAGTGCTTCTGCCCCAGAGAGACTGTCTCCTCGTGTGTGCCTTTCTCACCTGCCACAGATGGTACTTTCTTCTTAAAGGTCCCCATGACATCCATGCCTACTTCAAAGAATCTGAGGCTCAGCACTGCTATCACTCATTTGCCTGTGTCCTCACCGAGTTGCCAAGACTATATGTTGGAGGAAGCATCTTCAGCCTAACGCCTGACACATAGAAGGAGCACATGGCTGAACGTTGGTTGAATGAATGACTGAGTGCATGACTGTCTTACCCATCATTGCATCCCACGCAGTGTTTAAGTATTCTAAGCACAGAATGAATTTATGTTGCATCAGTCCATTTTTGAGAACATATTTGGCGACCCTGCTGTCTAAAGCAGGCTATCTTGTGACCAAGCCCTTTGGAATTTGCAGAAGCCAACTACTCTTTTTGTAAACTTGGATGTGTTTTGGAACTTTTCCTTTTCCTTCTGAAAGCTTCGGAGAGAACTTGGGTATCAAAGAGAAGAAATGGTGCGTATTGGGTCCATGGGTTTGTACCCAACGGCTTCCTTGAGCCTGCCCCAAGGGAGGGGCAGCTGGGGGGGGTGCATTCCAAGGCGGCCAGGGACAGGCTTTCTGTGGGAGGGAAGGAGGAAGCAATGGAGGAATGGACCCAATGGCCCTCTGGTGTGAGGATGAACACAGTCTGTGTTGTGAAAGACAACCAGCTCACATCTTACCCAGCTCCTTGAGAAATGCAAATTCTTCACACACATAACTGTAAAGTGTCCTAGTTTACTCCTTGCCCCCTGCTAAGGGCCCTGGGCACATCCTCTGCAGCTCACCATACTGCCAGGTGGCAAAGTAAAAGCAGCAAGATCTTCAGGTACAGCACTGCCACCTGATGCAACAAAATATCCTTTATCTACAGCCTGTTGACCACTCAACTTCAAAATCAATAAGAGTGACGGATGCCCGGATGGCTCAGTGGTTGAGCGCCTGCCTTCGGCTCAGGGCCTGATCCTGGAGTCTCAGGATCGAGTCCTGCATTGGGCTTCCTGCAGGGAGCCTGCTTCTTTCCCTGCCTGTGTCTCTGCCTCTCTTTTTGTGTCTCTCATGAATAAATAATCAAAATCTTGAAAAAAAAAATCAAGACGAGTGATTATTTTCCAGATAGTAACAAAAAGGGATGATAATGTTAAAGATCAGTGTTTCTTCATCTGGAAAGAAATGAAGGCCATAACGAAAGCCTCTGAATACCCTGTTGATGGCTCTGTGGTGGCATCCAGGACCCTGAGATCACTGTCCAACGACTAGATTGAGATCAGGTCAGGGAAGGGACCCAGTCTTCTTCTTCGTGTCCCCAGAGCTCAGTACAATACCAGGCACAAAGTAACCAGACAACCCATGTCTTTCCAGTGAATAGCTCCTGATGCAGGAAAGGGGTAGTATACACATGGACCCATCCTTCGAATTCTAGAATTCCACACTAGGGATTGTTTCTCTAAAACCTGAAGGAGCCATTCTCAGAGGAACTAAAGGAAAGGGGACTTTACATGGCATCCTGTCCCTCATTCAGCAAGTGCCGCTTGACTTTCTTTTGTACCTACTCTTGGCAGGCAGCAACCACAGAACACAGGGATGAAGGGATTAAGCCTGAGTCCAGCTTGGCCACAGGCCAGTTGAACGGCCTTGGGCATGTCCCTGAACCTTTCTGGGCTTCAATTTCCTCATTGAAACAAAGCCTAAACTGGTGCATAATTCTAACATTCTAGCAGGATCTGATTTAAAAAATAGGCAGCCTGGGTGGCTCAGCAGTTTAGCACCACCTTCAGCCCAGGGCCTGATTCTGGAGACCCAGGATGGAGTCCCACGTCGGGCTCCCTGCATGGAGCCTGCTTCTCCCTCTGCCTCTCTCTCTCTCTGCGTCTCCCATAAATAAATAAATAAATAAATAAATAAATAAATAAATAAATAAATAAATAAATAAATAATATATATCCAGTAGAAAATACAGATTTAAGAAGAGTTCAGAAAAAATGTGTAGAATAGCCATCTGCATCTGGTTAACTGCTATGCTAGGTCACAAAACCTCCTCCAGGGATGGACGGGACACTGGACAGCCCCTAAGTGGCAGCTGTCATGTTCAAGATACACATTGTACTAAGATGAAAGGATGCATATGGCCTTGCAGGCCTGGCTCACAAAGCAAAGTAAGATCTGGGTCCTGGGGAGGAAAACATCTCAATGTGGCCACGTGGGTGCCTCTCAACTCGACTGTGATCTTAACTGCACTTCCAAGTGGACCTTTTCATCTTTCTGGCTATATTCAGAGTCATTAAGTGTCCCCAGGAATGCTTTATAAGAGAACCATGGCAGGAATTATGCCAGGGGCAGTAGGAGAGATGAAAGCAGAGCTGGAGAAGGATGCCATAATCAGAGATTTGGAGCAGTGGGGTTGTAGAGTAGTTGGCTCTAAAAGAGGAGTGGGAGGTTTGCCTTCTGTGTGTTCATTAGAGATCTCTAGAAAGAATGGATCCCCGGTCCTGGATGCAGAACTAACCCAGGCAGGAACCATAATAAGCCATTTCGTGAGCCAACCTATTAGAAAGGATATAGAGTGTCCTTCCTTTTGCTTCCTGTTGGATTCTATATAAACAAAATCTCAGGGCAAATGGCAACGAGGAAAAGGAATGCCTGAGGCCATTTCTGGGTCGTCCCTGAGCCTGAGAACACTCTGCAGCCTGAGGCTCTGAGCCAGCGAGTGCCACATCAGTTGGCTGGTCACTCCCTGTCTGGACAGCTTGGCCATCCCCTTCCAAACCCCAACACAGCCATTTAGACGTCCCTTTCTTTCCACTTCATGATTATGGTTGTTTCGCGGTGTTTGACTTTCTCTGCATTAGGAACGCTCACAGGGAAAGGTTGTCATCTGAGTTATCTTTTTCAGTCTAGGGGCTCTCCCTCAGAGTCCCCTGACAAACAGCCAGGGAGCCAACTTCTACTTAGCCGCAGTTGTGAAGCATGATAAGCAAGGACGGCCACAGGTGAAGGATAGAGCTGCAGATTTCAGAGACCCATGGGGGCTGTGGTTGCATTTCTAGAAAATCCCAGGATCATTCTCAGTCTCAGCTTGTCATCTCTGGAAGGAACCCCCAACCTGTCATCTTTGCCCTGTGTTGCATGGATCAGACAAAAGAGTGTGCGTAGGGGGCACTTGTACAACACAGAGCCCTTGATCACTTCTCCTTCAGTCACACGCAGAAGGATGTCAGCATATTACTTATTTCAAGGGGGCTGGTTCTCTTCTTGACAGCAAACAATGCCAGAAGGAAAGAAGTAGAAGATGGAGGGAGATGCAGAGCAGGAAGGAATGGACAAAAGCTTCTCAGCACCTTGGAGCCTTTACAGTGTATCATAGATGTGTGGACTGCACTCATGTGGTGCTTTTCAGCAGGGGACTTAGAGTTATTTTGCAAAGTTCTGCTTGTTTAGATCCCTAATAAATAGAACTGGAGCAATCAGAATGGTCCCAGACAGAAAGTGAGCCAGGGAATGCCTGTTTCTGAAAGTGATGTCAGATGCATTTAATTTGAAAGTATCCCCAGGGCCTGGAGCAGAACCGGACACATGGGAGCCTCTCAATACAGATTTGTTTGATAAATGAATGGCTGAATGATTGAACGGACTTATTTCTGATGGTTGCTCCAAACCTTTCAATCTGATTAAACATCTACTAGTTCATGTAGCCACGTCGAGGGAAAGAAGCTTTAGCCCAGCACAAAAAGAACCTACTCCTCACTTTAAACGCCTCTCCGAAAAAAAAAAAGTGTATTTCAATTGAGAACACCCCAGCTGGTCCAATTGTCCTGGAAGCTTGCTCGGGTTTAAAATGTTCAGATTTGCTCTGGCAACTCACACGTAGTTCATGTAAAATTTCCTGATGGCAATTCATTGAAACATAAGGAAAAGGACTTGGTGTACAAATTCAGTGATCAGCCCCGTAATTGGTTAAAATCAGTAGAAATCAAACATGTTCCAGAATTTCTGAAAGGTCAGTTAAGCCAGGTGTAGGTTTATCAGACAGTTGTTTTCTTCCAGTGGAAAGTGAGGCCCCGCATACTTTAATTTTGTTCCTATAAGTCTGTGGTTGGACAACCGAGGTTCAACCCGCTTTTTATTTTCCGGATCTAACACTTCCCTAACTATTCATTTCAACTCACCAAGCCTGGGTTGAACAGTTCCCACGTGCCTGGCCTTGTGCTGGGTGCTCTGGGGGACACGGCCATATTTTTTATTGACTCAGGAAAACAAAAAAATTCATCACCAGCTAACGTGTTTAACAACAGAGAACATCCGAGAGGCAAAGTTCGGATGACATGCTGCTTACAAGCACCAACGGGCCTGGATTTATTCAGTAATAACAACAGGACCGAGAACACTGTTGTAAGAGGAACCTCCCTGCCCATACCACGCGGATGCCAAGGCATTTATTGAGCGGAAGGATTGCCTAACAGTAGCTATTTAGTGTGATAATGGCGTTTGATAGTTTGGACACAAACACCATTGTCACACTCCACAGCTCTGCTAAGGAAAATCTGTAGCCGAGAGGGTGCTAACTCCACCTCTGCACTCCACCATTGCCACTGATCGCCATCAGGGAAACTTGCCAGCTTCATAAAGTGACCTGAACAGAGAAAAGAGGGATCATGAGTCAGGGGTTGGGGGGAGCATCTCGAGCCATGGAAAGAGATAAAACCACCAGGCTTCTGTGTCTGGAACAGTTGAAGGTAACAGAGGGACCCGTTGCCTGGTGTTCTGTTACCATCCCACGAAGGCCTCCCACCAATGGGACGGGACGGAAACTCCCTAATGGAAATGGAAACTCTGTTTGCAACAATTTTCTAAGAGGGTTAAGAGAGAAAGCATCCCTAGAGGGAATTGATTTTAGGAAACAAAGACTGAGTGAAAGGCCGTATTATCAACTGTAGGAATATGACCAGATTAACGGGCCCTCCTCACCTCCCACCCTTCCCTCCAACCCAATCTTTTGTCAGTAAATATAGTAAATTCTGCAGTCTAAGGAAATTAGAATGATTTTGTCTGGGGATATAGCATTTGGATGTGCTGTGATTTACTCTCAGAAACATCTATTGGATACCAAGGTATCCGATGGTGCTCAGATTTTAACTCTTACTTGCCTTGGTCATTTCCACCAAAGTAGAGGGTGAGACAAGAGGGGAGGTAAGAAAAGAAGAGAAAGGGAGAGAGGGGAGTGGTTCAATTTTTTTGTTTATAATATTCATTTTCCAGCAAAAGGGAGCCTCCTATGAATAAATCCCTTCTGTTTTCCTGGCTTTCCTGTTAAAAACTGATATATGAACTCTTTCCCACCATGGAGAGTGGGAGGAAATAAATCATTTGACCTAATCCTTTATTTTCCCCTAAATGCTAGAAAAGGGGAAGCTTGGGGGCCCGTTTATTTTTCCCCAGGGTAACTGAGATGTTAACCTTTGACCAGAGCTTTGCTTTGGCCATAGAATTAGCTCATTCTTAACAACTAAACATACACCATTCTACATTTTTTTCAGTAAAAACGGCTCTTATTCATATGCAGACCATGAAATCACCCTCTTTGACTCAGAATGTGTAGTTATTGGCACACTACAAAAGTCTCTTGGTCTTCAGGGGATGGGATGTTGAACCCTGCCTCTTTTCTCCCTTACCTTCTTGACGGTGTTGACTTCCTTATCCTCCTAGGAAATGACTGACTTCCTTTGGTTCCAGTCTGTGACTCTCACTTGCCCTGACAGGGTGTGGTCATTTGCAAGGTAGCAGGAGCGTGCCATTTGGCCCACTGGTACACCTGCTCTCTTCTGGGGGGAGCTCTTCACCTGGGCAGTTTTGGCGTGACTTGCACCAAATACAAACTCTAGAATTCCAGCTGGCCCCAGTCACGCCAACCCTTGGCACTCTGGGCACAGCCATGGTGGACATACTCTTGTGATTCTTCCCCAGAGCCGGGCTCATCTGCTTTGTCTTTGTCTGAGCAACTTACAACAGAAACCCTCACTTCCTGGTCACTTTTGTGATGTTGCTGACCATGACAAGAGGCTCCAGAAATCTCTTGGCCTCAGTTGGAAAGAGTCACTGGGTGGTGAACAATTCACTGGTTAGAAAGGTCCAGGGAGGACATGCTTGGAGAGCTGTCCGCGGGCAAGGGCTTGGGCCCATTTCACCTCTCAGGACTTGATGGCACTTCTCCAGGTGGGCTCTGTATGCTTGAGGTGTCTTAATAATCTGCAAATGAAAGAAAAGGAAAGGAAGAGTAAACAGAGAAGAGAGGAGAAAGTTAATGGGTTTCAGGTAAAGCTTACAAAACCCCTCCATTTATCAAAACCTCTATCTCTCTTGTCCAAGGAATTTATCTCAAGCAAAAAGCCCTTGGATTTGTAGAAAAGATTTTCTTTTCTACCGATTTCTATACAGATTTACCTATAAGGTTGTCCACGGAGGCACTGTTTATAATAGCAAAAAAGGCAAACAATCCAAATGATAGGAAAAGGGTAATAATATATTTATAACATAAACTAGTCACTTAATGTGACATTGTAGAAAAATGGCTGTTGACTTGGGAAGAGACTCAAGGTGTGTTACTGAATGAAGAAGCAGTTTACAGAACAGCAGACACAGTATGAGCTCTTTCCCGTGACAAATACATATACGCCCAGGGCAAAAGCATCAGATGTTAACCTTGTTATCTTTGAGTCGTAGAATCATTGTTCGTTTTTTCCTCCTTTTGCTCCTCAGCATTTATCAATCTCTGCAATTAACGTCGTACTTTTGTAATGAGAAAAATAATTAGAATTTAAACAATTTTTTAAACAGTGGATCTCGTAATGAAAATTCCTTCTTGCAAAACATTCTTTTGAAATAGGGAGGTTAGAGCTTCCACTGTTTTGTCGACAGGCTTGCAAAGTGAGTGCTGTGCAGAGAGATGAGCCTCAGGCTAATTTCCCAGCAAATTATTAGTGAAATACTTTAGTATGCAGAACAACAATTTTATGGTCTTATTGCACCCATCAATAAACACATATTTATTGAGTGCCTATTATGTTCTCAGACTTGTGAACAATATTTATTTATTTATTTATTTATTTATTTCTGTGAGTGATTTTTAAACGTGGTTATAACGGCCCTCATCTTTCACTGCATCTTTGTTTCTGCAGGAGAGGCTAAATTGTCAATCGGCAAAGCAGTTTAAACGAGCAAGTAGAATGTTTTCAGTTTTTTCAAATGTCATCCAATAACGTGCCCCTAGTGAAAAAATTACAAGTGGTTAATGCCAGGATCTACTGGGATATATTTTCTGAATTTCATGGTCATTTATCATTCTGCAGCTTAAAAAAAAAAAAGTCTTTTGTTCTATTATTTTCCAATTTGACAAGCGCATTTAAATAGTACCTGTTAATAAAGAACAGTGTTTATAAGCTGGTTGGGAAATAATGACACCTGTTACTTCCTGTAAAAAAAGTAATGCATCAGGCAAAGACGCTGGATGTTATCCAGAGTAATGTGCACAGATGCCAGCACCGTTTCCACAGCTTAGAAAAGACCTCCCCTTTTCTAAGGATCCTCCGTGAAGATCCTCTGCTTTACTTCCTGAGAGAGGTCAAGTACTACGCATTCCTAAATGCCTATCTATTAAAACTCAATTTCTGAGCAATGTCCGCATCTCCCTTCCCTCACCTGGACTGAACCTCTAGACATTTCTAGTTGCTGTGGTCAATTCAGAATGCAGTTTTCCCACTGAGCCTGTGGGTATGAAGAACAGGTCAGCTTGGTTTTGCTCCTTTGTTTATGCCATGGGTTTCTTTCCATAAATGGGGAGGGAGAGTTCATCAGGGAGGATGCCTTTGTAAGTCTAACCTTCTAGCAAATTCATCAGCCTGTGAGTATTCTGTGTGCCTCACAGCTCCTTGCAAGTTGATTCCAAAGTACCAGGGCAGGACTCCCTATTCTTTCTCATGTCAGATCTGGACATGAGCAGCTTGTCTGTGCTTTCAGATTTTATTTCCCAGGGGCTAAGAATGTTCTAGGGCCAACTGTGAGGACTGAAGTGCTACCAGGGTCTGTGAAGCGTCACCTTGCTACAAACCTAACCCATCAGCACCAAGAAAAGGGGGGAAAAAAGAGTTCTTAAAAAGCAGAAGATAAATGGAGATGCTTTTCCTTAATTCCAGATCCACATTTACTGTCATTTCAAACAGATGTGTTAGAGGCATCAATTTGATTCTTTTAGGCTGTTAGAGTCTCGATGAAGGCAAAGGAAGTCAGTAGCCTATGCCTGAGACTTGTCATTTTGAAAGTACATGGAAATTTCAAACTATAATGTTCTTGTCAACAGGGAGGAAAGGCACATTTCTTTTTCTTTCTTTCTTTCTTTTTCTTTTTTTCATTGAAATCCATCTACAAGGAAAATCTGGAAAGCTCCTTATGCCTGCATTTATTAGCCACGCTTATCGCCAACCAGGGGTGAAGGGGGAGGGGGAGGATCTTTGGGAAAAGTCTCAGGCAGGCCAGGGTCTCAAAAGACTCTTTTCAAAGAGAATTGTTGAGGCCAGAGGATTCCTAGGAACTGGTTTAATTCCTGGGCAAGTGTCTGTTTTGAGTGTCATCAAGGGAACAATGCTTCGGACAGAGGAACAACCCAGAGGCTGGCTTTTCAGGAGTTATCAGAGCGGGGCACAGGGAGCCTTGGGGCTGTGCTGGCCCCAAAGTACGGGGAAGGGGAAGGCGATTCCCGCTCCCCCCCCCCCCATTCCAATTATCCTGCTGTTGGGATCTTGTTGGAAGGCTTTGGTGTTAAGTCAGACCATCCTGAGACAGGAAGTGGCTCCATGTACCGCCACTCCAAGGATACAGAATAAAGTCCGGGCCGCCTCTGGGCCTCAACTCCTCCCTAGCTGTCCTTTCCTCCGCTTGGATGAGAGGAACCATCTGGAAGGACTCCCGTGTTCTCCGGCCTTCTGAAGAAACAGAGGAATCAAGGCAGACAGATCCAAATAGGCTGTGGTCAACGCTTCACGTGGCTCTGGTGCCATGTGGGCTTTTTGGAAACACCTGGGTGCAGAGCGCCCCCCGCTTCTCAGGGTTGGGGAGGTGGTCGGTGCTCGGGGAGGGGGTGCTTACCTGCCTGTCCACGCTGGGCTCCTCCAGGCCCGGGCCCTCTGGTCTCTGCGGGCTGTGCTGGGCGGCCGCGAACCCTGAGCTTCTGTGGGGGTTAGGCCTTCCCCTCTCCCTTTATGGGATCCAGGGTTTTAAAGTAAACAGTTCTTTCTCTCTCTGATAAGTCACATTAAATTATTGATTTGGAGGCAGGGAGGGCACGACCTTAGCCCGCTAAGTCATTGTCACCTTTGGCCAGGCTGGGAAGGCCAGCGCCCCCTCTGCCGGGTGGAGGCCTGAGGCCCAGCAGAAGGGGAGGCCGGTGGGGAAGGGAGGCCGTGGCGCCTGCTGAACTCGTCCTCCCCACACCCCCGGAAACCTGGACTTCTTTCCTTACACAAAGACTGCAGTTTATGACACTGTCACCTCCTCAGGTTTCTAGACTCGGAGAAGTCACTTGGTCACAGGAGACTATTAGTTTTATTAAATTAAATATATCCTGGACTCATCCTACTTAGAGCTCTTGACCAATACTTGGAAGCCTGTCTCACTCTCTTCTTGAACTGATCATTTCTGACGTAGTTACGATCTATTTGTTCATGCCAACAATTCTTTATTAAGCTCCTCCTTATCTGCTGAGCTCTCGGCATGCAGCGGTGAGCAAGACTGCAGAGTTTACGGACTGGTAGGGAGACATGCATACAGGTGCAGGAAGGTCGACAACCCCTGGGGGCTGCCGTCGGTCCTCAGTGTGGTCTGTTAGCTGCTATTATTTTTATTATTTTATTTTTAAAATTTGTGGTTTTTTAAAATTCCAGCGTGATTAACAGTGTTGTATTAGCTTCAGGTGTACAATCTGGTGATTCAACGCATCTTCACATAACTGCTATTATTTTTAATGACTCTGACCACTTCTTTTCTTCCTCAGGCCACCTGCTCATTTTGCTTTCTTAGAAAGGAAGCTATTTGTCACCCTCCTTAGCAATAACTGCCATGTAACAGGAGTTATGGTTATCCTGGTCTAAGCTCATGGAGATCTGAGGCATTGGGCGGCCTTACCTAGTAGATGTTATCATTTTGCCCCACTCCTACTTTTAGTTATCCTAACTCTTTTCAGGTGCAAGCGGGAAGCAAAAGTGTGCTTTGTGTGTGTGTGTGTGTGTGTGTGTGTGTGTGTGTGGTGTTTGTTTTGGTTTTTTTTCCATCTAAAAACTGATCTCAAGATATGAGCCCAGGGGGCCCTGGGTGGCTCAGTCGACTAAGCATCTGCCTTTGGCTCAGGTCATGATCCTAGGGTCTTGGGATGGAGCCCCACATGGGGAGTGGGGGTGGGTCCCTGCTCAGTAGGAAATCTGCTTCTCCGTCTGCCCCTCTTCTCCTCCCCTCCACCCTGCTCCTGCATGCTCTCTCTGTCTCCCTCCCTTCCCCTCTCAAATAGATAAATATAAAAAAAATAAGAGCCCAAAATGGTGCCTGCTATTTGGTCCTACTACAGTTCCCTAAGTGCCTGTGGGAGGCCCCTCCCCTGGTTGCCTCAGACCACCTTGGGTCACCCTGCAAATTCACCCCTAGAGAAGACCAGAATCTTACCCAAGAGGGCTGAGGGATTGGCTGTGACCTTCCAAAGGCCAGCACATTCCTATGGTAAAAGCCCAAATATTCATCCCAAAAGGGGAACATTCGGAGCCCTATGGAAATCGCCAGGGCCCTGTGTGCTCTGGCTTTGTTCCATGGATGTGGAGGCAGCATCATTTTTTTAAGCTTATGTTACTGGCACTGCCTGTGGTTAACTTGCTTTGTAGTTGTCAAATGGTTCTCCTGGTTACAACAATTGTATTTCTTTTTGGAATCATTGTTGGTTTTTCTCTTTTAAAGTGAAATGGATTCCCCAGAGCCTTCCGTGTAGACATTATTTCAAAGGGCAGGACAAAACCCTTAGTGTGGGCTTCGCATAAACATCTGGGTCATTTTCATCTCTGGTCTATCCAAGTTGCATTTTTGCCAAGATAGTTTTCCCTTTGTTTGGAAAACCACAATGAAGATACACGTTCAACTTTTAGATGATTCCTTTTAAATTCCCAGACATGGTATTTGCAAGGATTCTGGATTTCAAAGAAAGGACAAATTGTGTCCTATCTATAATCTTTAACAAACTTCTTCCAGCAAATCACACAACCCCTGCCTTTAAAATTGATTTTTTGGGAAGTCTGAGTGGCTCAGTAGTTGAGCATCTGCCTTTGGCTCAGGGAGTGATCCGGGGTCCTGGGATCTGAGTTCCACATCAGGCTCCCCGCAGGGAGCCTGCTTCTCCCTCTGCCTGTGTCTCTGCCTCTGTGTCTCTCATGAATAAATAAAATCTTTTTAAAAATTTGACTTTTTTTTTTAAATAAGAGAGGATGCGTTCTTTTAAGACAAGATAGGTTTGAATCCTGTGAGGTTGGAGTTCAGCTTGGAATGTCTGCATCCCTAGTGTCTGTACTCCGATACAGGCTACAAAACTGGGCTTTGGGAACAGTCAAGATCACAATCAGGTGAGTTTCCACAGGTTGCAGCTGGAAGCTGACCCCGCCCCCTGCGGGTGACTCTAGTTTTCTCCTCCTTCTGCCAAGAGCAGCAGGCTTCTTGAAATGGAAAAAAAAAAAAAAAAAAAAAAGCCTTCTGTTTCAGTGAAGAGTGCTGAATTTTGCCAGGAAGGAGGCAGAAGTTTGGGAACTGGGAATCCTGGGTCTGAGATTCTTTGCCTTTGGATTTTTGCCTTTGTTCCAGATGCTTTATTTCTGAGGCTTTCATTTCCTCTCTGGGTAGCAAAGCTAATGGTTGCTTGCCATTTGCTCTGAAAACTTAGGTGAACAGGAGACGAATTAATTTTTATTAATGAGTAGAGAGAAACAAAAATGGATAGAGAGCAATGATGGAGGGCAGGAGCTGTGTGGACTAACTGCATGCATTGGACGAGGACAGGAAGAGACCAAAGGAGTCGAATTTACTGCACGTGAGGCAGGGCCAAGCTCAGCGGAACTGGAAGGATGCTGAATTGTCACAGCCTCAGATTTGCTACCAAGAGAATCAGTCACTTCAAACTACTGTCACAATCCCGCGCCTCAGTGAAAGCAAAGAAGGCTGACAGCCGGTACTGGTTTCATCCCAGTAGTCACACGCAGGTCGCCTTCTCCCACTAAAGGTCCTGTTCTCATGGTGGGACCAGGCTCAGAACACCAGTAAGCATGGAGGGCAGGAGCCTGACTGCCATGGGAGGTGTGTGAGTGTGTGGTGTGTGTGTGGGTGGGGGGGGTTAAATGAACGGTAATTCTTTTTTTTTTTAAAGTAATCCCTTAATAGCATCTCATTTTCAAATTTCCCAATCATCGCTAAAAATTTTCTTAGAGCTTTTCGTTTATTCTTCCTTTTTTAAAAACTATAATCCAGTCAAGATTCATGCCTTGTATTTGTTTTTTCTTCCTTCATTGTGCTTTCGTTTTTTTAAAAAAGATTTTTTAAGTAATGTCTTAAATGTTGGGTTGTCTACACCCAACATGGGGCTCGAACTCACAACCCCAAGACCAAGAATCACATGCTCTACTGACAGAGCCACCCAGACGTTCCTTCCTTATTGTTTAGATGGCAGAATAAATCTAGTTGCTCTCTAGAGCAACTCTCTAGAGCAAAATAAATCTAGTGCTCTCTAGCCACTGTCAAAATGTTTTATTTCCATGATAGGTTTTCCAAAGATTGGCCACTCCTCTGGGACTTCTAATGAGAAAGGTCTAGACACAGAACCTTTAAACTTTTTTAAATCTTTAAACCTGGCTTCCCTCCCCTTCCTGAAAATGAGCAATACTCTGTTAGTAAACCTTCCTCAAACATCAAACAAGAATCTCCACTGAGACCTCATTCATTCGTTCATAGAAGAAATATTTGTTGAAGGCCACAGTGTTCTCAGTACTATTCTAGATACAAGGTCAAGGCAGCAACAGCAAAAAACCAACCAACCAACCAACCTGCACTGAATGGCCTTGCCTCATGGAGTTTACATCCGGGAGGCAAGCAAATAAAGAAAATAATTAAAGAAAGGTAGAGTAGAGGGTAGTGATGTTGGGGGAAGGAGTCAGGTTAAAGTAGTGTGATATCTGAGGTGGGGTTTGAGCAGAGAGCAGTAGGTTAAACAATGAACCATGAGGATGCCAGGCAAAAGAGCATTTCTAGGCAGAGGGGCCCGCGTGCTTGGGGGTGTCTCCAGCATGAAGAAGACTAGTACAGCCAGTGTGGTAGGGAGAGGGGAGTTACAGGTTCCTGACCCTACGGGCTCTAACTCTGTCTAGGGGCAGGCAGTGTTAGAATTGAATTATAGGACACCCACCTGGTGTCTGAGAATTGCTTGGTGGCGGAGGAACTCCCCTGCCCTACAACACACACTCACACACATTGTAAACTTATGGGCAGGATCTTAACCACATACTTTGGACAATCTCAAATGCACTCCAGGTGCTGAATCTCTGCTATAATTTTCTTGAAGGTCAAGGCCAGGTCACAAAACATATATATATATATATATATTTATACACACTTGCATGGTTTCCTTGAAGTTGAAACTTGGCAGGAAACTCAGGGCCCTTTGATCACTATAATAACATTCCCTCTGTCTCCCTCTCCATCCAGGGTCAGGTTGAGAAGGTTGGTTTGTTCTGAGAGGGAAGGGGGGGGGCGGCAGAGGGGGAGAGAGAGGATCCTAAGAGGCTCCGTGCCCACTGTGGAGCCTGACCTGGGGCTGGACTTCACCACCCTGAGATCAGGACCTGGGCGGAAATCAAGAGTCAGATGTTTAACCAACGAAGACTGAGAAGTTGGCGCGAAAATGGGTGTGTTCATTGAACGTATGGAGGCCTTTGTGCTCGTCCGAGTGTTTCTCCTAGACCCCACCCCCGCCCCATGCACTGACACATACACACTGTGCACGGGGACTCGCTCCCCTTCTCTCCCTGCTCCCACCCCCAGGACTGCCCCCCTTTCCACAGGGAGGCCTTTGTGACCTTTGACCTCCAACCCTGGGTCTCCCCTGAGGTCTGTCCACCAGCACGTCCCAAAACATTTTTTTTTTTTAATTAAGGTAATTGGGACCCCCTGGGTGCTCAGCAGTTGAGCTTCTGCCTTCGGCTCAGGGCGTGATCCTGGAGTCCCGGGATCGGGATTGGGATCGAATCCCGAGTCGGGCTCCCTACAGGGAGCCTGCTTCTCCCTCTGCCTGTGTTTCTGTGTCTCATGAATGAATAAGTAGGATCTTTAACAATAAATACATAAATAAAATAAATAAATAAAAATTATCATAAAAACTAAGCTGACGGATTTGCCCTCTATCCTGGCTGCAGCTGATTTCCGTTGCACCTTCGTTCCGGAGGCGAGCGGAGTCTGCACGGGGTTTGCACCCAGGGCCACGGAAGCCGGAATTCACCCAGCAGGTGCCAGTTCCTCCATCTGTGGTCTTCCTGTCACACCCCGACTCCTGCGAGGACGGCACGCAGCCCCCGTCACCCCTCCGCTGCCTCCGGTCACTTCCTGCGGTGCAAACGTCAGGCCAGGGGACTGTGACCGTCACGACACGAATTCAGTCCGGGAGCGTGCGGCCGCGCACCCGACCTCGGTGGGCTGACGGTCGCCGACGTGCGCGAGGAGGCGCGAGGCCCCAAGGCGCCCCCGCGGGAGCTGACGACGCGGGGCCTTCCGGCTGCGGCCCGGCTGCGCGTCTGCGGAAGCCCGCACAAGGGAACGGCGGAGGTGGGACGCGGTCAGGGCGGCCGCTGCGGCCGGGGCGCCCAGCCCTCCACGGGAAGGCAGCCGCGACGCCTGGGGCCGGGCGCAGGCACAAGCGCTCAGCCGCGGGGCGCAGGCCAAGGCTCCGCTCAGTCGGGCAGCGGCACCGCGCGGGCGCAGCGACTACTTAGAAGACGCTGTCTGCTAAGGATGGGCACAGGGGACGACGGGAGGCACAGGGGATTGTGGGTGACGCCGGGCCGAGCTGCTGACGACGGGCACAGGGGATTGTGGGAGGCACAGGGGATTGTGGGTGATCAGGGCCAAGCTGCTGACGATGGGCACAAGGGCTTGTGGGGGGTACAGGGCCAAGTTCCTGATGAGGAACACAGGGGCTTGTGGGTGATGCAGCCGAGCTGCCGCTGATGCGCACAGGGGCTTGTGGGAGACACAGGGGGTTGTGGGTGACGCAGGGCCGGGTTCCTAATGAGCACAGGGGATTGTGGGTGACGCAGGGCGGAGCTCCCGATGATGAGCACAGGGGCTTGTGGGAGGCACAGGGGATTGTGGGTGACGCAGGGCGGAGCTCCCGAGGATGAGCACAGGGGCTTATGGGTGACGCACGGGATTGTGGGTGACACAGGGGAGGGGCAGAGCTTCTAACAATTAGCACAGGGGGTTTGCGAAACAGCCGAGCTCCTGACGATGAGCGCAGGGCATTGTGGGAGGCCCGGGGGCTTGTGGGAGCTCCCAGGGCTGAGCCCCCGCAGCGGCCCGGGGCGCGATGGCGGGGAGGAAGGCAGCGTAGCTCCTTCCCAGTCGGCTCGGTGCAGCTGGGAAGCAGGGGCGGGAGGAGGCGGCCCAGAAGCGGGTAAAAGGGAAGCAGTGGACCAGGAAGGGCGCACAGAGGGCGGTCAGGGGTCTCGTTCGGAGACGAGCGCGAGGCCGGGTTCCGAGCAGGGCGTTTGTGGCCAGAGCCCCGGGAGCCCGAGCCTGTGCGGGCCCCTCCCTTGCTGGGTGACCTCGGGCCTGAACTTCCGACTCTGTGAAGTTGAGACGCCACACCTCCTCCTCCGACCTGCTGAGGGGTGACGGCGCGATGCGACGCGATGCGACGACGTAGGGAGCAGCGGATGAGCATCACTCCTGGCGTTAAGCAGCTGTTAGGCCAGAAGGCTTGCGAGCCTCAGCTGGCCGGGGGGCGGGGGGGTAACATCCTGGGCCGCGGCCCCGTTCGCTGGCGGCTGCTGCCTCCCCTGCAGCTGGGACTGGACTCCAGGGGCTGCCAGGCCGCGAGGAGGGAGGGCCCTGGGGTCTGAGGTTCGGGGCCACCCCAGAGGACGAACGTGGGCCTGGCCTGAGCCCCGAGGATTCCCCTCTGCCTGGGGCTCCCGAGTGACCATGACAGGTGACCCGCTGATGGAGGGGCCCCGCCGGCCTGTCTGCACCACAGCCCTCCGCTCCTGTCGCTCGGCTGGCTCCTCGGGCCCGCGTGGGGCCGTCGCGGCCTCTCCCTGCCTGCTGCTGGAGCTGCCTGGGTCTCCGCCTGGACTGGACCGGAGCGGCGGGGCAGCGGCGTCCCGGAGCCGGGGCTGGGCTCTCGTCCCTGGTTAACTGGCCCAGAAACAAATCCACGGCCTCCCGGTGCTTTACTTGGCCTGAGACGGGCAAATCATCCCTTTGCACCTTTCTCAGTAACAAAATAAAACACCGGGTCTTCAGCTTGTGCAATGTCCTCATTTTGGGGGGTTCCGGAAAGCCCTTGGTTGTTGGCTGCTTTGCAAGAAAGTAACTGATTGTTTCTCTATGACAAAAAAAAATTTTTTATCACTAAAATCGTGTGTAGTCTCTTCTGCTTTGTTTTCATGCTTCTGCACAGAAAATGACTTTTCATTTCAATGCTGAATCATCGTGTAATCCTGGAAGACATTTTAAATGGCAAACTCAAACTACGCTGTGCCAACAATGCAGGTCGCTCCTCCGAGGCGGCAGCACGACCAGCAGTGACCGGGCGCTCGCAGCCACATAGATGACGGTTGCATCATGTCTGCCGCCTGCCCAACGGCGATGATGATCCTGTTTTGTCTACTAAACGCAGTTATTTTGCAAAAATATGATAGCTTAGAAACCTGCATTTTTCTTTCAATATTCTACAATCCACTTCCAACATTCTTTTTTTTTTTTTTCTTAAGATTTTATTTATTCATGAGAGACACAGACAGAAGCAGGGAGCCTGATGTGGAACTCGATCCCGGGACCCCAGGATGACACCCTGGGCCAAAGGCAGGCACTAAGCCGCTGAGCCATCTGGGGATCCCCTCCTTCCAACATTTTTTATTTTATTTTATTTTATTTATTTATGATAGTCATCACAGAGAGAGAGAGGCAGAGACATATGCAGAGGGAGAAGCAGGCTCCATGCACCGGGAGCCCGATGTGGGATTCGATCCCGGGTCTCCAGGATCGCGCCCTGGGCCAAAGGCAGGCGCCAAACCGCTGCGCCACCCAGGGATCCCCTCCTTCCAACATTCTTAAAGATAACCTTGGATTCCATTTTATTTCATTCTGTTCCATTGACTGAATTTATTATTCACCAAAACCCTATTTTGCAGTCAGTTAGGTGCTTCCTTTATTTTCAAATTAACAGTGATGCACAGGGACCTATGAGTGGCTCAGCCGGTTAAAGTGTCTGCCCGGACTTAGGTCGTGATCTCTGGGTCTTGGGACCAAGTCCCACATTGGGCTCTCTGCTGAGCAGGGAGTCTGCTTCTCCTTCTCCGTCTGGCCCTCCCCCTGCTCATGATCTGTCTCTCAAATAAATAGATAAAATCTTAAAACACAAAACAATGATGCAAAGACCATCTTTACCAATTAAAAAAAGCACACAGCTTTTTTAATTTTTAAAAGGCTTTGGTACATACTGCATTATTAATTTTTATTTTGAGACATCAAGAAAAATGGGCAGAGGTATTCCTTGCCTATGAGACCTTAAGTGTTATAGGATGACTTTCCTCATTTCTATGTTGGGAATCACAAGTTGTATCTATTGACAAGCAGTTTTTCCTCAGTTGGAATTGCCAAATCTAGTAAAAGAAAAGAAAAAAAAACCAAAAAACCCAAAAGACAAAAAAGCACAAGACATCCACATTTTAAAATTTTAAAGTTTAATTTCAAAGAAACAAATGTTTAGTTTACATATGTCCCGTGCAATATTTAGGTCATACTTATACTAAAAATTATTTATTGTTTATCTGAAATGCAAATGTATCTAGATATGCTCTATTTCGTATGGCAACCCTATTTGAATGTATCCTAGGAGTCTGCAGGATCCTGTGCTGCTACTATGCTGACCTGGCTCAGCTCCTTGGGGAAATTGAAAGTCAGCTTCCTTAGAGTTACTTTGTTCCTTGACCACACAATTATTTTAATAAGTGTTGCATTTAACCTTAACTCCTCCATTTTATGAAAGTCACTATCAACCAGGCAGACAGGGACAACTGCAGAAGGACCAGTAGACTCAGAATCCAAAGGCAAAGATCAGCAACCCAGCCTAGCCCATTCTGTGTTACCTTCATCTCCTAGAGCTTCTATTTTCCTACATAAAAAATAGGGAACAATATTACAACTCTCAGTCTCGCTACATAATAAACAGCAAGTGGGCTGATTTACATGAAAGGGTTTTTTAAATATAAACTACAAAACTCCAAACACTACAATCTAAGAACCATGGGGAAGAGTCCCATGATGCCAGAGCTATAGATGGACTGCATTTTCCCAGGTTCGTGCTGCCGTGATTTCCTCTAAATAGTCACCCCCATTCACTCCTTTTCCCCACAAGTAGAAAGCTATTTGCCAGGCGTCAGAAAAACGCCCACCACTCTTTGGATGGTTCAGCCAAAGGTGTTGCAAGCAGAAAACCAAAGACAACTGGGGAAGTCATTTCCTCCAGAAGCATTAGGGATAACAGACCAATTTTTGTGTTATAAGACCAGGATTTTAATTAGACCTGAGTTTAGGGGGTCTCTTCTTCAATCCAAGTATGTAAAGGGCAGCCAAAAGTAATCAATAACTCAGACAAGAATTTGGAACCAGGAAAAAAAAATCAATTGAATTAACCTCAAGTGTATTCACTATTTTGGCTGAATTTGTGAGTAGGGGGAAATCCCAGCTAGGACTGTCAAAGGGAAGCCGTCAGCATTTTGTTACAGCTGTGATGTCCCAATGGGGCTGAGGAGCGCCAGACACTTGGTTGAATCTTTGTAACGGCCTGCAGCAATTGTCTAGCTCTTGAAAATGTCTAAAAATATGTATAATTTCGGGCCACGGAATGCATTCTCAGTAGCACACAAAGCCTAAAATCAAGAATTTCTAACGTTAGATGCTTAAAATAATAAAGTCAGAAGACCAAAAAAAAAAAAAAGTAGCAATATAGAACACAGTCACGTTTCTTCCATTTACAGAGCGTTCCTCTGAGTCAAGATTGAATACTTCAACGTGAAAATCATGAAAGGATGTGAACATGGAGATTGCAGAAAAATAAACGCATGAAAACATGTTAACTCCAGATTCTACATTCATTGTAGAATGTAGATGAGATATCACTTATCAGTGGACAGATAAGTAAAAATTAAAAAGCTGGTCCATATCCAGTTTTGGTCAGGCTGCAGGCAACCCGCCACTCTCAAACACTTGTTGCTGGAAGTGTTAACAGTCTACTTTTTAAAGGATCATTTGACAATATCAGTTAAAATTGGAAGTACATCCCTCTTGGTCCAGTAATTCTGCTAAGGCAGATTTACCATATAGACATAGTCACAGAAGGATACTAAAACATGTATATAAAAATATTCATTGCTACACTGTAAGAGCAAAAAATTGAAGCAAATGAAATATCAATGGTAGAGTGGGTAGGCAAATCACGGAGCTATATGGTATGGCCCTATAATAATATAGCTATATCATGCCATAGTGTGCAGACATTTAAACAGAAACAGAAAAGGACTGGGAATTGGGGTTGGGATGATGACTAATGCCATGCCTCCCAAGCCTGAAATATATCAGAATACATTTGGTATAAATAAAAAAAGATCTGAATAAACACTTATGTGCATTTGTATATGTATTTATTTGGTGGTCATTTACTTTTTCTTTTCTTTCTTGAAAGCTACAAAGAACATAAGGATGGTAGGCCTGTGGGGGAGAGGTAGGGTGGGGGGCTTTTGCATTTTGGGCTTTACCTGGCTGTCCTTTCATTGCTTGGAGGGTCAGAAGCAGAGCTCCAAGGCCTCTGAACCTGGCAACAGATGCAGGAAGACATGGTCTCTCGTCCAAAAGCTGAGAACAGATGCCGCAAGACATCAAAGGACTAGGATTTCCGCACAGACAAGGCTGGCTGGCTTGGTGTTACGGGTCATGGTGCAGCTGCAAGCACCAGCAGAAGTGACCTCCAATTGGAAGCAGAGGGCCTTGACACTCAGGGGTTCCGGGGGCCGGTCATAGTGGGCGTTAGGGGAGCTTTCACTTGATCCAAAAGGGAGGCCGATGGCTCCGAGTGTTTGCAGTGTAAGTGTCAGGGGTGTCAGGGGGAGATGTGACTGTTTCCCTGCCAGCATTAGACTTTGATGGTGACCAGCTGCTAGAATCAGAACTGTTGAGTTCTAGGGGATGAATTTCCTTTGCAGATAGTGACTACATTGTTAACCACCCTTTCAGCCCCTTTCTTAACTTTTCATCAAGCGGTAAGGACAGGACCTTCTCCTGGCAGAACCATGAGTGAGGAGAACCCGAGGCCCCGGGGTTCTGAGGGTTCACTCCTGCCTTCAGGACCTTCTCCCCTCTAGGCTGCAGAAAGGAGACGCAGCAAGGGCCTGGAAACCCACATGCACACCAAGCCTTTGAAGACACGTGGGTGCTCTTGTGATTGATGGAAAAGAGATTTAATGTTCTATTGAATTCAATGTAACTTTGGTCATGATGCATTTTCTTAACCCATAGATCTTAAAAGTTTAATCTCTTACTATGTGGGTGTGTGTATGGGGTTCTGTGGATTTTTTAAAAAGGGGTTGTTATACTTAAGAACTACTAGTCTAGGGAAAAGGATCATTCAATAGATGGTTATTGAATGCTTCTTGTGTGCAAGGCCCCATTCTGAGCCCTGGAGATACACACGAATTAAACAGTCTTTGTCCTCATAAAAACGTACAGTCTGGTGGGAGACAGAAGCCAGACAACAGGTGGCTAGTGGGTGAAATACTGGAGAAAAGCTGGATTTAGGTAGAAGATAAGGAACATGGGTGGAGGTTGAGTTTTAGGACTTGGGGACATGATGCCACTGCTTCCCTGGGGATGTGCCTGTTGAAAGAGGAGCTTCAAAGGGCATGAACATTAACAAAAAGGACTCAATTTCTGCTGGTGGGATTTCAGGAACTATTTTGGCGGGTTGCAGCAAGCCATTTAACTAGCTTGACTGGAAGACAAATTATAACCTTTGATAAAATAACAAGATATTATTCATAGTATATATGTTAACAATCAGTATCATCAACATATTAACCATTTGGTGTCCGACATGGATTTATAGTCGCTGCCTGTGTGAAGGACTCTGTTTTCATATATTTAAGGATATATCTGATGATTGCATCTCTAATGCTATTAGAATGTCAAAATAATGCTTACTGGGTCTGGAATGATGCTACTGTTTGGGGGGCTATTAGCCAATTGTTGGAATTTGAGCCTGACATGCACAACAGGGAAAATCCAGTGATAAAATCACCAATAATAGAAATAGAAGTCAATTATATATTTTTTAAAATGAAAAAGAATTTAGGACCTAGCTGGCTGGTAAGAGATAGCATGTGGAGCTGGTGGGTAATAGATGGTACGGGCTTTCTTACTTAAACTATCAATGTCCTTTATTTTTATTTTTTTAAAAGATTTTATTTATTTATTCATGAGAGACACAGAGAGGCAGAGAGGCAGAGACACAGGCAGAGGGAGAAGCAGGCTCCCACAGGGAGCCCGATGTGGGACTCGATCCTGGGTCTCCAGGATCACGCCCTGGGCCGAAGGCAGGCGCTAAACCACTGAGCCACCCAGGGATCCCCTCAATGTCCTTAAAAACATTGAAATCATCCTGAAGGGTATTCTTAATTAATATGACTTAAAGTATATTTTGTTGTTAACGGTTACCATGTTGGAAGATACTCACAAAACTCCCACAGGGAACCTGTCTGCCAAGATGTATGTTCCCGAGGGAGGCTCATCTGAGTGCCACCAAGTTAGGCTTCACTGGGAAATGAGGAATGCATCCAGACCTTCCAGAAATCTTCTGTGCCTGTATTCATCCATTGGGTTGGTGTCGTAGCAAACTTCAAGGTGAAGGAGAATGTTTCAGCCATTCATTGTAAGGCAGAAAGGTCAATTTCTATGAAATTCATAAACCTCCCTGTGAGGCATCCCAAATCAAATGGAGATCAGCCCTGGATGGTGGAGACTTTGCTTTGGGATAAGTTCCCCCACCTGCCTAGCTTCAGTTTTCCCTGGGGTAGCTCTCGGAGACTGGTTGGCATAATCCCCTTGAAGCTCTAATATTGAGGCTTTCTCCGTGGCAAATATATTTAGTTTTCCAACCTCTGCTCCTTAGCTCCTTTGCTTCCCTTCTCCTCCATGAATGTCGGTCACATAGATGGCTGTTATATTTCTAGCCAGGGAGCATTTGTCACAGAAAAGATCAAGATGCATCAGGATCCTCTAGCTGTTGACAGGCCACATCTCTGCCTGTCCCTCAGGAGGGACAAACAGCATCACACAGGTAAGGGAACAGTGTTAGCCCACGACATTTCACACTGGTACCTAAGCCCCAAGGAAGTAGAGTGAACATGGCCAGAGAATTGCCTGACACTGAATGAGGGTAGCAGTCAGCTTTGTCATCAGCTAAAGAGAAGCCTATTTTGCTGACCAGAAGACAGAGGTCAGAGGTTCTTGTTGGGGGCTCCAATTCATCCAACCACTACGCAGGGTGTAGTGGGGGGAGGGGGCAAAGATGGGGGCCTCCTCTCAGACCTCATGATCTTTTCGGAGAAACCAGACTCCTGCTGGTAGAGAGAAACTAATTACCCCTGGTCCCTCAGGTACTGTAAGCTAGACAGTCAAGAGGCTACTTGTGCTTGAAAGTCAGCAAACCTGGGCCACTGCCTTTGAGCACTTGCAATTCCCTCATGTGCTTGGATTTAACTTCCCCTCAATAAGAGGCAAATATATCTTGACACCAACCTCAACGTGATTGTGGACTATGGAACGTTTCTGTTGGCTTCGCCCTGATAGGACTGAGAGGTGGCTGAGCTGGTCTCAGAGCTTCTACAGTCTCTTGTGGCAGTCAGATTTCCTCTCCTGGGCAGCCTCCTCCAGTGCCTTTAAGGTTCTCTTTAGGCACCAGAAGCTGCCATAGGACACCATGCAGAGCCCAACCATCCCCGCTAGTGACCCTCTTGCCTCTTGCCCACTGTAGAAATCTACTAGCTTTACACAGTATTGGCAAGGGTGTGGGGAACAGGCACCCTCATCTACTGCTGGTGAGCATACAAATTGCAAAGAAAATTATCAGAATTACAGATGCCCATATTTTTTGACACATAATTCCATTTTTAGGAATTTCTCCTACAGATATGTGCAAAATTGCAATATTGCTCATATAGCAAAAGGTTAAAAACATACCAAATATCTATTAGAAAGGCATTGGTCTGGGGGGCCTGGGGAGCTCAGTGGTTGAGCGTCTGCCTTTGGCTCAGGGCATGATCCCAGGATCTGGGATTGAGTCCATATTGGGCTCCTTGTGGGAGGCCTGCTTCTCCCTCTGCCTGTGTCTCTGCCACTCTCATGAATAAATAAATAAAATCTTAAAAAGAAAAAAAAGGAAGGCATTGGTCAAATACATAAGGTATATTCATAGAAATATTCTGGAGTCGTTAAAATAGCGTGAAATGTGTTGGGTTTTGTAGTTTTTTTAAACAAACCTATGAAGCAATCTCAAAGATCTATCATTCTCTAAAACTCTTAGAACAGGGAGCACCTGGGTGGCTCAGTCATTTAAGCATCTGACTCTTGATCTTGGCTCAGGTCTTGATTTCAAGGTCATGTGTTTGGTGTCTGTGCTGGGCTCCACGATGAGCATGGAGTTTATTTAAAAACAAACAAGCAGGGATCCCCGGGTGGCGCAGCGGTTTGGCGCCTGCCTTTGGCCCAGGGCGTGATCCTGGAGGCCCAGGGTCGAATCCCGCGTCGGGCTCCCAGTGCATGGAGCCTGCTTCTACCTTCTCCCTCTGCCTGTGTCTCTGCCTCTCTCTCTCTCTCTCTCTCTCTCTCTCTCTGTGTGTGACTATCATAAATAAATAAAAAAAAAATTAAAAAAAAAAACAAACAAGCAAAAAAAAAAAAAAGGACAAAAAAAAAAAAAGACAAAAAAAAAATACCCCCGAAACCTCCAAACTCTTAGAACACTCTCAAAGTTTTATTAACTAAAAAATCCAGAATATTCAGCTGTATGTATATATAACCTATTTCCATTTCGGCAAAAACAGGGGAGAGTTAGTTATGTCTTTATTTGTCTGGTGGGACACCTGAGAAGCTGCTCATGGAGGCTGCCACGAGTAGGACTAGGAGTGCTTGGGGTTTGGGGAGTGTAGAGACATCTCAGCTAAGTCTTTGTCTCCAAAGGCCCCTGGTAAGTTCCAGTATCTTGGCTGAGCATATGACCCAGTCACCCACAGCACTTCAAAATGGACTAATTAATCATAGTTCCAGCAATAAAACGGAATGGAAATAAAACAGAATGGAAAAGAATCAGAGAGCAAATCTGGTAAGATTTCTGACACTTCTTGGAGTTGGTATTATATCAACATGGCTCAAAATTGGAATTACAAAATGTAGCGTGCATCAGTTGGTGGGAGGGTAGATGGAGAGAGTGCACATGGTGGGGGTTACTGTGTATTTCTGTGGCATCCGGTGGCTCATGATTCCCTGCAGGGCACATGACTTCCACAATTGCGTGTGGAAGATAGAATCACATTCTGAATTGGAAAAAAAAACTGAGTCTGGTCCCCCACTCTACCAATTACTAGCTGTGTATGTCATAACTACAGCAGCTCCCTGACCCAAGTGTCTTCATCTACAGAGTGACTGTGATGTTTAAATGGAACAGCATATATGGCCAAGGACTTGTACATGAGCATGAGAGTGGAATCTGTGCCGAAGTTCTAGATTCAAGGGTTTCTCTGCTCCTCTTTTCCATTGGGTCTTGTTTCTTTTCCTCTGGTTTTAAGGCTATTAAATCACTGGCACCTTTCATTGTAAACTGTCGTCTAGAAAAGCTGGTGCCACACCACTAACTCTGTTTTAGAGGACACAGTAATGTGGTTGGTTGGCACCAATGTCCCCTTTCTCTGCTATATGCTGAGTTGGTGATGTCCATCTCCTTTCAATTTTGTTCATTGCTTACTTTTGCTAATGGATGTAAATGTATTTTAATTTGGCCTTCTCTCTCTCTTTTCCCAGCTTAGGGGAGGTGAATTTTCCCATTCATAGGGGCCTTCAGTGAAAGGGTGGCCCCATATCCCATCCCCAAGACAACCATTGTTACTCATTTCTTATGGAGGCTATGAACACAGACACACGAATGTATGGTATAGCCACCTTTTATTTTTATTTTTTTTAATTTATTTATTTATGATAGGCACAGAGAGAGAGAGAGAGAGAGGCAGAGAGAGAAGCAGGCTCCATTTACCGGGAGCCCGACGTGGGATTCAATCCTGGGTCTCCAGGATCGCTCCCTGGGCAGGCGCTAAACCGCTGTGCCACCCAGGGATCCCCTATAGCCACCTTTTAAATATAAATTGGGACTCCAATATCTACCTTTCTGAACCTTGCTTTTTTATTTCACAGTGTGTCTTTGAGATCACTTTGTATCAGTGCACAGAGACTCTATTCTCTTTCTTTGGTTGAGTAATAGTGTTGTGAATTATTAAAGGGGTTGGAGTTTTACAGAGAACTGGACATATTTCAATAACGGAAATTTGCAAAATCTGCCCACGTTGGCCTTACGGGAAAGTAAAGGGAGATGATCTACAGGCCAGCTGCAAGCAGTGACTTGGGGGGGACATTATGTTTACATCCCATGAGACTGCTCAGTGGACCGCTGCAAGCCGCCATGCATTCCATTGTAAGGATGGACTTTGTTTAACTAGGTCCCTGGATCCATTTGTTCACCTGTGGCAAGTTCAAATGACACTACCCTGCAACTCCCTGCTCCAATCCAGGGTCGCATGTCTGGTTTGAATCAATCTGCAAGTAAATTCCTCAGAGCTCATCTCCAGGTTTTTCTTAACCCAAACACAGCTCTTGCTTTTTTTTTTTTTTCCAGCCACTTGAGGCCTTGAAGGCCACTGTCCTGTCTTAGAGTGCAAACTCTGTAGGCAGCTATGTGCCTCAAGGCCAGACTGCTCCCCCTTGCTGGTGACCTGAACTAGGCCATCTCAGTGTGGGATGTGGGGGCAGTCTCTGCTCTGTCTAGGAGGCATCCTAGGTCCTCCCGATGGGCCATTTCTTCCAACTGCCTCATCCTGTCCTTTTAGGGACTTCCTCCTCCCTCTGCATCTTTGGGGGCAGAAATCTAACTGTTGGTTCCCTTTGAGGCTGGGTTCTGGCTCCTCCGCCCCATGTCGCTTGGCGGTCTTACGGAAGAAGGCGATGGTCCACGGCCGCCCAGCCTTTGCTTGTGCAATAGACCAGAGTAAGGAATGCTCCAGGTTTGATTTACAGAATGAGGGGCTCTGAATTCACTGATCTGTCTTGGGTGACCCCATCCGAGAAGCCACAGCAAAACCTGGCTCACCGTAAGCACCCAGAAGAAAACCTGACGCCTATTTAAGGAGAAGCAAAGAAAAGTCAGCTGCTTTTCAGAGCTTGGAATACAGCTGCTCCACTCCTGGCTCGGATAGCAGGACACCTGGTCATCTGGCACCCATTCCTCCCCCTGGGTCAGGCTAAGGGCAACGCCAGGCCCTCTTCCAACTATTGTAAAAATACTTGAATCTGACAGATGCTGCTAATAAACCAGCGAAGGATTTGACTTGGAGCTGAGGCCCATCGAGTCCGTCTGGGGATCTCCCATGCTGGAGTTCACTTCGAAGCCACAAACACCCAGCAGCAGAGGCAGGTGATTCCCAGTCACCTTCAGAAAACCCAATTTCCAACGATGTGCGACAGAACGACTATTCAATAGATGCAACTGTCATGCTTGAATATTTTTAGCCTTTCTTGTCAGTGCGTGAGTCATTTGGAATGACAGATTGCATTCAGGGGGGAGAGCGAGGATCTTACCAGAACCCTGTTCCTTCGCTAATTTGTTTCATACTTTTGACTCTCATGAACCCTCTCAGCGACTTTACAGGAAGCTGCCTGGTACTTTCTGACACCACATCACACATTTACCAAATCAGTTCAACAAAACTGTGGCTCAGTGCCCTTTAAGGAAACAGCCAAGTTCCAAGAATTGGCCCTGCCGTATCTACTCTGTGCACGTTTCAGACTCCAGCTACCTTTCCAGCTCATCTGTTTCTTTTCCTTTACAGCTGCCTAAGACAGGAAGTATTTATTTTATTTTATTTTATTTTATTTTATTTTATTTTATTTTATTTTATTTATTTTATTTATTTTATTTTATTTTCTTACTTTTTTTCTTTCTTTCTTTTTCTTTTCTTTTCTTTTCTTTCTTTTTCTTTTCTTTCTTTTCTTTCTTTTCTTTCTTTTCTTTCTTTTCTTTCTTTCTTTCTTTCTTTCTTTCTTTCTTTCTTTCTTTCTTTCTTTCTTTCTTTCTTTCTTTCTTCTTCTTTTCTTCTTTCTGGTGGCCTCAGACCCACAGGCTTTTGTTGGGAGGCTGCATTGGCCTCCTTTCTGTACAGGTGACGGGTGAGGGAGAGTGACAACGTGATGGTGCTCAGCCAGCCTCGTGCTTCTGCCTCTGCAGCAGGAGAGAGACTCCGAGGAGCCACATCAAGTGGAATTGAGGTCTCGACTTCCTCAAAGCTGTGCCCTCAAGTTTGATTCAACTGGGGAGATTTTTAAACTACCGATGTCTGGACCTCAGCCCCTGAGATACTGTCTCAACTCATTAAGGGTGACAGCACACCCCGTGCCATTTCTGAAAGGAAGGGGGAGCAAGGAAGGAGAAACCTGGAAGAGTTCTTATAGGAGCCCCTCGAAGGAAGGGATGAATCTTGTTATTGGTTCATCTCCAAGTTCTAGCCTACTGCTTGGCACACAGAAAAGACTCCAGAAAGAATAAATTAAAAAAAGGCTTCGTAGATGGTTGAGAATGTGTACCAGAAGACCAGTAAGTATTGAAGACCAATAAGAGGCCAAAGAGTGAGGTGGGACACTTCCCACCAGCTGGGGTTTGGGTGAGTGGGCTGCTCCGATTTATTGCCACCATTTGCTAACTGGGTACTTTGGGCAAGAAGCCCCCCTCCCCACCCCTACCCCACCTCAACTCTTAGTTTCTTCATCTGCAAAACAAGGGGTTTGGAGCAAATAATTTCTAATGTTCCTTCTTTATTTTAAAAATTCTCTGAGTAAATGGTTGCTATGCCTACTCATGGCATTTGGCCACTTTTATTGCTACATGTGTGATTCCAGTCAGCTCTGAATTGGCTTAAGCTCGAGAGCAGTTGTCCTTGAGCAAGAACTCTGAGGCCACCAAAAGGAGGTTGCTTGGTGACGGTTTGTGCAGCGATGACAGACACTCAGTGTCAGGGGAGAAGGCAGAGTGTTCCAGAACATTCTCTGATGCCCGTGGTAATTCCATGGTGGGTGGATGGGGGTAGGGAGGGAACACAGAAGCCTGGAGCATTTCTTTTTTGATGTGAGCTGTAGGTGTGCTGCTAGAAACGTGGAAACCAAGGCCGGCTTCAGAGATTTAAAAGCCAAAGTTGACTTTTCAACTGACCCAACTCCCTTCAGCATTGCCCAACTCTCTCCAAACACTGCTGAATGGCTGTTTATGTGCAGATGAAGAAAAGCTCTTTGTTGACTTTATTTCCAAACCCTGCCTTTTGGAATTGACACAAGAAGAGGGCAAACTGCTCACCAGGCTTGACCATCCAGTCAGCTGGCTCCAGCCCCCTCTCCCTGCTCTCTGGCTCCATCTCCTCAAACAAACTATGGAAACAGATTATCAATAACACAGATAAAAAGCAGGGCAACATGGGCTTTGAACCCCAAGGCCAAAAGTCTTATTGCAAACTGGTCAGCTCTCTGTGGCTGCCAGCCCCTGGGGGGGAAAGACCAAAGCCCCCCTCCTTCCCTGAGTCCCGCCCTGCACGGTCTGGTGTTCACGGGGCGGGGGACCAGGGCATGATCTGCATTTCCAGGGATGCTTCCTCAGTACTCCAGGTGGCCAAAACCTCAGGTTTGCTGTGGCTGCAGGTGGAGGGAGGCAGTAGCTTGGGACAGATGCCTGAATCAACACAAAGGCAGTATTCCATTCCAGTTAAAAGCACAAACTCTGGAGCCAGTCCTCTTGGTCTGTCTCTTAACAAGCTCTGTGACTTTAGATGAGATTTTCTTTACCTTCTCCTCACCTTCCTTCTCCCATCTGAAAATGGGAATAATAATGCACCTACCTAGAAAGGCTGGTTGCAGGATTAAATGTGTTCTTCTTTCTAGAGCAGCTTAAACACAGCCTGGCATATGGGGTGTTTCAAATAAATTAGTGGTTCTTGAACTTAAACAAGAATGAGAATCTCCTGGGGAAGAGTGTAAATGGAGTCTGCAGGGCTCCACTTTCTGGGTGGTTTTGGGTGAGGGCTTCTTGGCTTTTGTCAGCACCACTGATCCCTGCAGGGCCAGCAGGACCCCACTTTGCCTTAATGGTTGGCCCTGGCTGCCCTGTGGCCTGCTTGAGTCTTTGAAGATGGCTGTCTGGTGTGCACTGCAAAGTTCTTCCTCTTGACCTGTTTATCTTTTAGGTTTCAGCTCAAGCAGCATCTCCTCCAAGAAGAATTTCTTACCTGACTTTTTGACATATCTCTGGCCAGGGGCACAAGCCCTTATGTGCCATTCCAAAATTCAGATTTTATAAATGTGAAAGCAATCTCGGAGCACCTGGCTCGCTCAATCCAAAGAGTATGTGACTCTTCAACTCGGGGTCATGAATTTGAGCCCCACACTGGTTGTAGAGATGACATAAATAAATAAAAAATAAATAAATAAATAAATAAATAAATAAATAAACAAACTTAAAAAAAAAGAAGAAAGCAATCTCATTGAGGGCAAAAATCTCATTTGATGGCAAAAATTTGACCTGAACTGACATGAGGCTATTTATAGTCTTTATTTATTCCACTTAGTGTAGGTATTTGATTGCTTGGCTGTAGAAATACTAATGCGTGTGATGACAGCGTGCTGCCTCAGACTCTACGAGCAATGCTACATAATGTACGGGACATATAACACCATGCTTTTTTAAAATACAAAAAAAAAAAAAAAAGTAAATTCTTCATTCCAAAAACACAGCTGGTCCCAAGAGGTTTGGCTTGTGGATATGTAGCAAGTTTTGATTTGATTAGTGGCATTCTCTCTTTTGTTTTTTTTTTTAAGATTTTATTTATTTATTCATGAGAGAAACAGAGAGAGAGAGAGAGAGGCAGAGACACAGGCAGAGGGAGAAGCAGGCTCCATGCAGGGAGCCCGATGTGGGACTCAATCCCGGGACTCCAGGATCATGACCTGGGCCAAAGGCAGATGCTCAACCGCTGAGCCCCCCAGGCGTCCCAGTGGTATTCTCTTCTGCCTTGCCACTAAATGAAAAGCTTAAGGTCAAATGTTTGGTGTAAATAATGATGAGTTAATATTGCTTGAATGAATGAATGCTTTCTTGTAGGGAAACTGTACCTGCCTTTCTTTCTTTCCTTTTTTTTTTTTTTAAAGATTTCATTTATTTATTCATGAGAGACACAGAGAGAAAGAGAGAGGTAGAGACACAGGCAGAGGGAGAAGTAGGCTCCATGCAGGGAGCCCAATGTGGGACTCAATCCCTGGTCCCTAGGATCACACCCTGGGCTGAAGGCAGGCGCTAAACCGCTGAGCCACCCGGGCTGCCCTGTACTTGTCTTTCTGGTTCTCAGTGACATCTCCCACCACTCCATGACATTTGTGGAAGGGTTTGTAAAACTAATCTCACATGGCTCTTTGTTTTTTCCTTCTTGGGGCCAGGACTGCAATTGGGTAGGCTGTCCCCAAGCTGGGATGAGCAGGGCCTGAGAAGACTATGTTTCAAACAGCTAGACTCTTCTACTCTCTATTATTTGAGCAGGGTTTTGGAAAAGAGGGAGCATTTCTGGGGCATTGGTGTATCTTTAATAAAAGAACTTTCCAAGACTGGGGGGATGAGTTGAAGTCTTCACTCCTAGATTCTCTTTTCCTTCTCCTTCCCCAAGATAAAGCTATACCCGTACAAAAACAAAAGGAGAGGATCCTCCACCAGATGCAACCCTCCACGCTCGATGAAGGGATGAACTCCAGGGCAGGACAGTGGGAAAGACATCTTGGCAGCTCCCAACTGAGTTATTAGGAGAGGAGAGGATGTGGAGGCCTGGATAGAGTTATGAGAGACCTGGCTCCCAGTGCACAGGAGTTAAAGCCCCCAGGGGATGATATATTGTGATGAGGTGAGAGAAGGTCATGCTCTAGATGAAGAAAAACAGGATAATTATTAGATAATTCAAGCCCAGATTGTACATTGGTTCAAATTGCCTCTGGTCACGTGCCAACCCAAACGCTTACACGGCCAGGCAGCTAATGGGTTAGGTGGGCCAGATGTGGTGTAGTAGGGAATAGGGGGGTGTGGACAGTGGAAGGTCTCAGCCCCTACTCAGCTCCTGCCCATTGATGGCAGGCCTTCTCATTTTTCACGAGAAATTGGGACACTTGATCTTTAGGTGAAATGGTCCTATACAAAAGAATCCTCGCAAGGCCAAATAAAGTTCCTGGGGAATCAAGTGATGGCCCACCGATCAGCATTTTGCAGTATTTGGTTCCACATCTTCTGGGTGCTGTCTCCCAGAAGTCATGTGATCCTATAGGGAAGTCAGTTTGTGAATTCCTGAAATTTTCTGATCCATCTGAGCCGTGTGGAGGCTGCCGTTCTCATGTGCAGCTGCTCACCCTCACACCAAAAGGCAGCGTAGGCTTACCTCCTCCGGGACCGCCTCCTTTCCTAAACACAAGGGACTCTTAGCCCTGCCTGTGGTCGGGGTCCGGAGGAGACCATTGAGCCACCACCAGAAGCCACTGGCAAGGCACCTCTGCTTAGACAGCCGAGTGCGGCTGGGGTGCCCATGGGCCTCCAAGGAGACGCCATCGCTCGAGAACTAAAGTGTGGCCTATACCATTAGCTTGAAGATCGTGTCTGGAAGGCTTGGAAGCAGAGCAAAAAAGGCAACACTCTCATTGTTCACCTGCCATCGTGTTAGGCAACGAGGAGAGTTGGGGGGCACAAAACCCCCCGCGAGCCAAGGCGGTGTGACTCTCTTAGACCATTTACTTAGACCAGTGTCTTTTGTTGATTCCTTGTTCTTCCTCTCTCCCCAAAGACCCCAAATGCCTTCTTTACAGACAATCCACTGGGTCTCTCTTCAGGGTCATGGGGTGGAAGATGCTCTCCAGCCTAGCCAACATTTGATGATTACTGGGGAGTGCACAGAGGCAGGAAACAGTAGGATTCTCGAAACTGAAATCCACAGACAACGTCCAAGCTACTGTAACCAGCAGCTTCACCCCATTCTCCAGACCCCTATCCAGTTCCTTTTAGACCAGCTTTCTGGAGCATCCAAGGTACGGTGAGCACGGATGAAGCCCTGTGCCATCCAATTGCTTGTGGTGATGTGTAGGAAGGAGACCAGTACACAGATAACCACAGAACCCAGAAACAGGCCAAAGGCTGCAGGTTCAGGGGACGGCTGGCAACTCATGTGTGGGGGGCGCCAGGGGAGACTTTGTCTGCTGAGGCGACATCTGAGATGGACTCTGAATTTTGAGTAGAGTTGGATGCATGGGAAGGTCACTTGGAGCAGAGGGAACAGTGTGAACAAAGGGAAGAAGGGAAGGATACCAGGGGTGTGTGGGGAGCTGGTCTACGGGAATAGAGGGGCAGGAAGTGAAAGCGAGTCTGAAGCCTGACCGTGGCTTGGAGGGGTGGCTCAGGGACTATGTCTAGTGGGCACTGGCAGTCGTTGAAGGATTTCTGCAGGGGACAGTGGTGAGGAGGGCTGGGCTGTGAGTGAACTGGATCAGGAATGGGGCGAGGAGGAAAGGGGGTGCACCGTCAGGAGGTCACTGTCATAACTGGGACAGATCATAACTGGGACAAGTTTCGGAGGCCAGGAAGGTGGAGGAGAGGGTGCAGATCCGGACTGGGCAGGGTGTTCCTGCTGCCCTCCACCCCTCCCCTTCGCCCTTCCCCCCATAATTCCACCAGGGCCTCTGCTCCTGCTCACCGGGGTCACCATTATGGCCATTTCCAGAGGTCACAACTCTGTCCTCAGCTTGTGGACCAACCGCTGTACAGATTTGCCTCTACTCACGATGGGGTTACGTCCTAATAAAGCCAGCAGGAGCTGAGGTTATCACCGAATCAAAAATGCATTTACCCAGACCATCAGAGCTCGGCCAGGCCTCCCTCACCTGGGCTCCGAATACCGACATGAGCCTGCAGGTAGGCAAAGTCCTTGCACACGAAGCCTGTTTGAGGGTCAGGTGTGGACGGCCTCGTGTCACATGCCGACAACCCCACTGTGGGGCCAACGGAGCACTGCTGGGCACAGAGGGGGGCAGCAGCTGGGTCGCTCTGCCCAGCATCATGGGAGGAGGCCCCACTGCACGTCGCTGGCCCAGGGCGAGATCCACAGTCCAACTTCCAGTAGGTTTCTACTGACTGTGGATCGCTCTGGCACCATCACCAGGTTGAAAAATCATTAAGTCGAACCATGGTAAGTCAGGGACTGTCTGTAACTGACACACACGGTCTCCCGCCTTCATAAAGAGGCTCGCCTCTCCCTGTTTCTGGGACCCACTGGCTTTCAGTTTTCCTCCCTCCTCGCTGGCCGCTCCATTCCTGATGGTCTCATCTGCCAATCCTGGGACCCTCCTTTTCAGTCTCCGAGCTTTAAACCCCTTAGATATGCTGATGGCACTTATGTTGGTATCTCCAGCCTGGACCTCTCCCTGAACTTCTATGTTCACCTTTCTACTTGACCTCTTCACTTGGATGGCTAACAGATGTGTCACGTTAGCTTATTCAAAAGGGCCTTGACCTTATTTCCCAATCCTGCTTAGAACCTTTGTGTTTCTGTTCTTCCATGCCCAAGTGTGCTTCCCCACGTAGCCACACGGCTCACTCTCTCAGCTCCATGAGGTCTTCACCTTGACCCACTCCGTCTAGACTTGGACCCTCTCATGCTCCCTTAATCCTTCCTCTGCTTGCTTTTCATTCTTGGCTTCATCAACATTTATTTTATTTTATTTTTTTAATTTTTATTTATTTATTTATTTATTTATTTATTTATTTATTTATTTATTTATTTATTTATTTATTTATGATAGTCACAGAGAGAGAGAGAGAGAGGCAGAGACATAGGCAGAGGGAGAAGCAGGCTCCATGCACCGGGAGCCTGACATGGGATTCGATCCCGGGTCTCCAGGATCGTGCCCTGGGCCAAAGGCAGGCGCCAAACCGCTGCGCCACCCAGGGATCCCGGCTTCATCAACATTTAATGTAACATACATTTATTTATGTATCTGTTTCCTATTTGCCTCCACTAGAATAGAGACTTGCTAATCCTAATGGAAAGGATTTTTGTGTTGTTTCATTTTTAACCACTACAGGTATGTGGTACATGGTAGCCGCTCAGTGCATGTTTGCTGAATAAACGGATGGAACACTGAACTTTGTCCCTCTTTGTACTTGGGGAGCAAAGCCATTTGGAAAGGCAAAGAAGATTCCAGTGTGGATGCCTAGAAGAAACTAGGATACAGTTCCCAGAAACTTAGAAGGGAGAAGTTTGAGAGCACTGTGAGTTTAGATTGGGACGTGTTGAGGTTTGGGATAGGAGAGTTGAGGGCTCTGGGAAGGGAGGTAGACTTAGTAATTGCCCACACAGAGATGATGATTTTAAGCCCTGACAGGAGGCGGAAGTGAAGGAGGGGGGTGAGTGGGGGGTAGGGGGAAAAAGAGAACCAAGAACAAATTATTGGGGAGTATCATTTAGGGGAGGAGAAAAACTAGCAGGAGTAGTTGGAAAGGAAGAGAACAATCAGGAAGGTGGAATGTCATGGAAACCACAGAGCATTTCAAGAAAGAGGAAAGGATTGTAGCATTGAACACCTCACAACGAGGTGAGGTTGATGACTGGGGAGGCTAGAAGTGGCCACCCAGAGACCTGCTGTCCTGTTGCCCAGACACCCCTGATGGCCTGAGTGCCGGGCAGATGTACAATGGGAACTGGTGCAAATTGTGCACATAGCAGAGTGATAGGCTCAGAGCTTTGCTGGAGGCAGCCTAGCAGGAGTGCAGGTTGGCTGGGAAGGGGAGCGAAATAAGAGCACACACCCTTCAGGAAGATTCTGCAGGCGTCCTGACTAAGGGAGTTCTGGAAGCTAACTTAAGGGTTGGTGGCTTCAGTGTTTAACTCGTAGAGCAAGAAAATGACTGGCCTGAGGTCCCTGGGGCCCTTGGGTTTCCCAGACCCCCACGGTGGGTCTGACCACGGTTCTTTCCATGTCACCAGTGATGGGTATTTCCCAATGCCATGGCGCTCCAGCTCCCACAGCTAATATTTGTCTCTCATTGATTCAGTCGCCAGCCTGTTATTTTTTAACTGGAGTCCAGGGTTCAAAGGCCTGACTTTTGTTTAAACACTCATTACGTCGGGGAGGGCATGCCCCTCTGATAATCTCAACTGATGAACAAGCAAGGATCTTCTAAGTCAATATAGACAGCAAAGAAGGCAAGAGAGGGTGGGGACCAAGGTTGTGGAGGGGGCGGCGGAGGGTGGGGGAGGAGAGAGTGGGAAGACCTCAGAGGGGCCCTTAGAGTTTGGAAGAGAGCTAAATAGCTGGCACTCGAAAGACCATCCCTAACCCAAACTTTCTGCCACAAGTAATATTCACTGTTAGTTAATCTCTAAAATCCTTCATCAAACAGAAACTTTTTAAAAAGTTCAACAACATCCTGGGGTTCCCTCAGATCCTTCTCGGGGGCAGAGAAAGCAGCCCCTCAGTCTCTGGTCCTTATGGCCTTTCGACTCTGTGGGACAACGGGATGTTTGTGTTGCCCTGGAAGGGATCTGGAAAATATGCACTTGCTTTTGAGGGTGGAGAGAGCTCTGTGCTGTGGCAGGCGGCAGGCGGAGAGGCAGCGTGGTTTCCTTTGAGGGCCTGGGGTTGGGGCTGTTTCTGAGAATAGGCTGGCTTTTCAGGGGACTGTCCCTTCTACACCACGAACTCTATGTCCTGAAGCAGGGATCCTGTCCCCAAAAACCCTCCTCCACTCGGTTTGCTGAGGCCCAAGCGCTTCATTTCAGTCTTTATTTCTTTAGGTTTGAGCCAAGCGTCACCCTTGGCATTGGTTAAAATGAAAATACTTCTGGAAGGGCTCATGCATTTGGTCTTCTCAGTCACTGCATCTGAGCATCACTGAGTGATACGCTAGGGCAGAGCAAGACTGCTTGTCCCCAGACTCCTTCCTCTTGCGTCTGGCACTACCAGATGTTTCCCAGCCTCCTTTGTAGTCAGGTAAGGCCATACGAATGACGTGCGGCCAAGGGGAGGTGGGCAGTGGGGAGAGTCCTCCTCCAGACCTGGCCATCCTGCAGGTCTCCACAGGCCCCCTCCAGCCTCTGCCTGGGGGTTGCTGAGGCCCACCTGGCCCAGGGGATGGTGGGCCCATGAAGTGGGGGTGCCCGGGTTCCTGAGGGACTCTTGGAGCGGAGTGACTCCTCTAACCTATGCAGGCCCGTGAGGAATAAACCTTTATCCTATCAAGCCATGCTTGGGCTTCCTTGGTACAGCATTAACTTGCCCTGACTGATACACTCTTGCCTTCTCCCCTCCTCAGGATGCATTCGTGAAGAATGGGGCCAGGGAGCTGGGGAGCAATCCAAGCCACCCTCTCCATTTTGAGGCACTGGTGACTGATGACAGTAAAACGTGCCTGGATTTCAACCTGAAAGTTCTAGATGATCCCTGTAGGTAAACAACAGGCCTGTACATCCTACAAGGTGATTGTGTGTATTTGGAAAGTGAAGGTTTTCATGTTACATCCGAAAGAGGGGAAGCTATTTGGGTATGAAACTATCACCTTGGGATTCCTGGGTGGCTCAGTGGTTTAGCACCTGCCTTCAGCCCAGGGCGTGATCCTGGAGACCTGGAATCGAGTCCCGCATCAGGCTCCCTGCATGGAGCCTGCTTCTCCCTCTGCTTCTGTCTCTGCCTCTCTCTCTTTCATGAATAAATAAATAAAATAATAAAAAAAGAAACTATCACCTTTTTCATTGGTGAGGACCTGTGGCTTCCCACCCATTGGCTTAATGGGTTTTATGGCTCCAGGGCAGTGTGGACACCAGCTAGAACTTAAAAAGTTATTGTAACAAATCTTGCAGTTCCATTTCTGTGAAATCTGAGAACAGGCAAAACTAATGTACGGTGCAAAAAAATTCAGAACAGCAGTTGTTGAGGGGCAGGGGAAGGGCACCCGAGAAGAGATTGGCTAGGAGGAGGCACAAAAGAACTCTCTGGGGCAATGGGAATTTGGGTTACAGAGGTGCACACATTTGCTGAAACTCAGTGAAAGTATTCTTAAGGTTTTCTTTTTTGTATGTGAATTTTACTTCTGTTAAAAAGGAGACAGAAGGTCCAAGATGGAGTCACTCGTGCTAAGCAAACCAAGACTCAATACCCAACTGCAGCCTCTCCCCTCCCCCCATCCCAGGAATGTGACCTTTAACCAGCTAACCTGGAACTTCCTGGTCAGCTCTAGGAGGTAATTCTCTGACAGACCCCTTCCGTTCCCTTTAGGAGGGTGACTTGCCTGACACAATGCATTCTTTGCCAATAATGTCCATCTCCCCACCCGCTTTCTGCCTTGAAGAACCTTCCATTTTGTACTGCTCCGTGGAGCGACTTTCTCTTTGTGAGATGGTTGCTGACTCATGAATCATTTGGTAAAGTCAATTCCATCTTCAGATTTACCCAGTTGAATTTTTACTTAACACCTCAAAAGAAAAAAATCTAAATGATAAAATCTAGGTAATGATAGGCATGCTGAAGTCTCTGGGGGAGGAACAGGAGGCCTGCAGTTCACTTTGCAATGCCCCAATAGTTTACAAGGGATTAAAGGATCGGTAGACGGATGAATCAATAGGGCAAGCTGGGTAAGTGGAACGCCCCGAGCTAGGGAGTGGGTGGACTGAGGCTCAGCACACAATTCTTTTTAACGTTGTTGAATGTTCTCATAACAAAATGTTGGAGAAGAAAAAAAAAAAAAGGTGTGCTTTGGGACTCAAGCTGACAACCTTTAGTACTAAGGAAAAATGGCATTATTGGGCTCTGTCGAGAGGTGAGAGATTCTTGTTCGTTCTTAAAGCTTCTCTTTCCTTATCAAGAGCAGCTACAGCAAGGGGTGCCTGGGTAGCTCAGTGGGTGAGCACCTGCCTTTGGCTCATGTCATGACCTTGGGGTCCTGGGACCCAGTCCTGCATTGGGGTCCCCAGAGCGAGCCTGCTTCTCCCTCTGCCTATGTCTCTGCCTCTCTAATAAATAAATCTCTAAAAAAAAAAAAAAAAAAAGGCTACATCTAGATGATTTATAGCTTCTCCCTTTAGCTCATGTTTGGACAAAGCCAAGCAGGATTGAAAATGGTTAACTTCCTAATTCTGGAAACTCTGCACTGTACAATGCCTATGGCATTGCATCGCTTAGAAATCGCCCCAAAGTAGAATTTCCCTTTAATCACAGAGGGATGTGCCTCTCACGCATCACTCCTCTTGAGTGCTTGCTGCATGCAGTACCTTACACCCAAGAGAACTGGTCTGCAAGTTAGCTGTAGGCTTGGGGAGTCAAAAAAGGGCTTTTCCCAAGCATTGGGATGTAGTGAGGCAAGAAGGCTTTCAAGGAAAACCAGTGCCCTCCCTTCCCACCACTCTGGCCCCAAATCCTTCTCTCTGCCACTCTGTAGCCTGTGTACCCTGTATGCACCCAGGCCGCAGAACTGTAGGTGATGGGTGGCCCATCTACGTGTGAAAATGGTGTGTTTGAAATGGCCAATTTGCTGGGCACCTGGCTGGGAATGGGGTGAGGCTACAAGAGCCAACTCAAACTTGAAGATAGAGAAGAGCCCGCTAGGTGGACACGATCTCCCGTGGAGCTCTGCGGAGGCCCTGGGCAGGAGGGGACAAGCCAACTGGGGGTGAAATTCGTCTTTTGCCTGAGGTCAGCCCCACAGAGGGAACCTTCCCTCTCACTCAGTCCCCACCAGTGGGCGTCCCCCAGGTCATGACAGGGTCCTGCAATCTACTATAATTAATTCTTCTATTTATTCCATCACTTGTCTTTTTCCCTCAGAAAGAATGTATACAAGTTTGGAGGCCCTCTACCCACCAGCACAGCAGATGCTGCGCACACCTTCCCAGCAAGATGCCACCTACTCCTAACACAAAAAGGACTAAATTATGTGCTGGGATGGTCCCTCCTGGCAGTCCCTGAGGGGACAGGTTATGGCCACCAAGAGGAGGCTATTGCTGTAACAGGGAATTGACAGGAGAGCTGGACTTTGATAGCATCGTTCTTCTGAGAACCTCTTTGGGCTTCATGACTGACTCTTTGACTCACATTAAATCGATGGTTGGTTAAAAACCAGAGGTTGGAAAAAAAAAAAAAAGACCAAAACAAAACAAGGTAAAGTAATAAGCCTTTCTAGGGACGGACTCCCACAAATTATGCAAATGTTATATAAAGTCATTAATTCCCAAGTTTAGTAACGAGATGACAGCTAAGAACAGACGTGCATCCCAGTGAGCGTGAGACTTGTGTTTTGGGGAGGCTTCAACGACGTTTGAAAGGTGTGATATTAAGGAAATGAGCGCTATACATCTGCAGGCATGTAACCCCCCCCGAAACAATTCAGACAATGCATCAACGAGAGAAGCTTGAAATCAGACAATCCATAATACTCAATGTAGAGAACGTTCCAGCTTCCATAATTCTTTATTAAATATTTGACAAGTTGTATCACTTCTTTACAACGACTTCATTTTGTCACATTACTCTTTTGCTGTCAGGAAAACAATCTAACAATTTCTCTTTAAGATCTCTCAAGAAAAATGAAAAGCAAAAAGGATTTGTTCTTAAAAACGTTTCCTGTGTGTATCAAATTCAACCGTATTTTAAAGCCATTCTGATTGTGAAAAGGAGCGTTACCCAGAAGTTGTCTTTAAAAAATTTCAAAGTAGTTTGGTTTGTAATCACTGTATCAAATAGTACTTGGCTTTGTATTATGAGGAGGTGGGGTTTATAATAAAAAGTTATGAAACATTGAGAATTCATTTGGAATGCTTGAAACTCTTTTCACCTTAAAAGTCACTGTTTTTTTCATGTTTCATTTGGTAAAAGATCCTGAATTATGGAATGACAGCACATTAGCATCATTTTCCTGGGGTCCTCTCGGGCTCTGAGGGTCAGAAATCTCAGGACACAGCTTGGAGAAAACTGTAGAAGGACTAAGCTCTCACTCTCATTCGAAACCAGATTTCTCGAGAAAGGTGTACAAATGCCATACAAATATATACGTATATATTTGGACAGCATACGTACGTATACATGTATATACATCTCATATAAGTAGGAGTAAAGGAAAATCATAGTTCTGCAAAGTTAACATGAAGGAAACCGTGACAATCTAGGTGAAATCAGCGAGTGAAAGGGCAAAGTGGATCACAGGAACACAGATGTCTGTAGACACAGGGTCATGGTCATCAGAAAGGCTTTCGATGCTCTGACGCAAGGTTGAGATGCAGTACACAGAGGTCTATAGCCAATGCTGTTAGATTCCTACTGATACTCCCTAGAAACATAAACCCAGCGAACAAGAAGACATGCATTTTAAACATGCATTGCTCTGCGCACAGCATCTTTCACAAAGGATAGATGTCTAATGAGAAGTTTTCTTGGAAAATTTCATACCGATAGAAAGCTATCCTTTTCTGAAATAAAACATTACACAAGCTCACGTCCTAAAGCTACAGCATTGCTTCTGACACGGAAAACACTCTTGGGGTATGTGTGTGTGTGTGTGTGTGTGCGCGCACACGTGCGCATATGCAAGTGTATATACACTGTTCGTTAAGGCTTAGATAAACTAAAAAATGGTCCAAAGTGTATCACATTGTCTTCCCAGTTTTAAAATCTAAAATACAAAGTGGAGTTCATAAGGATTTTTAAAAACGCATCTCAGACCTGAAATTGGCAGTTTTGACGTGACTTCTCAGGATGTACCCCAAAGCCCGAATAATGAGACAAGAGGTAGTGCTCGATTTCCTGGGGGTCAGCAAGGGAGCGGGCCAGGCAGTCACCCTGCGCGGCACCGCCCCCTACTGATGAGGCAGGAAATGATAACCAGACACTGGTGCCCTCCTCTCCCGGTGGGTCAATACCAGGGGGTGAGGAGGAAAAAGGAAAAGAGGTTGGCTAGCACAGTGGGGAGGGGCTCGGGAATCAACTCACGCTTCCTGTAGATTTTAAAAGTTCAGAGGTGAGATACAAGACCTAGGAAGATGCCAGAGTCAGGTGTTAAGCAATTCGTTAACCGTTGGAACAATTCGTAATTTGCTGCCAATGGACTTGGCTTTCAGGGGGGCCAGTCTGGATCTGGCAAGATCAGAGAGCCACGGCACATGTTGTCTATCTCGTGATGGGAGATGTAGAATGTGGTTCAAATATTTTGCAAACCATTTCTCAGAATCCGTCACTGCATCCTTATGTGGGAGGAATAACCCACGTCAGTCGCTTTATAGCATTTGTCATCTGACCACAGGGAAAATCTGATGTTCGACCAAAGGGCCTTGTAAACGAAAATCAAAGAAGCATCTTACATTCTTGCGATGCGGTACAGGACTGGCTGTAGAGAAGTAACAAAAAATGTCTCAGAGCAAATAGGGCTTTAAAACAGACAAATGCCCCATGGCTTCTTGTTCCAGAGGCAGCTGCCAGGAAAGCAGTGCACTCGGAAGCTAATCTGGACTTTCCAAGGGACAGGGACGGAAATACCCAGGACCGACAGGCAGGTGTGCTAACTCACGTTCACATGCAGTTGTTAACTCTGGGACTAGCTTCTTAACTTCATGGCCAAATGACCCATAATAACCTGCACCTTCTTCAGGGAACTAAAATAGCCAGATCAGAGGGTGCAGAGCCCCTGGACATGGGAGAAGCGCCAGTGAAGGTAACTACCAGAAGAGGCAAACGCTGCCCAGGGCCTGCTGATGGGAAGGACCGGCAGTCTGTTTCTGTTTTCTTAGCCACCACCCATGACTCTGTCGTGAAGACGTTGGAGAGTGGTTGTCAGCATTCAGAGAAAACAAGATCTAGGACTATTTTAGACGAAGAGTGAAACACTGAGAATTGTTGAGATGAGGGAATCTTATGTGGCTTAAAAGCCGAACAAAACAAAAACAAAAACCCCGAACCCAGCAGTTAGCAGGAGATGAATGGTCAGTCACAATTACGGTCTTTCAAGTATTTGACAATCCCTATCTGCTCCTTGAACGGAAACGATTTTAGGACGGATTTTTCTTTTGTATTTTTAACTCTTCCCTAATTTGCATTTACACCGAATATTCTGATTTTTTGAATATACAATTTGCAGAACGGTAGAATCCCAGTTCTTCAACTAGAATCGTGGGCTTCCTCCCCCATGGCGACATGGATCACTCTCAGAATCCATCCCAGCACGGCCTTCGGCCCCAGTCCTAGACAGAAAGCCCCCGGCCCAGGAGAGGCTTCACGGAGGGGGGTTTCTGCCTTGAGACGTTATAGTGACTGAAGGGAAAACACATCCCACAAGTAGATAAAAGTAATGAGCAATGTTGTTTTTTTCTAATTACTCAAAATCTAAGTTCTCCGATCACTACTGGAGATTTTTAAATCAATGGGAAAAGGGAGCCAATCTTCAGCTCCGTAGAAACCCACCTTCTTTCGGACGGCTCCGACCTCTGCACCTCGTAAGGCAGCTCGCTTACAACCACAAACATTCATGGTTTCTCACAAGCCTCCCAGAGCTGGGGAACAAATGAGTTTCTTACATCAAAAGGTCCTTCTTAGGTAACAAACGGGGAGGGGCCCTGAAACCACGATTTTCTGTCTTATCTAGGACTGGCAAGAGATCAGATCTCTAGAGCTCCTGTCACGACAGGGTTTAGGACAAGCCAGGTTAAGAGGACAGCAGGGTTGCTGAGCGCCCACGTTGGCCCTCAGGCCTTCTCTCAACAACACACCACGGAATCCTGCAACGAACACTCACAAAGTGGTAAAGAATCCAACTCCATCCCGGTCCCCACCAGCTTCACAGCCTGACCGACCTGGGGGGGGGGTCGGGGGCGGGGGTGTCAAATCAAGAGTTCCCGCTCGCTTTTAATGCAGCACAGAACAGACACCACTCAAGCAGTACACAGTGTTGAAGCATGCAACATGTCCTAGGTCACGGAAACCCGGTTCGATTAAGTGTGCATTAATCTCGGTAGTTGTGTAGAAATCACAGAACAATTGGCGAGGACTAGGTCTGTAGGCTCAGCTTTACAGACAGGTTTTCTACACCAGCAGCCAGATTCACAATTGATAGATATTGCACGGGAAAGATGTGTGCGGGGAGAAAAAATATCATCACATTTAATGTCTCGGATAAAAAAAAAAACAAAACATAAACAAAACCAGGTATGACCTCCATGGAGTACATAAAGTGCCTTCAGAATTGGTGCAGTTAGAACAAAAATTGGTTATTCGGCTACCATTAGCGAACGCGTACAGATAAGACATCAAACAGATCTCAGGTTTCCACAGTTTCAAATCAAGCAGTGCCAAGGTTCATTCAAATGTTTCTACCACAAACAGCAAAGAAGAAAAAAGTGATAAAAGAAGGACTGTACAGCATCAAGGAGGGGGGAGTCATGTCTCTTCTGAGAGTCCAATCCTGTCTCAGATGTGCTCTGGCACACGGAGTTACTTCTAAGGAGTAATGGTGTGATTCCTTCGGGTCAGCGCCGAATTTGTCATGCTATTGTTACAATTCTCTCGGCCTGCAGCTAGTATGCTAAATTTGTACAAAACAATGTAATATCCAGTTTGTATTCTGAGTATGGAGAAAATGATCGTTATGCCTAATGGTTATATTTTAAATGCTTTCAAAGTCCTTATCTGTAGAAGGTTTTTGGAGAAAAATCAGTCTTCCAATGCTAATCAAGTAGGGAGTAGGGCAGGGGAGCGGGGAGTCAAAGTACTTCAAAAATAAAAATGTCACTGACATGAAACGTGGTATGAAATTCAAATACAAAAAAAAATATGCTCACTTTTCCAAGTACACGAGACATCTTTAATTATAATGAAATAAAATCTGAAAATCGGTCTAAATCATTTTTAAAAAGTAAACATGAGTTGTAATACTATACCTGTAGAGTGATTAATTCCATTCATTGTCATTATAAAGTATGTAAAATATTTATTAAGGGCTTTGCCTACAGAGGCACAACATAAATAGAATAAGTCCTCCTGAAATGTAATTCGTGTACACATCAACCAGTTGATAATTCGTGGTGGAAAATGCAGGAACGTGACCTGGGACCGGGCTCCCGGGTCTGAACCTGGGCAAGTCACAGGCGAAGGCTCGGCTCCAGGAGCCACACCAGGGCTGCTCCTCCGCCTGGTCTCTGCAAAGTCTGTTGTTAGGCAAATGCAAAAGTGCAAGCAGGACTTGCTGGACGAACAACCACCCCGAGGCCGAGGCCGGGGGATGCTTAATCCACCCCCTCAAATCCTTGAGCGTTTTCCACAGCCATGAGGAGTTTCTCTCGTAAATCTTCAAAGGTTTCATATGGAGGTAAGTCAAGGCGATTAAAGCTGCGGGAGTAACAGAAAGCATAGGTTAAAGGTCAACCTTGTTCCCCCCACGGTTCCTGGGTGTGGCTAAGGGGGAGTCTGGTATTTGAACACGAGGATGGAAGAGTCTTCCCCAAAAATTCTGAGTCAGCAAAAATAAATGCCAGTGAACCATCCACGTCGAAGAGGTTAGATAACTTATGGAGGAGAGGATCTGATGGGCCACAAAACCGCTCTACCACAACTAGACGTGAGGCCAAAGCCCAGCTGGGGAGGGAGGCCCCCGAAAGGCGAGGTCCCGGACACGCATGCCGAGTTCCAAGCACTTAACATGTTAGGGATGGACCAAGGTTGATTCTCTTTCCAATGCTCTCACTTACTCTACACTAGATCCCAAGCCAAGTGCTCTTCTGGATAGTAACTCATGCCGTTTCCACCACAGGCCTCTGAGACAGGTAATGGTTTCTCCAGATTCGAGGCCTGGAGCATTGAGAGCCCTCAACCCCAGGAAACCAGGCCCTCTGTGTCTCCAGAATCCCAACACTAAGCTGCCTTCTCGAAGCAAAGTCAAACCGAGTCATGGACATGTGGAGTGGAGAGCTCCATTTATATATAAAAAAAACAAAACCCAAGTATCTGAAGGCTTCAGTGGGGGTGTGATCAATCACTGTGGTGACAGGGAGGCCTTCAGACCAATGAAGCACACTTGTCTATGCAGCCGGGTTCACACGCTGGCTCTGCTACTTGCCAGCTGTGTGACCTTGGGCAAGTCACCTCACTCTCTGAATCAATCTGCTTTTCTGTGATGTGGGCAGACTGCTCTCAGGATGTTGGGAGAGTCAAATCAGAACACACATAAGGTGTTCCATCCATGAAGCAAGCGCCCGAAGACTGAGAAATTTTTTTTTCCTCGATTTTGTTTATTCATCAGAGACACAGAGAGAGAGGCAGAGACACAGGCAGAGGGAGAAGCAGGCTCCGTGCAGGGAGCCCCATGTGGGACTCGATCCCGGGACTCTGGGATCAGGATCTGAGCTGAAGGCAAACGCTCAACCGCTGAGCCACCCGGGCGTCCTGACAGTGAGCAATGTTATTGCTCACTCGCCGTTCACCAACTGCCCGCTCAGGGCCCAAGGAGCTAGAACCCATACCCCTGGGTGTGCACTGCTGATGTGCACCTGTCAAGAAAATGACTGTAGGCACTTGCCGCAGCTAATGATGATTCTGTAAGAGCTGACGTCCACGGAGCGTGCCGACCAGCACTTCTAAGTGCTCTCCGTCTATTAGCTCTGTGAGTGCTAGCAATCACCCCTACTTTAGGAAAGAGGAATGGAGGCACAGAGAGGTTAGGTAACTTGCCCAAGGTCACAGAGTAAACAGCAGAAGCAGAACTCAGCCCCGGGCTGCCCCTAATCCCTGCTTGTGGTGCCTCAGGATTGAAAACTCCCCCCCAGCACTGACCTGTGATTCCAAATATGAACAGAACAACAGAACAAGTCCTCACAGTTCAAGGCCTCACTGCTCTCAGCAGCTTTAAGAAAACCACGCACACCCCCGGTGGGCCCTGTAGAAATCCCTAGCGGGTTTCTAACAGGACACGCCAAGCTCTGAGGCTTCTAAGTCACTAACTGCTAAAAGTCACAGCAGAGGAGAAGGCAGTGCTTCTCAAACTGGAGTCCTCGGAAACGTGGGAATCCTGAAGACCATCTGAAAGGGTTTTCAGTTTGATAATGCTCTCAAACGTGACCTTACCAGTTCTAAGGACAAAACCCCACTTTTGCAGACTGCATGGTCACAGAAGGTCCTTCACAGTGCAGGCCCGGGCGTCCCTAGGGGGGCCTGGGTGATGCATTCTCGAGGACCTGTGACCATTTCCCCTGGTGTATGATCCTCTGCTTAGAATCATCGTGACGATTGTATGAGTTAACGCACATCAAGTGCTGAGGACAGTGCCCGGAGCACAGCATATGCTGGGTAAGCATGAAGCAGCCAGGGGCCAGGGTCTGGCCTGGCCTGGCCCTAGCCTGCTGAGTGGCCTCGGCGTTCTCGGTGAGCTTCACTTCCACACACAGAGGACGTGTGGGCTGTGGGAGGTCGTTTTGAATCTATTCCAGAGAGCAGGCGGGTCTGGGATCCTTCGTAAAGTGTAATTTTAAACATCCAAGGAGTGATCTCTGATAGACCAAGGAGGTGAAGCCCTTTAAACGGATCAGACACCTGTGAGGTTTATGATGAGTACAGTAGCTCTTGCTCTGCTGGTAAACCAGGTGTTTATTCTGAAGCTTAACTGTCGATTTTGCCTTTTCATAAAACATGGAAGAAATGAGACATGTCTACAGCTAAATTTGATGGCAGCACCACTGCCGTGAGCAGCCAGCAGAGCTCGCTCCTCCAGGGCAGTCTGGTCTGGGGCTGGAAGGAGAGGCATGCAGCGGGGAACACAGCCCACCCCCCCCCTTTTTTTTTTCACAATTAACAAAAAGATTTGTATTAGAACATTTACACTCAGGGAAGAAAGAGGTATCTGCACCATCAAATGTGGAATGTTGAAGAAAAATTTAAAATACATAAAAGACTCCAAACGCGGTTGGAGCTGGCTCTGGCTGGGACTCACAGAGGCCTCTGCACATCAGCTCCAGGCTGCAGGGGCCAATGGCCTGGCCATACTGGCCTCCTCCCCGACACAGCACAGCTGTGCCTGGGACACAGAGTCTCTCCGGTGCTGGTGCAGCCAGCAAGCTCACTCCCCACTTTCCTCACCGATCTCTGTGACAATGTCTATCAGGCTCTGCACCTGCACCCAGCGCCCGCTTCACCGGGCAGCAGTCATCTACAGAGAGCATCAGCAGGAAAACTCGTGGGTCCTTTATTTCTGTGACTCACAGAGAAGCAAAGAGGCTCTGGTAAGAGCCCCTTGGGCTGCCTCCCTGCCAGGGGCAGAGCTTCGTCCTAGGGAAGGGGCAGGGATTTTAAGCTCTAGCTTGGCCAGAACCACCTGGGGAGTTCTGAAAATCCTGTGGCTCAGGCTACCCACCAAACCAACTAAGTCTAGATCTCTGGGGGCAGGACCCTGGCATCAGTATTGATAAAAAAAAAAAAAACAAACCCACAAAACTTTCTAGGTGGTTCCAATGCACAGCTGACGTTGGGAACCACAGAATTCAGAGGTCTGATCTGGGCAGCACACCATGTTTTGGTTGTGATCCAAGCCATGTGGACTTGGAAACAGAAGAAAAGTTCGACAGGAAGACACCTGTCCCCGGGGGCACGGGAGGACACAGGATGGACACTCGACTGAACAGGGGCCGCAGATCTAACGCAGTGGTTAGTGCGGAGGCTCTGACTCTGGCAGAGCAGAGTTCAAATTCTGGGCCTCGGGCACCTGTGAGCGGCGTGACCGCGGGGCCAGCTTCCTCGCTGAGGGTGATGCCAGCACCCCGTAACGTCGCCTGGAGACGCCACAGTGCCCGGCAAGGCAGCTCTTCCTCCTCCTCATGGTCAGCAGACTGCAAGGCCGGGAGCTTGTGTGTCAATCCCAGCAGCCCCGGGGCCTAGCTCTGTGCTGACCGCCTTCTGCACGAAGGCACCGCTGACTCTGACACTGTCTGGGGTAAAAGCTCCAAGCTACCAACACGTCCTCCCTCTAGAATAAAGGCAGAGAATGATGGCAACCACCGCTTTGGAGATTTGCCAGTTTTAGCTGGAATTGCTTGCTTTCCAGGGCCGGATGGGCAAGGCCCAGAGTCACTGCAGAGAGAGTCCCCGGAACAGTAAACATGGGCTACGCTCTGTCCAGCAAGGCAAGAGGAAGGAACCAGAGAACCTCCCGCAGCCCGTTTTCCACAAATATGCATCCGTGAGAGTCCCTTCCTAGCTGGCACTTTGAGGGTGGGGAGGCGCTTCCCGTGCCCTGCAGCTCAGGGCGGGGGCTCTCAAGAGGCTTCGCTGCTGGGGAGGAGAGCAGGGCTGCGGCTCACCGTTTGCCAGAGGGCCCACATCCACTGGCTTCCCAGGAGCAAGAAATAAAAGTCTGTGGGGGAAAACCTACAGGAGGACCACTGGCGCCTGCAGCAGCAGGAGCTCCCCGAGAGCTGCTAAGCTTCATTCCTCTTGGGCCTTGCACACCTTTTTCCCCCAGCCCCCAGGGAGGGGGCGTCTGTCTCAGGCTCCCCCAAGCCAGTCATATTGTTGCTCAATTCCAGGGACTGAGAGGTGACTGGTGGCCATGAGAGGTCTTTTATGTTTAAATATTTTATTTATGTTCTCATATGAGAGAGAGAGAGAGAGAGAGAGAGAGAGAGAGAGAGAGAGAAGAGGAAGAGTAGAGGGAGGGGGACAAGCAGCCTCCCCACTGAGTGCGCAGCCCAACACAGGGCTGGATCCGCGACACTGAGAGCGTGACCCAAGCCGAAATCAAGAGTCAGACGCTTAACTGACTGAGCCACCCTGGTGCCTCCAGGACAGGCCTATTAAAACAATGTTTCCCCAGGGAATTTTATGCCTGGGGACAAAAACCAATTAAAGTCTGGAGTAAAAACCCAATCTGTCTACAGAGTTTGAGAACAGTCGTATCCAAGGACAGCGAATACACAGTGGATCCCTGCTTCCTGGATGAAGGAAGGAAGGGGGGGGGTTGGAGGAGGAACTCCCCCCAGCTTGGGTGGGGGGTTAGCCCTTTATGACCACACACACCGGGTCCATGCAGCACCTGGTTTGGGTTTCACCAGCACTACAACTCGGTCTGTCGGCATGGACACAGCCCTCCGTGACCCCCAGCCCAGCGCCAGCCCCAGCTAAGTACGTAAAACGCTATTTGTGGATGACAGTGTGCTCCTGTCACTCACCACGTGTGAGCTCTGGGCAGCTTGTCAGGACTCCCCCATTGCTCTATTGTAAACAGCTGAGGACCATTGGAACCTGGACAAAAAAAAAAAAAAGAGAACAAAGCTGGAGTGGGGCTTCGAGGAAAGGGGAGAAGGTGAGCGGGCACATCCGGGGGGAGCCGGGGACACCCTTGCCGCCTCCCAGACAGGATGAGGAGCTGCCCTTGGGAGCGGCCAGGGGCCTGTTCAGCCTCGGGGCACAGGCTCCACGACGCTGCAAACGGGGCGCAGCAGTGCAGCCTTCCAGCCGAGGCCTGCAGCACCCACACAACGCTACTTCGGGGTGCGGGGGAACAAGACATGACCACTAACACGCAGGGTGATGTTGGTCCTAGCATCTCGGTGAGCACTGTACAGGGAGTCTGTGTCCTGGGGGTACAGAGTCCTCTGAGACACACCAAAATAGAAGACAAGGAAAACAGAAAAGACCCACTTTTCTCTGCACAAAACCCCAAGTCTCCCTCCTCTCCCCAAAAGTAAGAGCACAAAGCGCCCTGGTGGCAGCACAAGGCCACCTCCCCAACTGCAGTCCTTGTGTGAGGCCTACAGGTGACACCCGTGTCTTGGGGGTGGGGGTGGGGGATGGGGAAGGTCACAGGAGGGGCAGGGAACCTAACAGTACCCCGCTCACCATAAAGTTCGGCGAATCCATTCATAGGTACCCGGGACGTCCCCGTGACAAACTGCAGTAGCCGGATCCGCTTCTCTGCATCCATGAGCAGCACAGCCTGGGGAGGGGGGCAGGGGGTCACTGTGCTGCCCTAACGCGACAGCCCCGCAACACTTCATGAGAACGACCGCAGCGTAAGCCCCAGCCAGGTGACTGCGACCGACTCTTTTTTAATGGGCGCCAGGACACCGCCTGGGTAATCTTAGGGAACGAGAGATCACCGTGGCTCTTTCTTCTTCTGCCAACGGGTCAAAAGAAATGAGATACAAAGCAAACTCTGATGGTACCGAGCTCCTGTTTCTGCAGGCGAGGTGTGCCAGCACCCCCGGGGGCCGGTTCGTGCACAGGATCCAGTGCCCGGGAAGCGCCAACCCCAGGGGAACCCAGGGAAGGAGGCGACGTTTCTGGATGTAGACACATTCTCTGAAGATGACGTTTTATAAAAGGAGAGAAGCAGAGACAGGATAGGCCTCGAAAATACCCCGTGTATGCTGCACATCTGAGTTACGACAAGAACCGAGCAGACATGTGGACTGGGCTTTGAAGATTTTTTTAAAGATTCTATTTATTTATTCATGAGGGGGGGGGGGGAAGGAGGCTCCATGCAGGGAACCCGATGTAGGACTCGATCCTGGCTTTCCAGGATCACACCCTGGGCCGAAGGCAGTGCTAAGCTGCTGAGCCACCCGGGCTGCCCGAAGAGTCTGTTTTTAACATTTTCTCTTGTTTCTGCTACTGCTTGAATTGTATTAATAATAAATATTCAGAAATTGAAACAAGTTATGGGAGTTCTTAGTTTTGTGTCACCAGCCTTTCACCCCCGCCTTAAACTGTTCTTTGGAAGGCAGTTAATAGTTTCTCCCTGGGACTCAACTCATTCCTATTTTACTTCTCTCCAAAGCTCAAGAGAAAGCAAACACTGGCCCTAAGACAGTAAATCAAATTTCATTTGCATCTTTGGCTGAAGGATATAAAGATCACAAAATGTTTGTTGGAATGAACCAATACAATGTAGAAAATGATTTTCTGACCCAAAATGGCACCTTGGAGAAGTCTGCCCCAAAGCACGTTTCACCCCGAGAAGCCACCCATATTCTTAGTTACACTTTGGCGGGTGGTTCTAACTCCTGATGCAACTACCTACTTGATCCTCCTCGGTGAGCTCTTCAAATAGAGCCACTTTAGTCAGGTGGTCAAGGAGGAGAAAGTGCTTTGCTAAGGATGGACCCTAGGCAGGAGGAGATGCCCATTAGAGCTACGGGAAAACGGCAGGGAGGGGCAGCTGTCTGTCCACAGGGGTCCCGACGCTCACAGAGCCCTGGGTCCCAGAGGCAGGACTGCGGGGAGGCAGCACAGGGTCCTCACTTCCAACCCAGGCTGAGGAGCACCCAGACAGCCGAGGCCTTACCTTCCAGAACCACTGAATGACAGGGTGGTTGGGGCAGTAGCCATTCTTGTAAATAGAATGCTGTCTCCAATCGTTCACGTCCACATCGCCAAGGCCGCACATCAGCAACTAGGAGGGAGATGACCGGGTGTGAGCAGGGCACGTCTGAACACAGAAGAATCAGCCATGGAGGGAGGAACCTTTCCTCAACACCAGCACTGTGTCACGAGCAAAGCAGGTAAACTGGCAGCTCTTAAAAACACATGATGGGGACATTTTCCTGCCACTTCAGGTCACAGAGGCAGCGCAGGTAAGGAGGGAGACCCAGTTCTGACGCGTGTTCAGGCCACAGCCTCTCGTGGTGGAGATGCCACTCCACGCCTGTGTCCTGCCCACCCTTCCAATCTGAGCTCTTGTGCTACGTTTACAGCTGCTCATTACTCCAGCCGTTTCCCCTTCTGAGATGTTGTAGGTCTCAACATCTGAACTAACCCCCAGCCCCCAGGAGAATTCGTGCACTACGGCAGCCAGAGCTCCTCTCTCGGCCAGCTCCTGTCCAGAGGTGTGTGGATGCAGACCTGTACTAAGGCAGTGACCACCAGGTCTGTGATGGAGTCTCAGGGCTCCTCTTACCACCTAACCCCCAAACCAGGAAGGATTCCTGGGGAAAAGTCAGCATGGTATTCCTGCAGAGGCAGCAAAGAAAAATGGAAGGAGAACTAGAACTAAACCAGAAGCCCGAGAACAGATCCTAGGCCTGACTATGCCCAAACCTGGGAGGCCCTTACCTGCTCCCTGCCTCAGTTTCCCCACTTATCAAACAAAAGACTCACACTACAGGATTTTGACACCATCTGTCTTGAAGTTTCTATTTCAAGAAAAATGAACAGAAGGCTAGACTATGAGAAATGCTTCATCGGATACGCGGCCCGGACAAATGGGTAACAGTTTCTCCAGACACAGCCTTCCTCCTCCTATTTCTCTCAACACAACAAAGGGTGAGAGATCCCTGTGCTTTTTAAGTTGCTAGTTTTCATCTCGGTCAACACGAAGAAGCTGAAACAATCTAATACAGACTGCTTCCTGCTACGACCCTGTCGTCTTCTGAAGTTGTTCCTTACTCAGTATAAAACCAGGTCAGGTTCTTAGAGGCGTCTGTTCTATAGCCCCTAGTGCTCACTTCCTGGCAAAGGTCGCATTCAGCTACCACCGTGTGGAGCAGAGGTGTGGGACCTCACCCAGTCCAGCCTCGCAGGCAGCAGGCTGCCACCCCAACTGGTGTCCCAACCATGACTCTATCAGAAGCAATTCTCCTTACCTGGTACATCTGGGCATGAACCCAACACAGCTTGGTGGGCCTCTACTTGCCTGGTGTGTCCAGAACGACCCTCTCCTGGGTGAAGAATCTACAGGTGGCTAAGCTCACTATTCCTTACTCTAAAATCCATGAACACACCCCATAAGAGAGAGTAGAATCCAGCCAAGCTTACTCCCTAGGACATTAGGACCAGAGAGTAATAAGATATCATTTAAAGATATCTACTTTTACAGAAAATGTTTAAAATACAAACCTCCAGCTCATTTTCATCGAAAATTTTAATCAAATCAATAGGAAGCAGTTCTGTGAATCCCTGAAAGAAAAAAAAAATCCCCTTAAATGCCCTTTTTCCTTGAAAGAGACAAATTTTACAGAAAAAAAACCCAGGACAAAACACATTCTTTGCTGATGATTTATATAAAAGCGACGGTATCCTGTAACTGTAGTTTTAATAAAAACAGCATAGTCACAAGGTAAAAATTTCGAAAAGTAGAATCTAGAAGGTTCAGGTATCTGAGCAATCTCAGAAACCCTCTGAAAATGTGGATGACTGTAGGCAGCCGCTTTCCAAAACCATTTTATGACACAGCTATGAGTCAGTGTGTCCTAAAACGTGTGAGCCACGGATGTGCAAGAGAACATGTTTAAAAATAAGGTACCAAAGGCATAGACGTGAACTACATAAGGGGGCGGTGTGACCCAGCAGAGGAGAGAGGAGCACTGAGAGCCTGCGCTAGCTCCCGAGTGAAACATGAACCCTGGGAGGTCAGGTGAGATGCTCCGTGCTGCTGGGCCTCGCAGGTGTCTGGTTCTGAAAGTGGGATCACCGTGGTGGGGGCAGGGGTGCCAGGACCCCGCTTCCAGGGTTTCTTATGCAAACAAAGTATAAAACCTGCTGTCGTCTTGGGAAGTGTAACTCACATTTCATGCTTTAAGTCCCTGAATTATTTTTGAGTGTTCTGCTGGGCCTAGAGCTTTACCGCAGGTGACTGAGCTGGGGCAAGCTGAGGAGAGCGTTTCCTAATGAGAATCTGCACTGGTTCAGTGGAAATTCATACTGTGCACTTGGGGCTTCTTCCTACATTCTCTTTACATAACTAAACCTGTTACCAAGACTTAAAAGGGAATTTTACTTTTCGCCAAAATGGACTTTTTAAAAAAAAATATATTTATTTGGGGTGGGGGGAAGGAGGAGGTAAAGAGAGCAGGGGGAGGGGGAGGGGAGAGGGAGGGGAGAGGAAAAGGGGGGAGAGGGTGAGGGGGAGACAGGGGGAGAGGGGGAGAGGGGGAGGGGGGGAGGGGAGAGAGAGGAGGAGAGGGAGAGGGGAAGGGAGGGGGGAAGGGAGAGGGGGAAGGAAGAGGGGAAGGGAGGGGGGGAGGGAGGAAGGGAGGGGGAAGGGAGGGGGGACAGGAGGGGGAGGGAGAGAGAGGGAGAGAGAGGGGGAGAGGGAGAGGGAGAAGCGGATTCTCCGCTGAGCAGGGAGCCTGACACAGGGCCTGATCCCAGGACCCTGGGACCATGACCTGAATGGAACGCAGAGGCTTTACCGAGGAAGCCACCCAGTCGCCCCCAAAAGGAACCCTTTTTTTTTTAAGTTTTTTATTTATGATAGAGAGAGAGAGAGAGAGAGAGAGAGAGAGAGAGAGAGGCAGAGACACAGGCAGAGGGAGAAGCAGGCTCCATGCACCGGGAGCCCGATGTGGGATTCGATCCCGGGTCTCCAGTATCGCACCCTGGGCCAAAGGCAGGCGTCAAACCGCTGCGCCACCCAGGGATCCCAAAAAGGAACCCTTTTTAAAAATAATGAATCCCCCCCACCCCTGCCAGGGGCCTGGGAGCATAGCTGACATTAAGTATTTGGATCTGAGGAGCATCTGCTTCACCCTCTAATGGGAGGAAAGCTGGCACAAGACAGCTCAGTAGAAGACAGAACCCAGCCTAAGAAAATGTGTTTTCCGTGGACCTGCACTGAAGCTAAGTCTGCGAGGGACTCAGGCAGAAGCAGAGCAAGCGGACACCAAGCAAAAGAGAAAGCGTGGCTGGGGGCCCTGGGCCGGCCGAGGTGTGAGCTGAGCAGGCCTGACCTCAGGTCAGGTGGTCCCCCCCCCCCCCCCCCCCCGTGGTCACCCTCCCCGCCCCCACCCCAGGGAGGACAGCCCTCCCCTCTCAACTCGCTGGGGGCAGACCACGTACCTCCAAGAAGGCGTTCATCTGCTTCTGGACCCTGTTCACAAACCTCCACTGGATGACTAAGCTGTGGGAGAAACGAGAGAGTGCTGAACCATCCTCGTCACCATGAGCGCCCTTTGTCTCCTGCCGCCTTCTCACCCACTGAGGGGAAGGCAGAGGAACCCCCGCAACCAGCGGACAGAAGGCAGGGTCAAGAGCGTGGTTTACTCAGTAATTCTCTCAGGAGTTGCTGGGAAACGTAAAACCTCAGGATTTCAAAAATATTTTATGCCCCCTATCAAGCCTCAGTTTACCAAAGTTGCATACGAATGTGACAACGTGGAGAAAAGGCATAAAAAAAATCGCGGAGTGTGAATACACAGGTGCATCGTACCTGTAGACACGTAAATGCACACATATACACATCCACCTGTGCAAAAACATGTACATAGATTTTGAAAAGGAGTATCCAGTACATTTTGTGACACATTTCACTCTAGTATCCGGTGTACTGGTTTTCAACAACGACATATAACTTGTCGGCAAAACACTAATCCTTTAATACTAAAATTGGAAGGATTAATGCCAAGACCTCTTTAACAGAAATGTACTGAGACCATTTTCTCTGTTACGATCTTTAGTGCACAGCAGAATTCAATGCCAGGCAAATCCGTGCTGGACTCCAGCTAAGGCATTTTGTCGTGAAATGGCACGAGGGTCATGTCATAAAAGGCACTCCCCTGCGAGGTGCCGCCATGGCAACGGTCTGAGTCCCAGCCACACGAGGCATCACCGCACCCGGCAACCATCACCACATTCTTGCGCCAGGGGGACCCGTGTGTCAAGGGCAGGCGGAGACTTTAATCATCCTTTCCTCTCCACTGAAGCCAGCTGAAACGCTAAGCCCACTCCCCACCAAATTTGAAACCTCAAAGAATTAAGTGCAAAGAATGATGTATAATATGTATCACAACATCCAAACCCTCAGTCTTCTGACCCTCATCGCCCTCAGGGGCAGTGTTTTAAAAAAATCCATGCAAAGCCTGAACTTTTTCTTCTTCTTTTTTTTTAAGATTTTATTTTTTATTTATTCATGAGAGACGAGAGAGAGACAGACAGACAGAGACAGGCAGAGGGAGAAGCAGGCTCAATGTGGGACTCAATCCGAGGACTCCGGGATTATGCCCTGAGACCAAGGCAGATGCACAACCACTGAGCCATCCAGGCGCCCCAAAGCCTGTACTTTCAAATGAAGACAATGGCATCTGCCAAGGTGGTGTCCTGCCTGTGATTGTCCAAATTCAGAACAAGTGTGCCAACCAATGTGAACAGGTTAAGAACCGTAGTATATTATTTCTCATTTGTTTTTAGGGATAGCTAGCTTTTAACTTGTGAGGCGGGGAGAAGTCTGCTATGTAAGAGTGCATGCTCTGTCAGCGTCTCTAAGCAGAGGCTCTAAGACTCTCCATTTCTCTCTAATGAGGGATAGGTCTTTATCTGTGGATGACCCTAAAAGATGCCAAGATTCTTGGCTGATTCTCCAAATTCAAGTCCTCTGACCAATTACGTTGAGAGAGGAGGGAACCAGCTTGTTGAAATAGAGCGCTGAGGGCAGACATGGAGCTCAGGCCGCTGTGGCAACCAGCAAGATGCAGAAACTGGGACCCAGAAACCAAACACTGCTACACTGACCTCATCCCTGTGCCAGGACTGGCGAGGGAGATCCTAGTCGGGTGCCTGAAGCACACATATGTACCAAAGAGGAAAACGGAATGTGTCCAACAGACTAAAGTCTTCTAGCTAGTATAAATGCCCTAGGATTACCTAACACTTGGATTTCCCAAAGATTAAACATTTTGTTCCACCAACTGGGGCTGAGATGGGGTTAAGAAATTATAAACATCAGAAGTAACTCATTATGTCTGCATGTGTGAATTTTCCTAGCCATTTTGACTATTTTCCTCTATTTTCACTATGGAAAAAGAAGCCAGAAGAGAGATGAAATATTTTATTTCTGGTCATTCCTAATTTTACCCCACTGGTTGTTGACACTATGTTCCAACACGGCAAATCTCAATTTTTGACCACGTAAGCACATACTCTAAGAGCATGTTTGCTGTATTACTCAGTACTGTACACGTTTTTCTCCTTTCTTGACACCTTTATAAGTAAGGCAGCTCACTGAAGATATGATACAAGTCAAACATTCCATCTTAAAATTTGACTTCCGGGACACCTGGGTGGCTCAGCGGTTAAGCATATGCCTTTGACTCAGGGCATGATCCTGGAGACCCGGGATCCAGTCCCACATCTGGCTGTGAGGAGCTTGCTTCTCCCTCTGCCTGTGTCTCTGCCTCTGTTTCTGTGTCTCTCATGAATAAATAAATCTTTAAAAAAAAAATAAAATTTAACTTCCTATTAGCCCAAGCCAGAAAGGAACTCAGATTGTTGAGAGCATGTCCACCACAACAGTCATGAGCTGTTTTGTTTCATCAAGAGACATAAACCAAACAGGCTGCTCAATTTAGTGAGAAAAAGCTGTAAATATGTGTATACGTACTCAATATATTCTCTCTTGTTTTCATTTGTCACCATTATTTCTGACCCATTGGGCTTCAGATCCACTTGATAGGTCTGTAATTGCAAAGATAAAACAATGATCACCATCATGACGTTATTTTCCACATTACGGAGTAAAAATGTCTTACTATGGAAGGCAGATAAGCAAAATTCATTCAGAAAGATTTCCTAGCAAATGGGCTCTGTATACAAAAGAATATCTAATGAGATTTTAAATTGTTGAGATGTTACACATTTAAAGATGTTAACAAAGGTGAATTATTTTGCAGTTATTTAGGAGTTTTAATTATTCTTCATACATTACCAACAGTGGAGAAGAGCATCTATTATCAAGAAATTATGCTTAATAGAAAAGACAGGATATGTTCATCAAGACTACAGAGATCCAGATTCTCACGCACTTTGTTTCTGAAAATTAGATTTTATAATCATAAAAAAAAAGATGCATGG